>NC_137695.1:157002082-157602082 GCF_964034855.1 Anser brachyrhynchus | reverse complement strand
CCTTGGCTAGAAAGTGGAAATGGTCAGGGAAGCCACGTAAACCTTTCCCCACCTTTGGCAGAACGGCGGTGCAGCAGCAGAGCCTCACGAAACACCGACGACTCCCCCCCTTGCCAAAGAAGACGTGGGGAGGACAGCTGCAGGAGGCTGAGAAGCAACAACTGAACTGAGACAGAAAATGGGAAAACGGGTTAATGAAACCCTTTAAGAGGCCTGTCACTTATTTCCTTAATCCCATTCTTCAGAAGGGTCGTTTCACCCAACGTGGGTGCTGCTGGCTGCACCAAAAGGCACGGTGACTGCGTCAGGAGGGTGCAGAGCTTGAAAACACCTCCAGGACTCTGTGAAACACCACGCTGTGTTTCGGACCAAAGCTGCTCGGTTGTTTGGGTTGTGTTTAGGAAGCTCCTGGTCCGGTTGTGGGCATGGCGTGTAGCCAGGGGTGTCAGGCACAGCCTCTCGTCATCCTTTCCAAATCCTCCAAGTTGTTTCTGCTGTCAGAGCGTGACTTCTTTACACCCGCCTACGAAGGAAATTTAAAACCTGAAATCCACGCTTTAAGGAAATGCCGGGCAGATCTTCCAGCATCTGAAGCAGTTTCATCCTTTTCATATCCCTGCTAATTATTTGTTCGTTTATCTCGGGCTAGATCCAGCTTTTCTCTGTAGCCTTGTCCTTACGACACAGAGCAACTAAGGCAGAAACGTGAGTGCATTTCAGAGGCAGGAATCTGCTGTAAAAGTGTTTGGATATCATGGTGAGGAGGGTGCGGGGTCCCTGCCCTGCATTCAGGGCCCAGCCACTTTTTCTGGCAGCTTTGGAGATCATTATCTATATTTTACCCTGGGGTACCAGTCCCTCAAAATACTGCGCCTTTTATATCCTCGTAATACCCCTTTTAATGATTTTTTTCTCTTGGTTATTGCTCCCTTCTCTCCCCTGACTGTCAATAACCCACCCAAACAGCGGCAGCATGCTTGAACCATCGCTCTCACAGCCCGCAGCTGATTCCTTGTTCTCACCTGGCCTCGCTTCGTGTCGCCAGCAGCAATCCCAGACCCTTCGGAGCGAAGGAGAGGACAGACTTCTTGCGGCTGGGCGATGCTTCGCGCTCTGGAAAAGTATGTTCAGAATGCAGAGCGCACGTCCTGCTGCCCGTAAGATGCGTGTAACGTGCTGACAGCTCGTGAAAGCTGCGGACTGGGCAGAAAGGCTCATGTTTGACAGCCACAAGAAGAATTTCAGGATGGAAATCTGAGCAGCGGGAAGATCTAAGCCACGGTTTCGATACCGTTCCTGTTTTACGTTCTGCTTATTGCCACAGGTCATCTCCGAGACCCTGAGCGAACACGAGCTGCCTGACAGCTTGATAGGCTGGGATTTTTACGGAGAAAGCAAACGGCGATTAAAAAGCTCGTGGTGGCAGGTTTGTTCTGAGCTCTTCCACCTGCACGTGGAAGCTGAAATGAGCCCTGTGGTCGCACACGCTGCCCGCTATAATTTTTCCCCAGCATCCTAGTGCTGCTGGCAGCTTGCTCGGGGCACAGGATACCGTGACATCAGGGGTGCAGACTGGGGGCTCTCTCTTCTCATACGGCATCAGGCCGTGATTGCAAGGAGTTCTTAAAAGCAGTTCCTTCTTAAAAGCTCGTACTTCCAGCTCTGGCAGCTGTTCAAATCGCGGTAATGGGCACCAGGAGAAATTACTCTGCTCTCTCCCACCCCGTCCCTCTTGCTCAGAGTTTCTCTTCCAGCCCAGACGCTACGGGGTGGCTCCTCGGGGGTGCTGTAACATCAGGGGACGTGTTCGCTGTGCTGCAGGGTCGTGGTCAGACCACCAGTCAAGTCCCTCCCAGTGCACTGCTCCAGTGTGTACTGGTCCAGGTGTGGCTTCACAAGGGTTTGCGATTCAAGCTCATGGTGGTACAGTGCTCAAAAGAGGCAGGCAGCTCATTTTCAGTTTCTCAGGGGGATCCAATCGTGAGATAGCTCAGTATTTGTATTTTAAAGGTTAGGGAGCAGACATCAGCTTGCGTTTCTGAAATGATCGCAGCCCTATTCCGAAATCCCTGTTCCTCATATAGATGCTCCAAAATGCCCGAGTTTGCACTGTTTCCTCCAAATCTGCTGCAACAAGACGAAGAGCAGATACCGAGGCTCCGACTCTTTCACAGCTTTTTGACAAGCATTGATCTTTGCTGGCTGCATTCTTTAAAAATACAGCCCAAACAGAGCAGCTTGCGGAGGGAATACATTTCAAACAGATCAATGCACGGTATTTTTAGCAACACGCCGTATTTTACAGGGGGATGAAGCTGCAGAATACAAAGTGTTTACGTGCAGGGCCCGACAGCTTCTTGTGGTAGCCCAGAAACTTGGACGGTGTTTGCTTTTAGGCGCATAAACAAGTCTCTAGGTGATGATTTCTGACGAATGAAACCAGGCGCTTAGCATCCTATTCCCATATCAGATCTTATTGTTAAGCTTATAAAGAACTATTTTTCCCCCAATAGAACTTATCAAAAAGAGGTTTTGAATAGAAAGCCCTGCATGGGACTTAATCTTTCTTCCACGGAGCCCGTGACCTCACGCAGCCCTCAGCCCGCTGGTGACACAGTGAGCATTTCCTGTGAACCGTGAGCAGTGCTGGTCCCACTATTGTTGGGCACTTTTTTTTTGTCTGGGAAAAAACAAACCCTTATTTACTAGAAGCCAGTGTCCTGTTTGTTTGTAGCTGGCTGGGAAATGCCATATTACAAGGGTCTCAGTGGCTGCCGGCGCTGCTAACAGAAGCTGTTGTTGTGTTTTGCTCTTTTTCTCACTGATTTCTATGAGACTTCGGAGTCCGACTTGTGACCTGCTCCGGATCCAGTTCACGGCACAAACGCTAACCTTGTTTATCCGATCTGCTTTTTTCCTCCTCGGTGTTTCCTCAGATTAGCTGTCAGTAAAATGCTAAATAATAATCCCGCAGTTGCTGTTCCTCCCCCTTTTTCCCCCCCGAGAGGCCGCGTCGCTGCTTTTCCAAGCTGGCGCACGGTCGAGCTGCTACCTGGCAAGGCCAACGCATCGGTGGAAAATTCCAGGCAAAATAAAGGAACAGCGTTGCACTGGTAATGGGATGCAGCTGCTCTGGCCTTCGAGTCCTCCTGCAAGCCTCCTCTAAAAGCGTTGGCTGCGGGATTCTTCCCTTGGCCATCCGAAATCGGCCCCAGCCCAGCGAGAGCCTGTTCCAGGTGGGTACAGCAGCTCCCAGCAGCTGGGACGTTTTACATTTGGCTGCGGCGAGGCCGTCATGTCGATGTCAGGCCTGCTGGGCCTTGAAATCTCATCCAAACCGGCGTCTGCACATCTGTGGTGCGCATCAGAGGCTGGATGCTGCCTCCTGGCACGGCACCGTGGCCAAGGGTTATTTAAATCCGTGCTGCGTCGGAGTCCCTGCCGCTAGATGGGGTATCAGGAGGAACTTCTTGGTGTTAAAATGTTCCCTTTGTATCTTCATTTCAGCTCATCGTCTTGGATGCCTTCTTAACTGTCTTCCCGTTAAAAAATATTGTATGAAGCAGTCAAGTTGTGTAGGGAAGGTATAGCACATACATACGTGGAGAAAGGAACCATTAGGATGTGTAACTCCCTTCCTCAGCTGCCCAGCACCCTTCACAGACACAATTTCTCTGAAGTTTCATTGACAGAGCTCCTTCTTGTGAGGCTGCAATCTAACTTTCGGAAGACATCCACATTATATATTTATTTATATTTAAATATTTCCATGTCCAGTCCCCGTATTTATTTTATTTCTGCTGTCAAATCGTGGACACCGACATAAATCTGCTTGCGATGCACGTAGCCATTGAAGGTACTAAAACCTCTTTTAAGGAAAGTGGTTTGGCTTTGGATTTCTCCTTGTCTGTCTGGAACTTCGTCATTTATATCAAAACATCCTAACCCTACTACTGAAACGGTGACGGTGCTGTACACTCTGCCAGTAGGATTATGTCTATAAGGTATGTTTTGAAGCCTCGCATCATGGTGAGACTGCTTGAGAAAGCTCTTTCTTGGAAGACCCATGGTAGGTAGGACTCCGCGAGCTCAACAAATGTTCGATTTCCCATCACCAAAGCAGGGTGCAGACATCAGAGGCAACACCGAAATCTATACGGAGAGAAGAGGCTTCTCTTGGCATGGAGCATCAGGTTCAGACCTCTGCGTGGTACAGAGCAGAGGTTTGATTCACTGGGTAGACGACGTCTTCTTGATAGCACATCTCAGCTCTAACAGAGAGAAAAGAAATGCAAAAGTGAGCTTTTGGTAACTAACTTTCCTGCCCATCGCTAAAACGATTGCTTTGTTCGGTTGCTCATATATGCAGGTGAGCAGGCTGGTGCGCGAGGTTCCAGGAGTTGTTACAGAGCTTTGCTGCTCAAGCAAGAGAAAAATGTTGAGAAAATCAAGCAAGAGGAAAGAGAAAAATGGTCCTTAGCAATCCGGGTACAACCGGTGGGAACTGCACCTCCGTGAAAGTTATCCCTTTCCTGTTTATTTGGGGGAGCAGGGAAAGCTCCTGCAAGACAGAATTTTAGGAATTCTGCTTGGTTTGGGGCTAATGGTTCTTCTAGAGATTTTTACCACAGCCTCTTTTTCCAAAGATAGACGTCTTGGCTGCTAAAGAGTAGTTCAATAAACAAATCCAAAGTGGTTTGTGTAAAGCAGGATCTCCAAACATCACGTGCTTGGATAAGTGTCCTTTTTTTTTCCCTTCCATAAAAGCTACCATACACCCCTAGCTCAATTTTGAAATCCTTGAGGTCTGCATCTTTTGCAAGCCATTTTCAGTGCAAATATTTGGATTTAGGCTTTTATTTATAAGCGATGCTAGGAAGATCACCCTTTTCCATCAGCGAAGATGAAGCCTTCTCAAGAAAGCACTTGAGTCTCTCTCCCCTGACTCACAGGGGCTACGATGAGTTTCCACGTTTCGGCATGTAACAGAGGTTGGGTAAAAGCCCTTTTTTCCTTTTATTTACTGCTGTGTAAAATCAGAACGCAGGCTTTAAGCTGCTTTGGAGTTATTACATGTGAAGTTGACCTTGAAAGTACTGAAGTCAGAGTAATGGTAGCAGTAAAAATCCCTGGGTTTTGATAATCTTGGGACATTCTTATGCCAGCTGGTGAGCTGTGGCTGTAAAGCATGCACCAAGCAGCTAGCTTTCCGATTTAGAAGTGTGCAGTTTTTGCAGTCAAAGGAAAAATATTTGTAAACAGGTTCTAGTTCTGTGCAGAAGTGACCGTTTCAGATGGATTAAGGTAGCGTTTCGAGAACTTTTTTGGTTTTTTTCACCCTAAATAAATCACAGCCTACTCGGCATTTAGTTTTGGTTTGCGTGCCCTGAGCTAAACGCGTCCTCTTTTCCATGTTAATTTTCTTTGGAGCGAGCCCCCTTGTGTGTGCCCGTGCAGGCGTACGCAGGCGGCAGCCTCCTGGAGCAGGTGAGGTGCTGGTTAAACACACGCTGCCCAACTGAAATCCCAGGGAAATGGAGAATTTCTCTGCTTCTCTTCGGGCTGCTGGCTCGCTGACAGGCACCAGCGAGCAGGATAGTGCTCGTACAAACCCAGACTTTTCCCAGGGATCTCAAACCTGGTGCAGAAGGAGCCGATAGCTGTACGGTAAGTGCTGATGGGGAGGGTTGGTCTCGGGCACAGACCTGGAGCAAAGGAAGGCGGCTACACCAGGATGCTCACCCCATTCCCCAGGGGCACAGTTCCTACCGGGGCGTTTGGTCCAAAAGTGCAGGTCGTGCAGGTTTGGAAAAGGCAACTCTTCCAATAACTCTGCACTCATCATTGCAGCCATCGAGTTATATCACATAGACCCTGGCTTCAAACCTCGATTCTGAATCCTGACGGTGAAATTGGTTTTTAATGGTAGCTTCTGAGCGAAAATGTGTTGTTTTTTTTCCCTGTAATGTAAGTACTGTATCACCGCAGTCTTGCGAAAACCTGCTTTAGCTAGCGGAGGAAGTCAGCATCGTTAGTCAGGATTTGATGGCACTTTAAATAACAGGAGATCAGACTTCCAAACTTGCAGCCTGGGCTATTCCGGACGGGGATTGGTTTAATCCCGCTGGCAGCAGGTGCCTGAGGACGCAGAACGGAGCACGAGGGGCAGGTCGATGCCCCCAGCGAAGGTCAGACGCTGCTCACACAGCGTCTGGCTCTCAATTATAAATGATTTTCCTTCGGAGGATCAAGACACCGAGCTTGTTGGTCTTGGCATTCGCTGGGCTGCCAGCGATCGATTGTTTTGGTTGCAACGCTTTGCTAAAGAGCACGTCGGAGGGGTTACCTGACCTGTGCTGATAAGCTCAGATGGGGACAGATGGCAAAAAAAAGACCTGAGCACATCTCTTCTGGACCAGCCTGCCATCTGCAGGCCGCTGCTTTCCGTGCTGGAGAGGTGTAAAGCAGAGCTTTTTGGTTTCCTTCTCCTCCCACACAGCTCTCCTTCTCCAAAACTTACTATTTGTGATATTATTTTTTTCCCTAGGTAAATATTACATTGTAAGTCCAGTCTGTTTCCATCTGAAGCTATGAATAATTCCCTGGGTTCTGAAAAAATAAAAATAAAGCGAAGATATTAGAGACAAGCAAGCTTCTTCAGCTGATCTCTGCATTTTAATGAATAATTATTTCTCCTTCCATTGTCCATTGATCAATTCTATCATAAGCAAACATTTAAAAATTTCCTTAAAAATGGGAAATTTCTCATGGCAGCCAAATTCTGCCCATCATCCTCAGCCCATTCAATCTTTAATAACTCTTTAAGGCAGTGGCCTTGGATGTGCAGTGCTGCTGTGATCTTCGGCTGCTGCTGGACGTTAGAAGCCCTGGTGAGCCAGGGACGTGTGCACAACCAGCTTGCTTCCAAGCATCCCAAAAATCTTTGGTTTTATCGTCTGTGGATGTACCGAGGATGCAGCAAAGCAATCAGGCTTCTACACGGCAAATCTTGGCTGCTGCTCCTTTACAGAGGCACTCCCCCCTAAAATCCTAACAAAAAAATGAGCGTGTTCAGCAAAATTCAGCAAAAGTGGGATTTTGGGGCACTGATTCAAACCTGGTGTAATCTAGCCTTATTACTCCCCCCTTCCTTTTTATTTTAAACTTTTATTTCAATAGCTGAAATATACTTATTGTTGTGGGTTTTAACCATTGTTAAGAAATCTTACCAGAGTCGTGCATTTAGGAACAAATGTAAGTAAGCCAAAGATCAGTTGACAATTTTATAATGTAGAACGAAATGTCCTGCACAAGGTCAAATGTCTGCTGCGTACCACGTAACCTTTAAATCCTTTTTGTCTTTGTTCCAGGTCTTCCTGAGCAATACTACAGCCTCACTTGGTTCCTTAGCCCTATCCTGGGCTTGATCTTCACTCCGCTTATAGGTTCAGCTAGTGACCGCTGCACGCTGAGCTGGGGCCGCAGGCGGCCTTTTATCCTCGCTCTCTCCATTGGTGTCCTCTTTGGAGTTGCACTTTTCCTCAATGGCTCTGTTATAGGTAAATAACAGGGAAAACACCTGCATGTATCTCCTGCTAACGTAGCTGCTGTAAGGTTTTTATGTAAGAAGTTACTATAACGAAAAGCAGTCGAATAATTCAGTGTTAAAGTCATTAGAAATCTGTGCAACGCCACATTTGAGCTGTTCACCCTAAACGTTTTTACTCTTACTCCCAAGTCAGAGCTGTGCTAAGTGTTGTACAACAGGAGCTGTAAGGGTCGATGCGGAGTTATTCACGCAGCGGCTGCCAGCAGAATGTTTGCGGTCGCCGAGATGAATTTCGGCGATCCTTGACATGGGAAAATTGTAGCAACCTGTTCACAGGGAAATGTTTCCTGTTGTGATCCGTTTTCCCTTTAATGCATATCTGGCAACACATCCTGTTTCCAGCATTATTTCAAAAATTATCTTTTCACTTTTTCTTGTGCTTTTCTTAGACCCGGTATTGAAAAAGTCCAGAGCACAGTTAATATTTGTTTATCAAAAACGATGTGGGAAAATAATTTTTCCTGAGCCCCCATCAAAGCTGGTAAAAATAGTTCTCCTTGAACATAGTTTACTACAGAACTTAATCTCCAATCTAAGACTCTTTTGTAAATTTAGTGTAAGAGAGGTGACAGCGAGTACATTTGGGAAATGTTTACATTGTGATGCAAATGAAAGGAACTTAACACCTAATAATATCCTCTTGGCTCTCTTTTTTTTTTTGGGTTAGGTACAGCTCTATTGTGAAAAAGTTGTACTAATTGAGGGAAGTGAGCGGAACATTGCCTTGGCTCAGCACGTTAGCTTTTCAAAGCCAGATTGGATTGACATACGAAGCTTTTCAGTTTTCTGCAAATTGCAGTGGACAAACTGTTCAGATGAACAAGGTTTAGCTTGTTTTTTGAATTTACCCAAGCAATAAATATCAATTATTTGAATTGCTCTCGTATGGTACCAATTGTGCTTCGTTGTTGTGTCACCAAGGCTTACTCCTCCAGCTCCAGATGTAGGCAAAATACTAGACTGCAGCCCTATGGCAAGATTTTAATTGACAAGGAGCTCTTATTTCCTCACCTTGGCTTAGGGCAGAGGCCATTTATACTGGCAAGCAAATCTTTTATAGGTTTATATTGAAGTATCTCACCTTCTAATAAATCAGCACAAAATATAGTTTTTGACTTTTCTCCTGTTCTTCCTTACACAATAGCACAGTCTATGGCATAGCTTTCTAGAAAACCCACGTGTTTCAGATACCCAGAGCTACTTTTGCTCAGTGAAACTTCTTTAAGCACAGAGGTTGTTGCAGTGCATTGCGTAAGTGATCCGTGTTCGTTAGGCATCCGTTCCTGGGATGTTGTTGTGGTAGATTTTGAGAGAATAACCCCTTCTGAAAAGCACTGCGAACACTGCCGTGCCTCTCCCAAGGGAGCCTGGAGCGAACTCAGCAGAAGTGAGCCACGTCCCATGGTCTTCTCCAGACCTCTTCCGTAGCCAGCTCATCTCTCTCCACAGCCATCTTCATTTACGCTAACGTTTTTATCACTCTTGCATGTCTAACAACTAAATCTCTCAGATTCAAGTAATTCACGCCTTTGTCAATTATTAGTTTTATCAAAAATTCTCTGGCAGTAGATGAGGTTTGTCATTCTGCTTTTGGATGCTCTCCTCTCTCACCGTGGCTGTCTTTTATAAGAGCAGCCTTCAGCCCTTGGAGGAAAATACACGAGGAACACAAAATAACCTCCAATGCTAGCAAAGCGTTAAGAGACACTTTAAAAATAGCATTCTGAAAAATAAATGTCAGCCTTCCAAGTGTAAAAACATAATCTTCTGCTCCAGACCTTCCATGAAGCTGTGCCAGAGAGCTAAAATTGCCAGTTTATTCTGCAAAGGAATGTTTCCAGTAAGTGTGCTGGCCACCTTTCTCTTGAGATTAACCTTGCTCTTTGTAGTGTTTGCTTTTGGGCTGACGTGCTCAGATTCCTCTCCTGTTCTCCCTCAGGTCTGGCTATTGGCGACGTCCCGGACAAGCAGCCCATCGGTATAGTTCTCACGGTGCTTGGCGTTGTGGTGCTGGACTTCTGCGCCGATGCAACGGAAGGGCCAATTCGGGCGTACCTGTTGGATGTGGTGGACAGTGAAGAACAAGATATGGCCCTGAACATCCACGCCTTTTCAGCTGGTATGTGGCTAGTTGGTGTGGTCTTGGCAGCTGTCAGCTCTTCCTGATGACCGAGTTTTGGCTGAATTGATTTTTCCTGAGTTCACTGCTTGTTTTTTCATCCTTTACCACTGCCACTTCCTTACTGGTATTGAAGCTCATAGTGCAGCTGTCTTGGAGGAAATACCCATATGGAACCCCGGGCAGAGAATAGAAAAATTACTTACAGAATCAGAGAATTGTAGGGGTTGGAAGGGACCTCAAGAGATCATCGGGTCCAACCCCCCTGCCAAAGCAGGTTCCCTAGAGCAGGCTGCCCAGGTAGGCGTCCAGACGGGCCTTGAATATCTCCAGAGAAGGAGACTCCACAACCTCCCTCGGCAGCCTGTCCCAGTGCTCCGTCACCCTCACCGTGAAGTTCTTTCGCATGTTGGCGCAGAACTTCCTGTGCTCCATTTTGTGGCCATTACCCCTTGTCCTGTCCCCACAAACCACTGAAAAGAGGTTGGCCAAATCCCTCTGTCTCCCACACTTAAGATACTTGCAAACATTGATAAGATCCCCTCTCAGTCTTCTCAAGGCTGAACGGGGTATGAAAGATAAGTGCAAAGAGCACGTACCTTGTGGCATAAAGCAACAAGGTGGTGGTTAGCATTGTAAAATTTTTAAACCACTTGGTTAAAATTAGGACTTTCAGCATTTGGTGCTATATGATGAATAGACAAAGCTAAGCAGCAGCAAACTGGAGCTATTCTGTTACTTAAACGTAGGTTTAAGTTCTTTTCCCCAGGTGCTTTACTTGTTAGTGAACCTTGTATGCATAGACCTGTTGAGAAAAGGGCAGTAACCTACAAACTGAGGAGCAGAGTCACTGCTGCACCTTTCAGCAGCAGTACATGCTCACTCAAAGACATGAATCTGAAGACGTATCCTCCAAACACTTGCAGTCCTTCCTTTATTTACCATTTTTCCCCAAACAGGCACCCTTCAGGCACTGCATCCCTTTTCAGGCTAAGGGAGCAACAGCCTTTCTCCCATACAGTAGCATCTGTACAGTCCCAAAGAACATAGCTTTGCACAAAAGCATCTTGTTTATTTACTCCTCCGTGTCTTTATGGATGCGTGGAAACTGTAAGGGCAGCAGAAATTAGTCCTGCAGCCCGCAGGTTGTCCAGAGCTAGAGTATATCCATGTGTCCCAAAGAAGGCATTTTACCAAAGAAATAGCCCTATCTGTCATTTTGTTACATTGTGAACCAAAAACCAAAGAAATTTTCATTTAAATTTTGTTGAAGTTGTCTGATTTAAGCCACTTGTCTGTCATGTTTAGTGTGCTTTTTTGGCCGTGCATATTGACATAACTCCGTTTTGTCTCCCACAGGCCTCGGAGGAGCAATCGGTTATATGTTAGGAGGGCTGGACTGGACACAGACCTTCTTGGGTGTTATTTTTAAATCTCAAGAGCAAGTCCTTTTCTTCTTCGCAGCCATCATTTTCTCGGTCTCCGTTGCTCTCCACCTTTTTAGCATTGAAGAAGAGCAATATAACCCTCAGCAGGACAGGATTGACGACGAAGGAGACACCCTCTCTAGTGTCAAATTCAGCGGCAGCCTCCCCCCTCTGAATCGGCTGAATGTGATCAGCGAGGAGGAGCCGTACGGAGCCTCGATGTTCCACGACGAGGTTCAGTCCGAGCACGATCTCAACATGGAGTTCCTTGAGGTGAACATTGTGAGGAGTAAGAGCGACTCCGTGCTGCACATGCCCGACGCCACTTTGGAAATCGAATCAGAGCTGCTCTTCCTGCATGACATCGAACCCTCCATTTTTCAGGACGCTTCGTATCCAAACACTCCCCACAACACCAGCCAAGAGATGATGAAGTCCAAACTGAACCACCTCTCTCCTTTCCTCAGGGACAACGAGAAGGAGGAGGAAATGTTGCTCGATAATCGCTTAAATGAAGACAAAGTCCCAAACGTGAACGGCTCCCTACGAAAAGAGTTCCTCAACGGCCACGCTCGAATAGGCATGAAGCAGTCCAGCACTTCCAACTCCATGCGGAGGCGGAGGCACATGTTCTACCGGCAGCCCTCCTACACCTTCTCCTACTACGGCAAAATCGGCTCTCACCGCTATCGCTTCCGTCGAGCCAACGCCATCGTCTTGATAAAGTCCTCGCGCAGCATGAACGACATCTACGACATGCAGAAGCGGCAGCGGCAGAGGTACCGGCACAGGAACCAGAGCGGCACGACAAACTCAAGCGGAGACACCGAGAGCGAGGAGGGGGAAACTGAAACCACTGTCAGGCTCTTGTGGTTGTCGATGCTGAAGATGCCAAAGGAGCTGCTGAGACTGTGCGTTTGTCACCTCTTAACGTGGTTCTCGATCATCGCTGAAGCTGTGTTCTACACGGATTTCATGGGCCAGGTCATCTTTCAGGGCGATCCAAAGGTAAGAGAGGAGTTGCCGTTTGCAGACCTGCTTGGAGCTGATGGTTTCTGAGGTGTGCTCATCAAAAGAAAATGTCTTTGTATTTGCATTTGGTGCAGGCCCCTTCCAATTCAACGGAGTTACATGCCTACAACGCGGGAGTTCAGATGGGGTGCTGGGGACTGGTGATTTATGCTGCTACTGCTGCCGTTTGTTCAGGTAAGAGACTGCACAACCAGACACTGCAATGCACCTCATCGATGTACTGCAAGATAAAAATGGTTTTGCTTCAGTTAGTATCTGAAGCATTAAATGGCATTTAGCTACTCATCAGGAAACTAAAATTTTGCTTGTTAGAAGATTCAAGCATACATAAAAAGGGTTTTCCAAAGACTGTTTTAAAATGAAAATTACATATTTCTGAAAGTCTCTTTCTTGCTTTCTCGTGACAATGTAGGCTTGGAATACAGGCTCTGAAATTGAGAGCTTCTGACAGACTTAAATCCTGCCTTTTACACCCCACGTGCAGGCACACCTGCACCGCTCAGTACCATGGGGCTGCCTCTTTGTTGAGACGTGTCAAATCGAAGTTCAGGCAGGTGGCTTGTGTCTGAACACAAACTGAAATACGGCTGAAAACTTCAATCACCTGATCATTTCATCTAGCAAATGCGCTTGCATTAGAAACAGCTCTGTGCTCAGGGTACGGTTGCATCGATGACGTTTAATAAATAGATAACATTAATGAATGGACTTCCACAGAGTGGACCGTGGTATGATTGAGTTTCACGTTATTGAATTCTGCTGCAGACTTGTAGCAGGGCTTTAGGCAAGTCCCTGAGCTCATTAGTTCCTCTCTGAAGCAGCAGTGCGTCCTTTTCCCAGTGAGGGCTGAGCAGCGATGCTAAGCCTTGCCAAATATGCCGTGAGCATCCAAATCCTAAACAGCATATCGAGCTGCCACGGCCGTGTCAATACCGTAAAACCTCACCAAGTAAGCTGGTGTTTGTTTTGTTCTTGATCTTTGCAGCCTTGTTGCAGAAATACTTGGACAACTACGACCTTAGCATAAAGGTGATCTACATCCTGGGCACACTGGGTTTTTCTCTTGGCACTGCAGTGATGGCTATGTTCCCCAACGTGTACGTCACCATGATAATGATCAGCACGATGGGAATAGTCTCCATGAGTATCTCCTACTGCCCCTACGCGCTTCTGGGACAATACCATGATATTAAAGAGGTATGTGGAATACTTTGATCAAGGTGGAGCATTCACGCTTCTCCGAAGATCGAAGTGACAAAGGAGATTTACCAGATCCAGTTATTTGAGATACCTGCTTTGATGGGACATGTGCAAAAGCAGGGATTCATCCTTGATAGCAAACAGCAAGAGCTGCTCCTTAGGTCGGGTGGAATTTAACGTGAAGTGGGCTCAGTGGGGTCACGATTGCTTTATCCTGTGCTGAAATATGAAAGGATTTGCGTGCACGTGGTAGATAAAGAGAGAGAAAATAGTAATTGGAGTATTTTATTATATACATGGTGGTTGCCGCTGTTAGGGTAGCATTAGTTAGGTTCCTGGCAGTCTTAGATCTTGAGGTGAGTCTGGACCTGCAGTCTAGGGAAATGTAAGGCAGACTGATGCTGCTGGAAATGAGGACAGCTTTACTGCCCGGTTTTTAGCACTGTGACATTTGGATTACAGATTACACGAGGATTATTTATCGTAACACGTTTCTGTGCTGGGATTGGAAGGGAGATTCCTTTTTAAAATCACAGAAATAATTTTCAGCAACGGTTCCACGTAGATTTTTTTTTTACGAAAGGTAATCCTGGAGCCAAAGTCACGCTAGGAGTGCCACAGTAAATACCTACCTCGGGGTAAGATGAGGAGGCTTTGATAAGGAGATAAGGAATTTGTTGCTTTGGACATGGCCTAAAGTTGACCACATGGATGAGATATTCGAGGAAGATACCAGTCTTTAAATATTTGATTTCCTGCTTTGCTTTACCTCCTGACATGTTTCTTGTATTTTCCCAGTACATTCACCACAGCCCTGGGAACTCCAAGCGAGGATTTGGCATAGACTGTGCTATTCTGTCGTGTCAGGTTTACATCTCCCAGATCCTCGTGGCCTCCGCCCTTGGCGGCGTGGTGGATCTGGTTGGCACGGTCAGAGTCATTCCCATGGTGGCTTCGGTGGGATCCTTCCTGGGGTTTTTGACAGCCACCTTCTTGGTGATATACCCCGAAGTCAACGAAGAGCCGAAGGAAGAGCAGAAAGGACTGGGTCCTCCGGAGACCACCGAGGGCAGCAGCACGAGCGCGGAGAAGCCGACCGTACTGAAGCTCACGCGCAAGGGCACCGCCGCGTCGGAGCTGGAGAGCGAGTCAGCCGTGTGAGGCCGACGCTTGTTCACCACATTCCAGGGAGTGCAGGTGCAGGATCAAGAACTCTTTCTTTTTTTTTTTTTTTTTTTTTCCCAGGAAAACAAATTAGGATCTTCACTACTTGTAGCTAAAGTTGCAGAAGAAAAGGCAGTTTCATGCAAAAATGTAAATGAAATTCTGTAGTCCTTAATATAGGTTTGAACAGGTAGCTATGATGCTAATTGCTTTCTCTACAACTTAGAAATGTCATTTCTGAACACTTTTTATTGCGAATACGTTTAGGTTTCAAATAAGTTGTATTAATCTGCATGAGACTCACAGTGTATACGATTAGCACTTAGAAAAATTAAGTTTTCGGCTGTTTTTAAACTAACTGAAAATGGAAGCTATCTCGACTTATAGTCTCTTGCCGTTTTTTTGTCTGAACATTTCAGATTTCACTAGTGCAGTAGCTGAACCAAACGCTTAGACACCTTGATCAGTTTTTTTCAGGAGCGTATTATTGGTCTGACAGCTACAGTTCTTTAACATTAATTTTAGATTTCATATTTTCGTTAGTGCAATTACTACAGAATAGTTCTATTTTCAAGAAGAAAAAAAAAAAAAAAGCAATTGCTGCGGTTTCTGAGAAACTGCTGTGAGTCCTTTTAGTCATGCTGTTCAACAACTACCCCCACGTCTGCTGCTTGTCCCAGGCGGGTGGCGTTGGGTGCGTGATGTGAACCATAGCGGCTGGGAGAGGTGGTCGGCACTCGCAGGTTTTTGTCACGAGTGCTGAGCTTTATGAATGTCATTGGAATACGCCGTGACAATTTCTCGCTGGGAGTTTCGTGTGCCGGTGAGCTCTGGGGTGTTCTTGGCGTTTAAAGCTGATCGTCTCTGGGTGAAGCTGCCGTGGGGGAGGGTGTCCCTGGGGTCAGCTTCGTGGGATGGGGCGTGCGAATTCTCGCTCGTGGGGAAAGGAAAGCCGTTGCTTAATTGCACTTTTTCTGATCCTTTAACCTCCCGGCTGGGAACGCAGCAGCCGGGGTAAGGGCACAGTGTCAGTACAACAACGAAGGCCTACCTCTGTAACTTCATGGCATAGTCTGGTTGTGTAAAAAATCTGTGTCGGAAACAGTTTTTAGGCCTTAAAATCCAATCCACTAGCATGTGTTGCTGTTCCAGTCCGTGTGTCGGAGGACTTGTAGGCTGGAGCTCTCCCGAGCTGCTGTACCAGTTCCGTCAGCGCAACCTCCGTGCCCCCTTCCTTGATTCAGGACGTAGCTGCAGTGCAAAGACATTTGCTGTGAAGAGGTTAAAAGAGTTGTGCTAATCCGATTTAAAACCTGATTTGGATCGCTGGCAGTTCCCCAGTCCATGGGCAGACAAAGCTCGGAGATCCGGCAGCCATTTAAAGCAGCTTCAGAACCCGAACTTCCATCTGTCGTCTTCTGAGAAGTGTTTGTGATGCTATTTACCCATTTTCGCATGGACCTACGGGCTGCAGTCAATGCGTGTGCTAAACAGACAAATCACACAGCTCGTCGTAAGATTCCTGCTGCCTCAAACTTCTTATACTACAGTACTTTAAAAATGCATGTGGAAATCATGCTGCAATATAGTCAGTCAAAAGAAAAAAAGTATATATTTCCAAATGAGAAGCAGTTTTTAATAAATTACTTGAATTGTCGATGTATTTAAGAAATGGATGTTTCAGTATATTTGAAGTCGACGTGCGGTCTTGGCTGGCATCGCTGACGAATTCCCGGTGGCATACGGTGTGGTTTTCAGCTGAAGGCTTTCGGTCGGTGCCGACGTCCTTATGCTGTCCAGGGTGACGATGTCGTTTTCAGGCTGACGAAATCGCCGAGCACTAAGTACATGTAATCGCACAGGACTTCTATTTTTTTTCCAAATGTCTCAAAAAAAGTCTTTTTTTTTCTTTAAGTTTTTTTTTTTTTTTATTCAGAACACATACTGTGAACTGTGTTCGGACAGGGGAATAGTACTACTGAAAAATACGAGACCTTGCTGAAGAAATCAGTTGTGAGAAACACTTTAACTGAACTTCTGCCGTGAATTTTATCATCTCAATTACATTTAATATATTCTGGTGATATTCCTATATAACAGAGATGCGTGTTGTATTTCACCCTATAACTGGCATTCGTGTAAAATACAAACTGAGTTAGACGTTTTAAAGTGGCTTTAATATTTTATTTTTAAAACTTCTTGAAGATTCTGCTTTTGGTTCAGTGAACACTGTCGAGTACTCCTTATTTCAGTCTCTATTTCTCAAAACGTTCTTCTACACTTTGAAAACCTGCATCTTCTGGTCAGTGCCAGCCTTACCCCGTTTCCCCGCAAAGTCGCGGTTTCGGTGATTGTGAATGTAGCTTCAGCCCGGCGTTGCTCCACGCAGCACCTTTGTAAGCCAGGATTTCTTTCACAGCGCGGCCGAGCTCACCGAGGTCCGACAGGGAGATGCTGAAGCTCCCTCTCGCTGCACGTCCTGCAGAGGGAACGCAAAACAGTTTTTGGGGGGTGAGGTCACGCGCTCTTTTTTAGCTTTCTCAGTCGGGGCAAGCAGTGAGGGGGGAGAACGACATTTCCAGCCCAGGGGGGTTCGGTCGCAGGCAGAGCAGGGCCGGTTTGTCCCAGCCAGCGTTTTGCTGAGCCTCGTTTCAAAGAATCGGACGTTAAAAGGCAGATTTGGGATTGTTTATGGGGTTCTTTAATTACCGTTCACAACGCATGAATACGCACACCGCTTTGTAGCAGGAAGCTCTATTTCACTGCCCTCTAAAGCCAAAGGAAATAATTATCCATTGTAAACAGGCTGAAGTATTTGTAGTATTGCCAGAAGAATTAACTGGGGGCAGCCCCTGCCAAAGTATCTCCTTCTGTACCTCGGCCAGCCCGTGAAACCACCGCGCTGACTTCCAGCACGCTCGCCAGCGATGGTTTCTGACGTCTTTCAGAGTAATGCTTTTTCTGGAATTTATGAGAGTTTTCTTCCTAGCCCCGGCACTGCTCAGGGTAGAGCGGGCACTCGTTTGTGTCTAGATGTGTCCCTTACCTTTATTTTGATACAGAAAAGATGGGTTTTGTCACAATTAAAGGTAAACTAGTATGATTTTATGTCTTCATTGCGGAAGAGAGAGTTGAGGGGGCTTTTTTTTTAATTCCTGGTGATAGTAAGTGTCATTTTTTGTTTGCGGGTATTACTGTACGAGCTCATCCCGCGCGCTCCGTGTCCTAGGACCTTCATGCAGTCGTCTGAGGTGCAGTGTTTTCCTTCTGAGTTGCTCTATACTGTAAACAATTGTAATGGATTTTGCTGCGGTCTTTCTGACCTGTAACACCTCGGCATCAGGCACCGTTAGCTCTCAGTTTCTCGAGTGTTTCGTGAGGACTCTGTGGTCGGTGAGCTGCACGGGTAGGAGTATCCACAGGGAGGCAGGGAAGCTCAAACCGATCCGCTCAGCAAGGCGTAGCAAGGGTTTTGCACCGCTGGGTTATCGCAAGAGTCCAGTCGGGTCTGAACTGTTCGCGGCTGGCGATTTGAGATTCCAGAAGCAATAATTTCTTCGGAATGTTTCCCTTCCTGCTGGTTAGATGACGTTCATAGAGATTTATTACCTACATAGCCTTTTCAGAACACGGCTCTGGTCGTTTGCGAGCGCTGGCAATAAGCAGTCACGGAAAGATGTGGGTTGTTCATCATCAGGAGGGAGGAAGCCAGTAAATCCAGCAGAGGTTAGCGCTCCCTGAAACACGCGCTGTCCTTCTCCCCTTGCCTCGGGAGCCCAAGGCGACGCCGGTTCAGTCTCTGCGATGAATTCTAGTTCGATCCCCGAGAGGTTTTTTTTTAGGTGAGTGCGTGCGTGCATGTGTCGGCGTCTGTGTGCCTGCATATACACACCGGTTGGGCCAAAATACCGTGGGTGGTTGTGCTCTTCGTCGCTCTACTCAGCAAGGTTTTCAACTGAGTTCTTCCAGGTTTTCCCTCGTCCTTGCCTGCTGCGCGACGAGCTCAGCTGTACGTATATATCTTATTTAAATCACTAAGTAAACTCCTGCATGATATTCCAAGCACATGTAGCAGCTTCGGCATCTGAAGTATCTATTGTGAAAGAGAAGTTGGTTTTCTTTGCAGCTGTTTTGTCCTCGTTTCCTTTTCATAGGCCAAATAAATGTTAATGAACACCAAATGTTGCACAGAAATGTTGTTAATGACTGTGTAGAAGAAATACCAAATTTTATTTTTCTTTGCAGAAACTTTTATGGTTACAGAGAGTCCTCTAGCTGTTATTCTTAAACGACAAAGCTGAACGTTTGTAAAGCGCGTTGAAAGTGGTCATTTTAACCAGGGGAGCTACCCAAAGTTTTCTGTTTCTCATGTTGCATCCAGAACAAGCGCTGCGCAGAGGCGAGCTGCAGCAGCTCAGCTGCCAGCCGCCGTTTTGTTTCGGAGCTCAGCAGCCTGGCCAGTTAGAAATGGTGTTAGATAATAACCAAGGGGCTCAGGCTTTCAGCCTCGCACAGGGAAACACGGGCACTCTGACACTGAACGAAATTACAGCACTTTACTGGCAAATATTTCTCCCCCCAAAAAAGAGGGTATTTTCAAATTTCTTCTCAAATTCAAATTTTTTCTCAAATCACAAGGCTTTTGGTGCGGCTGTGACCTGCTAAAGCTTTACAGAAAAGCCAGGACACGGGTTCCCTTCGGCATGCTCTGCCACGTTGTTCTGAAATTTCAGAAGTTTCAGAAATTTCGGAGCTGTGGGTGGAGCTCTAGGAGCGCTGCCTTGCTCAGCCAGGCATCGCCTGCACCTATTCAATCCTCAGCGGTAGCCAAATTGTAGTAAACAGCCCCAAAACCAGGGAGACTTCTCTCTTACCACATTGGCAGTTCCCGATGATAATTTTCTTTCTGATGTAACATGAACACTAAGCCCTTTTGGTAGCCAAATGACCAGCTTCTTTTAAATGCCTCATATTAATAGAAAGCTGCATATAGGCATCTCATAGCGGAAAAAAATAAAAAGAGAATATTTAGTTCCTTTGTGAACTGGCCATATGACAACTACTTTTTTATCAACTTATTAAGTTGGGGCACTATAATAGCTCTTGCTGAGTTTAGCAATGTTTATAAGCATGTGTTAAACACATAATGTTAAGTTTTATGAGGAAAAAGGGATAAAGAAAAGTAATGTCACAGATGAATGTTTGAGTGCATAGACGGCATAATGTATGTATGTTTTTTATTTCTACACTGTTGAGCTTACTTTCTGTTTTAAGGTCAAAAAACAAAAAGATTTGTTGCATGAGAACTGTTTTATTGTGTTCTGCACTTTCTGTTCTTTTTGTATAATCTCGATTTTTTTTCATTTATGCATAGAAAACAAAAAAAAATTCAATTTAGAGATATTCTACTTCACGAGACGTTGTGTTCCAATCCGTTGTTCTGAAGTTCGATCTTAATAAACATTTCAGTAAGAGTTTGGGGCTCGCGGTCCTGCGTTGTTTGTAGGGGGCTCGGGTGGGGGCACTTTTTCTGTGACACCGTTCACGTTTGGGTGTAGGAGGAAGGGAATACACACGGAAGAGCAACGTGCTGAAGCCTGGGAGAGGTGCACGCCTGGTTTTTTTGCTGGTTGCTCTCAGTGCTTTGCATTCCCAGGCAAAGGCGAGGGGCGGCAGCCACCTGCTAAGCCAGCAAATGCCAGTGCTGAGAGCGCTGCAAGGGCAGAGGAGTTCGGGGACAGCTTCCTCTCTCCTTTACCTGCACGGCAGCCTCTCCTCCGCTTTACTGTGGTGTGAGACCCTCGGCCCAGGGGGGAATGGGATCGTTTCTGCAGGAAAAAGGGTCAGGCTTTACTCTGAAACCAACCATAAGCAGCCTCCAAAAACCACAGCTCGCATCCAAGCTAATTAATCCCTCGTGCTCTGCGGGTGACAATAGGGGAACGCTGGAGGGACGGCTGTCTCAGATGACATACGCCGGCTGGCAGGGTTAAACCTGCAGCACGAAGATGTCAGCTTTCCCACTTGGATTCCCAGCAGTTTACTTGATGGATTCGGTCTGTGGCTTCTCCTGAAGGAACTTCTCCAGGAGCAGCAGCAGCAGCTCAGAAAAACGTGATGCCCGTGCAGCGTTTGGTTCATTTTCGTCCTCCCTCCCTGTCCTCTCCTGCTGTCATTAAAACCGAGGAGGCCAAAGGGAGGCAAAAGCAGCAAAGAAACAAACTCAGCCTCGTGGGTGTCTCACGGTGTGGGGGCAAGGGTGCGTCAAAGGGAGGAGGGGGGCTCGGGGCACCAAAAAGGGGCGGGGGGAGCCACCCAGCAGGGACCAGGCCCTAAAGGGGCTGCAGTGATGAGCAGCGAGTTACAGCAGGAAAAAGCGGGCCAAAACCTGGGGCCAAGGGTGGTGGGCAGTGGGGAAAGCCAGGTGCCTGCAGGGAACCCTGCAGCGTCCATCCAGCACGCCCTACCTTATCCTCAGCCCCCAAATGGCCTCTGAGCTGCTCACAGCCAGGATCCACAGCAAAGCCGTGCAGCCAGACAGCCGCCACGAGGCGTGTTGCATCCTCAGGAGATCGTGGCGGGGATGCTGGAAAGGCAAGCGGGCTCCTCAGGCACCCGGAGGGGCACAGCAGCTGAAATGATGCGGAGAAGACAGAGGTAAGCAAGCCACGACAGCGGTGAGGTGATGGTTTCTGCTTTTTTCACTACAGAAAGTGACAGAAAGGGGTCACTCGGTAGGCAACAGGGCCTAGGCCGAGGCCGTTTCCTCACTGCACAGCCCCATCGGGGAAATCGCAGCCAGCACGAGCCGGAGCGGCTTTCCAGGCAGCTCCCCTCTCCGCAGTTCCTGTGGGTTACTTCCAGAAGCAGATGCTGCCATCCCTCGGCTTGACTAATCAACTGCAGGACGGGACAGCCCAAAAGTTAAACCTTGGTCTGCAGCCGGCTGCCAAGAAACGGGGAACATTTCCAAGCGGTAGAAGAGGTGGCACAGGACAGCTCGGGGTGGGGGCGAACCGAGCTTGAAGGCTTCACGTCACAGCTGACCAGCCCCAGCAGCAGCTCAACACTGGGCTCAAGGGCCACTGAGTGTGCTCAGACAGGTCCCTGCCGCATCGCTGCTCCTCAAAGGGGCTTCCTAGAGCTCAGAAGGTCTCCGTGTCCCCTCGGGCAGGCAGTTACTCGGTGTTAAGCTGAACGGAGACAGGCAGCGAGGAGCCAAAGCCTCTCTGGGCAAGTGAAAACAGAAATATCACCCGTCTGTAATACAGGATGCAGCACCTCTTTCTGGTTGAGCAATAATTTATTTATAAATACTTATAAAACTTGGTGTAGCAACCTCTAAATGCTGTTTTGAGGAGAAGACAATCTCAGGTAGAACGTAAAACTCTCCCCACTGCTTGGCAGCTTGTTTTGAACCCCTGATCAAAAGCAATCTGCTTTTGACTTGGAAGGCTCAGCAAAAGGTTTACAAAAACCAAGCATTTTAGCACTAAGGGCCAACGCGGTGTTGAGCGTTACGTGAACGCAGCCAGAAGGCGGTCTCACCTCAAACAGCTTCCCCCAGGGTGAAACAGCGGGCAAGAGCTGAGCAAAGACCACACAAACTGAGGGGCAGCATCAGTCAGCAGGTCCAGCGGGGGCTGCCCACCACCGACTTGCGTCGTGGCAAAGAGCAGCTCTGAGGATAACTGGGGCTGAGGGCCCCTCTCCCTGAGCCTTCCCCCCCATCACTACAAGAACAAGCAGGCTGAAAACCAAGCAAAACCCCAGAGCCTTGGTCGTGCAGGTTCACTTCCATGACCGCAGTGCTGGAGCAAATCAGAAATAGTAAGAAAACACATACCTGAGCTTTCTCATCGCACCAGGAGAGAGAAGGTGACGTGGCATTGTGCTGCAAGTCAGCTGAATTGACACTGCTGCTGCTCCTGGGGAGGGCTGATTTTTCCAGAAGGATCTGGGCAACTCGTGGTTTTGCCCACTGTGTTAAACCGCTTTCCTACAAGCCTGTGTTCAGCAGCCGTAGCAACAGAGGGTGGCAAAGAGAGCGGTGCTTGGAAAAGGAGACATCGAGTCAGTAAGCCATGCTGCTGTTCAACAAATACACTGGACTCTGTGATCAGTTAGAGAATTTACTGGCATAAAAGTATTTTTGCCATCTGACATTTAGATAAGTTGGGTGCGGACCAGCTGAGAAGCAAAACCAGGTTTAGAGTCCTGCAGGGGTGAGAGCACAGGCAATGCCAGGCAGGTTGCTGGAGCTGGGGCCATCTCCACAACTGAGAATTGCACTAGCAGCTCGTGTGCCTTCGTACACAGAAACCTTTTAATTCAGTAAATAATTCATGTCACTTACTCCCAGCAGCCAGGCCCGTGCCTGGGGAGGAAATAAGGAACCTGAAAGTTA
This sequence comes from Anser brachyrhynchus, assembly GCF_964034855.1. Lineage (NCBI taxonomy): Eukaryota > Metazoa > Chordata > Aves > Anseriformes > Anatidae > Anser > Anser brachyrhynchus. Next base: position 157,579,124 of record NC_137695.1, on the reverse strand, counting down.
CAGATGAGGGGCTCAACAAAGGGCACATGAGCAGCAGAAGCTGTTTTTAGGAAGGAGAATATGTAGAGGGGAATGCAGGCAGCCATTGTCCGTAACGCACAGAGACGATGCAAGTCAATGCTAAAAATCATTCTTGTATCATGTACCAAGTTACACAGGAAAAAGAACAAGATATAAAGACAGCCTGGAGTATCAATATAGTGTTTAATATTCTTAAATTGAAAAAAAAATATACTAAAAAGATAAAATTACAATTGCCATCACATGACAAAACCTTTTGTCAGTACATTGAAAGAGTCAGAAGTATTACATGAAGTACATTTCCAGTAGTTTACACTTCAGTTTACATTTGTTAAAAAAGTAGCAGCCCATTTTTTCCTTCTATTTACAATAATTTAAATATTGTATTCCACTTTACTGATACAAATAAAATTATTCTGCAAAGATTTATTGTTTTAATTGAAGATGATTTTGTTACCAATGGGAAAAAAAAACAAACTCAGGAAGAGATCAGGGAATGCTGCTTGAAAGAATCCCTTAGACTGCAATCTGATGGTGCCCACTCCAGTAACTGAGGAGTAGTTTGATGACTTTGCAGAACTTTAAAATAAAATAAAATTAAATTAAGCAGGTTCTCCATTAAATAACAGCAGCTCCTCTGCTTACAGAAATGGTGACTGAAGAGAGGGCTGGCAGGGATTTGTCTGCACAGCAACTAAAAAGGTTGCCTACAAAAGAAAGTATAAGATACTTTCTTTCAATAAACTAGTAATAATAAACTGCTGCATGTATTAAGTGCTTCAAAAAAAAAAATCAGTTTCACAAAGTGTTACGAGTCTCAACTGCATTGTTTTTACAGGAAGAACAGGTTTAAGAAGTAAAACGTTACGGAGACTACCCAAGTATCTCGCTTTACCAGCAGGAAGCTTTCAGTGCTACCAGGGAGAGCCTGCCTGTACCTACCTTTTAAATAACAGCACCATAAATATACAGACGTGGTAACAGACAGTCCTCCCGCCTAAATCTGCTGGTTCAGGAAGGTACCAGGCATTTACAGTAACTCAATAAATCAAACACATTTGGGTGTTTTGTTTGGGGTCTCGTTGGTTTTTTGGAGGGATGGGGTTCTGTGTTGTTGTTTTGTGTTTTTTTTCTTTTTCCCTCCAGTGAACGTTTCCAGCTATTACAGGCTGTAAAGACATTTGTTTGTTTGTTTTTAAGGTAGTCCATGCATCGCTGAGGACGAGCTCCTGTGGAGTCACCGAGCTTATCCTCCGCTAGCTTTGGCTGACTCAGTGCAGCCTGCATCACAGGGTCTGGCCTCCAGCTCTGATCCTTCACACCAAAATAGGGTAAATCTAAAGCCAGCGGCCCCGCTATTCACATTTCCATTTCTTTATCAAACGTGCAGGTGCAATACAAGGTGCAAGGAGAGATTCACTTCTGGTCTGATTTTCTACAACAATGTAGCTCCTAAAAATAACTCAATAAATACAAAAATAACACTGACGGGTGGTTGAAATAGATGCAAAATGCTACAGTAAACAGAGCCTGAGGACTTCACTTCTTCCAGCCCAGGCAGACGTGTTTTGAAAAGCTGAACTATTCAACCTTCCAAATTGCAATTTTCCCTTCCTCCTTTCCAGCACCACTGAGGACGTATCTGTCCTCTGCCGAGCAAAGTGCCCTTACTGTGTCGGCGTGACCAACCAACTCCTTCTCCACGGTCTTCTTCTCAGCGCTGATCACGTAGATCTTCCCTTTGGTTTTGCCTTGTGATGTTCCGCTGCTGCCGACCCACAACTGGAAGAAAAATGTAACAAAACAATATTTTTTGTTATATTTTGTTCTAGGACACAGTCGAGACAGGTGTTTTGCTTGCCATGACAATAAAGCGAGGGTTCTCTCTTGCTAAGCTGGAAGAAAGGAACGCTGAGAATCTCCTTTAGATGTATTTGTTGGAGTTCACGGCTTCCCCTACAAAGAAAGGGGTCCTGAAGAGTATCGTTAGGAAAAACAAAATAATCGGACTAACAAGTCTGACTTCCATCCCTGGAAAGACAGCAGAGATCACCACAGAGAATACGATCACTGAGTAAATGAAGAAATTCCTACTGGTGGTGAGCATTAATACACAATATTTTTTAAGATTATCTATTGGGAGCAAGTCAGCTGGGCTTCTGTAAGAGGGAAAACGGCCTCAGTGTCCTGCTGGAGGTCCAGGAGAGTGTTAGTGCCCATGCGGACGGAATGGAGTGCAAGGATTTTGATTCTTCAGGAAGCTCTTGACTTGTCTTTGGTTCCACAGACATGGCGCAGACAGAAGGGGTCATTTCACTGCTGCATAAACCTCAGCCTGCTCCCATCTTGAGTGGTACGAGTAGTTCTGGTCACGCAGCGCAAGGACACAGAAGATCCAGGGAAGGGTAACTAAACCTATCAAGGACAACGTGCTGCTGTCATAAATGAAGATTAAAAAAGCCAGGACTCCTTAGTCTGGAGAGAAGGCAGCTAAGGAGAGATCAGATTAAGGTTTACAAAAAAAAAAAAAAAAGATCACAAGAGTGCAGATGAGAATGTAGAAGGAGAACGTAGAACTACTTTTCAACAAATCCCACAACTAGAGAAGTAAGGGACCCATGTGGAAACCAGAAAGAGTTTAGTTTCATGCAGAAGAAAGCACTTCTCTTTAGACAGCTGTCAGTGAATTTCTGGAACCTGCTGCTACAGGAAGCTGCAGAACCAGCAAATTCAGGATGGAATCAGATTTACAGAAATCGGATCCAAAAATAGATAAAACTGAGGAAGAGGTATACCCTTTTTTTTTTGTTTAGTACCCCTAAACGAGACCCAGGGACGGTGAGTGAGTTTAAGGGGAGCAGACTGAAGGTAGAGGCCAGGTCCTTGTAAATTCCTTGAGGGGCGTTGTTATTGCCTCTGTCAGGCCCAGAATGCAGGGTCAGATGTACGTGCTCCAACCCGCTACAAAACAGCCGTAGCAGTGCTGTGCACAGCTTTGCACGAGGTAAGCACTCCCCGTTGTGTATTAATGCTCACCGCCAGTAAGGATTTCCTTGTAAAGAGTGCTGAGGCACTGGCACAGGCTGCAGGGAAGTGGTGGAGTCCTCATCCCTGGAGGTATTTGAGAGACGTGTGGATGTGGTGCTTAGGGACATGGTTTGGAGGTGGACTTGTAGTGTTGGCTGATGGTTGGACTTACAGAAAGAGCATGGCTTGTTTTTAATTAAAGCACCTAAAAGCAAGCCTGCGGAAGAGAACCCCAACAATACGTTGTTAGCCTTTACCAGGCGACAAGTTAATTCTCCTAACTGCAGTGCCGTGAGGAAGAGGAGCGTGGGTGCTCCGGGCACGACGACAAGCTCGGACAACAGAGGCAGGCCGGAAGATGGTGTATTGAACACTCGGGGTCAGGAGATGGATCACGCAGGGATATTTTCCAGTTGTTTCTTTTAAGTCAATGTTAGTTAAGGTGGAGTTGAGTGAGGAATGAGCAAAAGAGAAAAGGAGCAAAGTTCTAAGTAGAATAAGAGAGAGCTTAATTACTTTGGCTTTCCAAACAACCCTCTAATTTACAGGTCAGCTTTTCTCATTTCGGATCACAAACGGAGCCAAGGGCACAGAAAGCTTCCCTGCTTCATGAGGCACTCGTGAAAAAAAAGTCATTTTACAGGAAGGCAGTATGGAAAATCTGAGGGAGGGGGAAGCTTTTTTCCCCCAATAGATACATATTAACCATTTATTTGTGAGTTAAATGTAAGCCTGTCCGTGTGGTATCACTACTACAGCTACTGACACTACTGAAACAGCAGGTACGCAGCCTGAAGCCAGAAGTGGCAGGGACACAGGAAAGCTAGGTGGGAAGCTGTTAGCTCCACTGGTCTCTGTCGAGTTAAGCACGTGGTAACTAAACAAGAAAAAGGTCGTCTACAAAGCTAGGCATGCTAATTGGCATTTATTGCTTGTCTATTAACCTCTTCCAAGGCTCAGTTGCAGGAGCCTTTAGATTAAATATCAAGGGACCTAAACTTCCAGTTTCTACAGTTCTCTGAAAACGTTAATGGCTACTAACAGCCACCATGCATTTAATCACTGATGACACACATTTTGGGGTACGGTCATAGCAGTTAGTTGTATTGTGCTCTGATTTCAAAGGAGAATTAATGTTTCAAAGCAGCACATGTACAGACACCCTGCAAAGTAGCTAACAGCCCAAGAGAGTTGCGAACAAACAAAACTTTAGTAAAGAATTCCACAAGTAAGAACAGCCCAAATGTCTCTCACCTGGTTTTTAACTTGTATCATACAGGTAATCTCAGAGCAATCCTGAAGATGAATTTTTTGGGGCATGCTTGTGAAGTCTTTGGTGTTCCAAATATACAGGTCACTGCTCCCCGAGTAAGATGCCCACACTTCGTTTCTCTAAAGGACAGAAAGTCGTGTTTAACAGCACTGCTGACAGGAAGCATAACGTGAGAAGTAACTATATTTTCGCCTGTAACACCACATAACGTGGTATGGAGACAGCATGACTAACAATTTGAATTTAATACCTCAGGAAAGAGCTGGAAGCAGAGGAAATACGAACGCAAATCCTTCAGGTGATAATCAATTTTCATCTGTAGTCGAAATTCGTAAGTTGACATTACGAGTATGCAACTTCCAGTACCTTCAATATGAAAGAGAAAGCGCTGTTAGCAGAAGTGCCTGCTTCTTCCACAGCCACAAACCATGGGGAAAGCAGGCAAAATAAAACAGATGCATCTAACAGCTGTCTTGTTTCCCAAGTCAACAGTGAAATCTTTGAGGTTCTTCTTCCTCTTTTTTACAGTACCTATTTTTTACATCTGTCCTTTCTCTAAACTCTGGTTACTATTCTGCAGCACAAACACCTGTTAAGAGTCCAAAAACAATGAGGGGAAAAAAACCAAACTCCTTTACATTAGGAGATCTAAAGGAGTATTAGGAGATAATCCTTTACCCAAACACAAATCCTGCCTTTATTCATCTAGACTTCTGCAGAGGGGCTGACAGGTTCGGGGCCAGAAGGCAGGTGTGAGGATTACCAAGTCAGACCAATAACATAAAATCTAGCCAAAACATCAAATGCAATTTGCAAACATCATTGCCACTCTAGACTTTAAAAGGGCTTTCTCAAAGCTTTCCATTCCAATTTACAGGGAAGAGCAGACAAACAGGGTGTAGCGAGAAGTCATATCCTGCAGCAGGGGCAATACCTTTAGGAAAGATCCAGCTATGTAAGTGTTTTGGAAGCCTCACCTGCTGAAGACTGCTTAAACAGACCAAGTGGAAAGAATATCACATACAGAAAAGTCAGTGTTTGAGATTAATGGGCTGTTCTGCCTAATAAAACAGCGTATTGTGTGAAGATTAAAAAAAAAAAAGGTTAATTGTTTGAGTAATGAACTTACAGCACCACAGCTGGTCGTTATGAAGTTTGATGGAAGTGAGGTTCTGGCAGGGCAGCTGAAACGCACGGTTAACTTTCAGAGTGCTGATGTTCCAAGCAATCACCGTTCCATCTAAGCTGCTCGAGTATGCTTCACTGTTGGTACAGACAAAAAATTAATAATAATAGCACAGTGTGCATTCATGTTCAAAGCAGAATTCATAAACAGAAGAGGCTTACTGGCGAAATAGCATATTTTACACTAAGCCAAATTAACATTTTTCACTTCATAGACTGGAAGCCCAAGAGGCTTCAAAGCCAGACACAAATCATGTTAGCAGTGAACGCTCAGCCTCGTTCAATTATTTGAAACAGTGACCAGAGCCTTGAAAGAACAAGAGCACGTCCATCCCATCATCCTATTCCCACCAAGATGCCTAAGGAAAAGACCTACACTTTCCTCCTTCCCTTACTACACCCTACATAGCTAGACAGCTGCGTTTTGTGTAGGCACTTTGCTCGTCACAAGGGCTTTGGATCCCATTCTGAAGCGTCCAATTCGATCCTTGTAGTGAAAGCGTATTTAAGCAACCAACAGCGTTGCAGCCAAGCATCCATCTTTCAAGCTGCTTGTCTCCTCTTGGAACTGAAGTATTCCAGCGCAGAGATATATTTTTGTCTTCTTCTAAGACCGTACTCTAAAGACTTTGTATCACTTGAAACGCTGCAGTATAATTCAGACCTCAAAGTGAACTAGAGCATCGATTACATCATGCTTGAGGAGTTAAGTGCAACAAAAACATCCCCCATAATCCTCTTGAACACCGTTGCCTGTTAGGACTTTTGATTAAGATTTTTGACACACATTCAGCTTGTCATTGACCACATCCCCAAATCCCTTTCTGAGGGGCTGCTCACCGGCATCTCATCCCCCAGTTTGTACATATATTCATGGTAGCCCCTTCCCAGGTGCAGAATCTGACCCTTGCTCTTGTTAAACTTCAGATAGTTGGTGACTGCCCAGCCCCCTAATGTGTCCAGTTCTCTCTGTAAGGCTCTTTCCTTCCAACACCTCAGAAAATCAGCCACTGGTTTCCTCTACGCTCTTTTTCCACGAGCAAAGTTAATTTTTTGGTTTTGCTTCAGTCGAATAATTAAGGCACCACACTGCGTCACTTAGACATTTAACTGGTCCTCTGCTCACTGCAGGCTGAAGTTGCCCAGACTGAGGAATACTTTTCTAGCTACATAAAATGGCTTTGTATTTAACCACAGAAAGATTCTCCTTACGTCCACGACTCTTCCAGTCTTTCACTTTTGATTGTAAACGTATTTTGAGAAGAAAACAGTGTAATTAGATATACCTGGGTATCCCGTTCTTCTTCTCCACAACGATGTCTGTAATATCAGAACGATGATCATTTAGCTGCTTATTACACGACATACTGTGGGTGTTGATTATATAAATAATGGAGTCTTGAGAGCCGATCCACACTTGACTCTGTTCTACCATCACCATACAAGTCTGGGGAGAAAAAGCAGGATTAAACACAATTCAGAAGAAGAACACTTTTGAATGTAACATGGAAAAATGGTGCATTAAGAGTTACAGTAATTACCATAAAACTGTAACAAGATCAAGACTCAGCACTCCAGTATTCTATCCTTTGCTCTGCTGGAGAAGAGGGGAGAGAGAAAGAAAGAAGAGAGAGAAGGGACAGATCTCTGCCGAGTTTAACCTTCAGCAATTAGGATTAATAATGTATCTTGGTTATTGACTCAAAGCCGTGTTTCCTGACTTACACAAAGTAAAAGTTACAGATGGTGCCAGGGGAAACCACAGAGGTTAGTGTATTTCTGTCCTCTGGATCAGAAGCTGCACTAGCCATCTGATATAAACATACTTCCCACTTTAGTTAGAAGTGGTGCCTCTGAAAATATCACTACTGTCTCTGGAACATCCTTCCCCCATTCAGAAACTTTTAATTTCTCTCCCTCCCAAGTCCCGTAAGTTCCAAACTTCCCTCCTCTTCTCCAGAACATGCTGGCATCCAACTCCTCCCCTAAATTTCTACTTTTCTACTTTTTTCTACTTTTTCTCTACTTTTTTCTACTTTTCCTCCACCCCCAGCCCCTCACCATCAGCTTTACTTTTCCCTTTCTCCCACATTTATCCACAAAGATGTTTCTCAACTTCCATGCAAGTCCCCTGCCCAAATCCTTTGCTGCTTGTTTGCTTTCTTCTGCACGTTTTTCACTCAGTCCCAAACCTGATTTAGCTCTCCCTGTTATCCTCTCCCTTTCAAGTTACTTGTTTCAAGTCAAGCATCTCCTTAATCTGTTGTTAGAGTCATCTTCTTTTCGACTGTTCTCTCTCTTACGAAATCATCCACTGGTTTCCTTGCACCAGTTTCCAGTTCTTCAGCGCAGGTGACTTTCCATGTACTCTTCAGGCTCTCCTCAGCTTCTCTTTATGTAGATTCTCTCCACTCAAGCTGTTTCAAAGCAGCCTCCCTGCCCCAAGAGCCCATGCCACTAGCGCAGCACACCTGACCAACACTCAATCCATCACTTCCTACCAGTTGAGTTGTTTCAGTATAAATCCATTTCCTCTCCTCTCCCTTTTCCTTAAAAGCTTCCCTTTCTCCAAGCTGACCGTAGCACAAGCAACTTGGATGTCCTCCCACAACTTTCAATGAGTAACAGCGTGGCCTAGCCCACGATTCAGGGTCACACAGGTTCTAGCAACAGGAAAAGCAAGCTGAAGCAGCAGTCGCGATACGTATCAGTCTCACCAGCCTGCAGCGGCCCATTCTGAAGCAGTGCTGTTGGATAGACCAGGTAGACGCATCAAAGACCACCACCTTCCCCTCGTTTAAAGCACACCAGAGTTTCGGGTGAGCACTGTCAGGTCTTTCTGTAGAGTCAAGATGCCCTAGAAACAAAACAGAGAAGAAAATAAACCATTTTTGGAGAGACAGGGAAAAAACAGCATTAGGTTAGGCAGAGCAACTTTCTAACAAAGTACACCTGTGTTCTGGCACTTCTATCTCCAGCTGATGAATCCAATGACACAGTTCACGATGAATCTGTGCTCCTCATCTATCTGTTGAGCCCACCTGATGGTGTAATCTCACACTTCGATGCTATTCGGAGCAGAGAGAATCTTTTTCACTGACAACTAATTGCTTAGCTAACTGGGGTTGCAGGGAGGCTTTTAAGCCCTACGAAATAAAACTCATAAAGCCATTCACTCCATCTGCCCCAACATGAGAGCTCCATTTAGAAGCTTCGCACTACAAAGAGAGAAAGGCACAACCATGCCCTCACCACCACCATACACACAGTTCCTCCTGCCCACTTCCTTAACTGTGAAATTGACTTCTGTCTCAAATTGCTCAAATATTAGGAATTAAACGTGAATTTGCATCAGAAGACTAGGAAGGTTATGAAGTTAACCCAGAATTAGTAGCTCCACTTCCCACATTCACACCCACTGTGAACAGCCTCAGATACATGCCTGTTTTTTTCTGGTTTTACACGTATGATCACATACTTTGTCTCCCACAGATCGCTGCCAGATGTCCTGCACTGTACAGATTTGCTTTTGAATTAGATCAGGACCTTGCAGCAAAGGAGGGTTATTTCTAGGACTTCTTCGCTTTCTGGCTAAATGCATGCAGTGAGTGAGGCAGAAGTTAGGATCTCTAGGGAATTCTTAGTGCTCCTGAACCAGAACACACAATTAAGTCATTTAATCCAGAACTTCTCACGTACAGCACACTCCTCACATCCAGACATTAAACCTGAGGTGCACAGCTGAATTTATATTCAAGTCTCATTAAGAAGTGGAATATGACTGCTCTGAAAAATCAGATCCATGACAACCCAAATTAAGCATCTGAAATGATATGAGGCTTTTGTCCTTAACTTCTTTTTTCCCCAGCACGTTTTGAATCAGTGAGGTACAAATTTGCCAACTATCAAACTTTTGATACGCTTTTTTTGATACACTTTTTGAAACATGATAAAGCATTCTTCAGGAGTGGACTTAAATCACGTTCAATGAATTAGACATGGGATCACACGGGATGCAGTGAGAGCCACAGGAATATCGATCTGTCTGGGATTTCAAGAGGTAGTACACTATTCCCTGCGCTGCGGTTCCACAAAACACCCCCATATGACTCTGCTAGATGATAAAAAGGAACGGTGAATGAATATTGATCAGTAGTGGAGCATCCTTCTTCCACTGCTCAATAAATGAGGTGGAAGTCTTAATGGGAAATCAGCGCATTAACACATAATTGAAGGCTATTATAACACATACACACATAGGGAAGCAAATTACAACTTTAAAAGTATACCTTGGAGTATCTTAATATGCAATATTACTGTTCTGTTTTAATGATTTTTCTGTTTTAGTATTCTATACGCAACCAAAGGCTGTCAGAATGCGAACAGAATCAGGCAGTCATAATACCAGGTGCTGGGAGATAACCTGCTTTATAGGCTAATTAAAGCTAACACAGAGAAATTCATCACCTCACCTGGAGTATAAAGCAAGACATCTATTGCCTGTGGAAACGTCTCACCAGCTGAGGGGTTGATCTTGTGCTTTAACGTCTCTGAGGTTGTTTTGGGGACCATCATGGGCACTGAAATAGAGTTGTAAAAGGTTACAAAGTCCATACTTAAGCCTGAAATAGATCTGTAATTCTTATGAAAGAATAATTCTGCACCACTTAGTAAAATTAAAATTATTATTTTTCATTTTTGTTTCTCTCTAACTTTAGCTGACCATGAAAGCCCAAAGAGTATTTGTACGAATTCTGGTAAGAGAAGCATGCATACAGCACCCAAGTAATAAAGAACTGAAACAAAAATCCAGCAGCCTACATGGATACAGACATACAAACTAAGGCTGTGATGCATAGGAGCAAAATAAATAAAGCTACTATTTAACAGACTATGGCTACCAAGTGCTATAGGCTATCATCATCTTATATTTCTGCAGATAATGAGCTTCAAAAACATAATGTAAACAGAAGAAGCTGAGGCAGATGGTGAGACAAGAGCAGGCTTTGTGGCATTGCTGTGTGACTGACCTTCATTTTTCATCCTGTCAAAATATGACAGCTTAGAGGCTGCGTATATGCTTTTGGAGGACTGCAGCGCGCCAACCACAGCATCCATCAGGAGAACGTTTGTCAGCGCCTGCTGAATATACTGAGGATCCTAAAGACAAAAGTCTTACTGTAGTTTATCGTTATTTTCTCAAGTCTCGACGTTCAACCATCACAATGCACACCATGCTCAGCACAAGCACCAGCTAGTTGTGTCCCTGGAGCACAGCCCACGCTAGGTGCAGTCAAACCCCATTTCAAACCCCACTCCTGCATCCCGTTTCACCCCCAAGCAAGGGCACGGAGCAGGGAAACAAGAGCTACTTTTAACTCATTGCACCGAAAGAAGTATTTCAGGTCTGGCACAGTTCTGACTCAGGATGTGCAAACAAAACCACGTGAATTGCACTGATGGAAAACACGCAGCACGGACAGGATAGATACCAATTTTCAGCCTGGACCTCTCTGCACAGAAGAGAAGTGCGTTACACTTGATCGCAGCTAAAATGATCCAAATCCTTCCTGGAGAAACACCAAGATACATTTGCACTATTAAACTCATCACTGATGGAGAATTTGGTATTTTAGATAGAAACCATGTTTGTGTGATCCTTTTTCTCAAGGTTTCTGTGGCAGAAGAAAGCATCTTGCTCTATTTATTCAGAGGGATCCACAACCACCAAGGTTCCAGCACAGCAAAAATCTTTCTCTGTATTATACTTTTTAAGGGAAGCAAGGTGTAGGAAGCTTTCTTTTGGGATCAAAACTCTCATGCTTTAAGTTTAAACTATGAAACTATTTCCCAAACCGGTGACTAAACAAAGAGGTCCAGGCTAATGGAACAGAAAAGATTAATTTTTAAACATAACTTCACTTTTTTTGGTAGTATTCCAGATGTACCGTATTTAGAAGAAACATCAGAAACAACAGCTTATTACTTAGCTGTCATGTGCTGAAACCTAGAAATTCCAAGACTGATACATGAATAATTTAGAGCAGAGAAAACACGCCCTTATTCAGTTAGATATGCCCAAATTTATACCTTGTGATCGTCTGCCATTTTCTTCCCAGCCCACATTTCTTTCACTATCAGGTGCCAGAGATCACACTCTGTTTTAAGGTTAGCTTCAAAGACTTCTTTTTTAGATCTTGTTGCAATCCTCAGAGTAGGTATTTTCAAAAGAAGGAAAGCTACGGTTGTGACCTTCACATCCTGGAAAGAAAGAAAGCAAGGAAGATGTACCGCGCAGGCACGGGTGAGGTGCAGCACTCATTCTACAGGGCAACTTCCTCTATTTTCACTACAATTCATCATTTCCATTGCTCATACAACACCATTAAGCAGAGATGGTCGCTGATCAGGTTTTGTGAAAATGTTCATTTCCAACACCATTGCACAGACTTCGTTATAGAGAGGATACACACTGGCTACCTGACACCACAGGCAAATTTAAGACTTGTGTTTTTACACGCCTCTAGCTCTATATCCCACATGCCGTGCTTTGCATCTTTCTGTAAATCTAGAGGTTACAGGCTCCAGGTTTTTGTACCATGCCATCTTAGCGCCCAGCACACCTCAACCCTGCAATTCTTGGCCTGAAGACCCAGAATTTTATCCGATCGCTTGTAAGTTACTGATATCAGAGGTGTTTCCTACAACCCTTACTGAAACAGTCAGGTTGAGGCAAATCTCTTAGCAGAATGGAACGTGACTTGTGACCCAGGATCATGCAAGAGAAATTCCTCGATGCTCACCTCTATGTCCCTGAAAGCAGCAATATGGACATAGCCAGGACGTCCTCCTTCAGTCAAAAGGAACAAGCGCTTTTGGGTCAGTGCTATTTTTCCTACACCGTAGTTAGTTTTAACTGAGCAAGACAACTTGTAGACACATTCGTTTTTATCTAGATGCTCTATTACTGCTGGTGGCAGATTCACTTCTTGAGCTTCTGCTTCAGTTTCTTTCCAGTAGTTGTAGAAATCTCTGAACGTTTCGGGATCAATTTGTTTCTGATGTCCTAAAAAAAAAAAAAAAAAAAAAAAAAAAAAAAAATCAGAAAGCTGGTTACTGTGAGAAACTATTATACAGATTTAAACAGGAAGATAGCTCTAAAGATTCAGATTTAAAAGATTTAGATTTAAGATTTAAAGAAAAAAAGATTTAAAGATTTAGAGATTAAGATCTGAAGATTTAGATTTTTAAAAAGATTTAAAGATTTAGATTTTTTAAAAAAAAAAAGGCCTGGAAAACAGTTCAGAGACAAAATCCTTCCTGAGATACAAAGATTCCTCTGTAGTTAGCCTGTGTCCCTGGTTCCATGCTTCCTTCTATGGAGGGAAGCACTAAACACTGTACCATTATTTCTTTTCTTTAAATTCATGTCAAAAAAAAAAAAGTCAGCCAATGGAAACGGATTTGTAATTCCCTACTGAACTGAATATTTTTCATTATTACATTCCAGTTCTTTATCCTATACTGTGTTACTATGCTACATACTTAACAACCTGGGATAAAAGCTAGGCTTACAGCAATTAAAGACTTCAGCAACAGTTATTCCAAATATTTAATTATTCTAAGAATTCAAGTGGGTTTGGGCAGCAGAGTCAAACAAGTTCTTGCTAGATGTATGCTACCTTTGGCTTCAGAAAGTCTTGCTCCTTTGACCAACATTTAATCCTTTGTGGCGCAAAATGTAACAGTTACTGCAGTAACTAGGTGCAGAAAGAACTGCATAGTGTTTTATAAAAGCACTCTCAAACTGTTTTTAGAAACCTGTCACAAGACTCAGATCTCATTCAGGACATAAGAAAGTTCTCTCAAACATAGAAGTAACCTCTCCTTTTGCTACAATGACCATCCAGGAGGAATTTAATCTGTAGCTACTTGAATTGCGGAATTTGCTAGGTGCTTTTAACAGTCTGCCACCTTGCCAGGCTACCTAGTGATTTTGTAATAGAGTTATTTTCCATTGGCAATTAGGACAGCCTTGTATTCACTTTACTCATCTAAGCCAAAGCAAAACTGCACGCCATCAGATCACAAAACAAGCAAAACTACCCCATCTACACAATCTGGAAAACCGTACGCTGTGTGCACGTAAGTGGATTCCTTGTCTTTATTGTTAAATTGTCATTGTCTCAATGCAGATGATCCATACAAATGCATTTTCTACCCACCTACTGTTAAGGCATCAAACAACCGATGTATAGTGTCTTTGTCTCTGACAATCCCAGATTCCTGGATTCGCTTCACAAAATCATCCAGTTGCATGTGTGTTTTTGGCAAGGCAAAATTTTTTACGTGGTCATCTATTTTTGTAACTTCCCTTTGTTTTTCCATCACTCGACTTATCAGCCTCTTCAGCTCAGGCTTGCGGTCTGCTTGAAAACGCTCAGAAGGAGGCATGGTTTCCACAATCTTTCTTACAAGATCAGTAGGAAAAATTCTTAAGTCTGTTTTATCTAGGTTCTGAAAGTCAGAAAGTGCATTTAGTAGTTTCCCTTGCATCAAGCTAATAAGTCCCCGGAGGTAGAAGTACCTTGCCAGCAATGCTGACTTGTCAGGTGGTAAAGTATTTATAGCTTTGCTGAGATGGTTGAAGAATTCTGTATAGTAGGAGTGAACGCACTGGTACATCAGAGGAAAGTGAATTTCTGGGATTTTGAAGGTACTGACTGATTTGGGGGGCATTTTCAGAGCTAAAAACAAAAAAAGAAGGTACACTGATTAGCGTAAGCAGCGAGTAAAAGTGTGAGTATCTTCACAACCAGCAGTACTATAAATAATACAAAGACATTCCAGTTGTGCTAAGGACACAAATGCGTTGAATGCACATCCTCCTTATTATCAGAGTATTCTCTGTTCTGATAACATCAGTAATAGAAAATATATAATATTTTAATTTGTATATTCATATATAATATATACTTATGTATGTATATATAATATATTCATATATAATATGATACATGCATGTATATAATATATATGATGTTTTTTATATATATAAGCACAGATGGGCCCCAGCTCACTATTTCTTTCTAGTATCTGACCCTGTTTCTGTGGAAATCCTCAATGATGTCACCCACTAAGACAACAGAAAAGCCCCTGCATTTGTTTGACACATTCTTCCCTTACCAATGCCTGTTTCTACTCTTCGAAACGAGGAATTTCTAGGGGGGATTTCTGGCAGCTTGATATCTTGCAGATCAGGCATACTGATAACCTTACGCCTATTCATCATGGACTGTGAATTCATTTGTTTAGAAGCCATTTTCTCCGTAGTCATTCTTCTTGGGATACGAAACATCAAGTTTAATCTGAGAGAAATAATTTTAAATGTAATTAGTTTTACAACTCTGTATACATACACACTAAATGACTACTTGATTATTTTTGTTGTTGTTTTACAGTATTAAGTTACAATTATTGTGTTAATTTACAATTCCAACAGCCGTGACTGGACACATTTACATCACTCTTTCACAGCAAGCTTAATAAAACAGCCTATCAGTTAGTCACTGTCTTATTCATAGATAACCTGATCTCATACCAATAGAGTCAAAAGGACTTTTATCACTGACACCAAGATAAGGTTCAAAAACACAAACACAATAAGAAATGAGAAAGCATCACCTGTCTTCTTCAGACTGGGTACTCAGCTCAAGTCGAGCAAAAGCATCCATCTTCCTGTTCAAGCGGGCTTTAAGAAAAGAATGAAACATGTAGGTCTCCAAAACCTGTGAGAGACAAGCTGATTAGTTCTTGATCATTTACAAGGTATACTAGGAGCATCTTTTGCTCGTTTTTATTAGCTTTGCTTATACAAAGCTGAGAACGTTGATTTTAGCAGTCACAAAACCAAAAGTATTTCAACACAGAAACTTCAACACCAGAAGAACCAACTCGGCTTTTATTCACCTTCTGTACTTGCTTAGTGGCAAACCACAATCTCAGACCAACCTCGAAAAGATGGAAAGAAAAATAAAAAAGAGAAATACTGAGCATAACGGAGAGTTTTAGCTACTGAAGTGTAACAGTGTATTTTCTGCCTATAACAAAGTGATGCAGATACTGTCTACGGTTTGGAACAAGAAGTTTCTTGTGCTCTAATGTTACATAAAACTGCAAAGCTATCATTCCCACTATTTCAAATTAAAACAAGATGAAACCAGGACTTGAGGCGGCACAACATGTATAATTCTATAGGTGTTAGTACTAACACAGAACAATTAGTATTGTTTGAAGTTAAACAATTCAGAAAACTGATCTATTCAGAAAAATCCAACGCAAACTTCATCAGGAGAGCGTTATAACCAGGAATTATAACCATTCCTGTTATAACCAGGAATCCTGTCTTTGTGCTTACGCAACTTTTAGCCTTTAGAAAGTGACTGACACTAACAGAAAGATTGTCGTATCTTTTAATGTATCTTTAATCTTTTAACTACAGAAATTACTTTTATTAATGCCTTATCACAGAGGCTTGGCTAAAGTACCCTTTTTAGTCTTGCAGTTACCAGGGGGGGACTTTATTGATCAGATAAGCATAAGCAATTCTGATTCATAAATCAGATTCATAAGTAATTCTGGTACTCTGAGCTTAATGGAAACATCTTCCCAACTAATAGCCTCTTTGTACGCAGGATGCCTCCTATCTACCTATTTGCAATGCATCCTAAAAAAAGGCATCTACAGAAGCACCAAGATTTCTGCTTTCAGGTATTCTCCAGTAGATGGCGTCTTTTCTTTTCCAGTTCTATGTACAGGAGCTGACAAACTGCAGGAACTGAGTCCTTCCTAATGGTTTTTAAAGATAATTAATCAAGATAACAGCAGATATCACTAGATACCATTAACACTACCGATAACACTAGATACCACTAGTAATTAGTCCATATTTTGCTAATTTGTAAGATTTACTTGAAAACAAACCTACCACTATGGTATTTTAGTATTTAAATGAGTCAACTGTTCAAAGGTCTTCTTAAATGTGCACTTGTTTGAAATTTCAACTCATGAAATTGCCACGCCTTCATTTACAGTGTTAGAAACTGCCACTGAAAATATTTCAATTGTTTCTATTCATTTGAAATCCAAGTCAGAACACTTCCCCTAAATTTTTGGCCTGCTGACACATTAATAGGTTCTGTTCAATTTTTCCTTATTTAGTTTGGTTTTGAGAACGTTTGCCAGGTGCAAAGCAGTTACTCTGGAAAGCCAGTTGCCAAACTCCAAAGGTAACTTTTGTAACTGTCATATGTATTCACGGAACATAATTAAAAGCAAATCTAAAACGGTAAATGCACTTTTTTATATACCTTGTTAAACCTTTGCTTTGACCCACCGCTTGCTAAACAAACTATAGTATCACTTAAAAAAAGCACACAACTCTTATTATCTTTGAGAAGCTTAAATAAGAGCACAACATCTCACAGCAGGCAGGAATAAGAACCTACTTAATAAATTATCTGCTAGAAACTACTACGTAAATTGCATTAAAGGGTGCAAGAAACTGGGGAATGTGTCTTACATCTCTTCAGAAATTAGGTAATGACCACTGACACTCCAAGTTCAGGGCGACAGTCTTCCAATTAATTTTCATTTAATTAAGATACACTTTTATTTAGTTAATCCTGAGACTTGAAAAATCATCCAACTTCATAATTTTGGATTTTGGCTTGCTTTGTCACAACAGAATTCTCCTAAAACACTATAAATGGCTAGACACAAACCCTCAAAACACATAAATTCTATTTCTCAGATACGCGACAGTTTAGTTTAATTACTTGAAGGTAAATATTAATTTAATTAGGTGCAAACAGCTTAGTGAAAAATTAACTGCAAGGATAAAAACCTCAAACTTAGAGCTTCTGGGCAAAGCACCCCAACACTACAAGAAGCTCTGGTGTAATCTGTCTATTCTCAGTCTCTCTTTCTCCCCCTGCTCCTTTCCTTCTTCCATTTTTCACTTCCTTTCTCCTCACTTCCCCTCCTCACCCACAGGGTCTCCAGCCTTTGATGATCAGTGACAGCCTCACACCAACGAGAACAGCACCAAATCCTACAGCCTGGTGACCAAGACACTCTCTTTTTAATGAGGAGATCATACCCACCCCGCTTCTGTAGGATATACATAGTCATTACAATAAAAGCATCCTCACGCACTGGTGTTCCACAAGGAAAACGCCTGCAACCTTGCAGAAAGCTGCCTCACTGCACACACGGGGTAAAAACGGAGTCACTTGGGAGCTTCAGCAGAGGACCTAAATCATGCTTACACTAACAGAAGGACCAAGCTGATCAGAACAGCAACAAAAGGAACTCGGGGCTTGTAAAGGCAAACTCCAAATGCCTACAGGGCTTTAAAATCAGGTATATACCAATAAGCTGAGTTTGCAGGAGTGCTAGGAAAAACTAAGTGGGGATTTTAGGGTGTCCTTTAGCCTGAAGAGCTGTAGTTCTGCCTACTGAGACCAACAAGAGACAAATCCTGGGCTCAGTGGGTGTGAGCAGCACGCTCTCGCTGTGCCACGCTGTAGGAAACGGGCTCGGGGCCTGCAGCCAAGCAGGCATCAGCAGCTCCTTGCCCCACTGCTCAGGCTGCAGATAAGGCAGGTGCTTCAACTCGTGCCATTCAGGCTCTTCTGCCATGCTCACACGCTTGCCCAAAACTCGTGTTCACACGTGGGCTTTGGTCCAAACAGTTTGGACGGGTGCCTGCGCTTAAAATGCAGTTTAGACGTAGCGTTACTGACCATCTGCCATAGGTTTATCGCACCCCTGGGGAATTACGTTTTATTTGCTCTGAAATTACGTAGTATCTTGCTCTCCAAAATGCTGCCTGCTATTTAATCTGTTTACAGTAAATAAAATAAATCCCATAAAGCGTTCTGTGAAAGCTGGTGAGTCAGGAACACTACACAGCCCAAACTGTGACCATTCCATTAATTTTTGGCATTAATCCTAAAGTAGGGATTAATAGCAGAATAACAACATATTTAACACTGAATTTACCTTTCTGTAAAACGGCTGGTCTCCCACTGCCCTTGTTTTCAGGAATTCTTCACTGTTAAACACTCTGTGTTCATAATTTAGATGGTCTTTTACCTCCCTGGAAATAAAATAAATAGAAAGATAAATATGCTTGGGGATTTGTAAGTAAGTTGCCCTTTTGCAGCAGCAACCCACTGGTACTACTAGAAACATGCTGCAGTATCAGAAGGCAAATTCAGTTTTACTGAACAAGCCTGAGCTACTGAATCACAGAAAAAATACAGATTCTTATAAGAAGCAAAACAGGCTACCTGCTGCCACTGCCATTTCCAATCAGTAAGGTCACTTACAGTCCATGGGATTAATTTCAGTAACCCCTGGAGGAGAATCTGTATATTTAAGTCACAACTTAGGCTCCAACCCTGAAATTGTGTTTTTATACAGGATCCCATACAACCCCCTGGAGGCACTATGAAGACGAGTGTACCTCTCCACATGGGCGATGTGGAATATGTGATCTGGCTTCACAGTATCCCACTACATCACATCTGTAACGTGCACATGAGACACTGATAATGTGCACTCTCAAACTCTGCTCCTAAACCCAGCACTAACTGACAACTCGTGTTGTGCCTGAAGAGAAAGAGTTATTGAAATAAGAGAGAAAGTGAGATGCAAAATCGATGCAATTTTTAGTATATGCATGGGCACAGCAGGCAACAGAGGCTCTGTGCTATCCCTGAAAATCCAGACATCGTTTCTAACTTCTGTGTCCTAAAAATGAGACAGAACGAGCAGCATGTATGAGTTTTTCACGAAAAAAAAGCTGTTCTCTGAAGGCAAGCCCATGAGTAAGTTATTTAAGCTATAGATACATGCTAGTGGCTAAAATCAGGGCTCCTTTTATTATTCTATCTTATTTCACCTATTCATACTGGATATTAAGAAATAATAAATTCCCACGAAAACACATGAATGAAGAAAAGAATTTGGTGAGCTAAAATCAAATATAAGCACAACTGGGGAATCTTATACCCATGCAGAGACCTGACAAAAGGCCACTACATCGCTCGTCTTTCACGTATGTGTTCAGAAAAATGGTAGTTAGTACAAGTACATAGTTCTATATCATTTATCGTGGTTTGCTTTAAACATGGAACCTCGTGCACACAGAAACACTACAGTGCTTCACTGGAGAGAGCAGCAACTGGCAGCACAATTGCATCAGAGATTTACTTTCCTTCATTCCTGGACGGTGGTAGATAGAGCATTAGAAGATAGAAGAAACAATGCTGAAAAAAAAAGAACAAAGAGAAAGTTTGAAGGAAAGGAGAAAGAAAGCAAGAAAAGAATCAACCCTTTCGCAAAAGGTTAGTATCATCTCTTAAATACCAAAGCATCCGTTCATTTTTTTGTAGACAAGCATTTAGTGAGTTAAAGAGTTCGAGCTGCTCAGGCAGGAAAAGGCATTTCTTGTTCGTCTTTATCTGGAACATATTGCTGCCAGACACTGAAATCCCCCAAATCCCACAGTGGCAGCACATCAGGTTTTAAATGTATTTTGTCTTCCAGATCCAGCTGTGCTCTCTGTAGTCTGTTTCCTCCACATCCAGCAGCTATTGTCCTCGTGGAGGGCCCGGCCATTTGTGTGACCGTTCTCTAAACTGACCCAACAAAAGTGAGGCAGCTAACAAAGCCCTGGCACCCGGGCTATATAAATCAACCCAGCACCTCCTGACTGGAAGTGTTAGGAGCAGGCAGGTGAGCAGTTCCATAGCTGATCCACAGAGAGCTCCAGCCCCAACAAGAGGCAGTGGGAAATGGCTGGGGACTTTCCCCTCTTTTTTTTTTTAGAGATGAGGGCTGCACTTCTCTTCCTGGAATCCTCTCACAACAGACACGCAAGTCCAAAATTGGAACAGCTTCACCTAAGATGTCCTAGTAATGTGTATCACAAAATCACTGGGGTTGGAAGGGACCTCTGGAGGTCATCTGGTCCAACCCCCTGCTCAAGCAGGGCCACCTACAGCAGGTACTAGATGTATCCGAATACATTAATGATTGATATCCCAGCAGGCTGGCAGGGCCTCCTTCTCCTATCCCCTCACAAAACTTACAAGATTTGTCTATGAAATCGGACAAAATAAGAATATTTTCAGTGACACCTTAACCAGTACCATATGCTCTTAGAATAATAAAAAAGAAAAAATAAAAATATTCTCTCCACTCACCTGAAAATATTAACAATTAACTGCAAAGTCATTTGCTGAACTTCTGTATTCAGCTTCTGCTGCCAAGCCCTTCTGCGCATTTGGAGTTCACCAAGATCTGTGCTGGCACGGAGACGGCACAGCTCTAGGTCATAATGCAGCTGAAGACCCTCCACTCTACAAAGAAAAGAAAAATAAACTTCAAGTTACATACTAACACCAATGTTTTCTTCCTATCTGTTAAAGGAAATGTTATTTAGCTCTCACAAAATTTTTTTTACCAAGACTGATTTACAAGCACAGACAAGCTAACAAGATTCCTGGAAGTCCTACTAGTACACGTACATCACAGTGCACTCAGTTTTCTGTATAAAGCACAGTAAACTTCAGAAAAAAATGCTTGTAATCAAAAACAAACTAGTGTTCTAGGTGTAGCAGCATAATATGGTTATGATTATGACTGCTTGAAAGTTACTTCTATATTAATTAATTGAAGTCTTCAATTTTCCTTCATCAAATAACATTTTATATTAATTAAAGAATATAAATTAATAATAAATAACACAAAAACATTAAAAAGAGTGTCCAACGTGATTTATGCACTACGATAAACACAGTTTCAGTATCTTTTCACCTTTTTATGAAAGTTTCCGCTGCTTGTGCTGGAACATCTGGAATTTCAGGTTCCTCTTCATCCATTTTTGAACGTGCAATATTCCCATTATCAATATTAATTAGAATTAAATCTTCAGTTTCCTTTTTAACAGAAGAAAACAGAGAGACTGACAATGTATTTCTGTTTCTCCTTAATATACAAGAGTACTACCACCTACTAAAAGAGTGTTACTTAAATAAGAGTCTGAAAAACGATGACAAAAACAAACCTTCAGAATAACTAAGAAGTTAAATTCTTTATATAGCTGGTTTTCTTTTTATTAAATAAAGAACTCCATGATAGAGAACAGCAGCTCCATTAGAGTATTTTCAAGTGCATGCTGACCTCTTAACCCAGCTGCCTGGAAAAGGAATCCAATTCATCCCACACAACTCTTTAAGCAAAGATCTAAAGGGAAATCACTCGTACACAAACGACATGTAAATGGAAATTTTCCCCAGATGAAAAAGAAACTCCCAGAAGCCATGAGCAAAGAAAAAAAAGGTAAGGGATATAACAAGCAACTTATCCCAATAAGCCAATGGTCACACTAACATGACTATTACTTTTAGTTTCTTCACTTCTCACACACCTAAATAACAAAACCAAGTTTCTAGGTGAATCTGAAAGAAGGGAGGGAACACACACATGGGAACCAAACAGCAAGAATGGGAACATACCGTGCTAACTTCTTCAAAATGGTCGATATGACACCCCATCAGAAAAGATGTTGGGGCCATTACGAAATCCAGCATATGACGAGACAGAATAGGCACAAAAGTGTGCTGCCACTGAAGAGGATGAAGGTATAACATAAAGCATTCAGCCACGAGCGTCAGCAGGGCCCAGTCAGAAGAGAAGAAAACAATTCTCTGCTCAGTCAAAATGCAGGTCAAAATCTGAAAACAACAAAATGCTAAGTGTTTACAAGGAGTTACATCTAGAACATACAACATATACACAAATATTTCATCTGCTTGCAAAACAGCCTCACAAGCTCTGTTTTCTAAGAGATACCTTATATATTTTTAAAATTGAAGTAACATCCAACTTGTTGTTGCTACCAACATCCAAGCCATGGCACGTATTGGTTATCTCGCAGAGGTGAGGACACAAACTCCAGATGCACCAGTTGCAGAGGACCATTACGGATTTCTGATAGCTCCTTTCATAACATGCAGAAGTGGGTGGAAAAATGGGCACATCAAAAAAAAAAAAATAAAGCCAGTACCACCTCCCCTCTCAGGGCTGAGGAGGTTTACAAACATGGATGGAGGTCTCCAACCTCAGGTTTCTAGAGGAAGCGACACCAGTACTGCTAAAGATCTTGAACAACTTCATTGAACTTTGAAGTCAGATCATCCATTTAAGCATAGAGAGATCGAGTAACCTACAAATCAAAATTACTGGACAATTCTATGAAACTGAAAAAAAATCTTTGCAAATAGCTTCTTGCATTTTCTTGTCTTTCTATACCATTAACATTCTCTTTACAGGAATGCCAACTGTTACTAATCCATCCTACAGGTCCCTTTTTTACAGAAGAAAAGCGTTCTTATGAACCTTCTGAAAATGCATTTTATGAGAAATCAAAATAAAATCTGTCAGCTTGGGCATTTATATTTTAAAATGTGTGCTTAAGAAATTTAGCACCTATTGCTGAACTGCAAGAGAAATAAATCCAGTATGCCTCAATCTGGTCTTTAAGTAAGCAAATATCTTAAGAAGTATGGTTTATTATGCCATATTTTCCATATGCAGAACTAAGGCTATTCTGAATTGCTGGGTTTATGACTGTTTTTGGTAACTAAAACCTCTTGTGTTTTTTTTTGTTTGTTTGTTTTAAATACAAATTACCAGTACCATTAATCCCACATACAATTTAAAGTGTTGATGAGCTTTACCTGCAGCACCCGCTTTGGCTTGAAACACAGCAACGGAAGGTGAAGATCCAAGTCAATAACTGGACTGTCCGGGTCCTCTCGTGAAGGAATTATTATTTGAAGTGGTTTCATATTAAATACCTGTTACAACAGATGTTTTCTGTTTATTTCTTATTAAAAGCATTCCCACACCACATTTAGCCCAGAATTTTAGTTCCAGCTACAAAGCATCAAGACGAACTAACAGCAAAAAGGCAGGTATTTGAGCATTGGAATAGAAACAGAGAGCAATATCAAAAGATATAATCTCTAGTTCGAAAGACTGACAGGGACTTTGTTTCCTTTCATTATCATAGATTGCTTGCCCAATAAAACTTTAAAAGAAAATACTTTTAATACTTCTGAAACCTTCTTTGTTACAAGTATATTATAATGCAATTTATATCTGTATGTACAACTGGAAAATTCAAAGTCTTGTTAAAATTCATTAGGAAACAGAAAAATTATGAATGTTATGTGAAGAAAACAAGCCAGCCAAATGGCCTCTTTCAGTGTTTCAAATATTCCACTTCAAATATCAGGGGGACGAATGCTGCATGTGCTGGATACCTTGGCACTTGGCAGCTGGTTTCGCCAATCACTCAGTGTTCCACCTATGCTCTTTTTTCCTCTTCTCCAAACCCCTTATCCAAGGTTCAAGGAAATCAGCTTAGGAGAAGCGGCTGAAGCACTGCCTCCTTGGAAGCCATTTCAGGTAGATGAAAGATAACAACGTGCCCAAAATCAGACACAAGACAGGGAACTCCCACACTTCGGTCAAGTGACACAGTTATAGGATTTACTGGGGTTTATATATGTGTATTCGGCGAGGTGGCAATGGCATACTGTACAGGTGAAAGGGAAATTTTGTTTCCCTTTTGACATCAGTTATGTATCAGCAGGCAAAATCTCTGATCTGACAGGGAAGAATTTCCTCTAATTTATACAAAGCAACATCCTAGAGCTTTATAACGTGTCATATGAAGATAATTAGGAAGTTCAGCATCAGTAATTACCAAGTGCAGTGGTCCTGGTGGCGGGCTGGGTATTAAAAATAATTTTGCTGCAAATTCTTTTATGTGATCATCGACATCTAAATCCTTGAAAGGTCGCAGTTGCACCAGTAAGCTGAAATTAAATTATAGAAAAATATTTATAAATAACAACATATAAACGTGAAAAAAGCTTTTTTGATGACAACCTAGAATTAAGAGGCATTACTAGGAGCAATGAAGCTATTATACCAGATAATTCGTTTCTAATTTATTGGATACTTTAGTGGCTCCATTTAATTTTAATGACGCTGCTGTGTCAGAAGCAGACCAGTGTTTTGTTTTGGTTTTGTTTGTTTTACTTCCTTGCATGAAATAATGCTCCATATGTATCAGAGGATGCAGCTGACACGCTTGGTCTCATGATGGCAAAAGAAATCTAGAGGTGAGACACAGCTTGAGGAAGGGGCTTATACAGACTGCTTCAAGAACAACACAGTGCCATAATGTCCATCCCATCCCAAGCATCAGACACCAGCTCTGAGATGGAAAACGCTGTCACAAAAAAAGAGAAACTGTATATTAAAGAAAAAAATAAAAAACAGGCTAAACAGCAGAGGAATTTGAAGCAAGAACCATACTTAGTATAAGGCCTAGCCCTGCATGAACACCACTGTTTGTTATCGTTCCTACCCCCCGAAAGGACAAATGCAAAGTGTAAACCTGTCAAATATTGCTATTCTCGATCTGTGTTACTTCAGCTGTTCCAAGGCCACACAGATCATGCGGTTTGCATTATATGCCAGATCGACTCACATGCATTTAAACGTACACGGTATTAATACTGCAAACCAGGAAGTCCGACAGCATTCCTGGAACATAACAATTAAGACGCTACAAAATCTGCAATTTCAGCCTGATCTATATGTGCAGAAATTAGGAACTTCCTATGGTTAATATTCTCCACTGCGGTTTTATTCTACTTTGTATCTTCTTTGGAATCTTGCAGAAAACTCGTTCTTGGGAAAGGAAGCAGTCTACAAAGCAACTGAGTAGCTCGAGAGATACATCAGAGTCAAGACATCATATTTGTTTACGGAATGTAGATTCCTGAATAAAGACACACTATTCTGTGTCACCAAGCTTTATAGCACGTTAGCAATAAGGAAGACATTTAGATTTACTAAATTCACCTTTGGAAGCTGCCTTGGGCTGAGAACTACGCTGCAACACGTATCCCCCAGAGTCCATCAGCTACCAGGGGCGTGGAGGTGGCAGGGGGAAAGGAATTTGGAAATCCTCAAAGAAATCCAGGCAGCAGAACCATTTTAAACATGCTGCCACACTTAGGCCACATCTAAGGTACCAAAAACAGCACAGGTAGACCCAAGAGCTTTTTGTTTGTTTGCTACTTTATTATTATTTGAGATTAAAAAGCGTGTGGAGACACATCCAGTAAGTGCTACAAGAGAAACTACCTGACCCTGATGCTGCAAAGGAGCAGACGTACAAAAGGGGCTGTGACAGCCTCCTGATCAGCACGCTGCGCCCATCTGTGTAACAGCAGCTGACAGCTCTACACTGCAAATGCCTGCTGAAATAAAGGAGGTAATCTCTGAGACATTAGAGAGGGAGCTAAGGAGTTTACGCACCTTCCATTACCTCTATTAACTGCCCTCAACCAGATTTTTCAGAAAGCAAGACCACGGGAGGAGAGGTGCTTTGTACTGCCTCGGTGCTGCGAGCTATTTGCACTTTTCTCAAGGCAGCTGAAGAGACTCCTGTGCAGGTTGGAAGATTTCTTTTTTGAACAGAACCTATTCATCTATCCAAGATGAGAGCTCGTCCAGAGGGAGATCACTGCCAGGGATATTTCACTCTGTGAGTGAAAGATCATCCTTACTACGATGAAGGTTTGGAAGTTCACCTTGCAGTTCAAAGCACCTACATGGATCTAACTTTTGATGTTGTGTTCTCATCTTTAGTTTGAGCCTGGTTTCCAGTTATTATTTTTACTATACAATAATGTACAATAATGTGTTTAATAAAGATTAGGAGCCCAAGTTTTATCTGGAAATGCCTGGAATGGCATTTCTGGAAATGATGATAAAATACCTGAGGAATCTTCTAAACGAAAACAAATAACCACCCACCTATGCACAATCCCCTGCACTGCAGGTCCTGCAGACAACGAGCTCTGCAGAGCAGAGCTTTTTATTTTTGTATTTCCCCAGAAATCTCTTGCTAGGACGGGATCCTGAACAGAAACAGAACCTACTTCAACATCAGCCCTTTATTAGCAATCACGAAGAGGATTTTTCCCACAGGTAATTACAGGACAGAGCTACACACTAGAAACAGGTGGTTTAAGATCCACCAGCAAGTTTTTCCAAATCCCCAGGCTGACAGAATGATAAATCAGCCAAAGCACCCAGAAGAGGGGTAAATGAACATAACTGCCTTTCCGCTTTACAGGCAAACAGTGACAAAATTTTGTAATGTTACAAAAAGCTGGAACAACCCCAGCTGCACAGGGAACTATGCTCAAAACAGATCACTGAGGTCTCATTTACTATAATTGCTTATATTCCATTCAGAACAGCCACACATCCCAGCAACTAACTGTTTGATGCCCTACGAGGAAAAATAAATAGATCAGTAACACAACCAAAACCAAAAAAATGTTACCTCTCCACTTCTTCCTCTCCTTCCACTCAACTCCACCCTGGCACAGTATGATACCTTTTTATAAAAAACAAAAAACCCCAAAGGGTAGACATTCTGATCTTATCTGTCCAACGGAGTCAAGGAAGGCACGTGGAGATCACGAGCTTTGAAACAAAAATAAAAATCCTGAAGAACATATGGAAGCGTAATCAGTTGAGTTTCCAGTTCAGCAGGAAAAGCCAGCACCGAACCGAGTTTTGCCACTTGTGCTTCCCCTCTCCTTCCAGCTGCACACACACACTAGGATCTTACAGCCAGATGCAGCAGCGATACGGAAGGAGAGCTGTGCCACTAAATGGCAAATTCCCCCGCTATATGAGCAGGACAACTTGCAGTTCTATTACCCTGGAGAACTGCCACATAATTATTGACATATTTACAAGCCAATTAAAGCTTAGATGGCAGGTTAAAGAGAAATCTGAACTGCCCTTAGAAACCAGTGCAGTTTACAGGAAGAAGCCATCTAGAGTTACCTCGGAGGCTAATGCTTTAAGTGAGTGCAAAAAACGTGTTATGCGTGATCAAGGCGGAAATATTTAATTATAATGTTTAAAATACCCAGCCAGAGGCAGAAGGTTGCATTTCTAAAGAGATGACTCCACCTGCAACTTTCTTTCCACACGTGCAGGACTCCACCTGCAAGCTGGTTCCTGTCTGCTCTGAACAAATACAGGAGACCTAGAAACGTTTCTGTAACCTCTGGAATTTTCCATGGCTTTCCTGAACATTTTCCCACTTCTCCCTTAGTGGACTATTTAAAAATGTTTTCACAAACCGACTGCTTCCAGCTCGGAAGCATCTCACTTAGAGAAGAAATGACTCATGAACATACCATATAAACCTCTGCTGAGCACCCTAACTGCAAAACTGAGCCTATGCTATTTCCCAGCCTGTGGACAGCTAGAGAGTAGTATGGCCCCATATGGGCTGAGTTCAGGGAATAAAAGAAGCATGAAGCTGGACTGGGTTTATGTGGCAAGGTTTTGGCAGCAGGGAGCTGCAGGGGTGGCTTCTGTCTGGGGGGAGCTGCCGCCCGTGGGGGACCCGTGCTGGAGCAGTTTGCTCCCAGGGGATAGACCCCGTGGGACGGAGCCGTGTGGGAGCAGTTGCTGAAGAGCTGCTGCCTGTGGGCAGCCCCCGCAGGCTCAGTTCGGGAAGGACGGCATCCCCTGGGAGGGACCCCACAGGGAGCGGGGGCAGAGAGGGACCGTGAGAGAGTGGTGGAGACGAAACGCTATAGACTGACCGCAGCCCCCATTCCCCGTTCCCCTGTGCCCCTCAGGGTGATGAGGGAGAAGAGGGTGGATCGGGAGAAGTTGTTTTTAGTTTGCCTGTAGTTTCTCACTGCTCTAGCTTGTTAGTCATAGGCAATAAATGTCATTAATCTCCCTATGCTGAGTCTGCTTAGGCTGTCACAACAATTGGTGAGTGCTCTCCCTGTCCTTATCTCAACCCCTGAGCCCTTCCCATCGTATTTTCTCCCCCTTTCCCTTTGAGGAAGGGGAGTAAGAGAGCAGCTGTGGTGGAGCTCAGCTGCCCAGCTGACTAAAACCACCACAGAAGCGTATTATAAAGGCCTGATAAATTGCAAAGCATCACAGCTCAGGTATACAGTTGTAACAGTTACACAGATTAGCATTTATTCGAGGTTTGGGACTATAAAAAGCAAATGAATCACCTCCTGCAGTACCAATGGCTGATGCAACTGACTAAAATGGAAGGACTGGAAAAAGTGATCAGGGCAGGAAAGGAGAAAGTGAAACAAAGGCTTCCTTTCTAATTTACTGATCATCTGGATTTTGCACTAGCCTGTGAATATCTGTTTCTACAATGTCCCTCGTCCACACTTAACCCCTTTATTAATGCTCTGAAAGTGACAGGACAGAACTAGCATGAAAAACAGCAGTGGGTGTTTTCTACTTAAGGGCAGCCAAGAGTTACTCACTTCTGGTATCAATGCTTTTTGGAGGAAACATCTGAATTACGAGGAAGGAAGAACTGCTTTGTTCTTCCAGGACTCCCTTATCTAAACCGGCGAAAGCCAGCCTCTGCTAAATTCAAGCCCACAGGGGAAACGACCAAGGTACAGAGTCCAGTTGGGAGGTAGCGATGCACCCACCGCACCCACGAAACACGCTGCTGCCTGCTCACCTGCCCAGCACACCAACAGCTGGCAGAAACAGGTTGGCAGACTCAAGCTGTGACCTAAAACCCTAGTATTTTTCAGCTTACATATAAGAATATCACTTGCTGAAGCAAATCCCTGCAAAAAGACGACACCTGACATCAAATTTGTCTCTACAAAGCTTGACTGAAATTTACTGAAAGGAATCTTCTACCTCTGCAAGCAAAAATTAGCCAGCAATGTCCACCACGCAGTGCCAGGCTCCCTCATGCAAGGAGCTTTAAAGCCACTTCAGAAAAGCATACAGATTTTAACAGTTTAACAACAAAGCAACATACAGAGGCTATGACCTCAAAATAAGTTACTAAAGAAGACTGACTTATGTTCACTTATCTTTTAACCCATCTGCACGGCACAGTTTGAGTGTTTCTGACCCATGAAGTACTCTAACGCTACAATTTTATCTCCTAGTTCTACGACAGCCAGGTAGCCACTGTACTCCCTCAATTAAATTGGATTATTTAGTTAAAATGTCATTAACTGCTTATTCATGCATATATTCACGTTCTTGTGGCATTTGTGTGGCCACAATAAATAAAATAAAGAGGTCTTTGGCTTTTGAAGTGATTTTCAGCAGTGTGACAGAACTGCACTCATCCTTCTTCCAATGGAAAGCAAAACAAAAACCAACCAAACAAAACAATCGCCACAAAGTCTGAGGCATCTGTTTCCTGCAAATTGTTATTCTTCTAGGCATACCAAGAATATCAAAGAACACAAAGACGTCATCACATCTAAACATTAAATTCTTTGATATTTAGAACTTGTGTTTTCCTGCTGCCCAGGTAACATTCACCTCATGTTTCTTCCCTTCCACTCCCTCCCATGTGATAGCATCTTAACTTAAAACTGTTTCAGCATTCTGCACGTTGTGGGAACTCATGTATGAAAACCTGCACGGTTATTTCCAGCAGAAAGGCACAGGATAGCAAGCCTTACCATGAGAGACAATCCTTGAGGGCATTAAAATACGGGTATCTGGATATAACACAAATAGCAAGCGGTACAAAACAGTCCGACTTCTTCTCAGTCCGCGCAGATTCCCAGTGGGGCTGCCCGTTTGAGGAAATACAGCCACCCTACAAGGAAACTACAGATTAATGCGTTTATGTTAATCAGGAATTTGTGGCTGGTATTTTCTTGAGAGCCCAAGAGATATGATACCCAATTCCCTCTGCATTTTCAGGGGATTTGGATGCCTATCTCCCTTGAGCTCTTCAGAAAAAATTCAGCCTACAAGACTAAACATACATATCAAGAAGAATTTTAGCACAGAAGATATTTAGAAAGAACAGAGGGCACAGCCTTCACAAAAAACGTGCCCAAGGGACAAGGCTGCTCTTAAATACTCAGTCAAAACTCCTGAAAAACCTGTTATGGATTTTAATCAGAGTACACTAGAACAGCAATGCATTAAATTACAGCAGCGTGATACAGTATGATTTGTTCTGTATTCCTACTAAGAAAACATATCTGTTAACTAATCGCAGAAATTAAACCCAGCGTTATTTTCCAAGCGTTTTACTTTATATCTTTTAATATGTTTCAATAAAGGCATGAGTTAAATAACATACTTGCATAGGCTGGTAGTACTGTGCAACAACACCATATGTTCTGTTACCACAGACATCTGTGAAAACCAGGAAATGAATCTGGTCCTCTTTTGATTCAGAAGTTATATAAAGTCCTCCTGCAATGAAGACAGATTTTTTTAAAAAACTATATATACATGTATTTAAAATATATAATGATATATATATATACACACACAGTGACAACTGCTTGAAAAGTGATTATTTATAACAAATATTGCACATTTCCACTTAATTTCAGGAGAAATGTGTCATCTGAAGGGTTTAAAATGCACATATATAATCCAATCGATCTAAGGATTATTACAAAGGTTATAAGCCACACGCTACTGAAGAAGCAAGAAATACTACACGATTATTTTGCATTTTAAATGGCAAAGTACAATAGATGAGTTTTGTTCACTTCACTCCCCCTTCAAGGTATTTGTAAGGTCTGCAGGACTAATATGCATGTTAAAATTGCTGCAATTAAGCCTGGAGGAAATAGTCATTACTAACTTTATTGTTTATCTTAGAATACACTAACTAGGCTATCTTAATAGCAAATGAAAATTCAAAGAGTCGTTTAAAAAAAAGGGGGGAAAAAAAGAAAACCTGCATGTGTGCCCGTCCATTTAAGCCAAGATTCACCAGTAGTGGACAGGGATTTTCTGCTTCCCTCCCCTGCACCTGCTGCAGCTTCTTGTGCTACAGGGTCTTGTGCTAATGGGTCTGTCCCGCACAGCTCAGCCCTACTTTCATCACCGACCTGCTGACAAGCAGACACAGTTTTTGTACCGTGGAATTCACAAAGAAAGAGAAGATGATCCCATATTATGGGTCATGAAATAAATACTAAAACAGTTCTCATTTAGAATCGAGAGCCATACAGTACCTGGGAAGCACAGCTGTGGCAAACCAATAAGATCAACGTCCTTTGGAACTGTAATGTCCTCGGTGTCGGGTGCTTTCTGCTCCCCATTGACACTCTTGATGTTTTCAAACTTCGGTTTCTCCTTCTTCTTTCGGAAAGACCGACGTTTACTTCTGTTCAAGTTATTAGCGCTTGTATTAGCCATGTGAATATCATCTCTGCTGATAAACGGAGGCACGAATACAGAAAGAACTTCTGGATCAAGGGGCAAAAAATTTTGGGGTTTTCTTTGAGTGTCCTATAAAAAATAATAACAGTAATGCGTTAAGTTGGTACTCATTCTGCTAGGTTTTTTGAACCATTTTAACCCGTTTTTCTCCCTGCTCCTAAAACTGCGTGTTGAGAATACACTTTTTCTCTTCCTAAATAATTCATTTTTCCTTCCAATTTCCCACTTTAAATAAATTAATGCAAGGGGAATAATCCGGTCATTTTCAATCGGTAAAGAATCATTTTTCAACTTTCAAAAACATACCTTATCAGTAATCCCTTTCACACAGGAAAACTAACAAATATCAAATAAGGTATTTCCTCCTTCCAGGCATTAGGATTAAACATAAGCTCTCTATAAAGTAGCAAAACAAACCAGGCAACAAATAAATGAAAACAAACAAACAAAATAAAGGAAGCAGAGCTGAACTCCCTGGATAAGTCTTTGTTCAATTTCAGGGAAAGTTATGTTTTGATTCAGAATAACATCCACAGGAGAAGGAGGGAGGTCCTTTCACAAAACAACTTTATAAAGAGATTAAGAATGTGATTAAAAAGTAAAAAAAAGTCAGTGTTATAATAAACACAATGTTAAGCTACTGTAAAACATGAAGCCATGATTGTTTTTTTTTTTTAACATATACTGATGACTAGTGGAACAGACATCCCAAGATGAAATTACAACATTTTATAGCAGGCAACTTTGTGAGGTACTACTGCACAGAGAGCCCTTGCTGCCTCGCTTTGAAAAACTGTGGGAAAAGTCCTCAGAAAAGGAGATTCCCTTCTACTTCAGAGAGCTTTTTGGATTCTTGACCATGCACCTGATACGAATAGCTGCATTTTAACTATTTCACTGTAATTTTAATTCTTTTGGCAAGGCAAAAACAGCAAGTGAGAGCTCTGCTTAGCCAACAGATATTTGGAAACAGGAAAGGCAAGTCTCACTGTGGCTGACAAGCCTTTCCGTGTGCACTTTTTGCCAGCCTTACAGACAGACAAAGCATACATGCCGCTTCTTTTACCTTAAGGCACGATGCAACTATCACTTATATTTTAAATAATCCTTGAATACCAATGCTGGCCTCGTTATTTGCCCCACTTTTTCAGGTAGCTGTAATACACAAGGCTCTGTTTGTTCACTGAAGCCCATCCCCCTCTGTCAAAGTTTTGTAACAGAAAGTCTCAGCTTACACATTCCAGCTGATGAACCCACCAGCAGTCTTCTTCACGTGTGAAGCATCACAAGAAAAATGAGAAGGAATACTTACCTTCATGATATATTAGTTACTGGATTACGAGATCCACCATACTCTATAATAGCGTACTTGGAAAAAAAATACTTCCATAAAAATAAGAAATAAAGAGTGTGGGGAAAATAACACTACTATTTCACAGAACAGAGTCTGAAGTAGAAAGAAATAGAGGGGAAAAGACAAAAGTTCAGGTAAATATCCACTGAGATACTCAAAAGGTACAGTAAGGACTGTAAGAGCACCTTACAAATTGGGGTACTGGGTGCCATACCCCGCCAAGAACTTCGGGTGTCTTTTTTGTTAGTTGGCAACTGACAACCAGAGAGAAATCGAACGTGACCCCTCTCAAAAAAATAAAACACAAACAGAAAAAAATCCACGCTGCTAAGCACTGCAGAAGGAAGTTAAGAATTAAGGCTTAGCCCTGAGGCTGTTGTGGTAGGGAAACATAGAGCCACTCCAACATCAGCAATCTCAACTTGGCAGCTTTGCCCCGCAGAGCTTTTGATGGGAGGCTGCTTTGACAAGGCAATCCCCGACTGCCTCTGAAGGCATCTCTGTGCTACAGAGCGCTGGATGGCAGCCAGCGATTTAACGGCCTCTCAGCCTAACAGCTCCTAACATGGCAGGGCCTTGATGGCCAGGACTACAAGAGAAGCATTAGACACCAATTTGATTCTTATTTTTTTCCCACAGAACAGCCTCGTCAGTGCTGTTGCTGGCTCAGTGACCCAGTTGTCAACAGTCAGATCAGTTTGTATTAATGTCTAAAGCCCAAGTCATATTTTCTTACCCTCTCAGTTCAGAGAACGCATAGGCAGCAACCCAACAACATCCACTTGTGTCTACTATTCTTTGAGCATTTCTATTCTCTGCTTCTCCTGCCACTTCTGTTTTGGGATGCTTCTCTTCTGACTGTTGCATTTCACTACCAATGTCCTTGCAGCATACCTAGCTTCTTGTAAAAACTAGTGCCTTTTCTCTCCCGTAATTCTGCAAGATTCTTGAAGTCCGTGATCTTATTCCACCGCTATTTACCCATTATGTTCCTGTGATAACAGTGCCACATGCGACACAGATAAAAGAGACTTTTTTTAAAAACAAAAACAAAAAACAAAAACAAACCAATGACCACACTGCTTTAGACAACAACAAGAAGCAGAGTGTTGAAACCACAGAACGGAGCGTCCTCTCAGCCGTGTAATCTCGACTATTTGGTGTCTCCTTGATGGCATTCTCCTCTTCCCATCGCTCAAGAAGTTACTTCCACCTCACGTGTCACCAAAGAATTGGCTTCTTTAAGGAAGAACCGGGCAGGGAAAGGTATGAAGCCTTCCCCTAGAGGAAGGGACCTCTGGCGGTGACAGCAATGATAACTTTGAAGTTAAATCAAGTTGCTCGGGGTCTCATGCAGCTGTGTCAGAAATCCATTGAGAAGCAGATTCTCCTAACTTGTGCTGCAGCCCTCGAGTAACTTAAACCATTTCTTCTGGTAGCCCTCCTGTTGGTCAGCAGCTGTCTGCATCAAGGTATCCAAAAGTGGACCAGTATTTCATGTGTGAATGAGCACTGAGCTACAAAAACAACAATAATCATCACTTGCCTTCACCTACTAGCTATGGTCTTGATAACACAGGCCATTACCCAGCAGCTTTCACTGCCACAAGCTCACACTGCTGACTAATATTCAATGTGATCACACCTGGCTGTTTCTGTACAACAGGACACCTCACTTCCGGGAGGCCACTACAGAAAAAGTCCAAAAAAAACCTGGTTTGGTGGTGATGTCTGCTTTGGGATGGCCAGAAAGCACAACGCAGCCATTAAAGAGCAACATCTGTAATACTAATGGTGGTGGGTAGATTTAAAACCCAACAGTGATGGAGCCAGTGCAAGATCCCAGATGTCTCACAGACTGCCTGGATGTCACACGCATCACTTCAAAACTCAGCTTTATATCTGGAAACCTTAGAGCAAAAATTATCTTGGCAATAAGGACAATTAACGGGTGACAGCCCAGAAGCTTCTGTGCAAAACTGTCTCTTTGTTCCCGGAATCCCCACTGACAACAGGTAAGTCTCTTAAAACTTCTCCTGTCTGGGGAGTGGTTTAAACATCATGCTCCCACTGACCTCATTGACTTTATTACTCCACGCTGCAATAAAGTTAATGCATAAACACAATTTCCAGACCAAGATTTGAAGCACTGACAAGGTTATCCTACTGTTATATCTGTAAATATCACCGGTTTTCATCCACATTTTATTATTCCTGTCAGAAGTTCTCTTCTTTCTGCACTCACTGGAATTACACAAAACATAGCCCAACATTTTCTCATGTAGATAGTGCTGTGGAAGGAAAAGGAAGTGGGATAAACCTACAAACTTTCCCCAAGATAACAATTATTCTGTGGTGTAACAGCTTGAAGAGATGTTACTGTAGTAACATCCACACCCATAGAGGCTACTTTCCTTTCTGACATTGCGTTTTGTATTGTGAGCAAAAAGATTCAAAGCATGTGACGTGATCAGAACAATGGAAAGGCTTCTTTTTTTTTTTTTCAGCCAGTTTCCTACTTATTGTTCCGCATGTTTTCGGAAGCAACGAGATCAAACTGAGTATACAACAGTGGATGAAAGTGAAAAGGAAATTCGTCCCTTCTGGGTCTGCTCCTGAAGCAGATGCCAAAACAACACATACACACCAATTTCAAAAGCCTGGTGGTAACATTTATGGCATAACTACTTCCCCAATTTGAATGTATACATGAATGAGATCCTGGAATTTGAACCTCTCTTTAGTCACTATCACTTAAGAAGCTGACATCAGCAGAAACCGTCTCCTGAGTGAGTAAGCAACAATACCGTGTTTAACAAAGCCTTTTTTATCTAACGCTATGAGAGCGCACGGCCAAATCCAAGTTGAAGAAAGACAGCAGAGATCCGTGGGAGCAGGAGCTTGGCTTTCAGCGTGTGCCAGCAGCACCACGGCTATTCCCACAGCCGGACAGCTTCGAGCAGAGCCATCAGCACGTATCAACAAAACAAAATTAACCAGAGGACTTTAATTGTTAACTCACGTGTGCAGCGGCAGGTCACGAGCACATTACAAATATTCTAGGCTGAGCCCAACCTATCGACTCCTGTTGTACCTGAATCAAACAGGTTGTAATTGGGAGCACTTAACGAGTCCAACCTTAACCTCAATACCAGGATTTTGACCTTTATGTTATCCTGAAGGTATTTATTCTTGTTTCTAGCTTTTTTTCCACCACAGATGGGAAATGGGATGTTAACCTGTAAAGGATACATGCTATTCAAGCATTTTGCTGTTCCAGCTTATATAAAGCTACTTGGCACTCTTCACCAAAGCCCAGACCTTCCAAAAAGCGTAATTACTTCACGTTTTTGCAGAATTCTCCCTGCTGTTGACGGTCTCCTGTCAACTTTTCAAGCATTTCTGCTGCATCCGATGACAGCAAGAAGGCAACCCAGGTGCTTCACTCGCGTCAACACTTGCGGAGAGATGCCCAGGGAGGGCAGGGAGGAGTTTGCCCAGCTCGGACATGAGGTAAAAGCCGGGGAAGAAACTGCAGAGGCTGTCCCACGGAGGCTGCCTCCCGCTCCCCCTCAGCCCGCCGACCCCCCTCACCTGCAGGAGCGCCCTCAGCCGCTCTTTGGGCACGCCGACCATCAGGCAGACCTCCAACAGGCCCGAGGGCAGCACGTCCTCCATGGCACAGCAGCACGGGGCGGCAAGGGACGGGAGGACGCGGCACACCACCGCCGCCGCCTTCCCTCAGCACCGCCCGTCCCCTCCCCTCAGGCGGCCCCGGGCAGGCGCCGCTCCCTCAGGCGGCTCCGAGCCCTCCTCTCCCCTCAGGGAGTTCCGCTTTCTGATTGGTCATCCTTCCCGTCGCTCTGAGGGATGTGACCAATCAGAGCCGCGGAAGGGAGTTAGGCGGGCTTTTAGGGGCGGGGCGTCGCTGCTTGTGACCGCCCCGGCTGAGGGGGAGTGTGGCTCGACGCATGGCGCTCGGCCCGGCTCCGCCTCCGGGAAAGATCCCGGGGAAGCCGCTCCCCGCCTGAGGGGTGTAAACTTTGATTGCAATCCTATTTGGGACTTAGTCATTTATTACAACTGGGGGCTCGTCCGGGATGGCTTTGGTTCCCGAATTCTGATTTGATCTAGGAGAGGCGCCCCACCGTTTGGTGGCTCCTGTTCGAGTCGGGTCGGGACTAACGCCATCTTGTACCTGAATAAAGGAAAGCAAAGAGTTTGATTTATTTATTTTTATGAGCTCCCTTTGCCGGCTGCAGCACTATATTTTGCCCGTAGTTCTGCGTGCGAAGATCCGAAGGAAGATGACGGAGTCGTAAGTATTTAAGGCGTGTACCGTTCGGTTGGGTGGGATTTGGTTGCATGGGTGTGTGAGGGACTTGGCTGGTGAAGGACCAAAGCGATTCCTATAGGATTCGTGAGTGGGTGACAGGTCCTAAACCCCCTGCAGGACACTCTCACAAGGGCTGTGGGAATTGCCATAGTAAAATTCCTAGGTGGGTCGGAGAAAATCGAAGACCAGGGACCAAAAGAAAGGGAGCAAATTACGAGACATACCACCAGAAAGTCCATTAGGAGTAATGATTAGAAATTGGAACGGTAGGGGCCCCAGAAAAGGAAAAAGTAAATTAAAAACGGTCCAGTATTGTATGATAGAATGGCCAAAGGAGCCTTTAAGACCACACGTCTTTTGGCCTGTTTTTGGATCCTTTGAAGACTGGATTTGCCAGGCCTTAAATATACATGTTAATTCGAAGGAACCTTTTAGCCAGGAGGAAAGTGATTGTGCAGGATTATGGATCAGGACTTCACCTCCTTTTCTAGCCTCAATATTTACACTAAAAGCAGACGAGAAGTTTGAAGAAGAAGAAGAAAAACCGGAAAAAGAAAAAGATGATGAATGGGAGCCATTGGATAACCTACCACCTCCGTATCCTAACAATCCACCTCCCCCTCCGGTGGCTGTGGTATCTCCACCAGTACCACCGTTGCCCCTGCCTCTACCACCAACAGCACCGGAATTAGACTGACCTCCAGCTGCATGTACGAGAAGTAGGACTGCCATATCTGAGGGAGCTTCTCTGTGTCCCTTAAGAGAGGTACCCCTCAGAGGCAATCAGGGAGGCATCGGGTTTGTGGCAGTCCCATTAAATACCACAGATGTAAGGAATCTCAAGAAAGAAATGGGGACCCTATTAGAGGAGCCCCTCGGAGTAGCTGAAAAATTGGATCAATTCCTAGGCCCTAATACTTACACCTGGGAAGAAATACAGTCCATTTTAGGGATCTTATTTACTGCTGAGGAAAGGGGAATGATTAGGCAAGCTGAAATGAGAATTTGGGAAAGACAGAATCAAGCAGGACCCCCAGGAGACCAAAAATGGCCAAATGTGGATCCCTACTGAGATCATCAACAACCCCAAGGAAGACAGAATGTGAGGGATTTGAGAACATTAATCATACAGGGAATAAGGGAAGCAGTTCCCCGAGGGCAAAACATTAATAAAGCATTTAATGAACAACAAGGGAAAGATGAATCTCCAACAGAATGGTTGGAGAGATTAAGGAAAAGCCTACAAAGTATTCCGGAATTGACCCGAATACATTGGCCAGAACCGCACTCCTTAGAACACAACTTGCAGCTAAATCCTGGGGGGACATAAGAAGGAAATTAGAAAAGCTGGAAGAATGGCAAGAGAGGGGATTAGAAGAATTACTTAGGGAAGCACAGAAAGTATATGTTAGGAGAGATGAGGAAAAACAAAAAGCGAAAGCCAAAATCTTTGTAGCAGCAGTAAGAGAAAGTCAGGAAAAGACCCCGTCTGGAAAGAGGAGGGAAAAAGGGATAGAGAAAACATCTAGGGGGCAGCCTTATCGAGAGAGATTCACAATTCCCGTCTGTTACTATTGCAACAAGAAGGGATATATTCAGAGGAACTGTCGTAAGCGGGAACAAGATGAGAAAATATTCAAAGAATAGGGGTGTCAGGGGCTATATCTTCTGGGGACTTCAACATCAACAGAGCCCTTGATAAAACTATTAATTGGTCCCCATAAAGAGGAAGTTTTATTTTTAGTGGACACAGGGGCTGAAAAATCCACTATTCAAAAACTTCCAAAAGGAATAGAAGAAGGGAAGAGTTATATATCAGTAGTAGGGGCAAAAGGAGAGCCTTTTAAGGTACCTGCCTTGAAAGGTGTAGAAATAGAAACAGAGAAGAAAATTTGTTTTAATGATTCACTTTTGCTCCCTGAAGCAAAATACAGTTTATTAGGGGTAATAATTTTGATTTTGAGATTAAACTTGAGCATTCAAAGCCAAGGGGACAAATTGCAGATTAAATTATACACTATAGCACAAAAGGATGAATAAGTCATTAACCCTTCAGTATGGTATAAGGAGGGGGAAACTGGAAAGATAGAAATGGACCCCATAAATGTTCAAATAATGGATCCACATCATCCAATTAGAATCAAACAATGCCCTATACCAATGGAGGGCCGAAAAGGATTAAAACCTGTAGTTGACGGACTTCTGGAAAAAGGAACTTTAGAACCATGTATGTCACCTCATAATACACGCATCTTCCCTGTAAAGAAGTCGTATGGGTCATACAGGCTGGTACAGGACCTGAGAGCTGTAAATCAGCGAACAATCACTAAATTCCCTGTGGTGGCAAATCCTTATGCTTTACTAAGTCGTATATCTCCCAGACATCCTTGGTATAGTGTAATAGATTTGAAAGATGCTTTTTGGGCCTGCCCTCTGGATGAGGGATCCAGAGATTATTTTGCCTTAGAGTGGGAGGACCCCAAAACGGGACGAAAACAACAATTAAGATGGACTGTGCTACCACAGGGGTTTACAGGGTCACCAAATCTATTTGGACAAACTTCAGAGAAAGTCTTACAAGATTTCACATTACCCAGGGAGGTAAAATTATTGCAATATGTCGGTGATCTATTAGTAGCGGGAGAAACTGAAGAGGGAACCCAACAAGCTACTATTAAATTATTAAATTTTCTAGGAGAAAAGGGATTAAAAGTGTCTCGATCAAAGTTACAGTTTGTCGAACAGGAAGTTAAATACTTAGGGCATTGGCTGAGTGAGGGAAGAAAGAAGTTAGATCTTGACAGGGTATCTGGGAACTTATCCTTAAGACCCCCACAAACTAAAAAGGAAATTCGGCAAATATTGGGATTATTAGGATATTGTAGACCATGGCTTGAAAGCTACAGTGAAAAGGTCAAATTCTTATATGAGAAGTTAACTAATAACCAACTTAAGTGGTTCACAGAAGATGATCAGAAATTCAAGGAAATAAAAAGGGCATTAATACAAGCACCTGTATTGAGCCTCCCAGATGTGGAAAAACCTTTCTATCTCTTTGTGAACACATCAAACCAGACAGCATATGGAGTTCTTACTCAAGACTGGGCGGGGATTAAGAAACCCGTGGGGTATTGCTCCAAGTTACTTGATCCAGTAAGTAGAGGGTGGCCTGCTTGTCTCCAAGCTTTGGTCGCTACAGCATTATTAATAGAAGAAGGTAGGAAGATTACTTCTAGTGCTCCTTTAAAGGTGTGTGCTCCACACAATGTCAGAAGTGTCTTACAACAGAAAGCGGAAAAATGGTTAACGGATAGCTGGATCCTAAAGTATGAAGCAATACTAATCGACTCCCCTGACTTAGAACTTCTGAGGGTAACCTCTGCTCAGAGTCCAACACAATTTTTATTCTGAAAACCATCAGAGAAATTACAACATAACTGTTTAGAGGTAGTTGGGACCCAGACTAAAGTAAGGCCAGATTCAAGGGATACTGAGTTGGAGAAAGGAGAAGCACTGTTTGTAGATGGCTCCTCCCGAGTAGTGGAAGGAAAAAGAAAATCAGGATATGCAATAATTAATAAGGACCTAGAACCTGTGGAATCAGGACCTTTGAGCCCATCATGGTCAGCTCAGGCTTGCGAGCTGTATGCCCTATGTAGGGCCCTGGAACTATTAAAGGGGAAAAGTGGGACTATATATACAGATTCTAAATATGCATATGGGGTGGTCCACACTTTTGGAAAAATTTGGGAAGAAAGAGGTTTAATTAATACTCAAGGGAGGGATCTTATACATCAAGAATTAATAATAAAAATTTTAAGGGCATTAAGAGAACCAAAGGAGATAGCAGTGGTACATGTGAAAGGACACCAAAAGGGATTAGATTACTGAACCAGAGGAAATAATCTAGCAGATAAAGAAGCCCAGGAAGCAGCCTTGAGGATTCAGGTCGCTAAAATCAATATAATACGGGAGGAAGAAAGGCGAGAGGGAGGAGGAAAGAAGTTTACCCCTGAGGAACAAACAAAATAGGAGAAAATAGGGGCTAAGTTAGAACAAGGAAAATGGACACTGCCCGATGGGCGAGAGATATTGCCAAAAGCATATGCGAGGCAAATATTGGAACGCTTGCATGCACAAACACATTGGGGTACAAAGGTGTTAAGTGATCATTTACTTGAACAATTTGGTTGCGTTGGGATTTTTGAAATAGCAAAGCAAATTACAGAAGGTCGTTTAACTTGTCAGAAAATAAATAAGAAAGTGTTTCGACAAGCAGCCACGGGAGGGAGAGAAACAGCTTATAGACCTTTCGAGAAAGTACAAGTTGATTTCACTGAATTGCCTAAGGTAGGGAGGATAAAATATCTATTGGTAATAGTAGATCATTTAACACAATGGGTAGATGCTTATCCCGTAGCACTAGCTACGGCACAAACGGTGGTAAAAATTTTATTAGAACGCTTAATACCTAGATATGGGATAATCCAGTACATTGATTCTGATCAGGGCACACGCTTTACTTCTAAAATAATAAAATTATTACGTCAATCGTTAGGTATTCAGTGGGAATACCACACTCCGTGGCACCCACAAAGCTCAGGGAAAGTTGAAAGAATGAATCAAACAATAAAACAACAATGGGCTAAGTTAATGATTGAGACACAAATGCCCTGGACGAAATGCTCGCCATTGGCACTTCTAAACACAAGAACTAAACCACACAGCGAGACTGGATTATCACCATATGAAATGTTATATGGTATGCCTTATTCTCAAGGGATGCCTCTAGGGAACAATGTAGTTGAGGATCGTAGTATCCAGAAATATATAATTAGCATTGGAAGGAGGTTACAAGAGCTAAGAGAAATTGGGATGGTGGCTCAAACACCACCTTTGGGATTTGCTATTCATAAGAGACAACCGGGAGACAAGGTCTTAATAAAAACCTGGAGGGAAGAATCATTGAACCCCCGATGGGAGGGACCGTACCTTGTTTTACTTACTACTGAAGCAGCTGTGAGAACAGCAGAAAGGGGTTGGACCCACGCATCCAGAGTAAAAGGACCAATAACTACCGAAGCCTGGAGGATATGATTGTACCGATCCTGGATGTAGACCTGTAAACTGTACAGCACGTAGTGGGAGATGGAACGCCACACACGTCCAGCTGAGAAACTGGACTTGGCTGAAATGCTCATATAGGGAATTTTTTGGATCCGGATGTGAAACCGTGGCAAGAGCACAAGCGGGGGGACAATTTGACAGCCAGATCTTGAGCTGTCAGCGTGATAACACCACCAAGGAACAGCATGTGGTACGGGTCTATCGCTGGAGATGGCAGGAGAGTGTTCTTTAAACATTTCTGGTCAGCTCTTAATATGACAGGCCGCTGAAGAGAACTTGATTGTAACTGGAAGTGGAAACCCAATGCAGGAGCTTGGAAGTGCGCATATACGAGTACAAACAGGGCAGACATTGTAACAGGACCACTCGGTAACAAGGACACTCTGTATTTTCACGCTCCAAAGGGTAAAGAGGGATGGGATGGTCCTTTTCCAAACGGGATGTGGGCCCTAAAGGGACATTATTGGGTGTGTGGCAAACATGCTTACAAGAGGCTACCCGGAAACTGGTCGGGAATATGCTATGTGGGGTACATAAGACCCTTGTTCTTTTTATTGTCACAAACACAAGGAAATCATTTAGGAATAAGATTATACGATTACCTGAACAGAATGAAACGATCTGTTGACGCTTCCTTAGCCGGGGGTAGTACCCAAAAGTGGGGAGAGGATGAATGGCCTCCTGAAAGAATCATACAGCATTATGGACCAGCTACCTGGAACCTAAATGAGGTACTATCGGGAGCCCAAGAACCTATTTATAATTTGAACCAAATAATTAGGTTGCAAGCTGTCCTCAAAATTGTAACCAATCAAACAGCGATGGCCTTGGATCTTTTGGCTGATCAATCCACTCAGATTAGGAATGCTATCTTTCAACATAGAATGGTCTTAGACTATTGACTAGCAAAAGAAGGGGGAGTGTGTGGAAAAGTGGTTAAGCAGATAACAAAGGAAATTAGGAAGTTAGCCCATGTCCCAATACAAACTTGGAAGGGTATGGATTGGGATTTGTTTTCATGGCTGCCCGGTGGACCATGGGTTAAAAGGATGTTATTTTTATTTTTATGTGGTGTAATGATATTATTGTTTATACCTTGTATGATACCTTGCTTTACATTGTTGATAACGTCGAATAATAAATAACACCCAATTTGTG
The DNA here is from genome assembly GCF_964034855.1 of Anser brachyrhynchus. NCBI lineage: Eukaryota > Metazoa > Chordata > Aves > Anseriformes > Anatidae > Anser > Anser brachyrhynchus. Next base: position 157,535,234 of record NC_137695.1, on the reverse strand, counting down.
GTGACTTCAGTAGAGAAGAAGGGTGATGTGTCAATAATGATGCTTAAGAAATGGACCCCCTGAGAACCGACTGATGAAATCCAGTTGTTACTAGCAAAGGTTGAAGAAGAGACATGATAATATTAAAAAGAAGATGGGGGATTGTAAGGAATGGTCCAGCAGTTCGTGTCAGTAGAGGATTTGAAGGGTTAACATTGAGACCCGGGTCTAGGGGATAAGAGAACAAAGGGGTTTTCAAAAAAAAGAAAACTGCTGCCTATTGCACGGGACGTTGCGCAGGTCTCTGACATCCGTCCCAGAGGCTACCAAATAAGAAGGAAGGGGGAGCGGAAGGACGACTGAAGGACAAAGGCTGGGAGGAAGACTACGAGCCTTCAGCACGAGCGACCCCCGAGGGACCACCGGAGACTGATACGCAGGCGCCCTTGGGAGTGTTCGGATTCCAGAAACCAATTATAATAACCCTGCCTTTTCTAGAGGTAGTAATGAATATGTATTAACCTAGGAGCATAAAAACCAGCCGCCTGATGTAACGGGTGGGCATCTTGGTGGAGCGGAGACTCCCGGCGCACCCAGTGCTGTTTGCTTGCCTCTATTCGTTTAATAAATTGTAAACTTTGATTGCAATCCTGTTTGGGACTCAGTCATTTATTACAGGGGGAAGCTCCTTGTTTTATCCCGGGAGGAAACAAGCCGGTTTTTTCAGCCCTGAGGTGCCTCGAGGCTGCCCGCTTCCTCATAGAGGCAGGTGCAGTCAGCGCTGCACTGAGCGGTGCCGCTCGCCTCGTGTTTGCTCCGAGTGACTCAGCAGCAGTGCGTGGCTGCCGTTAAATAAGAGCCATTAAATACAAGCCTCGTTTATACAACTTGTCATAGTTTCGACAAACCGTAACCGCAGAGCGGGTTGAGGGCTGTGAGGTGTTTTCGCCTCACAGCAGCAGGGCCCTGGCTTCGAGCTGCCCACGCAAGCGAGGGGATAGCGAGGGGATTCCATGGTTTCTTTTCCAGCTCTGTAATCTGCACAGATACTGAGTCACTCCACACGTGTTGGCTTGAGTTGGCTTTCCCTGACAGAAATGTGTGTCCTCTGGGACTGGCACATAATTTTATCAGACACCGCACGAGGTACCTGCAACTGTGGCAAGCAGTTTCTTTGAAACCGAAAGTGTAAGAGGTAAATTTACCACAGCTGCCAACCTCTTTGTGGTTTTTTCACGGGTTTTACACACAAAAAAATCCCGGTAGAAGTGCCTTTTCGTGGAGATTTTATAATCTGATTTTTTGTTTTTTTACAGTCTCACGTGTTCTCATATAACTTTTGGGGGTAAGTCACAAACACGAAATAAAATGTTATTATATAGCACTGACTAAAAGAAGGAAATTCTTGAAAACCTAGAAGTTCAGGGATTATTTCTTCAAAAGGGCTCATAGATTTATGTTAATCCCTTACAGCCTTAAAATTCACTGTTAAAATCATCTTGTTTAGCTTGCATAGTCCAGGACATGGAATCAGAGTGATTTCTGTATGCTTCTGACTGATGCATGAGTCCTGAAATAGGGTTTGATTACAATCCCTGATAGAAGTCATCTTACTTTTGGTTTCACTGTTCAGTTCAGCTTTTTGCCACTGGTTCATGTTAAGCTTCACCTGCTGCTTGAACAGCTTCTTCACTAGAAAAAGATTTCTCCTTGCATAGGAAATATAGAGTTCAAGACAATTCTTGATCTCAATTTATTTTTAAGAAATTATACAACATATGTATACGTATTAAATTTCTTCCTAGTCACATCTGTGTGTCTTTTATCAATCTCTTCAAAGTTTTTGAATATTCTTAAGGTTATTACTTCCACAGTGACAGCCCTACATCCCACTTCTTTGACCCGTGTCTGTGACCTGCTATTTGACCACATTAAAAGAAACATACAAATGGAGAAAGGCTATTTAGCAATCTAGGTCACCCTGCGGTTAATTGATCAGTATTATGATTAGTTTCAGATTTCTCTGCTATCTGCAATGATAAATAGTGAATGATTCCTGTTCATAATTAGTCTAGCCCTCAAGAAGTTATTATAAAGTTATTATAAAAGCAGAACTGTAAGATAGAAGGTAATAATGTGAATCTCTGATAAAATCTCAAAAACTTTGGAAACAGGATAACAGGTATATGGGATCACTGGGAAGAGACAGAATAATTAATACAGAGAAGAACCCCTTTGTGCTACAGAGGGATTCACATGGTTGAATCAACTCTTTTCCTAAGAAAAATTGACATCTGAGGAAGAAATATCCACTTTTGTTATGTGCTCTCTTTTTGCAAGAGTACAAATACAGTAGATGTTTGTCTGTTAGCTATCCGATGTGGCGCTCAGCTGCTTAAAGTACATGAAGAAAAACTGCTGCTGTAGATACATCTTCAACATGGGCAAGGCTCTATCGCACCTGAAGACCATGTCTTGGTAAAGATTCCCTTAACATAGAAATCTAATGCAGCTGTCAGTGTTCTTTTGACACCATCTTGCTTATAAAATATAACCAACCCAATCAGATGAGAAGCCTAGAGCTGTCTCTAGCATTAAGGACATCATCAAAATCCCATAGTCACAGGTAATATCTTCCATCTTCCATGTTCTGCCTTGCATTTGAAATCTCTTCCGAAATCTTCTCCAGGTGGAAGATTTCCACCTTCACCTCTTTCAAATCGAGCGACTGCAAATCAGATTTGTCCAACAGTCGTGCTGTGAACTGCATGGACATGGTTGACGTGTTCTCAATCACGCCACAAGAGAGCTCAGCGTGACTTTGTTGGGTTGCAGACATCTGTACTGTGAACGCTTATATTTAGTTAAATGAACCCTACCCATGTAGTGGTAAAGCCATTCAATGTGTTTTCATCATGGCATCTTCCCACACGTGTCTTCTGTCGTCTTTGGTACCCATAATATAGTGCTCAGTCCTCAACCTTTATGTTCCCTCCCAATGGGTATGGCACAACCACCTGATAACAGCAGCTCTGAGGTAAAGAAGAGAAACGACTTTGCCCTCCAGAAGTTCTAGGACTGTGAGCTGTAAAGCACAGAAGTGCCTTAAGGAGTTACAAAATGATTATTGGGCATGTTATTTTGGTGCTGATTTCCATTCGTGCTTGTGCACGTTCTCAAACAAAGCTGTGAATTATATGTAGGCTACACAAGGAGTGCACAGTTTCTAATTTTTGCAGAGTTTCACCATGATTTATATAAGTCTACAGGAATTTCCTTTTGCCACTGAATATAGACATCATTTGTATTCTGCAGGTTTATTCACACGCTGCTCCGCTCAATATCCTCCCCTTCACTTACAATTAAGATTGTTGCACAGCCGTGTCTTTCTTTAGGTGAGGATTGAAACTCAGACGGCTGCTTCCTTCCACCAACGGGCTCACAAGAATCCTCATTTCTCTGTCCATGCTGTGCAAGATTGCATAGGTAAGTCTTTATTCTGTCTGCTAGGAGCTGTGTGCCCCAGCCAAAGAGAAGAAGGGAAGTACAGTATGAAGTACGCTCCTCTAAAATGCATCACACTAACTCTTTGCAGTCTAGAAGTCCGTGAAGAAACACAGCATCTCAAGATTTTAAACTCTTTGGCTGTGAAATCAGTTCTTATTAACGTGGTCTTTCATAGGTGGAAGGATTTGTTTTAAACAAAACTCAGGGACATCAGCTTGTAATGTTCTTCCCAACGTCAGCATTTTAGTTTTATAATCCTTCTCTCAGAAGGAATACAAAGCAGGAGAATTCCATGGACATGCAGAGAAAGGTATTTATGGGCAGACATGACATTGCTTTCATTGCAAGACAATGCAAATTTAAACTCGTATTAGCAACCAGTTGATAACTGGCTATGCAAATTGAATTATTATTTTCAAACACGGGCCCTGCACAGTCTTAGAATTTCTCTCTCAGAGTCTCAGATATTTATTCCCATTCTTACTAATGCTATAAAAACTACTGTGACAGATTTTTATTTTCTTAGTTATTGTCCAACTGAGGATAACGACTTTGACTTCAATATTATTCTCTAAAAGGCCACCAGATTCAGCAGAAAGGCATCAGAGGGCAAGGAGGACAGCTTAGGGATCTCGGCAGCTATTAACAGTTCCATTTGCATCTTCCTTTTTGACTTGGCTTGTCTGGTACCCTTACGGCACTGAGCTAGTACCTCTGCGCTGCCCCACAGCAATCCCAGAACTGTCAACGGCAGTCTTGGCACCTGCAAAAACATCCAATTAATTTAATGTGCTGCACACAGAATACTCGTCAGCTTTTATGGTGCTTGCAGTTAATTACCTTAATATCTGTCATCTCCTTTGAGATATAAAGGTGGACCCAGCCACGCTGTGAATGAGGGTAGGACGTGGGAGGGAAAGAAAGGTGCCACGACCACATGTGTGCGGCAGTGTTTTGTGACCTGGTGTTTGTGCCCCAACAGGGAGGGAGAGAGGGCTAATGAGGAGATAAACGTCCCCTTGGCCCCACTGTAATCCCACAACCTGATAAAAGCTGCAAAGGACCACAGGATATCACTGTGCAAGACCACTGTAACGACAAAAACTGGAACAAATTCAGTGGAGGGCTGCCGTGGTGGTTGGGGCTGGAGCACTTGCCCTGAGAGGAGTCGAGCTAACAGGGCTGGAGAAGAGATGGCATCGGGGAGCGAAGAGCAGCCCCAGAACCCCCAGAGGTCAGCAACAAGACATAGCCAAGCTCATAACCGAGGTGCACGACAGGAGGTGGAGCAACAGTGGTCAAAACTGAAATGGGAAGTACTGAATGTGTCTGAGGAAAATATTTTTCATTCTGAGAGCGGTTAAGCACCGGAACAGGGGCCCGGAGATGTGCCATGTCCATCCGTGGAGGTTTTCAAGAAGAGACTGAATAAAGCCATGAGCACGTGGATCTGACCTGACAGCTGACCCTGCCTTGAGCAGGAGTTTGGACTGGAGACCTCCTGAGGTCTCTTCCAGCCTGGATGAGTCTGTCATCCTCAGCGACTCTCTGTACAAATACAAGAAGGTTAAAAATTCTTTCCATATAGGAAACGAAATGTTAGAATTGCAGTCAACCAAGGAGGGGAAACCCTCAGCCAGTTGGACAAACAGCGACCTGTCAATTCAGCATGAAGTATTTTTTTGTGACAGGGTAACCAAGCCCCAAGAAAATAGCTTTTGGGTGTCAATGCAACATTTATTCCCTGTCATCTCTATGTTCCCATTAAGTACACTGGCCATAGTTTTAGTTTTTTGGTCAAAAAAAATCTGTTGAAAGACCTTGGAGGGAAAAAGAAAAAAGAAAAAAAAGAAAAAAAAGCTGAGCTTTGTCACATGTAGCAACGCTAAGCTGTCAGGTGCTGGCAAAAGAACCAGACTAATGTGAGTGCTGTGGATATTAGAAACATTTCTCATTTCAGATACTGTGAGATTTTCCTGAGGCTGCAGAAAAGCTCCTTCCTGAATCTAATTACTATAGGGTCAATTTTAGCAGTGTTTTATTTATGAGGGATGTATAGCATGTCCCTCAAATCCGATTTGCTTAACATGACATATATTGTTCCAGTTAGTTGCCATCTGGCACAATCTCAGGCAGCCAATGGGATTTTGATAGTTTTACAACTTTTTTTATAGTAGCATTAAGACTTCATAACGTTTGTCATTTTACTGCAGTGCTGTTAAAGAAGTGCAGATCCACAATTATTGAAGTGGTGGGACAAGAGAGAGGAGAGCTCAATTAGCGCAGAGAGAAGGAAAACCAGATACAAAAAGTAAAACTTCAGGTAGAATAATTTTTATGTACTAACTTCTTGTATCCATCAACCTAAGAAGCCTTAAAATGCATAAATACAGGTATCGTAATTCATGACTACAAGCTGGTTTTGTTTGTTTGCTTGTTGTAAATAAAGGAAACTTGTTTCTGTGCCTGGAATCTGACGGAGTCTGAAGGTGCTTAGAGGTGGTGAGCATGGGTTTACCAAGGTCAGTCAACAAGGCGGTGTAATCTCCTTCCTTAGAGGTTTTGGAAACTTGGCTGGATAAAGAGCAGAGCAACCTGGTCTGACTTTGAAGCTACCGCCGTTTGATCAAAGGGTTGGACTGGTGACTTCCGAAGGTTCCTTCTAAACAACGTCTTTCTTTGTTTCTATAATTAATTAAGCCTATATTGCTTTATTTGCATCCAAGGGTCCTTAGAGATTTCGAAGTGCAGCAGAGAGAGAACAAAGTTCAAACATTTGCATAGCTAAACATATCAGGTACTTTTAGGTGTACTTCTATACCACTGTAAAAGAAATTTATTTAAATGTTGCCCGACACGTCAAATATAGCAATCAGACACATACTGCTGTGTCGTGTGCGACTGAAACTGGACGTAACGTAACTTCTGGTAAATAGTTAACTCCAGTTAACTGCTTCAAAATCCCTGATTTGCATGGGAACATCATAGGGCAACTTCGAACGTGAGAACAGGCAGCCTGCACTGCCCCAAGACCAAGGAGGATTCCGTACATAGCTGAGTTTGAAAAGAAAAAATACAGTAGTAGAAGCATCGCCCATGGTCTGTGCTTGTTTTTTATGTTGCATTTTTCCTGATATTGTAAATAAAGAACTGCCAAAGTTGGGGCTGGTAAATTTACGTGACAGTGTGTCCCTTCTGTCTTGTTTTCTATGGTCTTTTTTTGTTCCTCTGTGATGGGAATTTCAGTTTTCTGTAGGATATCCTGTTAGCTAAAGAACAGAGAGAGTATCTACAAAGGTGAAGTATTCATCAAAGGTGTGAGGCTTTCTTTTCTGGCCCAGCTGAACGTAACACTATCTGTCCTTATTTCAATTTATCTTTCTTTGGTGCTTGGAGAAATTTTCAAAGTCGATTTACCTCAAATCTTTTAAGAGCAGAAAACCACCTAAATACGATAGCTCTACTAGATGAAGTAATATAACCCGGTGTAAAAGGAAGTGACTGAAAATCATAAAAGAAGAGTCATACCCCACACAGATGAACCTTAGATGCGATTATCAAGTGTCAGAAAGAGCAAACTGGTTATAACAGCTTTGGTCTTCCTCTAGTAGCCTAAGTTTTGTTCTCATCCACAGGTTTTATATATTGGTAAGCTCGCTTGCTGCCTCTTTTTTAAAATTAAGCCTCCAGCCCTTATTTTCTTGTTAAGGATCAAGCCCACACAAGTCATTACAGCATTGCAACGTCGGGCTGTAAAAGCCTCAGGTCGGGAGGCATTGAAATACATGTGAACTACATCATTCTGCTGTGGCCTGTACTGCACCGAAAGAGAAGTCGTTTTTAAAGCACGCTGGGGTTATGTCGTGCGCCGCTACCATGTGAGCTTCCCTTTCAGGCCTTTCTCCAGGCTGTGCAAGTTGATCATAGATCAAGAAGTTGAACACGTACTGATAGAATCCATATGTCTTTAATGAGCAGAGTACAGGCTCCTAGGAAAAGCTGAGCCAACTAAATTGGTTGTGTCTTTCCTGTCTGTCTGGGGCTATAGTTATAAGAAAGCAGCATTGTTAGTTGAGAAAGAATATTAGGGGAGTTCATAAATGAATCTATGAACAGATTTTCCTGCCGGGTCTGTTCTTTAATTCATATCTCTCTGGGTTTTCTCCTGGATTTAACAAGGTTCTTTTTCACAGAAGCTTTCTCATGGTGATTTGCTGCCAGTATACTACAGCACCAGTGGAGAGTTGACTGACTTGAACAAGATACAATCACCTCTTCATAACAACATGCACGATTACCCCTGAAAATCATGTAATTATGATAAAGACTTCAAAAGGAAGAAGGTAATTTATTTACACAGTGTCCAGAAAGATTCAGTCTCTTGAACTGAAGCTAAACTTGAACTTCAGTGTGGAAGTCTTTAGGATTACTGCAACAGGACCAGTCTGAGTGCACCAGGGAGGAATCACAGGGGCTATTAATAAAGCGATGACTAGAAGAGTGCTGTAGGGCACCGTGCTGCAATGTATATTTACAATATGCTATAAAAGTTGCATTTATTTTAAAATTAACGTCTTTTAAAAGCAGTACATTTTGTTTCGGAGAAAGCAGCCCCCAGCTGGAGTTTCCAAGTGATCCCGACCTATCTAAATCTCGTGAAATAACAGCAGCCAAGCCTTCTGTTTTCCTGCTCAGCCAAAAAGCAGCCCTTAAACATAAACAGCACAAAGGCTTTGGCACCAAGCAGCATCTGTAATTCAGCACTGAGCCAGCTGTTGGATCCCCCATGCGATATTTTGGTACTCTGCTTTATTTTTGCTAATACCAGGTACACTAGGGGGCTTGAGACACCCTTGAATCCAAGCATCCTACAGACCTATGGCATAGCGTCTGGTCTGAAGAGCTTACAAAACCAACAGCCTGGCAACAAGGGCTTGTTTCGTCTTTATTCTCTGAGTACAGATGGTGTGCAGTTCTGCTAAATTAAAATAAATACCAGAACTTAAATATAACATCCACATCCTCCAGACAAGTGATTGCATAAATATGCAGAATTTGCAGCCTTGTTTTCATATTAATTCTAACCACATCTCACTCGTATCGCCAGGCAATGTTTTCCCCTTATTATCTTTCACTACCAGTCTCATTTCAGACAGCAAAGCCAGCTCCAGACAGCCAACTTTCTGATAACAAAACATCCATGGCTCTGGCTACCCCTGCAGCATACGGCAGAGCTCTGAAAAGCTCTGCTTACCCTTCCAGCTCCCGGGAAGGAAGAGGGAGAAGGTGTGTGAGATGGTGATTCAGAGATGGCCACTGCCCAAGCAACAGCTACTGATTTCTACTTTCCCATTCTGTTCAAAGCACCAAGAGCAAACCCAGCTCTTCATGACTTTCCCCTGAGTTTTCTAGCCCAGATCTTCTGCTTAAATTCATCCCATTTCCCATGTCAGGAGGCATAAAGTCTCAGCCAGGCATCTGTCCTCCCTCTTTAGGATGACAATATTCAGATTGCCTGCAGTGATGGTAACCCTGTTCCTGAAAACCAGGGTTTTATAGATATCCTCTCTTCTCAGTCCTTATTTTTTAGTATTGCTTGCACCCCATAGCACCACTCAAAAGCATCATGGAAATAGTCAGTGATTCATTTTTTTCCTTTTGTCACATTGAAAGACATTTCTGCTTTGCAGCAGGGGAGCGTGCAAGGTTTGTATAAAAGATACAGGTCAGGAAGGAGGCTGAGGTCATTGGTTTTTCGGGTACACCTCATTGACTCTGCATAACACGTTTCCCTCACCTTCTACAAAGGAGTTGTAAAAACGGTTTCTGTAGAAGTCATTAGTACTTGCACTGCAGTGGTACCTGAAGCCAGCTGAATCCAGACTGCTGAAGGCAGGATGAGCTCCCAGGCTTTGCCTTAGGGAGCGTGCTCTCCACCTTTCCTCACCCTCATTGCCCATTCTGCCCCGAGGCAGAATGGAAGCAGTTAATGATAGCTGTGAGGCTGGCTGCTGCTCGAGTGAACACCGCAAGCTGTGTGGATGCCAATACTGATGGCACGTGTCTCTTCCTGCGGCTCCAATTTCATGGCATCCAGGCGCTCTCAGTACTGGCTAAGTCTGAATTGCAAACTAGGCTCCGGTTTCCACTCTTGCAGTCATCTACCCACCCAGATTTTCCTCCTTTTTAATTGAGAAGGAGGTTGTGAAATTGCTGTTGCTGAGCAACCTAATCTAATTTCCATGTTAGCCCTGCTTTGAGCAGGGGATTGCACTTCGAGACCTTCAGATAACACCTCACACTTGAATTTTTCTGATTCTTCTCTTTGTAAAAGCAGGTGTACTGGGTGTTCTTCTCTGAGTTTCGGTAGCAGGGCAGCTGCATGAAAAGAGACCAGGGGCTGCTTGAGCAGAGCCAGATCCAGCCACCTCTAAAAGAGGGTACGTTTAACTTAGACATTAGGAAGAAATTCTTCACTCAGAGGGTGGTGAGGCACTGGCACAGGCTGCCCAGAGAAGCTGTGGATGCCCCATCCCTGGAGGTGCTCAAGGCCAGGCTGGATGGGGCTTTGGGCAACCTGGGCTGGTGGGAGGTGTCCCTGCCCATGGCAGGGGGTTGGAGTTAGATAATCTTTAAGATCCCTTCTAACCCAACCCATTCTGTAATTCTATGATCTCCAAAACGCACCCACTGCAGGCCAGAGCTGAGCCCATCAGTATTGCTGCTTGCACCTCTGCGATAACATTTAGGAACCCCGCACGACAGCTGTGAGGTGCAGGGGGAAGGTGTTTTTAGTTTTGTTTCTCACCATCCTGCTCTATTTTTAATTGGCAATAAACTAAATTAATCTTTCCCATGTTGAGTCTGCTTTGTCCGTGACGATCGTTGGTACGTGATCTCCCTGACTTTATCTCAACCCACAAGCTTTTCTGTCTTGTTTTTCTCCCATTGTCTTGTTGAGGAGGGGGAGCGCGAGAGCAGCTGGTGGGAGTCTGGCAGCCAGCTGAGGTCAAACCCACCACAGCAGGTAATGAACTTTACAAGCCATGCCCTGAGCACTTAAAGCACATGGACAGCACTGTGGAACTCATGATGGGATTTATTCAAGTGCATAAGGGTATCAGGATGTGCTCCTTTATGAAAAACCTGCAACAACACTTGGAAAGCATTCTCTGTTTATAGTTGGGTCACTGAAATAATTTAGTGTCACTCAAATCATTGATTGGTATTAGGAAACAAGAAAACTTTCCATTATCAGTTTCAGTTCTTTGCTCTCGTTGATATTCTGAGTGCATAAATACAACCATGATACATAAAAGCAACAGAGACTCTATTTCTCAAAAGGGTTAAGAAAAAGAAGGAAAAAAAAAACAGCATTAAGGCACTACTAGATAGTGGCAAGGCAGAGTTATTTATTCCAAGCTGAAGGGACTGGTTTCACACACAAAGGTGATCAGGAGTCAGTGTTATCTCCCTCCAATTCATGTATTTTCTTGTTAAGTTTTAATCTGCTCTGCTCTCACTAGTGTCCACTTTTTTCCAGAAGGAGGGAAAAGAAATGGCAGCACCGAGGATGGAAGGAATAAGAAAAGTACGAGCTTGGGAAAAGACTGCACATATTTACTCGTGAGTACTGTGGAAGTTAGTAAGGTAGTGCCAAGTGAAGTATGTCACGTCAGATTCACAACACCAAATCCAGCCACCCCTGCTCACAAGATATAACTCCACGAGCTGCACATAAAGAACAGGAAAAAAGCAGGAGGTGACTTGATAAACAAAACTTGGGTGGAACCGTGACTTCTCCTGGGAAAGAAAGGGAAAACGCTGTGTTATTATTGATTTATTTAGTATCACAGCTCTTTGTGATACACTATAGGCATGCAAGGTCCTACTGGATGGAATCTGTCTTTGTAAGTGTGTGCAAACACCCTGGATGCTGACCATGAAACTGCAAACAAAGGTGGTATGCTCTGCTTTTGACTAAGTAGTGGTATGGGCAAGTGTGCGATGAGAAATAATCACAGCTCTGTAACCAGAAGTTCCCTGTCTCCCACAACTACCGCCAAATAACCAGCTCTGCAGAAGCTGCTGACTATTAAGGATGTTCCACAAGCAATTTCTTTTCTGAGTGTGACTGCCATTAACTTTACGTGTCAGCAGAACAAAGCTAGTCTTTTCCCTCCAGCCTGTCGTGCTTCAGGCTTTTTGATATAGCTGGTACAGACCAGTATGCAAAGATTTTCAGTTGTTAGGGAAGCTGTAGCTCTCGCTCGTAACAGCTGTGGAGACCAGGATTCAAACTGACAGTGGGATGAGGACATCACTGAGAATAGATGGAGTTTAGGGTGAATTTCAGCCTAGGTCCTTCACTTGGTACCTGAAGACAGATGTGATAAAGCTCAGCTTAATTGTTCTAATAAGAATACAGATAATAATCAAGTTGATAGATACAGATAAACTCTCAAGAAGCATTTGCACATCTGCATCTTTTCAATTACAACGGAGGGGAAATAAAAATCACACTTGATGTCACCTGCACATTCGCTGCTTAGACTGTTGTTGGAATGATTAACAAAAAGCTAAATTAGGTAGTGTTTTTTCACCCATCTTTAACTGCTAACAACAAGTTACCAAGACTAGCAAATGACTCTGCCTGAAAGATAAGTCTGAAGTTTGTAGTTCTGGCGTACTAAAAATAACAAGCTGGATTTCCCTTCCCTGCCAGCCCATCAGTACTGAGTACCGACAGCATTTTGCATGTGATGAAGAGTGACGCTCTTATCCTCGAGTTTATAAATAAAATACGCGTACCTGCATCACTGTTTGCCATGACTCACCTCTGTAAGATCACATGGGGAAAATCAGTGCGCTGCTTTCACCTCTACCAGGCAAACAACGTTGGCTGCAGATGAACAATATCAGGCCTTGACATTCAGGACCTGAGCTGACGTCTTCTTTGTTTCATCTTCTGTGCAGAAAAAGCAGGTATGTGAAATAGCACCACAGGATTTATTTTTAACCAGCTTATTTACCTTGCTCCATCTGTTCAAAGCAAACAAACATCACGAACAAGACAGGTAAGAGGCTGGGCCTGATGTACAGAGGTGGTTACCTCTGTCCTATTTCATGCAGCTCCTGGTCTTCAGATTGAATAGGTGAGGACTTCCTCTTCTCAAGCTCTGTGCACGCAGTAACTCATAAACATACCCATGGAAAAGTAGGTAAGAAGCAACCATTTCAAAACTAAGATGACTCAAAATGTGTTAGTTCTGGGGGAAAAAAAAAATATGTATTCTTAACTTGGGCTGCCATGAGTATGGCAGCTGAAGCTTAAAAGCTGGGTTGGTAGTAAATGAAAACTTCAACAGGAAACTTGAGTGTAAAACCTAGCCCCTTCCCTCTATTAAAACCCCAGGTGACTTCTCTTCATCTTTGCACAAATTAGGAGTGTACTTTCTTCTTTCTTTCTTTCTTTGGAATGTAAGCGCATCCTAAATGGAGGCAAGGAATTTCCACAGCAGCTACTAATTTTGATTATGTTTCTATACATTGAGTTTAAAGTACCTAAGGAAAAATTTCCAAAATGCCGTCTTTCAAACTGCAGCTGTACTGAGTGTAAACTGGAGGTGTATGGCCATCACGGCTTCTTGGCAACCAGAGATATCTCTGAGGAAGCTTGCGGGTAAATTACTTACCCTTTTTCTGAAAAACAGAAGTTAGATAAAATGATGGTGAAGTGTGGGCTTCCCTTCCCCCGTGCTGCTCATAACACAGAAAGAAAAGCTATACTTATTTGTTCTGTGCCGGCAGGTGTAGTAACTGAAATCAAAGTCCTCTCTTCTCCAAAGGGCGTACTCGGAGTAAACTGTTTCCTAGAATCGAGAACAGGATTTCCCCTACCACAAACTACTCCTTTTATCTTCCTTCTTTTAAGCAGTATCTTCTAGCTGAGAAAATCCCATCTCCTTTTGTCCACAGCCATTTAACTCTTGCTAGGCTTAGTTCCATATTTTCTGGAACAAATGATTGTTTGATTTTCACTGTGCCTTAACAATTCTGTTTGGGTTTTGCAGAGACTCAGAAAATTTGGACTGGCTGAAATACCCCAAGAGCCACAGAGTGAGTTCATGTCTGAGCTAGCCTGAAACCAGAGCCTAGGACTTGTTAAATTAGTTCCCTATAATGTCTACACAGATCTAACCAACAGCCTCTCTTCAAGAAAAGGAAATATTTCCCATGTCATAAACTTCCTTTTTGGTATAGGGAGATCAGACTTTTAATTGTCCCAAAGAGGAAGAATGCTGTTCTTCTATGGGGTTCCCGCTCTGAAGGTCACGAGGAGATGGCAGGAGTTCTTTCAGTTGGTAATGACAGAAAATATTCGTTCAAATACATTCAGCATGTCAAGTGGCATTTTAAAAATCCTTTGAGAGTGAGATGGACACAGCTGCAGGCAACTGCTTTTGTCTAGGCAGGAATAGGGCACGGAGGGGTCACATTTGCTCCAGACTGAATTATCTTGCACAAATCACACTAGAAAAAAATCTTTCTAACGGCTTCTTGAAAAGATCCGATTTGACAACCTAAAATCCAACTCTTAAGATTAGACTCTTAAATCTTGTGAGTTTAAAAAAATGAAGACTGTTAAATCTTGTAAGTTTTAAAAAATATGCATATTTGCAGCTATTCAAAAGGATAAAAAACTAGAGGATCTGTGTTTCAGGATAGAGCTTAGCTGCTGTTACATGTCATGAATAACTGTGACTCCATACAAAGTCTTTTTTCACAAAGGTCCTCCCAGTTGTATCTCCACTGCAGACAGCAGACCAAAAATATTCAAGGTCAGTGGGCTACATCAGGAATTTACTCCAAGGAGCTTTGTGGGATTAAATGTTGGGTTCTTCTAAAAGTTTCTTTATTTTCCATGTAATACTTTTAAAATCAAATATTATGTAACACTGAGATGTGTTTAAGAGAAGTGTTGGTTTTAGGTATGACACTTCCTTCATCAGAATTACATCACTTGTGCTGAGATAAGCTAACTTCTTTGACAGCAGCGTGTTGACTGTAAGTCATGCTATTTATACTAGATCTTTTATCCCAACACACAGGTAAGTAGCTCTCTCACCCTAAGTTTCACTTCCTGAAATAAACACACACACTAGCGCTGAAGTCTGAGCAACCACAACCAGCATTTTAGCCACTGCAAATGAAATTAGAGCCCAATTTGATATGGCAGAGTCTGCAATTGCTAGAAAATCCCTTTGGCAATTTTCATGCTAATAACTTCCTCTGCTCATACCAGAAGGTTATGGCCTAGCAGCTTCCAATTTCTTCACTCGTCGCCTGTCTAAAATCACACTACCTTTCTTTAAAATGACTCTAAGACTTTTCCCTGGAATGATTAACTTAACAATATTCCACTCTTCAGTGGTATTTAAATACGCTTAGACATGCTCATGAATTAACCTTCATAACCTCCATTATGAATTCATGGGTATCGTACTTACTACACAAATTAGTTACTGTTAGATGTTCAAACAATCAATTTCATGCTTTCTCTTATGCTCTGGGCTTACAAAAATATTTACAGAGCTTTCTCATTAGCTTTTCTCAAATCCTTTTTTTTTTTGTTTGTTTGCCACAATACAGAAGCCTCAGCAACAGCTTACATCCCATGATCAGTAGTGATCGGTAGCGCTTCTCTCAGACTGTTTTCATCTGTTGTTTCTTGTCACACACCTCAAAAGCAATTTGGAGCAGGATTACCTCTTCGTTTCAGTTTGTTTTTATTCACAGTAGTGGATAAATGGGGAGACGGATAGGTAAAGGCTAAATGCCTTGCCTAAAATAGACAGTGATGGCTAGGAGTTAGGGTACTATCCATCTTGCTGTGTTTGCATCCTTTTTCTCACGGTTACCATCCTTCTCGTTCTAGAGGAAGCCCAAGAGTTCTAGAAAGGATGAAAAATCAAATCTAAAAAGGAAGGAAGATTACGATGAGTAATTCTAGGGAATGGGAAGAGTTCCTCATCCAGTTTACCAAGAGCATCAAAACTTTAGCAAAGCTCATAAAATAAATAAGTAAATAAATAAATGCCATGGCTGCTTTTAACCACTAGGAGACGTATTCAGACCACCTCCCGCTTATAAGCGACATGGCAAATTTTAGCTTTTAAGTCAAGGGAATGGTAAAGATCTTCTGTCAGCCAGGGCTGCAGTCATCGACACCTCATCCATGCTTGCGTTTGGGATTGCCAAGCTCCCGACACTCTCAGGAACGCTCGATATTTCCCAGACTAAGCTGAGACGTAAGCTCCACGGCAACCCAAACTCTTGAAGAGTGCCTATATGCAGCCCAGATTTCCTCATGGTCCCACTCTTCTAAGTGTGATCACATCATGCCCCGCGTGGACGGCCAGTCTTGACAGAGCTGGAGGGAAGGGAAATGGTTCCACCCCAATCTCACACAAAAACCTTAGGAAATATGAAAATATAAATAAAATACACAAAGAGAGGGTAGTAAGCCTTTCTGATTCTGGAGGGGTTGGTAGCTAGAGCCTCAACTTCTCAGAAAGTCACTTCAGCTAAAGAGTCCATTGTCATTAAAGACTCATCCTATTTTCATAAAGACTCGTCCTCTGGACTCCACAAGGGCCTGGAAAAGGGGGAAACATTCCTCGACTAGGATTGTTAATTGCTATGGGCAATACACTCTTTTTGCCTGCAACTGCCACAAAATCTGAGGATGTTGGGTGTTTGATTGTTTTAAATATTAATTCTTTCAAAGCTCCAAATAGGTCTTTGAGGGATTTTGCACTCCTGTGATATTTGTCATTTCAAGGCTCAGAGATCACAAATTTCTTTAGGAAAGTACATCAGGTCAGCTGCAGAAAAAAATGAGATTTCTTTATCCACCGCCAATTTTACTAAACAGGTTCAAAATGTGAAGAGGTTCAACAATGAAGAAAAAGACAAACAAAACCCAGACCTTTGCGACTTCTACTTCATTAGTTTTTCGTGATGAAATTAGTTAAATTCTGTCCAGTGTAAGCAGTTCACACACAGAGCAGTTTGCAGGACAAATCCACAGGCTTGTTACACAGTTCTAAAGCTCAGAAAATTATTTAGAAGACAGCCCTTTTGTTAACTTTTTTATTATCCAAGGAAGTACATAACATCTGCGTTTAAAAATGCCTATGCAATTGTTCAGATATTATGGGTGTGCTTTATTAAAGCAGCTCCCCTACTCCAACTACGCTGCCCACCTCCCTGAGAGCAGCAGCTCATCCCGGTATTTCCCTGCCTATTACAAATGTGAGCATGGTAGTTCGATTAGTTGACCTTTTGAGAGGTATTAAACCTCTGTGTGATGCAACAGGATTGTACAGTGCTGTGCAGTTCTTGTATGAAGAACAAGCACTGAAAAAACCTGCATTTAACCCACAGATGAAATTTGGTCACATGAGGTTTTCCATTCCAAGGTAAGGAAACCTCTCACTCTTCAGAGGTTGAGCTACATCCTACCAGGGAGAGGAAGAGCCTCGATATTTTCTTTTTTGTTCTTCATCTTCAAGAGTGACACAGCTACAGTAACTATTTCATAGAAGCAAAGGCACTGAAGGCATCTTTAATGGAGTGTGTGGCAGCAAAGAGGCCAGAGTGTTATGCTCTGGATGTAAGTTTGGATCTTGCATGGCAAAAAATGTTAAATCAGCTGGCTCAACTATCGGTTTTACCCATTTGTACCAGATCTAGCTATGTCTCTCCTTTGTGTGCTAATGGCTGCTGAAATCTTCCTGCCTTAACCACGCCGGCCTTTGGTGCACTGCAGTCTTCTCGTATTTTTCTCAAGTGGAAGAACTATCCATAAACCAAGCTATGATATATGACTTAACTGTTCTCATCAGCAAAAACTACAGAGCCCAGAGCTTGAAAATGGTGGTGCTGGTCAAACAAAGAGGTGGGACTAGGTCACAGATGCACACCGGCCAAACAGCCCTGCGGCCACTGCACACTTCTGATGTGTCGTCAGGGCTGGACATCTTTTCGTAAGCCTTTTGTATAACCCTGAGCAAATCACGTCACCTGCCAGCCACACAATTCTCTGTAAAATGAGAAGTTTTCCCTCATCTGTGGGGAACCACTTCCTAACATAAGCAAAGTAATTGAGAACCTCTGATTAAAGGTGTAAATCTAGATGTTTCATTAAGTAGTACATGAATAATCTCAGAGATCAGACTTCAGTTGCAGGATATGGTGCTGACACACTGACAGCCATTTCTAAAAGGAAGCAGTGTCATGGCTGTGGACTGTTTTTTGTTTGTTTCTTTCTTTCTTTCTTTCTTTTCTTTTTTATTAGCCTAGCTATAAGCAGAAGTCTTTCAACAGACAAGAATTTGTACAAGTGATGTTTGATCACTGGTGAACCGTGGATTGCTCGAGCCCCAACTTACTGCCTTCTGCACGTAAAGAAGTGAAAGCACCAAGTGAAGCTTTTCCCACAGTAGCAGTACCTACAAGGTATCCACCCGTTCTCATTCGAGGCACAAGTCTACAGCCTTTGCTTTATTAAGGATGCTTACAGGTGCTTTTTTTACCCATCTGCCTGTTATCACAAAAGTGGCAGGAACTTAGTTCTGCTCAAAATGTTGCCCTTCTGTCACATTTGACTGAAAAGAGATTTAAACATTATTAGCAAGAGAAGGAAGCGTGGGGAGAAATCCACCAGATGCCATGATCCTACAAAGTCTTTGTAGGAAACCAATGAGAAATATGCAATTAAACTCCAGCCAGCATCAGAGAAAGATGGGAAGACACAGCTGTCATTGGACAGAATGAAAATGCTCTGGCAGCCAAAGAGAGCAACTTTCTGTGAAAGTTTCTTTCCAGACAGCACAGAACATCCAAACGCGACCTTTTTCCTCTGGAATCCAGCACTGACTGTTTTTTTGTTTGTTTGTTTTTGCTTAAGTTGCATACATCATTGCTGAATGCAGGAAGCACTTAGGTCTTTACCTGCTCTCCAGTCCAAAAAGCAAGAATAGATGGGCAAATTTCCTTTTTATTTCCCAGTTTAGAGAAAATAAATTATATCGGAATGGTCCAGAGAAGAGCTGACAGCTTTCTGAAGACAAGAAAACCTCCTCTGGCTCCATTCCCAGGAGATAAGCATTCAATGTTGTGCCACACACATCTGTACCTTCTCGTGCTTTTCAAGAAGCTGCGGCCACAGACCCAGCTCTCCTGGACCTGGCCTCCCTACTCCGCAGGGTTAATGTCTGCAGCCAAATGCACACTCATTTGTTTGTGCTCAGCTGCAGGGACAATGGAGCCACAGTGATGTGCAAACAACACCTCGCCTTGTAGGCAGTAAGTCACAGGCTGAATGTTGAGCACAAGCCATGTGCAAGCTCATCTCTGGCCCTTGTCCAAATCCCCACATACCCCCCCCAGGTACAAATATAAGAAATTAGATGGCGCTGAATACCTAAATTTAAACTCTTCCTGGTTTTATGGAAGTAACAGATTGCAGCTCCTTTTTGGCTTCTCCCAGCATACAGGCTCAACAGCTAGCCTGGTGCCCAACTACATGCAGCAGTCAGCACAATTAAACCATTATTATAGCATCTTAAATGACGTCTGCCAACAGTCCACAGCCCTCCTACTCAGGCTTGGCAGAGCCTGCCCCCTATAGCTAGTAGCCATGGGGAGCAGGTGGCCCAGATTGCTCTTCCCAGCTCCCCGTGCCATATTATCCCATCTGTCACAGGCACCAGAAGGTATGCCCACCCTATACACAAGGGTGGGCTGCCCTGCTGAGGCTGGGGCTGCTTGGGGGTTCCTCTGACCCCCTCCTGGATCGCTGAGCAGTGCTGACGACACCAGGATCAGCTGAACCAGAGGAGCAAGGAGCTGAGCAGCAATTCGGCACAGCTCAGCAACATCCCAGCCCACCAAACTCTGACCCTGGGGTGCCCTGAAGACCCAGACCCCATGCTCAGGGGCACCACGAAGCAGACAGCACTTTTACAGAGGGATCAGCAGAGACGGGTTTAATACATGATGTGAACGCAGCCGTAGTAAGCAGGTGGGTAAAGTCCTGTGCGATTTGCTGTGCATCCTCTTAATTCAGCCCTGCAATTTCTGCCCTGATGATTTGTGCTCAGAGATCGCTACCAGGGGCTGGACTGGCAAAATTCTGCAGGCAGTGGGGGTCCAGTAACCAGAAGTGCTAAAGCACATGATAAACATTATATATATATATATATATATATATATATGGGAAGGGAGAATAGGTGTGACTGAGTGCATTTTTCCAAACTGTACGTACCATTGCCCCTTTCTGAAATTCAGAGGGAAGCCACTGCACGTTGCATGCCCCGCTGACATAAATTCCCACTGGGATGTGGCTCTGAAACGCCCTGTGCTTGCAAGTCACGGTGCAGTTTGTGCCAGCAGGGCAAACAGCACTGCCCCCGGGAAGGATCACCTCCGGGTCCCCCGGGAGCACAGGCTGCTCAGCACCCATCACCCAGAGGACCAGGGTGTCTGAGTGCCTTCCCCTCACTTGACAGGCTCTGAAATGCTATTTCAATGAGTCCTCCCCGATTTAAACATCCTGGCTAGAGGCTGCAGCACTTCAGATGCACTTTTTACTTCAAAAAAATAATAAAAAAAGGCACACCTGACAGCACAAATTAGTCACAGCTGTGGAAAACCTAAGAAAATGCATTAATATCAGAGCAGAGCCTTGGCTCCCAAGACAGTGTTTTCATTAGCTGCAAAGTACAGATAACATTTTTTGTCTGTTGCCTATTCACATTTTGAGAGCCAAATATTCCCTTCAACCAGGAGCACCTGAGTGCTCCGTACCCCACTTTTTTTTCGGTGATTTGTGCACTAATCTTTTCTCTCCTTGAAAACTTAACCCAAACCCATGCCTACTTCTAATGGGGGGAAGTTTCCACAATCTGAGCTATGTTCTTTTTGCATCACTCTATTTTTGTGCCACCACCGATGTTTTCCTGCGACGGGAGCCTGCAGCAAAGCCCTTGCTATGAAACTTTTACCTTTTGGGATACGATAGAGAAGGGAACCTGAAGGGAAATGTCTTCTTTGCTGGCCACATGGAGGCACGGAGAACCCGGGCACAGCCAAGCCAAAACGCAGATGAGGTCAAAAGGATGCACACAAGTGCCAAAGCTGTCCCCTCTCACTGCCAGTACCACTGCTGAAACAGGATATTTGGTCAGGAAGAAAGCCCCCTTCTCATCCCCAGTGGGATTCCCCAAATCTGTGGTGCGATGTGAGATTCCCCATCCTCCTCCTCTACCACGAGCAGCTGCTGCCTCACCCCTGAGGTTGCTCTTGAGTTTTATGGGAGTTAATCGCAGCAAAGGATGTGTCCAGCTGGGATGCAGAAGGGTCTGGCCACGAGAAGGATTTTATAGGACCCCTGGTTCCTGATCTGGCTCCAGCACCCTCCCAAGGAAGGATTTCTCCACAGCTCCCTGGGCTGTGCTCAGTAATTAGACTGATTCCAGATGTTGCCCAGCGAGGGGCTCTGAAGGAGGAAAAGAGGTGGTTCTTTGTTTGTTTTTTTTTTTTTCAGAAAAAGGTAGAAGTTTGTTTTCTGGCAGCTGGACTTCATTCGAACAGCCTGGCGGAAAGTTACATCGGTATTAAAGACAGACTTGATCACAAAGAGATCTTGTATGAACTACAAAAAAAAGGAAAAGGAAAAGGAAAGAGAAAGAGAAAGAGACAAAGAAAAAAAAGAAAAAGAAAAAAAAAGAGAAAAAGAAAAAGAAAAAGAAAAAGAAAAAGAAAAAGAAAAAGAAAAAGAAAAAGAAAAAGAAAAAGAAAAAGAAAAAGAAAAAGAAAAAGAAAAAGAAAAAGAAAAAGAAAAAGAAAAAGAAAAAGAAAAAGAAAAAGAAAAAGAAAAAGAAAAAGAAAAAGAAAAAGAAAAAGAAAAAGAAAAAGAAAAAGAAAAAGAAAGAAAAAGAAAAGGAAAAAGAAAGAAAAAGAAAAGGAAAAAGAAAAGGAAAAAGAAAAAGAAAAAGAAAAAGAAAAGGAAAAAGAAAAAGAAAAAGAAAAAGAAAGAAAAAGAAAAAGAAAAAGAAAAAGAAAAAGAAAAAGAAAAAGAAAAAGAAAAAGAAAAAGAAAAAGAAAAAGAAAAAGAAAAAGAAAAAGAAAAAGAAAAAGAAAAAGAAAAAGAAAAAGAAAAAGAAAAAGAAAAAGAAAAAGAAAAAGAAAAAGAAAAAGAAAAAGAAAAAGAAAAGGAAAAAGAAAGAAAAAGAAAAGGAAAAAGAAAGAAAAAGAAAAGGAAAAAGAAAAGGAAAAAGAAAAGGAAAAAGAAAAGGAAAAAGAAAAAGAAAAAGAAAAAGAAAAAGAAAAGGAAAAAGAAAAAGAAAAAGAAAAAGAAAAAGAAAAAGAAAAAGAAAAGGAAAAAGAAAAAGAAAAAGAAAAAGAAAAAGAAAAAGAAAAAGAAAAAGAAAAAGAAAAAGAAAAAGAAAAAGAAAAAAAGGAAAAAAGAAAAAGAAAACGAAAACGAAAACGAAAAAGAAAAAGAAAAAGAAAAAGAAAAAGAACAAGAAAAAGAAAAAGAAAAGGAAAAAAGAAAAAGAAAAAGAAAAAGAAAAAGAAAAAGAAAAAGAAAAAGAAAAAGAAAAAGAAAAGGAAAAAGAAAACGAAAACGAAAAAGAAAAAGAAGAAGAAGAAGAAGAAAAAGAAAAAGACTGGGGAAATAAACTTTTTATAAAAACGTTTAAATAGCCATCCTAGTAGAGGAAATAAAGAAAAGGCAAAGCTCGCGTTGTCTGAAGGAGATCCATCCATCGTTGTCCAGCACGGGCATGCTACGAGAGGTGGGTGCAGGTGGGGAGGAAAGGAGGAGGTGAGCTCCTGCTGGAGCAGGGAGCTGAGACTCAGACACCTTGCCTGGTGTACGGTGTTATCATAAAGACAGGGCTAATTAGCTAGGAAGAAACAATTTAGAGAGTAGAGAGTTGAAAGTTGGGCCACTTACCTGAAGCCTCATATCAACGCGTTAATCAGGAGGAGACAGCACTGAATAGGATGACTGAAAATTAGGATTTTTGCTAGAAACCCTGAAAAGAAGCTGGAACGGGGTAAGACCTGGGAGATTTCCTTCCTCCGGACACGGCTGAGGAAGACTATCCTTCCCACCACAGCTGGGATGGCAGCGTCCCACCTGAGCTATTGCTGCAAGCACGGAAGCTCCCCCCTATTTTGTGTCCTTCTGCCCCCACCGTGAACAATTCCCCGCTGCTGATGCCCTGCATTGGCTCTCTGGTGGCTTCTGGCCAGGTCCTGGGGGACATTTGGTGCTTCTGGTTACGAGCTGATGTGTGAGATGAAGAAACATCACACGTGGTCCACGCCGAGCCATCCGTCAGACCTCCTGTCCCTGCTTGCCACCTTTCTCGAGGATCTTCTTTGGGATTTGTCTGAGCGGTGTTACGGGGGGCTGGCCCCATCACGGTTACAATTTCAGGCTTCACTGTCCTCTGCGGAGGTTGGGGCGGAGGGGGGTGAGTTTTCCTCTCCAGGTTCCTTCCCTCCTGCCTCCCCCTCGCACAGGAACCTGAGCAAAAAGCCGGGAGCCTACCAGGAGAGGAAATGCTTTGAAAATGAGATCTCCTACTTCTGTGCAGCGGAACGGGCTATTTTAGGACCAGCTTGCGTTGGAGGTGCGGGATGGGATGCGATTCCTGCAGCTGCCAAAGGAAACGCTGCTGTACCCAAAGCACCCCGGGTGCATTTGGCAACACCGCTTACAAAAGTCAGCCCCGAGCAGCTCCCGCAGAAATCCCACCCGTTGTCCGCCTGAGATTCAGCGATTTCCCCATCCAGCTGTAGCTCCCCAGCCTTTTACAAGCCCTCAGAGAATCAAAGGCGCTCTGGAAGCAGCTACAGCACGTCACAGCCCTGCTGGGTCTCACCAGGGACGCTGCTGCTGAAATCTTTGGTTCTTCCATTTTCTCCTAGGCGATGCGCAGAGCCCTGCAGCTTGCTACCTGTGGATTTATGGCCCTTCAGCAGCATTCGAGCAGGATGCTGCCGTCTCTATTCTCGCCGAGATTTACAGCTGGTTCCGCCTAGAAACAGGCCCCTTTTCTTTTTTTTAATTGAGTGATCTGTCTTCGGGGGAAATATTTTATTTCGGGTCGGGTGTTTCAAGGTCTTTGGCTGTGTCACTGCCACTTTATTTAGCTGCCCTGTCGTAGCAGCCTCGTGTACTATCTGTGGCAACCTTCATGGCTCATACCTTCATCTTTCATTTTATGCGTCTCCGTGATTCTTCCCAAGCTGCCTCCGAGACCGAAGCATGGCCCTAAATTAGGACTTAGCTACGTGGGAGGCTTTTCCAGAGATTTTGGGATAATTCCTCTCCCTGGAAAGACTTCCTGCAGGATATATGTCTACGGGTGGGCGTTACAGCTGTCATAGCTCACTGTGCTGTTGTGCCACCGTAAATAAGTACGAGCACCAGCTCCGAAAAAGTCCTTGGCTATAACTGAAGAAAGATCAGTGTGTGCCCACATCCAGCAATCAACTATATGTGAGGCTTTATAGGGGATGGGATGGGATGGGATGGGATGGGATGGGATGGGATGGGATGGTTTTTTTTTTAATGCAGCTGCACAATATATGCGATTGCTGACATTGGAAGACTGTCCTCAGCGTTTGTTCCTCTGTTTCAAAAATAAATAACAAGGCTGAGCAGTTCAGGGACAAGCGGCATTCTTGCAGCGATGAACAAAAGAAGAACTAAAAGAAGGATTGGAGCCGTTTATCTGGGAAGGACAAAATGCAATATAGCAAATAATGAACAGCCTAGGACATGTGGATTGAGCGCCTGTTTTCCCTTTCATACAGTAAAAGAGCAAAATGTCATTGAGAGAGATGAGAAAGAGAAAATTATAATTTTACAGCAGAAGCACTTGCTCAGTGTAACTACAAACCATGGGGCTCTGGAGTTTGCTTAAAACCCAAAAGAGAGAAAACTTGGTACAGGAACAGGAACATCTATAGATACCTCAGGAGGGAGATAAACACTTCAGTACCCATTATATATAGGGGATTGATATTATTCCATCAGGGAAAGGAGAGCTCAGGGCTTGTTTGCACCCTGTACAGATGTCTCCATCACTAAACCCCCTCCGAAGCAAGCCGCCCCACCGAACAGCCATGCAGCCACTCCTGTAGTGAAGTCTGTGTTCCCAAGGGATAGCACCAGCACTGAAGGCAAAGGAGCTGCCTCTGATTTCCCAAAATATATCACATCTGCCTTTTGTGCCGGTTCTCAGCGCGGCGGCGCACACTAGGGCTACTGTTCAGAAACAGCTGCCAGTTCAGCAAGGGAAAAATATTATATCTGAAGGAGCTGCGATGCGGTGGACTTTCCTGGTTGCCCTGGAAACACTGGGATGCTGAAGGCTCGGGGCAGCTTTGTCCGAGGGCTTTGCGTGGCACCAGGAGCCTCGGCCACGGCAGCGCTCGCCGAGACGCCGACACGAGCATCGATCTCAGCCAGCAGCTGCAGGGCGGGTCAGCTTGCTCTCCTTCCTGGGATTAATATCAGCTCTTGGCCAGCCTGGTCCTTTCGAGCCGAGTTTCCTCAGCTCGAATGCGCATCTGTGGCGTGCGGCAGCTGCTCCTGGCTTTGAGATGCTCGTTGCCCCAGGTGGGTGCAGACACGGCGTCTTGTTTGCCTTGACGAAGCGGCAGAGGGAGCTCAGGCAGTTCAAACATCCCTGGAAGAAATCTAGCAGTGATTTGGGACTTCTGGCTGCAGTATCACACGTTGCTACCAGCACACAGCTGTTCTCCAGTTGCATAGCACGACGGAGCCAGCCTGACTATTCTTCTTAGCTCTATTACCATTTTTTTTACCGATATTCTCAGCTGCATGGCCTCAGTGCTACGTAAAGCTGAGAAACTGCAAATTTTACAGTTTTCAGTAGGATTTCCATGTGCTCAGTGCCCCTCGGACCAGGACCCTGCTTCGTCCTGCTCTGTAAGGCGCTATTTTGTGGCCAAGTTTCTCCCTCAATGCCAAGGTTTTAAAAGACTCGAATAAAAATGTTATTTTGCAAGCAGGATCTAAATCCCCGGATTACGAAGCATTCTAGGAATGGATGGGAGTGTCTTCCTGCAGAGCTCATGGTGGCTCTGCTGTGACATTTTGCTGATGAGCACACGCCAGAATTTCATGATCTAAACACAAGAGCTAAGTCCTCACACAAGACCAAGATCCAAACACAAGCTTTGGGTCAGATTTTTGTTTCCCCACTCCATCCAACCCAAAGTGGGCTTCCTAGTTGTTCCCTCAGTAACCAGTACGTATGTCTGAAATGAATTTAAGATTTTTATGTATGAGGCAAACAAATTGAGATTAGAACAGGTTCCAGCAATGGCCAGTGCCTACCTGATTTAGGGGAAAAAGGCACAGAATTTCCTCCTTTTATATTAAGTCTTTTATATACATGGAAGTCTGTGTCTACGGGTGAGAAATCCTGAAACTAGCAGCTGTGCTGCAGGTTTATCATCTGGGTAGGGAACGAGGCAAATATGGTTAAGGGAACAGGATGAAAAATACCTGCTCCTGAAGATTTCTTTCCAATTTTAATCAATAAAAGGCACAACAGTGGAAAAGTTAGTATTTATATTTAACGTCCAAGTTCATAACTCTACAAATTAGAAACTTCTTTTCAGGGAGCACACCTCACAGTCAGGCTGAATGGCTGAAAGGAGTTGCGTTTGTGGACACGGTTCATGCCTGGTCTTTCATGCCCTTGAATATGCAGGGAATGGAAACATCAAGGCGTTATTTCGCCTACTAGTTGGAAATAACTGAGCCCTAATGTTGAATCAATTCATAGAATAAACCCTGTGCATAGCTGCTGAGTGAATCAATGTGAGGAGACAGTGAACTGAAAACCCTCTGCAAATAGTTAGAAAAAAATAAAAAACAGCTTGCAGCTGTCCTTTTTTGATATCCCGGAAAAGTCTGGGCCTAAAAGTGAGTTGGTTGCCCAGGTCCCATCTAGGTTAACAAATTCATAGAGAAGCAAATGAGGAGAGACTGTGGGAAAAGGGACAAAGGAAAGAAATTGAAATTAAAGAGGAAAGGTGATGGAGGTAAGATGGGTGGTCGCAGGTAAGCAGCAGCGTGGATGGGTGAGGGGAGAAGAGTCAAAAGAGGAAACCATTCACAATGGGAGAGTAGGAAAACGAAGTGGGATGGGGTTAAGGGCAGCAGGTAGAGTAGAGGGAAAGCTCAGCCTCTTTCTTGCTGCTCCAAGGTGGGAGCACCAGCAGGGAGAGCTGCCGTTCATCAAAACCCTTTAGCATAACCCTAGAAACCACCAGTCTCTCCTTGCCCTTAATCTGTTTTATTGGGACATTTTTCCTCCTTTTTCCTTTTATTGAAAAAAAAAAATAGCAATTAGCAGTAACCTTGCTTGCAACTTGCAGATACTTAGAAGCTCAGGTGGAGGCAAGGGCAGCACTGGTGTGCTGGGTGAGGTGCTGAGCAGACGTGTTAGCCCTGAGTCCTGTCCCTGCCAAACTCTTGTAGGTGCTGCCTAATCCTGATCACTCGCTGGGCTCTGCTGCCCTGCAGCTGCAGTGCCAGCGCCGACAGCCACCGAAATAGTGGGGAAGAAGAGACAAACGAATGCCAGCTGCACAAAAAGTGTGCAGCTAAACACGAGGGCATTGTGCGAAACAAGGAGCAGGGAAAGACGAGGCATGGAGAAGACAAGTGAGAGCTGAGGATCGATGCGTCACAGACACCAGGTTGCCATCGAGCTGCTCCCTCGATGCACGCTCATCAAAATGCCACTCCATAAAGGGGATGCTTTTTGGCCTTCCACTTCTCTCTGACTGGTAAGCTGCTAAATGCCAGGAGGCTCCAGATGCACGACCATATCCCTCTTCCCTAGAGCATGGACAACACACCCAACCCTGCATCTGGGCTGGGGGAAAATAAATAAATAAATAACATGAAGTGGAGATGGATGAGCAATAGGGTTAATAAATAAAATAAATTGGATGAGCAATAGGGTTAAGAGATTTGTAATTGACAATACAGTGAAAATACAGCATTTGCCTGTTGCTTCTTCCCCTGTTGCCGTATTTCAAGGATCTACAAGATTTTTTTTCCAGCTCTCATCCAAGTTCTCCTCGGATGCAGATTCACACTGCAGTTTCTGCTGCATGGTCCAAGAGTGGTCCCTTAAGGTTGCTCTCGCTGCATGTTTGTGCTCCTGTTCATCCTTGTGCAGGTCCAGAGCTTTATGCTGGGGCTTTCTGTCTTATATATAGGTCTTTTGGGGGCTTCATTTTTGCCCATTGAAACTATAAGATCTGAAATAAAGCTAATAATCTGGGAGGTGAGTCCTTCTTCTCCCACTGCTGCTCAGTATATTCATGCAATGGATGCACCAAGCATCCCTACGCAGCTGCTATCCTGTCCGTGGCCGGGTGCTTTTAGAGCCTTTTATCTCCACGATCTCCTCTTCTTTTTTTCTCTCATCTGCTGGATGGAGGTAATGAAGATTTAAGTACGACGTGCAAACCCATCTGTCCTGGCAGAGCGGCTGGAGCTGTGCAGAGCTGAGGATCTTTGTGAGCAGCTCCATGGGTGGTTCCGCCTGGGGCCAAACGGATTCCATATGCGAGGTCATCTGTCATGCAGAAGGCACCGTCCTTCTCTCTGAGAAATCCTTTTCCTCTCCTGAAATACAGTGAGTACACTGTCACTTAACCCAGCATGCTGTTTTGCCATGAAGGTGTTAGCATGGAGCAATTCTTTGGTAATTTCTAAAAGTACAATGGCTTTATATATATATATATATATATATATGTATATAGTCTGTAGACAGCTAGTGATGCCATTTTACTGATTTTATTCTTGCTGTAGTCTCTTCATGCAGGTGATTCCAGTGCCCGGATACCTTTGAGGAACCTCATCTTGGGTGAGGTGAGTAGTCTGCAATGAAGCTACTCCATGCCTGAGCTTTTAATTGTAGGCTCAGACCATTACACAAGGAGGAACAAGTTTCCACTCCGCATATCTGGTGGTTTCTCCACCCCATTTCTCATCTATGCCTATAGCTGGGGGCTAACTCATCCGGATTTTTCTTACCAGCCAGTTTTCCAGTTCTGATTTCTACTGTTCTGTAGCAGCAGATGTTCAGATTCTGAATATTTTCCAAAGCTACCCAATTATTAGTAGGTATAATTAACACCCGAATCCTTAATCCATAAGCCTGGTTTAGGCTGGATCCAGTCCTACTGTGCTTACAAAATAAAACCTCAATATGAACATCACATCTTTAAAGAGCAAAAAGCATCCTAGCTCCCAGTCCTACCCTGTACTTGTAGAATACAGAAAGCAAGAAGCATTACTACAAGGTGTAGCTGTTTGCCATAACTGTAGTACAACCTACTACTCACAAACTCTACAGATTTATTAGCGCCTAATTAATTACCGAGACACGTGTCTAAGCTCCTATGTTCAGGAAAGTGATTAATGTTACTCAGAGCTACCAGTTTGTGGGTCATTGTCTGCAAGTCTGTAACCAGGTTGTGGCAGTTCAACGAGATGCACGTTTCCTGTAGCTGACAATGGATTATTCACATAGGATGTGCGGCGTAATCGAGCTGAGGCTGGGGAAGCAAACATACCTTCTGGAATGTGCCCAGTTTGAGTCACACACTTCGGAAAAGATAAAGTTGCATAATTCAGGGATATTTCTATGCATTTGTACTGCAAATATTACAATCGTGTTCTGATGAAATACAGCACGATAGGACCAGTCTCGGTTCTTACTAGGATGTAGTTAAATAAATGAGAAGTGCAGATCAGTTTTTGGGTGGTTTCAGTTACGAGGCTATTTCAAGAAACCCATGAGGATTTCTCTAAACCGTGCAGCTGCAATGTGTGCAGGCAAACAGGATGCTGTTCTATCACCAAAGGAATAACAAACAATTCCAAAAGAGGGGGTAATTTGGTTAAATATAGCACTTGAAATAATACGCTAAGAACTCATGGGTTTCGTGATAATTCTACCTTTTTTTTTTTTTTTTTTTTTTCAGTGGATAATAGCAAAATCCTTACACGGGTAATGACTGCAAATGGTGTTCCTGCAAGAGAAGAAAAGTTGGAGATAACAACCGAAGAACAGCGAGGCAAGCTCTAGGAAATAAGATAGAGAAAAAAGCAACTGAATGCCTGAGGTCATTGCTTCGTCTACATCCGAGGCCAGATCCTTGAGGTCTTACGTGCACAGCGATGCTGAAAAAAATGTGCAATATTCCCTATCCACTGTGAATGTATTTCAGGTTCTGGCGACTGTCCGAGCATGAGCTCATGCCCTGATTTAGGGCAGCCCAAGGACCAGGCTCTGCTGTCTGTAGGTACCCTTCCCCATCAGCAGCCAAAAAGGACACCTAAGGAAGAGGATGAGAGTTGGACAGAGGTGTGAGGTACTTGTTTCAAAGTTTTCCGAAGCCACGCAAGCTTTTGGTTCCCACCGCACGCTGTGGCAGGAAGTCCCAAAGTTTAACCACAGGTGTGAAGAGTCACTTCCTTCTGTTTGCTTTGAGCTTGTCCTCTCCTACTTCAACTTGCTACTTCCTTACTCTTTTATTGGAGAAAAACAAGGAAAGATGAAGCTCTCATCACCTTCTCCGTGATATTCATGATGCCGTAGATTTCTCCTGGGCATCTCTCAGATTGAAGAGGTGGACCAGGTTGGTTCTTCCGTATATTAAACAGTTGCATTCTGCTATCCTCCTTGTTACTCTCCTCTGAAACCTTTTAGCTCTTTAATTTCCCTTTTAAATAAGAGGACGGGAGCTGCACATAGGATTCAAAAGGATAGGATTCAAGCTCAAAGGGATCCACAGGTATATGCAGCTGCACAACAACAATCTTCATCCCCTTCCTGACAGTTCCTAACATTTAATTTGCTTTAATAACTGCTGCTAAATATTTAGCAGGCATTTTCACAGAACAACTAGCGCAGCCCCATGTTCTCCCTCCTGGCTGGCAGTGCCCAGCTCAGGGCCATCACTTCACCGGTGAGTTGAGGGCTTCTTTCCCCTTGTGCATCATCCCATTGCTCTGTCACTGAGAGCCATCGAGTCCTTCTGCAGCTCTTCACAGCCTGTCCTCACCCTTGGCACTGGGATTAGCGTGTCGTCAGTGCTTTGTCACTTCACTCTTCACTCCTTTCCAGCCGTGTATGAGCGTGCTGATCAGGGGACACCACTGCTGATCAGCCCGTACCATGAGACCCGACCATGGGCTCCCCCTCTCTGTTTTCTAGGTTTTAATCCTGGTTTTATTCATTCAGGGCCCTTCCCTTTTATGCCTTGACATTCCTTAAAAGCCTTTGATGAGAGACGCTGTCCGCAGCCGTTAGGAAATAAAAGCTGGTTATATCAACAGGATATCCTTTATCCAGAGGCTTGTTGACACCTTCAGAGGACTCCAGTGGGCCCACATGGCAGGACTTCCCTTTATAAATGCCAGGTTGACTCTTCCACAGCACGTCACATTTATCCATTTGTCCACTAATTCGTTTTTTTAATGCTCGTTCCTATGAAGCAGCAGCACAGCACCAATCTGCAGGCAGCTTCCCACGCCACTGGAAGACCTGAGACCTGGCGTTAATCTAAAAGAATCATAAAATCACAGAACATCCGGAGCTGGAAGGACCCACAAGGATCATCAAGTCCAACTCCTCAGTCCACAAAGGACCACCCAAAAAAATCAGACCATGACCAAGACTTGGACAAAGGCTCTCTGGCTGGATCTCGGTTTTCCAGACTGTGACTTTCAGGTGTGGGAAAAGAAGTAGCTGGGGTCTTTTCCCCAGAATTTCCTCCTGGTGTTTGCTGTTGGTTTGGGTCAGATGCACAAGCGGGCTCATGACACTCAGCACAGCATCATTTCCCTGTGGCAGGATTTTTCTACTTACCACAAAACGTTACAAACAAAGTTCCCTGCTCCAGCCACTCCTCTTGGCAAGATGAGCACCGGTCTCCCTTCGGTTACATCTCCGAGGGGCAGGAAATTCCTCTTTCTCACCATATCCCCCCAAAATCCTGGGGGTGGGAGCCCTGCCAAACAAGGGGAGGAAGAACCAGACAAGTAAGTTGCTGCCAGCTTTGTCAGTCCCCGAGGGAAAGAGGTTATTTAGTGCGTGCTGCAATGATCCTGTGCAGTGAATCAGGAACAGGTTTATAGCCTCCAGGCAACCCAAACTTCCCCTCCCTTCTGAGAGGAAAATTCACAAAGGGGAGAATCCAGCTTCTTCGTATAATCCAGCATGAATTATTTCCTGATCCTTTAAATGATGATTTTTGTGGTATTGGGGTGCAGATTAATGATTTTTTTTTTCAGCAGTGATTGCATGGCAAAGCAGAGGGCTGCCTACATCACCCGGCCAGTTGCAGCAGGTCTCACACCACTGTCCTTCTGGGTTGGAGGACAGGTTCTTTAAATCTTAGAAAATCCAGAAATCAAAATAAATGACAGAAAAAAAAAAAAAAAAGTAAAAAAGAGCAGCTGCTAAACAGCTCAAGAAGGGCCTTGTGGCCATTTCCTCCAAAATAAACCATGAAAGGTAAACAAGCATGCTTGCCTCTCATGAAGAGAACATTTCACCCTTTCTAGCTCTTCGTGGCTTTGGGATGAAGCAAACCACCAGCACCTTTGTTCCTTGCATGGGCTGTGGACGTCATTCCGGAGCCCTGAGCCACCCCAAAGAACATCTCGCTTCGCCTCTTTTCACCAAACCCCATTCCCAAATATTGCCCTGGGCTCATAGCACGGAGCTGACCTCTCTGGGAGGCTGGGGAGGGTTTTGCAGACACCAGTAAGAACCAGTCGCCCCACCGCAGTGACTCAGGGTGCTGCTGGCAGGAGCGAGGCTGTGCGTGGAGCGCGCCGCCGTCAGGGTGAGTAACCAGGTGAGCACAAGCACGACGCCGAGCACGTACACGCTCGGCGTGACACGTAGGGTTGTGCAACCCCGTGTGCCTCTAGTAGACGAGCTCAGGGGTCCACGTTTCATATTCCCAGTGTTTTGAGTGTGAGCTGCGTTGTTCATGGGCAAGAGCCTCCACCTCTCTGCACCGATGTGTGCTCCTGCCTCTCTCCCAGCTGCCCTGGGATGCTCTCAGATTACCAAATCTAGAAGGCTCAGGTTTAGTTTAGAAGGATCCTAAAATCACCCGCTGCGAGGGATCTGTAGGCTGGCAGAGCTCAGGATTCATTTTAATCTCCTGCTTGCCTCATTCCCTTAGGAAGGGCAGAGGTAGACTAAATCTGGTCTGAATTACCAGGATTTGGGACACCTCATTCCCATTAGCTTCAGCAAGGAGTATCCATATCCTCTAGGAAGTTTTGAACACGAAGTTTTGAACACAAAGTTTTGACATGCTCCAACCCCTTCCCGCTACAAAAAAGTTGTAACCATAAAGGGAAAATGAGGGATTGAGGAAAATCTTAAACAAAAACTCAAGCCTTACAAATTCAGAAGACCAAGATCCACCTATAACTTTGACAATAGGTGAATGATGGTGAGAACAAAATAAGTCATTTTCAAGGTTTTTTTTGTTTGTTTGTTTTTTTGAGTAAATGGAAAAGCCATTCAAGCAACACAGACCACAGTCTAAAATACCACTGCAGGCACAGAATGCCTGCCGTGAAATTGCCACAATAAATGGTTGTGCAATCTGAAATATAAATTGTCAAAAAAACTGCATCTTCATGGAAAACAGCGATGCAAAATCCCCTTTTGCTAATTTGTTTGTACTCTGTCTCCAGAGAAGTGGGAGCAGTGCAAAGTCCTTAGTCTCCTCTGGGTGCTATTCTCAAGCGATGGCCCCAGAGTTGTTATAATGTGCAATTTATGATTATAAAATGGCGCCTGAGAGAGGATGGTGACTTGCCCATTTGTTCCAGGAGAAAATGCTCAGGAAAGGATGACTTACTCCATAAAATCCAACGAGAATGAGCTTGATAAATGAAGAGAATATCAGATGGATTCAGTTTCCAGTTTTAGATTTTTCTACTTCTGTGTTACTCAGTTTATGCTGGACCCGTACAAAGCAAGCATTTTATGCACGGATGTATTGACAGCAAAGGAGAAAGGAGAATATGAAATATAGCTGCTGTGCTGATCTCCCGCACTCAGGCTGCTCTTTTCTTCCGGTTATCTATGGAGATAAATTCCAGCATGCAGAGCAGCCTCTCTTCTCTGCAGTGCAGAGCTGCCTTTGTTCACTTGCTTATGGAAATCTACCCTGAAATTAGCGATGTTCTCCTATAGAAAACCTCAAAGTACCGTCTCAAAACCCCACCTTTTGTCCAGCTGCGGGGATGGCTGCACATCTAGGGGAGCAATATGGAGTTGAAAACAAGCAGCCATAGCAGGGGACAGGCAGAAAATCCTGAGGCTGCCACCTACACCCCCATATCATCAAATTGTGTTTCTCCCCAGTTAAACGGGGTTTGCTGTATGAAAATCCAGATTATGCTGAGCTTCACAGACTCATCTTGCAGACCTTGTACAGCTGTACGTGATGGTGGGTACCTGAACTGAGATCACTGCCTCTGTTTGCTTGCAGCTCGTGTTTGCTCCTTTCTGCCTTTTGCTCGCTTCACAGGGAGGAATGCTCATATAAACACAAATACGAAGGAAATGCCTGGGGAGCAGCTGCCTGCTATGGAAATGAGCTTGGAGGTCATCTGTGAATATCCGCAAAGGAGACCTGGTTCTGGATGAACTTCTCCAGCCAGAGGAGATAAACCCAGTGTGTGATTCATGTGTCCAGTCAGAACTGAGAGCACACTTCAGCATAAACCATCTACCGCGTGCTGCTGATGTATAATTGATAAGCCATGGCTTACTGGGAAAAAATGTTGTGAGAAATATGGAATGCATGTGATAAAAGCAATAACCTGATCGCTCCCGAAAAGGAAAAGAGATTGCGTTTGTTGAGCAAATCTCAATACATCACTTCTCACGCTGGTACCGAAGGGCAGCTGTTACAGGATGCACAGCTCCAGAGGGCTGTGGGTGACTGATTTTGCTGCAGAGCGGAGCCAGCCTACCTTTACCCGCTGCCAAGAAGGAAGTCCGGCTCCCTGCCGCCGTCCCTGACCCCGGCGTGCATCCTGCAGCTTCCCTTTCACCGCGCTGCTCCGTCCCTGACCCACGCTGTGCCAGGCCAGGAGCTGAAGCGGCAGCACGGAGCCCTCCGGTTCCTGTGCTGGAGAAGTTTTCTTGCTGGTGGAGTTCCCAGCACCAGCATGCAGCAGGATCAGCACAAGGGACCTGATCACAGAATCACAGCATCATTAGGGTTGGAAAAGACCTCCAAAATCGTCTAATGGAAGTGTGCAGGCTGCTGAGCCTGGCCACCCTTTCCAGCAGCAGCTACCCATTTAAAAATATAATAAAAATCTCTTTCTCAGCCTCCTAATACCACCTTGCCATAAAAAGAACAACAATGGATGCCAGAGAAAAAGCAAAAGGCTGTGAGGGGAAGAAGCATGCAGTCTTGACTGACCGTGAGAATTAATTTCTGCCATAAAATACGGCTCAAAATCTGAAACGTCTGAGAACCATCCCAAAGCCTTGTCCTCCAGCAGTGAATTTTAAAAGTATTAGCTATGGTTTAACAACACCTGAAAGTACGTGAATGCCTCGCAGGCCAGACTGACGGGCAGGCTGCAGCCCTGGGGAATGTGCCAGCTAATTAATTAACGCCAGGCAGCACGAGGGCTGATGAAAGAAAATTGGAGGGGCACCGAGTAAAGCTCCTTGTTGCAACAAGCATGGGGCTCAGTGATGGGCACAAGGCAGTGCTTTGCTGGGCAGGGAGGGGGGAGAGCCTCCAATATCTGGCCACAAAGGAACCACGGGAGCATCTGGCCAAGGTTTTAAGGTTTCACAGGAGTTTTTCGTATTGATTCGCCCCATGGAGGTCAGTGGGGAAAGGGCCTTTGATAGGGAGGGATCTGAAGAAAAAAGGGGTGCAGTGCTCTCCCGCGCAGCCTTGCACCATCAGATGTGGTGCCAAGCCGGGGGCTTGGTGTGGTGATAGCGGGCACCGCTGGCAGAGCAGCACTGCTTCATTGTACCTATAACATACATCATACATCCTCTAAACGCTGCCTCTCCTCCCCAGCCTGCAGGATCAATGGTGTTATTTCTGCTCCAAGCGGTGCAGCAGGAGGCGACTTGATGCTTTTACAGTGAAGTCACCCCACAAAAAATGAGGCTCGCTGCCCTTTCCAGAAATGACACTGAAATTCCTTCCAACCCCCTAACCTGTGCTTGAAGAGAAACTATTCGGGTTTCTCCTGTCTTCTGTCAGGGGTTATTATTAGAAATAATGCATTGTTTCACACTTGTGTTTCTCAGTTCTTACAGCATTCCCAAGGTTTTGATAGTCACCCAGACTATGTTCATGCATTTAGGCTCTTAAATAAGCTGTTATATACTGACATCCTCTAAACTGAACCCAGAAGTGCTTACTGGACTGAAAAAGACATCACCAGATGGCTCCAATATCAGCCTAGAAGGATTTCTGTTCTTCACCAGGCGCTAAATGTGGCTGAAAAATCAGCAGGCTGCAAAGTGTCTGCATAGTCAAATCACCTCCGAGAGGCTTTGTAATTGCATTCAGTTCTGCAGTGCTGAAAAAAATGAGGGTAATAAGCTCCATGTATTACACTTTAACTGGAGCTAGACTCCGTATATAGTAGCAATAAGAAACACAGGCTGGTGGTTTAAAGGCAGTACCTGGGGACTCAGCACTTTGCTCAGTGGAAAAGGAGATGCTGAGCTACCTCAGCTCACCGGCGTCCTAGCCACAAACTCCTACATTTCCAAAAGTGCCCAGAGACAGGAGATCACCTATTTGAGACGGTGTGAAAGGGCACAGTACTCAGAATTCAGGTCTTGT
The DNA here is from genome assembly GCF_964034855.1 of Anser brachyrhynchus. Taxonomy (NCBI): domain Eukaryota; kingdom Metazoa; phylum Chordata; class Aves; order Anseriformes; family Anatidae; genus Anser; species Anser brachyrhynchus. The sequence goes on along the minus strand of NC_137695.1, from coordinate 157,498,724 downwards.
GCACATCTGAAATTAAAAGAGGTTCTTGTAGTGATTTTAGGGTGAGAATCTAGCAAGTGACACACACGCACAAAGGTGTGTGTCTCCAGGCGTTTTTTCGACATGCAGATCAAAAACAGTTGTATTAAAGTAGCTAGCTTCAAGGCTACAGTTTTCTTTCTGATACTAAAGCTTCACTAATCATTAAGGTATTTAATTTCATCTCACTTTGCCTTGCTTTCATCTCTAAATAGTCTCATTTTCCATCTCTGTGCACAAGAATTGAGCAGAGGGGTTTCCTAACAACTAACCACACGCTACCTACAGAAAAGTCTTGAGCATGTTTCCACAAATATCTCTGTGTCTCAAGTTCTTTTCAACAAGGCCTAAAAAAAGACAGGACTTTCTGCTATCTTTTGTCTTTAAATTGCACTGCCAGATGAATCACTCAGCTGGGTTTTGCTTTGAAAGGGTACTTTCCCTTTCTAGCCACAATGCCAGTCTGAGCAATCCCAACCTCTTCTCATGCTGCCCACTCAGTTGTATGTGTTTCCATGGGCTGCCCAGTAAATCCTGACCAAACATGGTGTCTTTTTATTTTTTCTTAAAGCCATTTTGACCTTTGTTCAGTCTAAAAAAAAAAAAAAGGAAAAAGTCTGAATATTGGTTTCAAATTCTTTTTGCATGTCAACCGGCTTCATCATTATTTGGAAATCCTGTGCAAAGTGTAACGTCCTCATCAGGCTCAGACCACAGAAAGTGCAGCTCCACGAGCTCTCACTCCATAGTTATAGACATGTTCCAGGCCCTAAACAACTTATTTTTGTGTCAGAGGAAAGGCTCACAAAGCCTTCAGTAATATTGGTCCCACCATGGAACAGAAAGCCCAGCAAGAAGTCCTTCTGCCGTTCCTGGGGAGAGTGAGGCACCTTGTAGCTACAACATGACACCACAGAGGCCTTCTGTCAGCCTGGCTTTTGAAGCCTTCTAGGCCTCAGCACTGTGGGGAAATGCCCAGTATTCACCAAACCCGCCTTTATCTGGCCTGTCACCCTCTGTGCCCTCTCTGGTCAAGGTTCCATTTAACAGAACCAGAATGCTTTGGGTTGGAAGGGACCTGGCAGCCATATATAAAGCTAGAGACATTCAGACGAATTTTGAAGACTTTTCAGATCAGACAATGACAGTGGGATATGATTCATTTCACCTCACTTTAGGAGTCTACAAAAGGGAAGTGGGGGATTCAGTTGCTTTAGAATCGCTATCTAGTGCCGTATGGGATGATCTGCGTTACCACAAGGCCACCACACAGGGCTGACAGATGTGACACTGAACGTACAGGAGACCTGCACGTCCTGCAGTGGCAGCCAGTGTTGCTCTTGCCACCTTTGTTAAGGCGACAAAAAGTCACCCAAGAAGTCTACATCTGAGCTAATGGTCTGGGTAGCCATCACGGTTAGAGGAGGCCTAGCCATCAGCGTCAGCTTCAGGATGCCATTCCTACCAAACGCGGGTGCCTCCTTCAGGAGAAGCTGAATTGCTCACTGGGTTCATCTGACAAGATGGTGTCTTGTTCTAAAGCAGTTGACTGAACTGGTTTGCAAATCACTGGGCCCGGTGTAGGACATTTTGAGGCCTTTGCTCCTTGAGTGTCAGTGGAGAGGCTTGCCTTGGCCCTTTCTAAGTGCTGGAGGCTGTAACTTAGCTGCTGCCATCCCGGTTGCCCCCCAGGAACTATCATGTGGGCCACAGCAGGTCAGGGATCCTTCTCACAACCTTGTCAATGGACTTCAACAAAGCCTGTGGAGAAAGAGCCTATGGTGCAGGAACCACCTCTGGCCTATGCCAGTCAAGGTTTGGCAATGGTGCTTTCTGTGGTTTTCACCTTAGCACATTGCCTTGCATATTGATTGTCTCGCCTGCACCCTGTAGGACACTACGGAATCTCCCAACAATCAGAAACTATCTTCCCATCCTAACTGTCTGCAGCTGCACTTGAACCACATGCTCGTAACTGGAAGGTTTCCAACCTCTTACCTTGCCGCTGTTCACTGCTTTCTCCAGGGGGGTTGGACATTTCTGTATGAACCAGGCACCAGGCTGGAAGTCCCTGCCCAGAACAAGCTGACCATTATTACACAGCCCACATCATTCATCTGCTTGGCTCCTTCAAGACAAATCAAATAGCTGGGTACTGCCTCACGCTGCCTGCAACTTAAATTAGAAAGCATAGACCACAAGAACAACTGCAGAGGTAGGAAAAGTGACTACAAATAAGGAAAGGAAAATGTTTTTTTTTTAGAAACCTTTGTTCCACAGAGGGAAATTGTAAAAGTAGTCCAGGATACGTTTGTTGCTGCTTTTTAATTTGAAATTTCATCTCTGGAAACATTTACAGACCTGGAGTGTTGTGCAATGTTTTTGCTGCAGTATGGTTATTGCTAAGATTAGCGCAGTAACAGATCTTTTTAGAGTAAATTGCATGTAATTAATAGGATGCAAGAGGAAAAAGGAATAATTGTACTTTAATCTAAATGCAAGTTCATTTCTCCCAGAAGGTGGAACCAGCACTAAGGCCATGCTAAAGAGGGGCCTTTTAGCATTCCTTTCAGCTGGGTAATGAACAACAATTTTGTGCCCATACTGCAATTCTCCTTTCCAATTTGAGATGAGTTTTATCAAAGTGCAGGGATGTTCAGAGCTGGAATTTGATTCAGGTCCTTCATTGCAACATTGGAGGTTATTGCTTTGCACTTCTGGCTTGTCTCCCATTCAGTGTCAAAACACTTAATAGACATTAAAATAATTTTTCCTTGTGAAGGAGCTATACAAAAGCTATGCAACACTTAGCTTACATTTTGATCTTTAAGGCATGACTAAAAAGAGACTTCATTAGTAGTCTACTAAACACAGCTTCAGCTCACCGTTTCTGAATTGAGTCTTCAGCATCCCATGGGAGCAAAGAGCAATTCTTCTCCAGGTGGTTGCAGAGAGGTTAAGCACCAGGACAAAAAATCCTACACTCCCAGCAAGGTTTCTAGCTGTTACAAACCTTGCAACACCTCACCAGAGGGAATCCCGCGTCTCACTCCAACATGAGTAATTACAGCCTTCTCCAAACCCTTCTGGAGCTCATGGTCAACTGAGGACCTGTGCTGAAGCCACAAGGCAAGCGGCATGATGAGCTCCCGTCTTCCATCCCACAGAAGCCACTAAATTTCCCCGGGGGTGATTGTGAGCAGCAATTAGGAGCTAGCCCACACGTGTGCCCTTGCTCAGACTTTCTCAGCCTTTTGCTTCCCCACACAGCCAACCCCCCCGAATGTATTAGAGCATCACAATATTGCCAGATGCACAGCTCAATAAACCAAAATAAATCATTGCAGCCAAGGTTTCACTTAGCTGCTGTTATTAATCATTAGCAATAGTTATTGCTAATTAATGTCATTACACATCATGACTATTAACCATAATCTGCTGACATAAGACACATTGTCTCTTGTAGATAGAAAAGAAAGAGGTTTAAAGCCAGCGAGCAATACCCAAACTTTAAAATGACGCTGGGCAGCATCTACAAATTCATGTTGCAAACTTCATGCTGAAAGTAAGACAACATCCCTGCCTCAGGTGGCTGCATCTCTTCAATTGTTTTTAAGAAATGCCATTTGGCAATAACCACATATCACCAAACTGAGCATGCATATTGTTTTGGATAGGATATCTTTTGATGACAGCTCTATACAATGCAGGAAACAGATTTCAATTAAACGTTGTCTCTTCCATAGCACTACACTGCTCCCCACCAAGAACACCCCCATGCTGCTGCCTTTACATCAAGGTAGGCTTTCAAAAAGAGTCAAACTATTCAATTTAAATACAAACTGCTAGGCTGTATGCAAAAATCACAGAGAAAATGTCCATGACCTTAGTTAGGTGGAAGGTGATATTAACTGACCCTAAGGGTCCCTTGGTCCGTGAAGTCTACAAAATGCTACAGTGCAGCAAATTCTTTGACATCAGAAGTGCTGGGTCATTAGGATTTGTTTGTCGTTAGGATTTAAAATCCCATTAATCTTTTTTTTTTTTTTCCTCATAAGGAAGGAGAGATTGCCTTCATTTTATATTTTAATCTCAAGTGAAAATTTAAACGCAGGTGTCTGAAGCTGAAACGCGAGAGCGGAATCAATTCTGTAGCTTACGAAATTGATTTGCCCCAGACCTGAATCTGTAATGCATCTCCTAAACCAGGCAGCTGGGAGCTGGGAGCACTCAGCACGCCTGCTTTCCCCACGGTGTACAAGGGCTCATGTACGGCCCTCAGCTACCAGCTTCATACTGATGGACCTGGGCAAAATCCGAAACAAAATCCTTGAGCTGGGAGTCATCGGTTGTGGCTTATGCAGAAATTCAGTGTGATAGCAAACTCAGAAAGCATGATGTGAAGAACCCCACGCCTCTGCTGGCTTTGGGTCCACAGATTCAGCAATAACGGGGTGCTAAGGATGGCTGTATGGAGGAGAAGGTGTAAGTCCTGTGAAACGCAGTTCCTGCCGCTGCATGTTCAGATGGCCACGTCTCCATCTGCTGCAGGAGAAGGGGCTGTTGGTCACAGTGGTGAGCTCATTAAAATGAGATCAATAGAGATTTAATCTAATGCTGAGGATTATTCGAAGTGGAATGCTCAATTAAGTGTGGAGGGAAAAAAAAAAGAAAAAGTAACACATCAGATGAATTGCCAGCTGATTTCCCTCCTTTCTTCGGAATTTAGCCTGATATTGAGGAGGGCTGATAAGCTCAGGCAGAGCTCTGAAGAACAGCTGATGCTGGGCAGAGGTCAGCAAATTCAGGTTAAATGTGCCACATCGTTACTCAAAAGTTTTGCAGCCAGCTCTGAAGGTGCTCAGCGTTTGGCCAGGATTATATACCTGCCACTTTTCCCTTCTACACACACCGGAGGCTGTAAGAATATTAGAAAGCTGCTAAGGGGAGGATTTGCATAAATAGGATTTGCTACGGCCCTTGGAAAAGCAGCAGAGTTAAGTGCGAGGAGTGCTACAAAACTTGTGGTTTCTTCACTGTTCTGTAATCTCAGCCATTTCTCCCTCCTTCCTCTTCCACCCACATCAAAATCGCTGCCTCCTCCCCATGTCCCTCACCTCTCCAAGCAGCGGCCACACACGGGGACAAGGAGGATCCTGCTTTGAATGAAACATTTCATTCTCCAGGCCCAAAAAAATGCAGTGCCAGGCAGTAAGCCAAGACATAAGAAAGGAGGAACGTAATTCTTTAATTGAAACAAGCACCGCTCGCTTTGAACGAATAAAACGACGCTAAAAAATACAAAATCGCCGCGATGACTTCTCATTCTCTTGAAGGGAAGGACGTGCTCCAGCCCAACCCAAGGCACAGCGAGTGCCTGCATTGCAGAGGAGAGGGGAGACAACGCGAGATGCTCTCCCCAAAGTCGCTAATTGGCAGGCGCAGGGCCCCGCGCCGCTCACAGAGCGACGATTCAATCGGTACACGCAGAGCTCTGTGGCCTGTTGGCACAATATCACAGCTTTTTTTTTTTTTTTTTCCCCCAGCGAGCAGCTTTTAAGCCTTGCCCAGACATTTCAAGGCAGAGCTGTCTTATTTCTCCTGGATGGCAGGACACCTTCCCACGCCGTTCCCTAAAGGCATCATTTTTAGGATGAGGCCAAGCCAATCACGACCTCCCTCATGCATCTTCTTCTTATGTTCCTCTAAGAGCCTTGCCATCCCTAAGGCTTCTAATTTCCTCTAACAAGTCCAGCAATTCACCATCCTGAATATTTTGCCTGATCTCCTATGCGCTGCCCCATCTTCATGACCAGAGAGGTTAAAAACCTCCCAAGGCCATGTGTTGTTGCCTTTTTGGCTCTCACTATCGCTCTACATCCTGGGCTAAGAAAGGCCAAGCACAGAGTTATCTTCCACTGCCTGCTACCACCTACCTGTGGCCCTGCTTGTTTGCTATTTCTCACTATTGCCATCATTATTTATCATTATTACGGTCACTATTTCTCAATGGTCTGGGGTACGCAGCCGGAATTTTCCTCCCATCACTTAACAGCCTTAGAGAGAGGATAGGTTTTTCAAAGTGGCCCAGGATGGGCCTGGGAAACTGTGAACCCAGAGAACTAAAAGCCCAAGCTGCACCTACGATGACAGATTTCTCCAAACAACTCACTTTGGTATGTGTTGTTGCAGCTACCCATGAAGTGCAATCCCTCTGCTGTCCGTTCTTCTGCAAAGCGTTTCTCTAGGAGGCTTTTTGGACTCCGAGTGACAACAGCCACTGGCACCGTGGGGTTGCGTTACCCCATCTGGCCCCAAAATGGAGCAAATGCCTGGAGCATTTACAGTCCCTCTTGTTATCACCCTCAGCATCCTCCCAGCTCGTCCCACAGATGACAAGGTTATTGTCCCGTGTTCATAATGCAGAAGACAGCTCTGATGGTTGCTCTGCATCCACGCCTCTGTGGCAATCCAGAACAGCACAAAAAAAGAGCTGATCTAGGATGAAAGAGGGAGATTCAATGGCAATTTCCTCCAGAGCCTTCCATCTATTTTTAACAAGGAAGAGCATCCTGCAGGACAGACTGCGGGAGGTGGGGTGGTGGTACAGCATCCTGACTCGTCCCAGTACATCCCATGGGACTTGCGCCCACCAGAGGAGCCTCCTGGCTCCCCAGCGGTGCCAAAACCTCTCCCTGACAACGCTTCTGGTGTCAGCGTATTGTCAATAACTTGCAAAGGCTGGGCTAAAAAGCCCCAAAGAAAAGCAGGGTTTGAAACGAAAAACTACACCATGGGTTCGAAGCTCCCTGAGCCCACCAAGAGCACGCTGGGGGTGCCTGGGGGTGGGATGTGCTCTGGGGCATGAATAGATGGGGATTTGGCAGGAGGTACCGTGGGGCACGAAGCAGAAATGTTTGAGGGGCGTGCTGTTTTAGGGAGGGTGGGGGAAAGACCCAGAAATGCTTTGATTTTGTACAAACACAGCACTTTAAAAATAATAATAATAGTAAAAGAAACTCACTGAAAAAAAAAAAAAGGCAGGGGGGATAAAATATGAGAATAGAAATACATAATTTATATGTAGTATAGGTCTGTATGCTTGGCATTTTTACAGTCATAAATTCTACAAGGCTTTCCTGGTGCTGTTTTGCCTCGGGGTTGTTTTGAAGCCGTTGGAAGAGCCAGAGTGTGCCCAACTCGGGCAAAATTCAAAGTGGAAGAGGCCGAGCTGTGCCCGTGTAATCCCAGCCCCACCACACCACTAACTGGTGGCATCAGCCCCGGCGGCTGCCAAGTGCCGGGGTCGATGTCTTCATAAAGAAACCCTGCTGAGACCCAGCACTCCCGTCAAGCCACCCAGCTGCAGCTAATGCCTCCTCTCGCCTCGTCCTCGCAATAGCCAGGGTCAGGAGGAGCTTCAGAAGATGAAGGCAAGTGGCCAGGATGGAAATCTTCAAGGAGGAGAGCAAAAAGCAGAACTGAATCCAGGACTGAAGCGGGAGCAGGGGTGTCTGTGCAGCCCCAAGCACCCTGCTTTGTCCCTATTCATGCGACTCTTTCAAAGCGAGCGACTCTTTGCAATTTGCTGGCACTCCATGAAAAGCAGTGCCCCCTTCGATTCTTTCTTTCTGGGCTTTTTATTGGAACCAGGCGGTCAAAAAAATGTGGTTTTATTGGAAACAGGACGCGAGGACGGTTTTTGTGTGGCAATATTCTCGTTGCAATCTGCTCCCAGCGACAGCCTATTTATCCTTCTCCAGGACTCGAACAATAAAGGTCTCACACAAAGGCGGGTCGCACAGCAGGAGAAAGGATGCTCGAGGTCAGGGCTCCTTCCTTAACCTCCGGTGAGGTCAGGAGGAGGCGACGTGCCAGTCCTGCTTTCCTGGGTGAGCCATTCGCCAAGCCCAGGAGGTGGATGGAGATGCAAGGTCTCCTGCAATACATCTCTTCTGCTCCTCCTCATAGTTCTTTGGGCTTCGTTGTGCCACAGAGAAGCTGTCCTCACCGAGGTCCAGGCCATCGCCGTGCTAAAGGGCTCCTCCATCTCTCTGCTTCGAAGTGTAATTTTGCCAGACCATCATCTTTAAGCCTCAGTTTTAGCATTCCTGGCCATTTTAAAAAATATTTAAAAAACAAAAACCAAACAAAAATGAAAAAAAAAAATTCTAGGCCCACTCCATCCATTTAGGAAAACACCTACAGAAATGCACATACAGAAAAAACAGAAATACACAAATATATATTTTGCTTTGTGTGTTTGTGCTCTGTAGCACATCATAACACATTTTTTTGTTCTTTAAACTCCTTGTCCCCCTGTAACATGGATAACCCATTTGTCTACCTGGCTGGATATTGGGTGTACAAGTACATTAAATACGAGAGGGTATGTACATTAAATACTTTGAAGCATGCTGGCCTGCTTTATTCCTAACTACGGCATCAACATGGCCACACCACATCTGGACTGAGGAAAATCCATGTAACAAACAAACAAAAAAAATTTTTAAAAAAAATTAAAGCCATGTAAACCTCAGTAGCACAGGGAGATGGAGCTGAGCTAACGTGTGGTTCATACAAAATTCGTGTGTATTCAAAACTCAGGGTGGAAGAGGAGCTGATGAAAGAGCCAGGTAAACCAGGTAAATAATGTAGTGTATTTGTGGGGTTCAGCGTCTATTTTGCCATCTACAGTGTTTTTATGCCCTCACTGCTACTCGGTGACAAAATGCCTTTTTGTTGTTGGGAATTTTGTCTCTTCCATCTCAGAGGCTGCACCTGGGGCTTTCCAGCTGCCTCCCCTGAAGGCTCTGGAGCCTTTCTGCCTCCTTTTCCCAGGCATAGGTATTTTCATAAAATAGTATCCAGCAAAACTCCAAAACCATCCCTGGTAAGCCTGGAAGTCTTTCTCTGCCCTTGTAACTTGTGCTTAGAATCACAGAATCATCTAGGATGGAAAAGACCTTCAAGACCATCAAGTCCAACCATCAACCTGACTTCCCAAGGCCACCCCTAAACCCTGTCCCTTAGTGCCACGTCCACACATCCCTTAAAACCTCCAGGGATGGCGATGCCACCAATTCCCTGGGCAGCCTGTCTACCCTTTCCATGAATAAATTCTTCCTGATACCTAATCTAAACCTCCCCTGGTGCAACCATGAACTTGTAACTTTCTCCTGAAGGTACGTTTGAATTAATTAGGGAGGCTCGTTTCTTTTATTTCCATTGCAGGACTTACTGCACAGTTGACACTGTGCACACTGACTTGATAACCTAATTTGCTCCAAGCATAAAATGAAAACGTATTTCTCTTCGCCATGAAGTAAATACAACCTGAAAACCGAAGGATCCAGCTGTCCTTTTTGCTTCTCCCATCACCACCAGCAGCAAAAACCCTAGAGTTGATTCTCCACAAACAGCACAAACGCTACAAAAAAAAGTGTGCATTTCCAACCTTCCAGGACTATCATTTCAGCCCCCTGAGTCTTGTGTGGTGGGAGTTTGGGCAAGAGCATTGCAAGCACAGGCGTTTCTCTTTGCCCCCAACCTTATGGTACAGCTCCCACCTATTATCACTTTTTTTTTTTTGCTTATCTCCAGCCCTCGCAAGAAAAACTCCCCCGACACTCACCCCAGGCAGCGGCTGGCCATTAACGCTCAAACACTATTAGCAGATTATCCATGGTGCAGCCTTGCTTGAAGGTTCATCAAGGACGTTTGCAGATCTAAGAACTGTTACTGGAAAAATTGTCTTGAACACGTGGCGATGGACGTCTTCCCCAAAGGCAGCTTCTTAATGAGTTTGACTTGGGGGGGTTGAGTTGTTGGCTTTCCTGAGATAAAACACAAAGTTGCTTCACTTCCCTGGCACTTTGCATATTCTTTTACAACCAATTTGTAACTTTAAAACAGCAACATAAGAGGGGTCATTTGGGAGTCAAGAGTGATTTGGCTACTTCAATTCGTTGTGTAAGGTCGTGTGGCCCAGATGCATGTTGGAGTAGATTCTTGTGGAGTCCTTTGGCATCGTTTTTCTTTGAAGTCCAGATTTTAATGATCTACAGGGGAGTTTTTGGCCAAAGGTGTAGCCCTACATTAGGCATTACTTCAGGTGGGGGGGACTACACCATTATTTGAAGATAAAACCCTGGATGCCTTCAGCTGCCAAGCTTTGCTTGCACCCAGAGGGAGTCATTATAGATAGCACAAGCCTAAAATGGTGGAAAAAACAAAGCAAATTATGACTAGAAAGATTTTAAGACTTTAAAGAACTTTCACCTGTGTCTCCAGGTTTGCTTTTACGCTATCAAAGTGTGGTGGAAAACAGCCAAGTTATGACAGTAGCCGAGACTCCCTTGTGCTGATACACAGAGAAATCACAGTGCATTTGCCATTAAAAAGAGCAATTTTTTTTTTTTTTGGGGGGGGGGGGGGGATGACCAGGCTGGGAGGATACGGAGGTGCCCACATCCATCTCTCCCCTGGCAAAGAGGCAGGTTGGGCTCCTCACCTGGGGCACTATGTGATACAAATAACCATTTTGTGGCAGCAGAAGCCACCTACAAGTTCAGGAGCAGCTTCACCCCATCTAGGGACTCCTTCCCCTCCTCTTAAGCTTTCCTACAGCTGGAGACCAAACTGCACGTGTCCCATTCCCAATGAACTCCTACTACCTCCCCAACAAAACCATGTTAATTTTTCTCCCACTAGGCTTGCAAGCAGGGAAGTTTTAAGTTCTTCCCCAAATCAGGATATTTAACCTGTTTCTTCTCTGACAACATAAAGGAGTTAGTTGGGTATTGGGTACATTTTGGGTACAAAACCCCAAACTTGGGCTGACAAGAACCTCACGGAGTCCAACAAGGAGACGTGCAAAGTCCTGCACCAGAGGGGAACAACCCCCAGCACTGGGTCCAAGTCTGAGCCCTCCAGTAGAAGAGAGACTTGGACATGCTGGGAAGAGCCCAACGAAGGGCTACCAAGGTGGTCAAGGACTGGAGCAGCTCTCCTGTGAGTCTGGGAGCTGGGACTGCTCCGCCTGGAGAGGAGGAGGCTCAAGGGGATCTCACCACTGTGCACAAACCTGAAGGGAGGCTGCAGAAAGGACAGAGCCAGGCTCTTGTCAGTGGTGCCCAGCGCCAGGACCAGAGGCAATGGGCACAAACTGGAGCTCAGGAGGTTCCCTCTGAACATCAGGAAACACTTTTGTGCTGTGTGGATGGCTGAGCGCTGGCACAGGTTGCCCAGAGAGGTTGTGGAGTCTCCTCTTCGGAGACCTTCAAAAGCCACCAGGACGTGGGCCTGGGCACCCTGCTGGAGGTGGCCCTGCTTGAGCAGGGGCTGGACCAGATGGACCCAGAGGTCCCTTCCCACCCCAACCAGCCTGGGATTCAGTGAAAAAGTAAATCAGCACCTGGTAGCTTTGGTCTGGTACACGCTGATAACCTGCCCGTGTGCAGAACAGACAAGAAACATTGAGCCACTGAACAGAAAAATAATCTTTGCCCACAAGGACAGCATCCCCAATGCCTCGTTTTAATTGTGAGAGCCCCCAGACAGGTGGCAGCTGAGAGGGGCAAGCACAAGGCTGCTTTTCTTTTTCCAAAGCAGCATGTAAAACGCAGTCACTTAAGCCGGTCGGGGGCCGTCTGGTACTGTTAAATTTTTTAATAACCTTCTCGGCTGGAGCCAGCTTTCCTTTTGATGCAGTACTGGTTTCATTAGTGGTCGTTCAAGGTGAATACCTGATTAGCTACGGGGAGCCAAAGGGTTTTTTCTTTCCCTTTTTCTTTTGACTCCTCATAATACCCGCTACCCACAACGAACACCCGTGTCCTTACCGTGTCAGAAGCACAATGAGCGGTGTCAGGCCGCGATAAGTGAGTTCGTGTATGTTTGGCAGTTCAAACAAACTGATTCACACAGCCACAATCGAGCTTTTTGAGCAATTTCCATGCTGCTCTTCGTGTTGTTTTCAGCCATTTGGGGTCCTTCCCTCTCCCAAACCCCGGGTGGCTGCTGGTAACAGGTATTTCACCCCTATACAAGGCAGCTGCTCCTCTGCGACCACGAGGGACGTGTGAGCACACAAGCTCTTGCCACGACTTTGATTTCTGCACCTGCATCAACAGAGCAGAGCTATGCAGGCAAGACCAAGGTCCTTTTTTCAGTTTTCTGCTGAAATTCACCTACTGGCTCACTTGTATTTGGTCCTTCTGAAATGCTGGGCATACCCTAAATGTCTTTATATCACTTCTTTCCCTAGGAAAGCACAATAGTAAGTGGCACAGGTTATTCAGCGTTACATATGAGATCACTAAAATTGCTGAAATTTGAGGGGTGGGAGAAAGAAAATTTTTATTTCCTGAGAACTCCTGGGAAATAAATTAACCTGACCACTTGCAAAAACGCCTCAGGTTTCTCTCTTTGCTTTCTGTCATGATTCTGCAGACAAAAGACGTGGTAATAACTACTCAGAAGGCTTCCCAGAGATGCTACAAGCTGTCGACTGAATTTCAGGCCAGTTTAGACATCGCTCCCGCTCCCTTTCCAGAACCCATCAACGTGTCACTCTTGGATAAGTTCAATTATTGGTGCAAAGGGAAAGAAACTATTTTCCCCTGCTTTGGAATAATAACATAAACATAACAGCAAGCTCTTAAGAAGCCGTTCTCCACGGGAGGTGCCAATGTGCTCTGTGAAAGACACGTTTTATGGGGGAGAAAAGGAGACACGGGCAGGTAGTGAGTTCCCTGTTGCTGTTCAGCAGGGCTGAGACAAGGACCTGGGTCCCCCAGGGAGGGGGCAGTGCCCCAGCTGAAGTCAGACAGCCTCCAGCCCCAGAATTCTCCAATTTTACAGCATTTCTTATTTTAAACTTATTTTTGCTCTTTGGCTGGCATGTGGTCCCCATCCACCTAGAAAACAGCAATCTGGAAACAACAGGAACCAAAGCAATTCTCTTTTTGTCCAACATCCTCATCGTATTTCTTCTCCTTACAGGGCTCCAGGACCCCAAACCTCCATCTTCCTGCTCCCAGTTGGCTTTTGACAGATCATAAGGTTCAATACAAAAGCAGAGAGCCTTTGAAGACTGTTCCCCATGCGCATCTTGCATCACCCACCTCTCCCCGCACCCCACCGTGTCTGCCACCTCTGGAAGATGATTGCCGCGTCATTGCAGAACTCTGCACAGAGTATCAAACAGACTTTGCATAATAAAATATCACCAGTCTCCTTACCTGCTTCTCACGGATTTAGAGCTTTTTAAAGGCAGGAAGAGCAGCGGAGAGCACACAGCACAGGCTCAGCAACCTACACTTTAATTCACCACCCTATGCAGAGCAGTGCTGCATGTTAATCTGGAGGTATGAAGAGATGGGGAGCCTGGAGAGCCCATCACCAGCCTGTGTTTAACAAAACTGTTATTTCTCATTTAATCTGCCCAGTCTTAAGCCCCCAGAACTGGCTGCTGTCACACCTATCTGCCCAAGGTACCTCGTTCGTCCTCCCCGAAGTGCATCGCACAGGCACCAAGTCACGCCTTGGTCTTCTTTTGGGCAAACTAAACAGATGGAGCTCCTAAAACTGCCAAATAAGCATTTTTGCTGGGCCCCAAATCGTACCTCGCTTTTCCTTTCCACCAGCACCACCTCATCCTTTTTCAACATTTCCTAAATGCGGACACGCAAATGGGATTGCATTTCTGCCACCAAAGGGAAAAGCTCACTACCGCACCGCTCTCCATCCTGCCCTGGCCATTTGGCTGCAGTCATGTCTAACTGTGCATCTGTCTGCTTGAAGGTATGTTTTATTTATCCCAATCAGCTTATTAAGTCATTTGTCTCATGCTGTGTGACATTCCCCCTCTTTAGCAGGATGGGTTTTTAATTAAAATTGTCCACTCGCATCCCTATGAAATCGAGGTGTTGGTCAGCTGGTAAAACCCTCTTATATAAAGCCCAGCTTTCAGTCTTCCCTATTCTGCTTCAGGACTGGGAAATTACCCCTTTTGAACTGCCCAATATATTCATTACTGCGTCGGGCCATCCTCTGCTTCTGTGAAGACGGGGTCCCAGCCATATGTTCCTAAGATACCATCATCTTCCAATGCACAGCCCAAGCTGTCAGGAGGAAATCTGAAATACTGTTATCTCGCGTTGGGCGTAATATCTCCTGTGCTAGAAAATGATCGCACATCATTTGAGAAACTTCAAAGAGATTTATTTCTGGTTATATGAGACTTCCAGCATACATCTTGATGATTGAAATCTCCCATTACCTGGTATTTCTTTCCATATATTACAGATAAAAGCTCCAGGAGCAGCTCACCTCTTAATGTGAGCCCATGGTCTGTAATCCTCCTTCCTGGCACTCCCACACACTCGCCCCGCACTAACACCCTAACTTTGATTGTTAAAGCTTTAATATCTTTATATTTAACAACGAAGCGGGTCACAGGCTTCTTCCCATACCGTCCCACCCATCCTTTTCTCTCGGGCACACACTGCTGTTCATACACAGCTTGTTGTCAGCGGTTTTAATGCTCCAGTCAGCCTCCAGTTTTGGCAACTACGCCAAATTTATTTCAACTAACAGGCATTTGCAATTCCTGTCGTTACCCACATTCCTCAGAAATGTGAAGGACGAAGGAGGAAACTTTCCATATAGCCACCGAATTTCAAGCCCTGCTAATAGAAATTGGACGATTTGCTTGCACCAAATCAGCCTCAATGGGTAAAAAAAAAATCTGCTGGTCATGCTGCGGGAGGTGTCTGTAGGCAAACAAATTACCGCTGCCCTGCTATGCCAGGCAGCTTGATTGAGGAATGCTGCTAAGCATCATCAATCAGTCATCTAGGGAATAATAAATGAAATGAATGGAAGAAGTAGGATAAAGGTAGAGAGCTGCAGGGGACTCGATGGCATCAGCAGAAGATGTTCAAAGCCAACCTTCCCGCGTCCTGCTTGGAGGAAGGCCCTTCAGCTTTGTTTGGGCCTGAGCAGGAAGGGATGTTTATAGGTTGTGTCTTTTAAAGAACGCCGTGGCTGAGTCAGAGGACGTGTTTACATTTGGTTATTGGGTGTTTTTAATATCAGCACAAAGTCCAAAGGATGAATTACTATAACGCGAAAATAAGGTGAAGTCCCATTTTACCGATGTGACAAGTTGTAGTGCTGGAAAGATAATGGGTAACAAGGCAAGTCTCATACCCAGTGCAGTGATTTTTGCTCACAAAGCTGAGCATCGGCAGGCCCATGGGGTTTAGAGCTGGAAAGACGTGCACGGCGGCACAAAACACCACACCGATGGCAGCTCTGTGGTCCTGGCACACGTAACCAGGCCAGGGAGGAGGTGTCGCAGTAATTCCTTCAGAAGTAGGAGGAAACCATTCCTGAAATAATAAAAACTTCCTCAAAGCCTCTGAAAACACTCTTCATACCAAGAAAATGGGACCGATTCAAACCAGCACTGCACCACGTAACGGGACCCCTGTCCCTGGCGGGGACCAGTTCCTCCTTGGCACAGCAAAACCCCTAAAAGACCCTCAGCCGGCACACGAAGAGTTAAAATCTCACTGTAAATATTTAGCCCAGACCTAAAGAAAATAAATCCTTCCGTATCAAGCTGTGAAACTCAGCACAATCAGACTGTGGCAGGGAAAGGGAGCCCCCTCCAACCATCACAACCCGGTGTTATTCTAGAATGGATGGTTCCAGGACATTTTGGACCATGGTGATCGTTCCTAACTCCCCAAAGTAAACCTTGATGCAAACAGGAAGAATATCTCCATTTTTCCCAGCCAGCTGCTAAGAACCTGGGCCCAGCTCAAAAGAAATGGGTCTCGTCTCAGCAGAGCCTTGGACACGTGTGAAAGCCAAACGAACGGGCAGCAGGGATGGGTAGGGTGAGATCTGAGGTGAGATCTTTAAACACGCTGCCTCAGTGTGTTCATCGGGAGGGGGCTGTGTCCTGTTCAGAACGATTTTCTTCCATTATGTCGGTTTTCTTCTGTATTTTTAACACCGCTGATACGGTGGAGTCCTGCCAAGGTCAGACGTTGAAATGCCAAAAAAGAGGAGAGGCTCTGCTGGAGCCTTTCTGAGTCAATATAGCCAGGAAGCAGGGGAAGCCACAGGCACTTCTGTTCGTGCACAGGCTCCAGCCCCGTGCTGCAGGCTCCGGAAGCTGGATTTTAGCTAATCGTCTGCATTAAACCCGTAATGGGCCGTCACGGCTTGCAGGCAGGTGCGCTTTTATCGAGGATACTAATTGCCCTGGAAATAACACAGAGAGCTCTGCGGCCCTAAAGCCCAAGGGAGTCTGAATCCCGACGCGAAGCGCTAGCACTCGGTATTAATTTCACACAGAAGACCTTTTTTTGTTTGTTTTTAGCATGAATACTGTCCTTGGCATCCCATAAGACATAGTGCATTCCTGTGGGAATAAAAGGAGGTCTGTTGGCGCTTTGACTGGTCTCTTGTCAGACACACAAGATCTAATTCACTGTGGTATTTCTCCTTGTCCCACACTCCCACCGTCACCCTACTCCTTTAGCTATGCTGCTGGGCGGGTTCACGTCTTCTTCTCCTGCTTCAGCTGCTGTAAAGCAAAGGCCAAAGGGACAGTCTCAGAGATCAGTGCGTTGCTCAGCCCCAAGGTGGGGGCACTGCAGCTCATTTTTTCATTTCTACAGCCTGATATAGTGGGGTTTGTCCACAGGTGGCACCCACTTCGGTCATCCCAACCTGCAATGGCCAAACTCATTGCAGCTGCAGGCGTCTAAGTCCGGGCTAGTTTCATGATTTTCCTTTTTAATTGGTGGAGAAAAGCAGGTACCCGAAGGATACCCTTCATCTCACCTTAAGTTTGGTGTCTACTGGCTCAGGTGAACTGCCCCCAGGAGGCCTCTTTGCCCCATAAGTGAAAAGGGGAGCCTGGATGCTCAGATGGGACTGTTCCCATTGCAAGGACTCACTTTTAGGTTACATCTGAGAAAAAATGTAGGAAACCTTCTGCCCTCCAACCACCCTCGCTGAGCTGGGAAAGAAACAATCCCAGACCCAGAGTATAAAACATTTCCCTTCCCACAGCCTTTTCCTCTCTTGTCATTGGGAAGATGACATTTATATTTGCATAGCGTTTAGCACCAGGGACCCCCACTCTCATTTCATCCTTGGGCGCTGCTGCAGTAAGAAAAATAAACAGCTGAACGTGCTGGTGGGGTTTGGGAACGATGCCAGCTAGCATTCAAAGCACGGGCCCGGTTATTTCCTGATGAATAACAGCGTTTACAGAAGGCCTCTCACCCCGAGGTGCTTCGCAAATTATAAACATACAGCGCCACATCACAGAGTGGGCAAAGCAGCCAACTTCAAAGTTTCGGCTGAGAAAATCCCCACACACAGCCCACTGCAGGGAGCAATTCACCTTCCAGATACCAAAAGCCCCGGCAGTCCCAGGCACAAGGCCGGGCTTGCTTCCAGCCCCAAGGCATGGCCGCACTGAAAGCAGACCATAGGATCGCCTTGTCCCCCTCTGGAAATGACTTGGTTGTGTTTGTTTGGGGTCCTCTTTTAAATAAAATTATTTCCTTAGTGCCAAAGTTGAAGCCACCTGTTTTTTACTGATTTTTCAGCATGTTTCAACAAGGTCTGTGCGATGGTTCACCTTTATTATAGAATCATAGAATGGTTTGGGTTGGAAGGGATCCTAAAGATCACCTAGTTCTACCCCCCTGCCACGGGCAGGGATGATTTTTTACCTGTTTCACCTCCATTTCCTTCATGTCAGCCACCCCTTCCTCACAACCAGCAATCCTACAACCCCAAACTGGTGTGAACACGAGAAGGAGAACCACAGAAGAAGAGGGCAAACATCTCAGGGCTGATGCAGGTCTGTACAAAAGTGACAGCTAAACAATCCCAAAAAGACATGATTCAGGACTTCTGGCTGAGAGTGTTCCAGGGAATTTCAGCTGCTCTGATTTATTTTTGCAGCTTCTGAAAACCTCGGATGGTGGAAGAGCCTGAGACTGAGCATGGAGGCAAGAAGCATGCCTTGAAGATGGGCCTGGAGGCACTGAGCTATCTGCCCACCTTCTCTCTTAAAGCAAATGTGGGACTGAAGCAGGACTGTGCCCTGTGCAAGAGCTATCTCGGACATTTCCCAGCATCGCCGACCACCTGGGCATTTTACCATCCATCTTACAGAAGCATAGAAGCATAGACTCATCTCGGTTGGAAAAGACCTTCAAGATCAAGACCTCCCATCAACCTCGCTTACCAGTCCCAGCGCTGAAGTAGGTGCCTCAATGCCACATCCATACGTCTCTTAAATCTTCAGGAGCCTAGATACAGATCAGTAAATCTGACCTCACAATTTAATTGTCCAAAGGAAAACGTATATTGAGTTTAAAAAAAAAAAAAAAAAAAAGCTCAATGGCGTAGTTTATATGACTGCAAAATAATCACATAAGCAAAATATGGAAACCCCAAACTAGAGACATTTGAGCATCCAGAAACCACCTGGATGGTTTTTCCCTCTCCCCAACTTCCCCAGCCCTCTGACTGTGCAGTCGGTTCTGCAAGGCCAGGTTTGTTTTCAGTGTGATTAACAATTAGCAGCAGCAACAATTTTTTTTAATCCTTTCTGCAGAGCAAGGGATGGAAAAAAAAAAATGCAGCTGAGACAGAATTTCTGCCTCGTGCTTTCTGCTTGCTGCGGGTCTGAACTCTCCGAGCAGCAGAGGCAGCTTACAGGTGGTCGCTGCGCTGCTGCTAAAATTATCAGGAGAATATTTGCTCTGTGTCTCACTACTGACCCACCCACTCATCCTTTCAGAACTGATGTTCCTATTCTTTTATTTATATTAATGAACTCCACCCCAAGTAGCTTGCTTCATGATAAGAACTCGGATAATCTATTAACCGCCTCGCGTCGGGTGGCTGCCCCGGTAGAAATGAGATTTGCATGTCATCAGGCACGCATTCCTGCAATTCAGAGCCTCCCCTAATTGCATTCTCGTGCATATTAACATGAATTAAACCCCGGTTGCAGAGATCTCGCCTTCCTATTTTGTTCTTTTAATGGTTTTTGTTCTGGCTGTTGCTGCTGAATAATCCCCGCTTTGGCAATCAGACTGAACCGAAAGCGTTTTTTTAGACAGTAGATAAAGTTTCCAGTGGAACAGCATTGCCCTTGATGAGTTAACCTCCCTGTGCCCTAGTGTTTCCTGTTTTCCCATTGTCCTTTAAGCTTTATATTTATTTATAAGCATTAAATTGGAATTTATGTACACTGAGACACATTGCAATTATCAATAATCTAATTATAATAAATGCATAGAAATAAATAGGTATGAAATACTGGTGTCATTGGAGTTCAACCTTGTACACCATAGAAGATTTTATTATGCATCCTTATGCCAAGAAGTTAGGCTGTATCATGCCTAGACGTTATCTCATTAACATCCCGTTCATTCCCAAATCTAAATCCAAATTACAATTGTTTGATTTAGCATTTATACATCATTTGTAGGTTGTCTGCCTTTTGGGAAAGTCGAGAGATCTGAGGCTACTGCAAACATTTTAATTTCCATTCACACAAAAGCCTAGCATAGTCCTCAGGTCCTTCCTTGGAGCTCAGAAGGTTTCTTTGAAAAGGACAACTCCTTGAATTGTCCTCTTTGCATCCAAGGCAATGACTACATTGCAGTGACCACATCACGTGAAGGTAGATAAAGACACGTACCGTGAGCCAAACCCCACTCCATTCATCTCTCGTAAGGCAAATATGGTAGGTGCATAACATGCAAGATGTTGCTATTACTGGATTACTGGGGAAAAAAAAATAGAAAAAAAAAAAAGAAAGAGAGTCTGATTAAACTCATTCCCTGATAAAAATCACACCAAACACTCACGGAGAAAAGGATAACCCTCGACGTTTCATTCCACCCGTATTGCCCTCCAAGTGCTTTAGAAACCAGAGAGGTGCTGTGTTTTGTTGACAGCCGACTAGAAGGCTGAGGTTACGTCCAGCACGCCAGAAATTTCTTTTAAACACCTTCGGCTTACAAAGCATCTGTGGAACTATAAGCACGAGAGGCTCTGGTTGCAATGGGGTGGCATTCGTCCTGGGAACACAGGCTCTCCTCCAGGACGTGGCTCGGCAGATCATATAACCGGTGTCTGCAGAGGGACGGAAGCAGCAGCGCTGCCTGCAGTGGGGTTTCACCTTGCTGAGAGCACGCCTGTCCTCCAGGCTGCAGGGGACAAGGATAATTTCAATTTATATATGTTTGCATTGTTTGTTTATATAATATGAATTTATATAGCACCACGGTGCCATGCCTACCCTGCTACCAATACTCAAACTAAGCAACTTAACGTTATTTTTGGTCTCTCTACACCAGGCTGTGCAGTCTGTGCTGTGACTGTGGGGCAGATATATCCCATTACCATTTTTTTTACACCATTTTTTAATGCAGATCAGGAGAAGTTTGCATTAGATTACACGTTTGGCTGTTGAGGGAATTGATGTTAGTCTTCTGTAAGAAAAGTGCCTTGCTACAGCACAGCGGGTTGATGAAGTAACTAAAACAATACAAAACCACCGGGAAACACATTAAATGGATTAAGACTTGGCTAACTTCGTGCCTCAAATATAATTATAAACAGAGAAATTTTCTTTGAGTGGGTGTGTGTTTGGGGAGATCCCATAGGGACTGATTCTTGGCTCTACACTAACGTAGTTTATCAGCAACTTGGAAAGAAAGAAAAAAAAAAAACTTTAAATCATTACCGACAAATTTTTCAGATGAGCCGAAGGTTGGGAGAATGGTAAAGAGCCGGAACAGAGGTCAGTGAAACAAATGAGTAAGTGGTAGTCTGGAGGTAAGCAAGTACAGCCAAACGGAGTCACAAGATCAGAGAACGAAGACGGTATTTGCCTGGTGGGGGTTGAAGCAGTGGAAAGCCTTGACCGAAAAAGGCTCGCAAGTCACGGTGAGCAACCAACTGACCATGAACTGACCCGATCTGTGTACGTACAAGCAGAGGAAATCCAAGGGGAAGAGGAGGATTATGTTGTCTGAGTATCCTCCCCTCTCCAGACCGCTGCCAACACATCGTGCCCTCCTCTTGCATCCACGAAACAAGCAGGAGGTTGGCAAGAATGTACACGGGACTGAGAAGGATGACTTCCAGGGAGGCATTTTAGAAGCTTAGTCTGTTTAGCTAGTCAAAAGAAAGCTAAGGGGTGGCTAGACACTCATCCAAGTGCCTCCAGGGAGAAATCCAGTACCAGAAGTCATCTAGGGTCTAGCAAACAGGAACGTCCCATGCCACCAGACCTGGGGCTTTCCCAACTCCCACGCCAGGTGCAAGCCTTGCCTCCACAGGTGAGGAACACATCGACCTTTGTCTCAAAGAGAAATTCCAGTGCCTGGACAAAGTAAGAGCTGCAGCATGCTCCGGCAGGTCTCTGCCAGGGACCCGGAGCCTGTTGCACACCGCAGAACTCCCCGGCTTTGGAGTGCGAACGTGGCCAAAGAATTTGGGTCCAGGATCCTCCGGCTCTGTTTTCATTCTGTGGTTTTCGTCTTCATTCTGATCCCGGTGCCAAAGAAATGTTGCATTGTTTGAGAGATTTGAATCTGGTGGCCCAGCCTGTCTCAGAACAAGCGCTTTCAAAGCTCCTGTCTAATCTCTGGAGGGAGAAGAAGCTAAAAACCAAGAGACGAGGGGAGCAGGCTCAGGCAAGAAAACTGCTGTGCCTTCTCCCCCCCAAAATGAAGGAAGAATTATGCATTGACCAGTCTGAGCAAGAGAAAAATGGAAGGGTTGGAGAGCAGCAGCACTTTGTAATGTACTACATGAGAAAGACATTAAAAAATAATGGGCATTTACTGCACCCATATCTCAGCGGCTCTCATTTCCATGGTCCTACCTGCTCCTTTGGGACACCTCTTATCCCGTCCCTTCAAAGGCCAGTAGCCAAACGTGACGGTGTAAGGAAGGTCAGAAGGGGGTGGCTAAAATCAGGCTGAATCCATCTGGCTGCAGATTCTGCCTTAGTGCAATCCCTCCCTTTCCTTTTTTTTTTTTTTTTCCTTCAGCTCTACTGGGAGATGCTTGGAAGCACAAAGGGGAAAAATAACCGGTGAATACGTAACAGGAACAATTCGTTCTTGGATTCAGAGCTGTCTGTGGACAATAGCAAGCCAGTGTTTCGAGTGAAATATTTGACTAGCAATCCCGACGAGGAGTATGGAATAATTAATACCTGGATGTGATACACCAGGGTGTGGAAAGTTGGAAGTGGGTGTAGCAACGTGGGAGCATGGCAGTATGTGAGAAAAGCCCACGTCTTTGGAGGTAGCTTTTCATGGGGGAGCAAGTTGTGGAAAAAGTGCAGGAAGAACAAGCTGGATGCTTTAGCACACATTTTAAGTGTCTTTAAAACATTACAAGAAAGTGCTAAAAAAAGATAAAAATCCGGTATTTTGCAAGCAATCACAATGCTGGCTGCATATTTTTAATTGCAGCAAATTATTGACTTGCTTGAGCTTTACAAAACATTGGTGAAACTCGTTACACTTAAGAACAATTGCGTGGGCTACTTCAATATTCAAACACTGGTGAATAAACAAGCATTGTTCTGTATGAAGTTTTCAACAAATTGTTGCTTCTGCTGGTTGAACCTTGTGTTCGTTGCAAAGATTACTTTCTTATGGCATTTCTAAAAGCTAATGTGCAAGCGCAACATGTAATTTGAGGTCCTTTCAGTTAATTGCCCACACAGCTGAATTCTGCAAAACTCCTCAATTACAAAAAAAGGCAAAATCCGAGCTGTTTGTTTATTTTCCCTTCAGCGGGAGCGAGGCTTTCTGCTAATCAGTGACTGCAGCTGAAATGAATTCATCATCACAACGGTAAAACAAGTAGTGCATTCATTTAGCAGCACGTTAGGCTGTGCATACATTTCAGCCCCTTTGCAATGTGGTTGCTATGGCATTTGGGGCTGGTGGTGAAGATGACGGGAGATTCTCAACATAAATGCCAAACCGCGCTGTAATATATGTTGGAGTGACCTGCTATTAATTCGGTGGCTGCTCTTTTATCATGAAAAACAGATCGGCTCAACTTCCCCTCCAAGAATGGATGCGAAATGTGAACCAGCAGTGGCTAAAGGAGCATAAATCACGTGAAAAACTTTAAAGGTTGCGTTTGTGTGTTACTGGGGCTTTCTGAAACCATAAAAGGATTATAAGCAAATGGCAAGACGGGACAGTCTGCGCTGAAAAGTTGGGCTGTGCACCTGCCCGTGGACTTCGTTCTAGCAGTTTCATCTTGCCATAAAATGCGAGGGTTGTCAGGAATTTGTGTTAACTTAAATACGTGGCTGTAATCCCCTAAGAGTTTTTTTTTCTATGGGGCTGTGAAACCTGTAGCAGAGACGGGTATTTCTTTGGTCCCATGCTCTTTATTTACAGAGAATCTGGCAGCTTGTTTTTCTTAACTTCAGGAAGAATCAAATAAAAGCAAACCTTTTTCATGGCCCTTTTCCTTAGGACTGTGTCATCTTTGTGCTAGGGGCTGGGGCTTGTGAAGCCATTCTCCATACACGTGTGTGTTATGTTCTCCTTACGTGAGCTACTGAGCGTCTTCGGGCAGGGATGGATAACTTCGGTGGAGCTGCTGCTCTTGTTTCAATTATCCGTGCCTTTAACAGAGGTTACGAGCTACTTCCAGTTATATTAACTCTAACACAGCTCTAAGACAGTCCCGTGAATGAAAAATAAATAATTTTATAGCAGATTTGTGTTTTCTGCCCCAGATTAGCAATCCCAGGAGCATCCTGTCTGGGCCGTCCCAGTGGCTGGTGCCTTCGTGCTCAGTGGGAAGGTGACAGCCTTCCTGCTGGGCACACGTTTCTGACACCGCTCCGGAGGGGAGTATCAATGGGAATTCAGAGTACGTTGGCACCGGGCTCTCAAACCTGAGCTTCCGTGATGCTTGCGGCAGGCTGCCCTATGGTGAGAGAGACGCTGATTAAGCCATTGCCTGCTGGTCGCCTTGGCAAGTAAAATGCTGCCTGAAATAAGGTCAGCAGAGGATGCGAAACTGGCTTTTAGGTGCGAAGGCTTGTCTTCTCGTCTTCCCTGCATTGTTTTCTGCCCTGCAGGTCCTGACAAAGGTCACAGCTGGCAACGTGGCCGTTTCCGTCAGCCCCCGACCCCATAACAAGCCAGCACGGAGAATACTGGGGCCATTTACTGAGAGCTCCCGGGCTCTGTGCACAGGGGCAGCCAGAGTTTCTCTTGTTCTGTAGAGCAATTTCAGCTCATCTGGC
Source organism: Anser brachyrhynchus (assembly GCF_964034855.1). Classification (NCBI taxonomy): domain Eukaryota; kingdom Metazoa; phylum Chordata; class Aves; order Anseriformes; family Anatidae; genus Anser; species Anser brachyrhynchus. Next base: position 157,474,348 of record NC_137695.1, on the reverse strand, counting down.
ATTTTTCATTCAAGAGCATTAACCTACAGTCTAATATAATTATGCACTATATGCTCTTAAATTTTTATTTAGTTACACGCACTCGAGAGCAAATGGTCTCTTTTTCCCTTGGTATATCCACATAACTGCTTTCAGCGTTAATGGGATTTACAGGGGTTTATCAAGTGATAATCAAAGCCTATTCTTCAGCCTCTGCTAACATTTACTGTGTAATTTCCTGCTCTCCCAACGCACGGGGAGTATAACTACGCACTATTAAGTGCAACGCAACAAGGGGAAAAAAAGCATTTAAGGTCAACGCTCAGCTTTGCCCGTGCTGCTGTTGGAAACCCGTTAGACACACAGCTCTTTTTGAAGAGTTGTGATAAATCACACAGAATGAAGCAAATCAAAGGGAAAACTGTTTTACAAGTCAGGCTCCATGTGGATCTGCGAAGGATGGTCCTTTGTGGCACCTGGGTGAGCAGAACTCTTTGTAGGAGCCCCACAGGCGGCGTGTTTGAGGTTGGAGGGACCATACAGCACCTTGCTCTTGCTCGGAGGGGAATATATGAAGAAGACAACTCCAGCTGGACTGATTCAACCTATTGTTAGGTGCCTGCAGCCTCCTGCCAGGCAGGCGTGAAGCAACAAGTCCTTCAAGCTCTGCTGCCTCTGCTCTTCAGTGCCCAGAGGAACCGCTGCCGGCGGGTGTGCACCAGGCTCCTCGCAGCCCTGCTCCTTCCTTCAGGGCAGAAAAAGCCACGTTCTGACCCGTGCCATTGAGCCGCAGCCAGTTCTGCGGGGTTTTTAAAATAAAACCTGTTTGAATCGCTTCTTAATGCCGGTATATTTTAACGCTTGGAGGGCTGAAGTTTGCGGCATGATCTTTCTTTCTTTGCAGGAAACAGGCACAGAAACACATAGTCTGGATATATTTTATACATATTTTCAGTTTAGGGACTCACTATTGCTCTCCAGCCATTTCTTATGTGCCACAGCATGTGGAGGGGAAGCTGAATGGGAAGGGAGTATGGAAACACAAGCAATTTTAATAACTGCTAATACAAATTCTAGCCACATGCTTAGCCGCCTCCCAGAGCAAATCAGATTAGCTTCAGCAATAACACCTCACAGATCTTGGTTCATTGGAAAAATTGTAAAAAACCTTGCACAGGCTTTGCACAGGCTGAACCTGGGTTGGTGCTGCCGAGTGACCGCCGCCAGCTCGCCGCGGCTCGGAGGACGGGCACACCTCTACTGCTGGTGCTCGATGGAGCCGCCGTGCACTTGCTTTTATCCAGGGACTGAAAGAAAATAGGAGACAGGGTTGGTTTTTTCACTTTCGTAGTGGAAAACTTGCCTGCTCTAAGGGGAACGTCACGCAGGCTCAGCTGCAGGCAGATAGAGCCAGCGGCATCCCACACACATACCAACACATGCACCGGGAGCGTACACAACATGCAAACACCCTGAAATCCCAAATAAATATCTCGAAAATCAGTTGTGCTCCGGGGGAAAGAAGGGGCCTGCCCACACACAGAATTAAGAAGTTAATTAGCGTTTAAATATTTCCTTGCAGCTTTGGCACTGTTGCTGCTTCGATGAGTATAAAACCAGCAAAAGCACGGTGACCGAATGGGAGAGGAATGGTGCTGGGTTTCAGTGGGCTGAGATAAATGATAAACACAAAGCATGCAGGTGAACTGTGCATGCTTTTTATTACAGCTTTAATATGGTATGGTTGGCAACTGAGGGAAAAACATGCCCGAAAACGCTTATTCATTTTGATCTAGCAGCGACCTTTTAGTATGGCCCCCTGCAGGGGGGACGAGCTACTTGTGGTCTTCTGTAAAAAGGATGAAGGAAAAGGTACTTCAAGATCACAGAAAATCAAGGCTCAGCCACGGGGAAACATGATTTCACCCTGTATATCACCAGACGTGATGAGCTATTCATTTTGATACCTTCCCATGCGTGACCTCACAGTGCGATGTGTTTCATTGGGTCTGCCACGAAGATTCATCCATCACCTGCAGTTATAGAAGGATGTGGTATCTCTATTGAGGCTGGCAGTGGAGAGACAAAAGGCTGCTTACCCATTCCTGCAGTCATTCGGCTATTTATCATAGAACCGTAAAGTCATAGAATCGTAAAATCAGAATATACCAGGTTGGAAGGAACCCACAAAGTCCAACTCCTGGCTCCACACAGGACTAGCTAAAAATTAAACCCATCTACCCATTTGGGACAGAGTTTAAGACAGGTGGGAAGTGATAGGATGTGAGAAAACTGTCTCAAGTTGCAACCGGGAAGGTTTAGATTGGATATTGGAAATAATTTCTTCACAGAGAGTGGTGAGGTGCTGGGACAGGGAAGTGGTGGAGCCCCCATCCCTGGAGGTATTTAAGAGATGTGGCACTAAGGTTTAGTGATGGGACTCGGTTGGTCAGGTCGATGGTTGGACTTGATGGTGTTGAAGGTCTTTTTCAACCTAGATGATTCTGTGATTCGATCATTTTGTTCATTCGATGATTTGATTTAGCTCTTCGAGTGCCACCAGCAGGCAGCTAAAACAGTAATGGGGGAACCAGTGGTGTCTGAGGTGCCCTGCTGATGGTTTTGCCCTGCACTTACTGTTACTGTGCAACTCCCAGTGTGAATAGACGGATGGTGGGAAGGAGTATGGGTTTATACTTCTCTCTCCACAGCTTAGGCTTTTGGATTTGCCTTTTTTTTGAAAAGTTTTTCAACTCATAGGTTTTTAACTTCTAGCCGGAGTTTTCACGTTGCCTCCGAGGCAGAGCAGTTTCACTTCAGGTATTGAAGCTATACATTCTTCTTTTCAGGTCTCGAGGGGTATGAGGTGTTTCTGCTTCCAGAAATGTGTCTAGCATGTCAAAACGGAAAGATCTTTGCATTATCATTTTTAAAAAGGTGATGAGAAGGTTTCCAGACTGAAGCACTCTACGATCAGAATATGCACGTACAAAGGTAGGAGTCTAGCAGAGCTTTACATAGGACCAAAGCTTTATAGGAACGTACAAGAAAGATGGAGAGGAGAAACATCGCCCCTTTAAAGCTTACTAATTGCTGCCTGCATTACAGTTGTGACAGCCTAACATTTTACAGCTCGTTTCTCTTAACAGTTGATAAATGGTTTGGTTTTATGTGCTATTGCTTGTCTCGAGAAGTTCACTTGCATCAACAAGAATAAGATGAACGTTCCCCGAGCGCAGCTGCAGCAAGGCAGCTGGCTGCCATCGATCCTATTAAATTCATCTCTCCTGCTTCTCTTCCAGCTTTGCCACGGACTCATTTTCTGACCTTAATCGTGATGTTTTACCTGTTGAGGTGGCACCTGACTCACTGGTAGACAGAATGCTTCTTACCTTAGCTATCCACTTAGCTCAGTCGATAATGTGCTTTGAGCTCTTCAGATGAAACACCCAGAAGTGCAGGTGTTATTGAAACACACGGGTGGATAAAGCAGCCTCTCTGGAAAGGACTCTCATGTTCTCGACTGTCCTTGGCACGTTCTGGACACTCAGGGCTGAACGTTTTCATTCAGACACAGAGCGATGGATCAGCAATGAGAATGTTCCTTTGATCTATTTTATTAGAAACAGGTATTTCCATTTCACTCTGATTAAGAGGTAAATTAATAAAGAGGTATTGTTTTTTTTCTCCCTTCTGGCTTCTGAAATTGATATGCATGGTTCTGAGTATTTATCTAGAAACTTTTAACTATACTTAAGAAAACTGTGAAATGTTTGAGAACCCTGACTTTTTTTTTTTTTAAGCCAGATTTTCTCTACAGCCCAGGTCCCAGTGCAGCCCCCAAAGAGCTGTACCGATACAGCAGCATGAGGCTGGAGTGAAAAGCAAAGGACGAGCATAATTTGAGTATCGCCATTGAAGACTCAGCATCTTAAAACCAAAGCACAAAGGATTCTGTCTATCATCAGGGAAACGACAAGCTTGAGAAGACAGAGGAAGCTCAATTTGTCTGCCACGGTGAATGATCCCTGGCTGCTATGCAAGGAAGTGCAAAGCAGCGATGTGCATGGTTTGTAAAATTCCTTCCTTTATTTATTTATTTTTGAGGGTGTACGTCTTTTTAGGAGGGTGTTGGAGGACTTTATGGGAGAAAGGGAGACAAACCCACAGAACTGTTTGTACGATCCCCAGGGAGTGGTTTTTGGAGCGAACAAACCTAAACACTACAGTTAGTTTTTATTTCAGAAGGAAGCATCTGACCGAATCCCAAGGACAGCTGGGACTGAACCGATGTTTATGCACTGTGGATGCTCAAGGGAGAGGACCCAAAAGTGAATGGGGAGCCGAGCTATTTAGGAGGGTGGAGGCACCTTAAAGGGAAAGAGGGGAACCGGTTGCCAAGAAACTACCTTGGGAAAAAAGCAAACACAAACAACTCCATGGATAAACGTAGGGTGGAGGCTGAAAGGAGGCTTCTGACTCGTGGCTAGCTTACTGTACACCCTAGGACTGGGAAGTTAACTGTTTTGTGGTTGAGTTCGGCCAATTCAGGATGAGGCTCATGCCACAAGGCAGCTGGGGCTGGGGCAGTGCTGACTCACAAGCTTCCTTTCAGACCCAGCCTCCTCTGTAGGATGGTCCTAATCGATGTGGTGCCACCCTTTCCTCAGCACAGGTCCCCAGGTCTGAGTATTTCCCTTTATAGAAATAATAGTAAATATTAAATAACAGCACCGATGTAAAAATAAATAAATAAAATAATAAAACCACATAAAATATGCTTTTGGAATGAAAACATAAGATAAAGGGCTTGCTCCCCAGTTGGGATGGACAGGGCCAGTTCTCACTTCTGTGGCCACGTTATAGGAACGAAGGATTTGATTCAGGTCAAATTAATCACCAAAAAAGGGCTTGATCTCTGTTTGGACCAGGAGTATCATTAGCTCCTTCCTTATTCTGCTCTTCCAAAATACTTACTGCTGGAGGAAAAAGGATGAATCACTGCAAATATTTGGCTGGTTTAGCAGTAGTAAAAGCCTCTCTCCTATAGTAATCTCTTCCTCTGTGGGCTCACTTCAACTTATTTTAGCTCATGAATGAACGTATCAAGCATGTCTCTTGAAATTCAAGAGATAAATACTTTAATTTAGAATGAAAGGGCAAAATAATGAAGGAGTCTTGATCTACATACCTAAAAATAAACATGACCAAGTCTGTTTTTTCAGGGCATCAAATATTCCACAGGTGACTTTCCTGTAATTCTAGTATTTGACGCTACAGCTGCAGTGTAAGAAAGGCAACAGAAGCCAAATGGACTGTGCATCAGTCCTTATTTATTGTCGAAAATAGTCTAGTATTTTTGTTATTTTTACTGAAGGAACATTGTTCGGCACAGCAGCTTAAAATAACACTGCTATTGCTAATGAATTTGTTCTTTTAATTTTTGTTTCCTGTGGAGCATTTCTCAGGCTGAGATTGGAGGCATGCAGGGACTGCATCCATCCACACAAAAACCTGGGCTGCAAACTTTCTTATAGTTTCTGCTAGAAATAAATAGAAAACACTCCAAGTCTTCACCAGCTCTAGAGAAAAGCTATTCTCTCTACTGCAAGGAAATTGCAAATAAAATTTAAATTCCTTAAGTTTTATTGACAAAATTCATATATTTTATCTAAACGTAACATTTCTATTTTTTCCCACAGGCACAATGACACTGCTTTCTGACAGTTCAGTGGTTAAGTGTCTCACTTACCATATCAAAGAAAGCTTCCTAAGATAGTAATTCTGTGTACAAAACATTGAAAGTTACCTTTTTTGTAATAGAAGATATTTCAGGAAGGCTAAAGAATTGTTTTGAAACTTTCCAATTCACAAAGAGGATTCCAGTGGCAAGACTGTAGATCGAAATATTTGATATCAACAACAATCATAAAAAATTGATAAAAATATTTGCTATCAACAAAATATTTCATATCAACAACAATGATATCAACAATTGTAAAATTAATAACTGGTTTTATTAAAATCTGAAGTTTTGTAAAAGAAGAGAAGTAATTTATACCAAAGTCCAGCAGTACTTAAAAGACATGAGCATGTTTTACTGGGTTATGGTAAAAAAAAGCTGCCATCAGTCTTCAGAAAAAAAAAAATAATAATAAAATGACTTTGGAATTAATGTAAAGAATCTGTAAGGTCGGTCCCAGCTATATAAATAACATTGCTAAGTGAAACTGTGTGTGGCTTGGCCAACTGAAAATGGAACTGGAAGCTGGGAACCCTGAAGGGACTTTCAGTAAGTTATTTCTCCTTTTCTATTTATAATTTCTGGATTATAACAATTCCCTACAGTACACGTATGCATTTTGCAGAGCTTCAGCGTTGGTCTGAAGGCCGCTGAAGTCAACTGGAGATTTGCTGCTGATCTTGGGGTTGCCTCCCAGGTGGGAGACGCCAGGCACTGCGCACCTTCACCCCGCACCTGCAGCAGCCGCAGCGTCGCTGTGGCAGACCAGCACGGGGCTGGCACAGCAGATGTGATAGCGCATGGGCTGCCTTTGTACCTTCTGTGGTTTCACCCCTTTGGGTGACTCTGCTTGCGGATCGGGGAGAGGATCCTAAAATATAGGTATTCGTCTCCCTTACTTTTATCTTCTGTAGTCAGCTGATGCTCTAAGCACCCTGGCAGGTCCGTAAAAATTTCATCGGTAAGTTCAGAGCATGATGCAGGTGACTGCAGACATATAATTCAAGGCGAGATGATGCACACTCTCCCCTCCTTTGACTTGATTCGCTCAAAGACACCAACCTTAGAGATGCCTCACTCAGATCAGTTCTGCCGCATCTTTTGGGAAGGCTTTTTGGAAATGTTGCATCCCGCGAAGCAAAGGGCCTGTTTGCTCCCAACGAGGATGGAGAGGGGGGAAATGAAAAAGCTTTGCATGGCTCTGTGCCTTCCGTTATCTGGACGAAATGCTGCAAACAGCCTAATGTTTCTTTGTTTGCCTACCCAGACGTTTCAACCGGTGGCTCTGCAGCTGCTTCAGAGTTTCCGAGCTGGTCACTGCAACACCACGATATGCTCAAGGAGCTCTTTTTTTTCTTACTAAATCATAATAATGACCAAAAGCATAAATATTCCCAAAATATCGTATGTTTCTCAAAAGATTTACACATAACTTAAGGAAAATAATGTTCTCTGCAAATATTAAGATTTTCATTGGCACCTGGCTACAAGCCATGAATTTTATTTCTATTCCTGACCTCAATACCTGTGAGTTTCTGTTTTCAGATGAATTGCAGGGCTCTCCTCACTACGGCAAAGGGGAACCACTAAGTACATCTAAAGACAATTTGTTTTTTAAGCATGAAATCTCTCAAACATCTTAACAGCCTTTATTTTTTCCTACATTCCGGACACGTTCCTGATTTAAATCATAGCAAAAGACAGCACTGGGGGAACTAATAGCAGGAGCTTGAAAAACCTCTACACTTGTGGTACCTGCTTGGTACATAATTAACACCAACAAATAAGAAAGGCCGACAGAGGAGCTGATCTAGCAACATCAAAAGAACACAGTAAGGAAACATTTGCTCCTCCGTTATGCACAACCCCACTCCGTCCCTGGAACTCTAGAAGTTTTTTTTCTAAGCTACAAATAAGAAGGTTGGGAAAACAACAACTGTACATAAAAAGAGAAGAAAGCCTAGCTTCTACACTTGATCTTGAATGTTCAGACAGCTTCATCCTCCTAGCTGTGACACCCAGTGTCTTGCCTAGCTAAGGAATTACTACGCCTAATTTACAGACTGGAACTGGGGGCATCAAAACCCTAAATGACATTAAACCCCACGGGAAGCTGATAGCAGAAAAAAAGCCTAACACTGCACTGCTTGTTCTTCTAACTTGCAAACTCTTTGACATATCCTCTATGTTTATTATGCTGATAAGTAATACTCTTATAAAGTTTATAGTGATATGCAAAAAATATGTTTTTAAATAAATAAGGAGGAATAATCCACAGCTGATTTATGAGACCATTTTCTTTCCTGCATACCAAAACGGCCAGATAACTTTCTAGAGAGGCAGGCGTCCATAAGAAAGATATGTTTGGCTCTTGGAGAAAGAGAAAGCCATAACTGAGTACATTTGCTGTTGTTTTTTGTCTCCTGCTGTTTCTCAAGCAGCCTTTACTTGAAGCAATATTCTGTTTCAAAGCTAGATAGTCACACTTTTAAACTGGTTCAATAAAAATTAAAACTATTACACTCTTTCTGGGGTAGAGTAACATTTTCAAGAACAAATTTCTATTCAAAGATGTATTATAGATGTTTCAGCTGCTGTCAATTTGCCTTTCTATAGCTTCTAGTGACTTGCAACAATGCGAGATTGCCACAAAGAGCAAGAAACTTCATGCAATCTTTCTGCTACAGTAATTGGTTTCAGAATAAAAGAACCTGAGAGAAATATTTGTGTTTTCCAGTGCTTGCCATATCAATCTAAAATGGCACACAACCTGAGGATATAGAAGAACATAACTGTTAAAGAATGTGGTCTATTCTTCAGGAGTTATTGATAAGAGTTGAGTTGGAAGGGACCTACAAAACATGAACTCACTCCTGTGTGTGCCGTAATCAACTCATTTAGTCCTCCAAAGCAAAGCACGCTAATTTAAGTCCAGCCAGAGGTTTTCTCTCTTCCTTTTTTGATGCAATACTTTTCCTACAAAGTGCAGAAACTCAGGTGTAGCATTGAGGTACTCACATACTACGGCACTTCACAGAGCACCTTCAAAACAGGCAGAGATGTTGAGCCTGTGCTGAGAAAACCAGTAGGTAGAACTAAGTGTGTCGGGTGGCAAAAAAGACACTACTGAAAATCTCTCTTCATCGATATACTGCGAGTACATACACTCCAGTGAACGTCAGCCAGCACTGAAGGAATACAGAATAAAATATTTGTGAGTTGGACAATCCTGCAAAGAAAGTATTTTCTGATGCATCACCATCTTGTAAACATATCTGCTATGATAATTAACTCCACATTTTATCTGTCGTAGAGGCTCTGTTCAAAAACTTTGTGCATGAGTGGTACCCTTTCTCTTCAGTATCTTAAATTATAGTAAACTATCAATTTTTAATTAGGCAACTGAAGAGCATGGACCTGAATTCAAGAAAATCACAGTCTTTTTTTTTTAATTCTATTCTTATTTCAGCTTTCAAAGCAGTACAGGATGAAAAAATTAAGAGGAACAACAGAAGCCTTCTACCTAGATATGCTCCTTCAGGCTGACTTAAACTTATGAGGTCATTTATTCAGTGGTTCCCAAATAATGACTTCATTCAGACAGCAGGGACTCCCGCTGCAGCCATCATAGAATAAATTCATGCAGGTCAGCAATATCTTGACCATAACTTAAAGTAATCGTTTTTTAACAAGAGGAAAATGTAATGTAAGGGGATTGTCTCTGAATACAGGATCAGAAGATTTGCCCCAGTCTGTTGTGGAAGTGCAGAGAAAGAAAAAATTTCCATTGCCACAGTTTTAGGGAGGACGGGGAGAACCCTAAAACTCAGAGGAAAGGCATATGGAACAAGCACCAGTCCTGTATACCATTCCAAAAATCCAAACCAAAATGGCATCAAAGTCATCACGATTCTGGGACAGACCACACGATGACTGGTCACATTGCCACAACTCTCAGAAGTCCGTCTACCTACAATTAAAAATCAGGTTGATAACAAAGCTGGAGATACTACAACTGAATAAACAGAGTGGAAAATAAGGGAAGTATTCAAAGACTCAATACTCACAAAAATTCAAAATCATTCACTGAATATGAGACTGGCCAGAATAGACCATCAACATCCAAAAAAAAAAAAAAGTCTTCCTACTTAATGTATTTCCGTGTTCAAAAATAAATCTACAGAAAATTATTCTCAGATGTCTAAAATGTTGTTTAAACAACAACAAGGATTGCAGAAAGGAGAGTGTTTTTTTTTCTTCTTTTTTTTTTTCCTTTTCCCATTTGCTCAAATCCTGAGAAGTAACTAAAAGACCACCATAGGTGTCCAGAAGTCATATTAGCTAATCTTATCAGAAATAGATAAGGCTTAACTGAGTCTTAAAATTAAGGAAGTCAAACTATTCCTCAGCAGCCACCCCTGATTTCCTTCCTGGCTGGACGGCTGTCCCATGGGCCCGGTGTCGCTCTGGCGATCGGGAGGATTAGATCTATACGTTCACATCTGACTGCCAGAAGTGTGCTGAAATTTGCGTTAAGTACAAGAACTCCTTTGATCAAAACATGGCATACATTTTACACATCAAGGGGCTCTACAGGAGAAGCGTAAGCTTACCAAAGCAGCTGCAGGGATTTGGGGAGGAGGGATTTGACAGAGAACAGAGTGATGACATCGCTGTCACAGTTTCTGCAAAAGGCTGACTTGATCTGATTAATAACAAAGAAGCAGGACTGCATGAGGACAAAATAAAAAAAAAAAAAAAGGTGTTTTAAGACCAGTTTGACAACTACAAACATCAGGCTTGTGGGCTGGTTGGAACTGGAAGGCTGTACCTTCACTGGGAAAGCCACCAAGGGCTCTGTGGCTCCGACCCCGAGTATCCCGAAAGCACGCGCTCCTCAGTCCCCCTTCTCTTCCACGTCTGTCTGAGAAAAGCGTGCAACATAGTTAAAGGCATCAAAATGGTAGAAAAATGGTGTTTGTTTGTTTGTTTGTTTGTTTCCCATTGGGAAATCTAGGAAGATTATTATTGTGCTTCTAATTAAGACATTAACATTTGCTTTGGAGGTTGTAGTTAATAACGGCAGCTCGTCAAGAGGGTCCCCCGGCCACTAATTAGTTTTTTCCACACCAAATTTTCAACCTGAATTTTCCCTTCCTATTCCTGTATAGTTAGGTCAATTTCCCTTGGAATTTTCCTTCTTTGGGTTTCTTTATTATTATTATTTTTAGTAAATCAGAAATACTTCTTTTGGTGCCTTTCCATTCAGTTTATAGTCTAGACACTGTCCAGAGATGCCGATATAATGTTTTGCTTATTTTTTTAAATTAAGGGAGAAGCTGAAGATGTTCATTTTGACATTACTAACATTCTGATGCCTTACATTGTGCAAGACAGTCGGTCCAAACCCTAAGGCTGCACATACCACTGTGCCCCTAATTCCTGTAACGCTCATCCTCCACCTGTGTGAAATTATTCACTGGTAAACAAACATAGGACCAGACCCCTCAAGATAATCCATGCCACTGACCCTATTGATAAAAAATGAAAAATCTCACATGAGAAAAACATTGCAGCATCGGGTTTGCAGCAGATTGCAAGTCTAGTAAGATGGGCATTGTCATGTTTCCTATATCTACCTTATAAAAAAGATATCTACTACCTACTTTTATTTAACCAACGTCAGAGTACTGAGTAGACATCTTGTGTATGCAGTTGAAGACTTCTTCATTTAGGGTTGATTCAAAGGATTTTAAAAAGCATCTTTTCCTCCTATGATGAAGGACGTAACTGTGTATTTTGTGAAATATTTAACGTCTTGCCATTTTCTCCTTTTTTCTAAATCCTCCTGCATTTCATTGTCACAGCTTGAATTAGCCCTGCAGTTCAGAGCTACCTGTCTCTCACAAGCCTGATCACTCTGGTTGTTTTAATGAATATTTACCATCCTGCAGTAAAGCTGAAGACGCCTGACTGCAGCTGTGCTCCAAAACACCGGAAAGGACTGGGTCTTTTTAAAGCTATTACCCCAGCTCCATCGTTCAATAAAAGACAATACATGCTACACTATAATGAAGTTTCCTATCTTTTTGTTTATACCAGTGCAGCACAGGTTTAATAACTGCTGTAAATTGAATGAGATAATGGCGTGGACTAGACGAATAATAACATTAGTATTCAACTGAATGCCTTACCTCAATATTAATTGTTCAGTAATGACTTACAGAGGATAGTCTCATTTCCACCTACCAAAAACCTCTGTGGAGACAGAGCTGGCAAGCAAATTATTTTACTTTTCTGTACAAATTTTCAAGATATAGAAGAAAACAATAATCTCAGAAGCCCAAGGTGCAAGTCATATCTCATAAAAGGTCATCTGTGTAAAGATTTAGGCCCATTACCTCAACTCTCCAGTAGTCAGTTGAGAAAAATAGATCCAATCAGAGAGGGATTCATTGTTTTCTCAGTAGGTAGGATGGGCGAACTTCTGAAGTGCCTGTCTTTCTCAAATGCAATTATTAGTTTGGATGAGAACCTAGAGTTAGAGGGGGAAAAAAGGCAGCTACAAAGATTTGAAAACTAATGCCTTATTGTCCATACAGAAACCATGACTATCATCCTACTAATGCGTGATGAATTTCTGCTGAAGCTTTTATTCTGGATTAACTATTTAACTTGTCATTGGATTTAAACTTGAACATATCTCCCCTCTCACTGCTGAGAGCTTCAGTCAACAACTTTTATGGAACTTCCTCTACAATTGAATAAAAATTGCATTCGGTAAGGTGAGAAAGATTTCCCATCAAGTGTTTTATCAAAATAGGCATGTTGCTGAACGCTTCTGTTTTAATAAATTTTTTGCTGATGGACAAAGCAACAAGAAGCCAACAAAAAGTAATCTCACTAGGACATAAAACAAACACTTTTCAGGAATTGGTAGAAGCCATCAATTTGATATTCATGCCTGACAAATATGGTGGCTTTCTACAGCAGGGTTATTACAGCGTTGGTTGATAAGAGAAGAGCAACTGATGTCATCTACCTGGACTTGTGCAAAGCATTCAACACCATCCCACACGATATCCTTGTCTCTAAATTGGAGAGACATGGATTTGATGGACCACTCAGGTAACAAATTGGCTGGGTGGTCACACTCAAAGAGTTGTGGTCAATGGCTCAGTGTCCACGTGGAGATCAGTAATGGGTGGTGTTCCTCAGGGGTCAGTACTGGGACCAGTGTTGTTTAACATCTTTGTAGGCGACATGGATAATGGATTGAGTGTACCCTCGGCAAGTCTGCCGATGACACAGAACCGTGTGATGTGGTCAACACGCTGAAGGGAAGGGATGCCATCCAGAGGGACCTGGGCAGGCCTGAGAGGTTTTGGTTGATGAGAAGTTCAACATGAGCTGGCAATGTGCGCTTGCACATTGTACGTAAGCACCATATCCTTGGCTGCATCAAAAGAAGTGTGGCCAGCAGGTCAAGGGAGGGGATTGTCCCCCTCTACTCTGCTCTCGTTAGACCTCACTTGGAGTACTGCATCTGTAAAATGGGGAGAATTGGTATACTGATGTTTCCCAGAGAATCTGCAGAAGATGAAGTTATAAATACTCAGGAATAGTAATAATTTATTAGAGCATAGATAATAGAGCATTTATTAGTCACAATTTATTACTATTTGTTTGAAAAGCTACCTGAAACAAGAATGTTTATTAAACCTGTGTATCAAAACAATAGGATGTACTATGTGTCATGAGAAGTACGTATTGCTACTATCTTATATGCTAAAGATACAGCCCTGGAGAAGAGCTATTTGCTTTCAGGCCTGTTCAGCCAGTGAACAATGTATGAATGTGGCAACTCAAATACTGTCTCAACTTATCACTGTAAAAAATGGCGATAACAATATCCTCTTCACAAGTTTGTTTGGAGGCTAGTGCACTATGACATCTTTGGATGAAGGCTAAGACAAAAGGAAACAATAATTGGGATCAAATGCTTGGAGGGTCATTTGGTGCAATTCCCTGTTATCACTGGTAAAAATATCATAAAAATTTATGAAGATCCATTTTCCCTTTCCAGTAATGTACCTCCACTCCCTTCCCCGCCTATTACACAAAATATGCTTCTGTTTTTACTCATACATTTCCTTCCATTTTTAATATCCCAGTCCCCAAGAGCATCCAATTTTTCCTGTGTGTTACTGTGAACATCCTCTTTATTGATGTCTCCCAACTTTCTGTCATCAGTAATTTTAATTAGCGCATTTCTACCTTTTTTGGCAAGAGCATCAATAGTGATCCCCAGACCAATAATTATAAAATAACTGAAATCACTCTTCCTTCCTTCCTTCCTTCTTTCATTTCTGCATAGTGGTCCAGCTTCAGCTGAAAGGGTAGAGTGTATCAGCTATCCTGTCTAGCCTACAGCCTGCTGAGCCAAGGATTCCCAGGAGACTGACAGATTCATGTACAAACCTCATGAGCTAAGGAAGCCACTGCATCTCCCATTTTTTTGGCAGCCTATCTAATGGCCCAGCTCTTCTATAAAAGGTTGACAGTAATGCTGCACCTGTGTTTAAAAGTTTCTAGGACTTATTTTTATATGGTGCTCAATGCATTTTTATCGTGTTCAGAGCTTACCTGACAGATTGGCTTCCACAGGGGCTTGGGACATTTCAGTTGGGATTCACCCGATTTGAAGTAGCTATTTACAATCTAAGCATCTATTTGTTTAGCATGGCTCCCTTGTTTCCTTATAGTACCTGGAAAGCTAATCAACCCAGTCAGTGAGGTTTAGAGCATGACTTGTCTTGCCCTAAAGTAAACTACCGATGTTTGATCTGATGAGTCACCCTAAATTCCATTGACTGTATCAACTGGTGCTCCATCGATGACAAAGAAAACCCAGCCAACTAGCTCAGCTGTAGATATACGCTCCCACCGAAGCATCCTACTTCCCATTTCCAGACACAGAGGCAACTTCCACAGAGGTAAGAGCTGGGGAACTGCTCAAGCTGGGTCTGCCTGGGCTGCTCAGGCTCAACTGACACTAAAGGCAAGAGATGTAATAATAAGGATTTTTAAAGTGGCTGCTTCAGACTTCAGTTGTTAAATACACCCAATGGCTGACAAGCATGCAAACACTGTCGCCACGCTTAAGTATTTCCTTGAAAAAAAATATTCTGTCTTGATGCCCTGACAGGGCTACTAAGATGATTAGAGGACTGGAGCACCGTCGTATGAGGACAGGCTGAGAGAACTGGGCCTGGTTAGCCTGGAAAAGAGAAGTCTGAGGGAAAACCTCATCAATGTGTATAAATATCTGAGGGGAGGGTGTCAAGAGGATGGAGCCAGTCACTTTTCAGTTGTGCCCAGTGACAGGACAAGAGGACGAGGTACTCTTAAGTACCCATGCCCAACCATCAGCCAACACTACAAATCCACCATTAAACCATGTCCCTAAGCACCATGTACACACATCCCTTAAATACCTCCAGGGGTGGGGACTCCACCACTTCCCCGTGCAGCCTGTCCCAGTGCCTAACCACCCTTTCTGCGAAGAAATTCTTCCCAATATCAAATCTAAACCTCCTCTGGCATAATCTAAGGCAGTTTCCTTGTGCCCTTTCACTTGTCACCTGAGAAGAGACTGACACCCAGATGGCTACAACCCCCTTTTCAGGTAGCTGTAGAGAGCAATGAGGTTAGGGCTACAAAGATGGTGAAGGGCCTAGAGGCGAAGACGTACGAGGAGCAGCTGAGGTCACTTGGCCTGTTCAGCCTGGAAAAGAGGAGGCTGAAAGGAAGCCTCATCGCAGTGTACAGCTTCCTCATGAGGGGGAGCGGAGGGGCAGGCGCCGATCTATTCTCTCTGGTTACCAGTGATAGGACCTGAGGGAATGGTGTCAAGCTGTGACAGGGGAGGTTCAGGCTGGATATCTTCACGGTTGTCACGCACTGGAACAGGCTCCCCAGGGACGTAGTCACAGCACCAAGCCTGTCAAGAGTTTAAGAAGCGTTTGGACTGTGCCCTTAGTCATATGGTCTGAATTTCTGGGTAGACCTGTGTGGTGCCAGGAGTTGGACCCAATGATGCTTGTAGGTCCCTTTCAACTCGCGACATTCTACGAGGTCTCCCTTCAGCCTCCTTTTCTCCAGGCTAAACCCTGGTTCCCTCAGTTGCTCCTCATGCTATGTTTTCTAGTCCCTTCACCAGCTTCACGCCTTTTCTTTGTACGCTCTCCAGCCACTCAGTATCTTTCTTGTAATAAAACAAACATAGACACAGTGAGAACACCGGCTGAGCGTGGAGAGCTGCCACCGACACTCAGGAGGGAGGACACAGGATTAAACCTTCCTCCTCCCCTACCTCACCCCCTTTTATTCCCTCCCCAAACCCTCTGTGCCCTGTGGGGCCACGAGGAAGCATCGATCCCCCGAAGCCCCCCAAGAGGGGGCTGCCTCCACCTGAGGCCCCGGCGCTTGCGCGGGCGGGGCGAGGCGAGGCTCTCCCCCTCCTGGGGGCGAAGGGAGGCAGCCGGACCCCCTTCCCTTCGCTTCCCTTTCCCTTCCCCTTCCCCTCCCCTCCTTCCCCGCGGCCATGTTAGTGCGGGGAGGGAGAGGGCAGCCGCGCATCCCATGGTGCAGCGCGCCGGGAGGGCGGGGGAGAGGCCTGGGGTGGCCGGGGCAGGGAGGGAGGCTGCGGGCGGGGGGGGGCAGAAGGGAGGAGGCTGCCGCCCGCCCCGCCGCGCAGAGCCACCGAGAGCGGGGCTGGCAGGACGAGTTCACGGCTTCCTCCTCCTCCTCTTCCTCCTCCTCCTCCTCTTCCTCCCCGCCTGCTCGCTCGCCGCCCCTCCTCCGGGCCAGCCGGCCGGAGGCGGCTGCCCGCAGCGCGGTGAGTGCTGGCGGCTGGGGGGGGGGGGGGGGACGCAGACATAAGGGGCCAGGCGGCCTTAACTTACATAACGGGCACTGGGGGGGCCCTGGGGGGGGCGAGGAAGAGGAGGGAGGGGGAGGAAGGAGGAGAGAAACCCCCCTTTTCCCTCCCCTTCTTTCCGCGTAGGGGGCGGCAGCGGCACCCGGGGGGGAGAGCAGTGGGAGGGGAGGCTGCCGTGGGGAGGGGGGGAGAACAGGAGACCCCCCCTGGGGTACCCCTGTCCCCCCTTGGGGCACCGGTACCCATCTGTGGGGCACCCCCACACCCCCTGGGGTACCCCCAGACCCCCAGGGGGACCCACACATCCCCATTCCTTCCCCCCCCCCCCCCCCCCCCCCCCCGGAGCCCATAGCGGGGGGCTGCGGGCGAAGCCGCTTCCCTGCCCCGCTGGGCGGCGCGGGGGGGACGCGGCGTGGAAGGGAGAAAGGGGAAAGGGGGAGAGGTGAGCTGCTGCATCGCCCTTCCCTCCTTCTCCTTCCCTCCTTCTCCTCGTCCCCTGCTCCTTCTCCTCGCCCCCTTCCCTCCCTCCGTCCCCCGGGGCCGGTCCCAGCGGATGCTGCGGGACGCGGGGCCGGGCGGAGCGGGCCGGTCCCTAAAGTAAACAAAGGGGAAGGGAAGGAAAAGAAAGGGAAAAAAGGAAAGGGAGGAGGACGACGAGGGGGGGGTGGTGGTGGCCCCTCGGCCGCCCGGCTCGCCCCTTCCTCCCCGCAAGCCGTGCTGGGGGAGCCCTGGTCGCCTCACGGAGGCTGGGGTGGGAGCGCAGGGGGAGCGGTGGAGGTTTCTTTCTCCTCTGCTTTTTTTGTCTTTTGGGTTTGGGGCTTTTTGTTCCGTGCCTGCGCCCGCTGGAGAGCGGGGTTGGGTACGGGGAGAAGCGGCGGCAGCCCCCCTGGTCCTGCGGGCAGGGGTAGGATTTTGGGGGCAGGGGATAACGGGGAGCACACCCCTCAGCCTGCCTTCGGGTCCGCCACGCGAGTTGCGTCGGAGCCTTTGCGGTGCGTGGAGAAATTTGATTTCTTCCTTTGATTCTTCCCTTTCGTAAACCTGGTTTTACACTACACAGAGCGTTGACTTCTGCAGCTGTAACCGAGTGTCTCTGCTCCATTCCCGGCTCTCCTTTTGGGACGCACGCTGCACAATGCCCGTTCTCATCCGTTCTCCTCCCAAACTTCCTTTACTCAGATGATGCTGTTTTGGAGCGGGGGGTTGTCTTCCTATTTGATTTCCCCCCCCCCCCCCCCTCCTTTCTTCTATTTCTGGCTGAAAGGCTGTGCTTCACTGTGTTGCTTCTGTGTTAGCCGACTTGCCCTCGGTCTCGTCGAAGTGCCCTGAAAGCCGAGCGTGTCCTGCAGGCCCCAGCACCACGGTCAGGCTGCTGCAGCGTCAGCCCGCGGCCCCGTTTTCGGCCGGTTGACGAGAATAATTGCAGTGCTGTACCGCAGGCACCGAACAAAAAAGTTCTCTTGAAAGGAGAAACGCGTGGGGATTCCTATCGAAGTAAATGGGAATAGTGGGATTTAATGCGGTGGCTTAAAAGTGGTGTTGCAGTGCCCCTTAAAAACACAGGTTATTTTAGTCTTTGGTCGTTTAAAACTTCTTTTTTTTTTGTGCTGGGTGGAAAAGTCCCGCATTCCTCGCAGCTAATCTGCCTTTAGCATCTCTGATTTTATTAAACCTGGGTAAGGTCAAGAGCGCAGCTGGACGGGGGCCAGCAAATCCGGTTACGTAGTCATTGAGAACAGCGTGTTATCTTATTGGTGTTGTCCGTGTCCAAAATTCCACCGCTTCCTTTCTCCACCCATCTCCTTTTTTGTTACCTCCAAAATCGGGCTGTTACCCCGCCGCATCCCGGTGCGGGGACGCCTTTGTCCACCCAGTGGGGTTTGCAGGATGAAGAGTACAGCCTTTGGATTTCTTAAAGCAGGGTTTATAGCAGAGAGTCTGTAAAGAACTTGTGTGTGTGTATTTGAGGTTGGAGCTCGTGGAATAAATTCAATGGAGGTAAAATTTGGGGTATTATAGACAAAAAAAAAAAAAAACAACAACAAGGAGGGAGGATGCACTTGCCTAGCTGCTGGAAAACATTTTCTCTCGCAGGACCGTAAACTCTTCTGGCTATTAAAAAAGAGGAAAATGGTACAGAAACTAATCTGCCTTGTGCATTTAAAATCTGCTTTTTATAGATTGATGTTGAGCTCAGATTGATGCTTGTGTTGGTTGACCTGTTATCTTTGGGGAAGGTTGAAGCATATGCATGAAAGGAAGATGGCATCGTGCTTATTTGTCAGAAAACTCAGACCTCTTCAGCTTTGGGTATTATTAAAAGCGTTACGCATGTGGAGGTGACGTAGCATTCAACTGGTAGTGTCAGTACCGGAGTACTTCTCCCAAAAATGAATATTAGAATAGCACTCTCTGTCTCGAGTGTGGAATTGGCTGAAATAGCTTCAAAAAAAACTGGTTTAGATTCTAGATTTTGAGCGTAGTGATGCAACCTCGCTTCAAAGTAGTTGCTCGTTGTGGAAAGGGCTTTTTAAATATAATGGTTTACCGCACTATGACTAACACTTGAAAGGGGGAAACCTTGGTTTTGTGAATTCCACCAAGCTCTCAGATGTGTGGGGGGATGATAGGCACGAAGAGAAGAGGAGGAGTTCGTGGAAATGAAGTAGTGAGCCGGGTGGGTTTGATGGTTCAGCAGATTATCTTCTGTTTTGGATCTATAAACGTGTTTTTTTTTCTGAAGAGGGTAACTCCAGAAGCTGAGCATCTCTGGAAAACAAGAAGTTACTTCGTGCTATTTGCATAGCAAGATGTGTTTTCTCCCCCTCGCAGTCACTGCAGCGCATGGCAGCGCTGCCTGTAGTATGCTACAGCATTCATGATGCTAACAGCCTGTTCCCATCCTTCCTCTGCCCGGGGATTTGTGGAAAAGTCTTTTTCACCACGACAAAGAGCTTTCTGTGCTCTCAAAGTGTAGTTTTGCTGCAACCCCACGTGCTCTATGTTCCTAAATCCCTGTGTATGCATTCACCTGCGGGTTTTTGGCTGGTACCTGCGGTGGTGTTTAAAAAAAAAAGTAATGTTTTGCAGAATACTGGTAATGCGTACATTCAAACGTTGTCTGGTTTTAGTTTTGCATAATTTCTTGTCCTAATTAGAACATCTGTAGCTTTAAACATGATATAGGTTGTTGTATACAGTGCCTTCAAGTTACTGCGTTCTGGATAAATTTCAGTAAATCACTGGAAGGTATTTAAAAACGATACTGGGAATTCATACTTTTTTTTCTTTTATGCTACAACTGCCTCTCTAGAGTGCTAGCAGTGAAATCTGGGGGTTTTATTTGCTTCTTACCAGTAAGCTTAGGATTTTGCATTTCAGGCAGCTTTCAATGGAAATGCAAGCGTGTGACTGATAGCTGCCTCCATCACATGGGGTTCCCAGCCTAAATCTGGGTTCCCTCTCATCCCATGCTAGCGTAGCTCTCATGTTTTGAGCACCACTGCTGGGTAACTTGAAAACGTGGACATATTGACTGAGTTTCTTGAAAAGGTTTTAATTAGAGGCCGGGATTTAATAACTGCAACAAACAAATTCTTGCTGTATCGTTCCGATCTCTTGGATGGAGTGACGGTAGAAATGATGTAAGAACTCTCTAGAGTTTTAAATATATTTATTTAGCACTCGAGCTTCAGTGGTTCTTGCGTCCCTGAATGGTAACTTGTGCGGGATAGTCATTTTGCATTAAAATTGTCTGAAAAAAAGCAGACCTAAATGCATATTAAGGGAAGATTGCAGCTTGTAAATTGCTAGCTATTTCAGGTGAGTCTCTTGATCTGTGTACGGCTGCATTTAGGAACCTCTGATGGCCGGTGTGTTGTACCACAGTACGCAGCCACTGGTTTATGGTGTCTGTCAGAAAGATGGGAAGGTGAAAGAATGAGAAATTCAGCTGAGAGCGTGATAATGGATAGCTGGCTTTAAGTAGCCTTTTAACGGAGAGGAAGAACTGCTGTGGATCCGAGCAAACAGCTTTCTAAAAGCTCCTGTCTTTTCGTGTCAGTGTTCCCTCTTCAGGCAGTGGTTGATGGCTAATCAGATGAACTGCTGAAGACAGTGTTTATTTAGGAACTGAGCGTCTTAAAAAGCTCGGGTTTGTACTGCAGGCTTACATTTTCCTTTTTCCTCTCCCTTTCCTTTGTAAGTTTGTGGTATTTCTACCGTGAAAGCTTCCTAAGGTGGTTTGCTGGTTGCTCAGCATTTAGGGTTCCTGACGCTCTGTGTCTTGCTTCCAGCGTGGCTTTTGAGTAGGTCTTTGTGAATAGAAAGTGATTTTGTATTTTTAAAATAAATAAATAAAAATAAAATGGCTTGGTTTGATTTCCTCCACTTGTATTAAAGCAGCCCCAAGAGACTGTTTTGATTACCCCAGAGGGTCGTGCTGCGAGGTGTGCGAGCTACTAAAACCTGCAAGGGGATGTTTTGGAAGCTTTTTCAGAGGGATGTGCTGGTGGATGGAGGAAGATGACACTGGCGATCACGTATATGGAAGAAATTATATCTGAGCATAGTCAGAGGTGGGATGAGAACCGCTGAAACTCACCTGTCTGGCTGACGGTGCTTGAAATTTGGAGATGCACGAGGAAGAAATACGAGAATAGTCTCTGAAATCTGGTCTGTAAGGTTTGTTAGCAATATCTGCCAAGTAAAAATCAAAATGGAAGAGGTAAATAAAAGCTGGAGGCTTTGTTAGAGACCCTCTCGTCATTCTCTTGTGTCAGCATTAATGGTGGGTACGTCTAAGTCTTCCTCAGATCCGCAGCAGCCCACAGCTGAACTGATTAAAAAAACCTCTCCTGTATCAGATTTCCTTTGTACCCTATGACTTCAGGACTTTTTTTTCACCTCTAACTCTGTGCATTGGGTTACCTGGGTGTCTTTTATTGTGCTCAGCACAGGAAGGGCATGTAGGATGCATTCAAATAGTTGTGCAGATCCCTCCTGCACCGAAGCATTGCTGCTTTTTTCCTTTGGCTGGGAACAGGGACTGGCGAGGTCGGGGCTGTCTTGTTTTGCTGCAGGGCTCCGACTTCATACGGTGTAATACAGGTCAGTTCCGAGCTTTATCCTTAAGATTAATCTCAACCCTTTCCCCCCGTTGGAGCTGTAATTCAACTCATTTTGCAACCCTGGATTAATTTCCTTCCTTTTAATGGGAAGTGCATGAGCAAAAGGTGTGCATCGGTTGTCCAGGAGGCAGCACTGGGAGCTCGCACGTTCTTTGCCCTGCTCTCCCTCTTGGTAAGTTGATCGAGCAGTAGACTTAGAAGCAATAATGTGTACGGGAGCATCCTTGAAGTGCTGCCCGTCTCGTTTCCATCACGGATTGTAGAGGTTGCTGTGATAGAGCCAGAGCTGCTGGGGACGGTGAGGAAGAGGTTGGAGGGCTCTGCTGACTGGTAACTGCTCCTGCTTCCTGCTGCCATCCTGTTATTTTTATTTTTTATTGTTTACCCTCGCATGAAAACGTGCGATTCCTGCTTTTGTTTTAATTTGTTTTGGGGGAGGGGAGCAGGAGCGGACCACGTCAGGCTATTAAATGCCTTTGGAAGGCAGAGATCGTTTTTCTTTTAGTCCCGTTAAAGTTCCTGGGAAGGATTTGAACCAGCAGATGGGGTTTTTGTTTGTTTTGTTTTTGTTTTTCCTTTTTGAGTGTAGGAAGGAGGAGCTCCTGCTCTTTCCTGTCGTCTTGCTGCTCAGATAGCGAATAATTTGATTGCAGGGGAGTAGCAGAAGTCTAATTTAGCAAAAGCTCAAAATGAGCCCAGTGATGTATTTTGTGGATTTGAATGCATCTCTTTAGCCGGGGACCGAGCTTCCTTCCTGACTCTTTCTTAATGCTGCAGAGTGTTTACTGATGTAAGCCGTGGGACGTACAACAGCCAGCAAGGTTCAGCTACACTTCATATTTTATTTCCTGGAGATGCCTCAATAAACAGGTTCAAGATTAGTGCTAACAAATTAGTGAAGTACCGAAGGTACAGTAACAGACTCCGCATAAATCCCCACGTCTGATGATCTTTACAAGAGAATTTCCTCTTAGTGACTTTAGCCAATTTTTAAAATTCTGTGAAATGTAGAGTGAAAGCATATAACCCGCTGCCATTGTCATGTTTTTACATAGGTGTGTTCGTGGTTTCCTTCTTTGTCCCTTTGTGCTCTGGTTTAGAGCACTGGAGTTCGTATCTCCTGTTTTTTTTCTCTAGTAAAAGTTAGTACGTAAAGGGGAAAAATGAAGTTAGCGTTTTAAAGGAGCACAGTTCCTTTTTACTCCTGTTCAGCTAACCAAGCCGTCTCCCCGCTTTTATTTCTGCTGTTTCTAAGACGCTTTTCTTCAGGCAGAAATTCCTTTTGCTTGGGGCTGAATGCTCTCGTGGTCCTTTTATGCCCGCTTTTATTTCAGGTTTTAGCAGTCTCCTTCGTCCTGTTTTTCTGTTTTTCTTCACTGACGCTCTTCTGTAGCAGCAGCTGCTGAAGGCAGGGATATTTCTTCGCAGGGATATTTCTTCGCAGTTGATCTGACGGTCTAGGCAGTGGCATACAGAAGAAATGTCTGCAGCAGGTACCTCCAGAGCTGCTCGAACGTACTCTTTGTAGAGATTTAAACTCGGTACTTGTTGCGTTTTGCTTTAGCCCTTATCTCCCTTTCCTCGTGCCCTCCCCAGGCTAGTTCCAGAACGTGATCGAGGTGTTCTTGTATTCTTGCCAGTGCTTGCTAAGGCTCCTGATAGCACTGGTTTTGCTAACCGCTGGTGGAAGGAGATAGCAAGCACTGATATAACCGCAGTACTGCAAGTCAGGAGGTGAGATTTTTTTTTCTCCGCCTCTTCTCTGGCTTATTTTTTTTTTCTTCTGATGTTGGCTAGACTGATTGAATTTCCGGGCCGTCGTTTGCTCCTGTTTAAAGTAAGGACACTGCTATGCTCAGGCTTCGTCTGCGGGCGTGTAAACTCACGGCGATTCCGAAGTGCTTTCTGTAAGAGGGGCTCGAAGTACCCCTCGCCATGAATTTGGATGAAAGCTGGTCAGTTCGGGTGCTGTTACTGCTAGGCAAGAGCCTTGACGTGGCTGTCTCAATAAATTCACGTTGTTAACCTTTCACAATACCCGACTTGGAACCACCTCGCGCTTTATGTAACAAATAGGAGCAAAAGCAGGTTGATTATATGGGGAAAAAAGCCACAGGTTGGAGGGCTCTAACCTCAAAGCTCCATATTCATCATATGCAAGACTGTTTAATTTCATTGCTTTTTTAAACTGTATTTTTCTATTGCTAGCTTTCAGCCAGGGAACCTTTGCACACTGACTTGTAAGTTTCTGTTGCTCTCAGTAAAGTTTTTTGCAAATATTACAAGTCATAGTTTCTGTTCTTACCCTTCTGTTAACAGCACCGTTAGAGGAACATTGTTAATGGAGAAGTAATTCTAATTTTTATCAGTTCTCACTTTCTACTTCAGGCTTAAGCACCGTGTCCTGGAGACTTCTAGATCCCAGTTGGTTTATGAACCATCTTTTCATTTTCATTTTACTTTATAAAAATCAGGAAGCTGACTGTTTTCTGTACTTGTTTTGGTGCCTCTCTTCCTACTGGGAGTGCACGCTGGATTTTGTTGTTCAAGTGTCCACTTAAAGCGCGCTTTTCAAGTTCTGCAAAAGCTGAGTGCGCGTGGATGTGTGTTAGTTGGTTCTCAGTTTATCACCTTTTTCTTTTTTTGCAAAGACGGACGTGCTCTCCTGTGATGTCTCAAGGGCTGAACACTTGGAATAACCATTCAGCTGAATCCAGTATTGGTGGGATTTAGGGATAATGCTGTGTTCGTTTGGGGCACCGTGCAGCAAGAAAGGGTTTTTCCTCCCTTTTGGATGCTTTCAGTAACTAATCAGATAGCTGAAGTACATGATGTGTAAAAATGGAACAGTAAGGTGTTGATGTTTTCTCTCCTTGTATTCTACAGGTATTCACGTGCATTAGGCTACTACAAGGAAGAAGAAAGTAAGGGCTTGTGGGGGCTCACACGAGAGATTGTTGACTCAAATGGGGGAGGAAAACTTTTAATGCTAAGAATAATAAAGCACTGAAATGGGTTAGGGAGGGGACTCTTGTCGCTGACAGTCTCTAAGGGCAAGTTGGGCACCTGTCAGGAAGGAGATGCTGTTTATCCCTGCCTCAGGAGCAGCAGATGGATGTCAGACACTCGAGTCCTACCCAGCCCTGATTTTGGTGACAATAATAGGTAACGAACATGGGGTTTGTTACTTCCAGGTTTATATTGGTAGTCAATGTAGTTGACAGTAACTCCAGCAACTTGTAGCTTTCTCTGAGCTCTTTAGCAAGTCCTCTCCTGCTACTTTGCAGCTTTGGGGGAGATCTGTTGCAGGCAAAGCGTCTTGTATTTGCTTTGTGCACTGCTGTTCTCACGGCTGTAAAGCTCAGAAGAAGGAAAGAAGATCCTTTGCATAAACGAAATTGTCATGCTTTTCTGTAAATGCAGATGTTACCTGGATATGGCTGGAAAAACAGAACTGCAGGCTGGTTACTGACCCTGAAACAATCAGTTTAGTTTGGTTGTACATTTACAAATTCCAGGAAAGTGCTGCTAAAGCGCATGAGCAAGCAGTAGAGTGCTCTTGGACAATTTCTCTCATTCTTTTTGGTATTGCCCTTCATTTAATGCGTGTGTTTTATTGCATGCTAATAAACTGAATCTTTTTATTTCAGAAAAATAGTCTGGAAACTGAACATTTTCTTTTTTTTATCTCTATCTTTCACTCTTTAATGCGATAGCTTGCATTTTGATGTTGCACCAGTAGGCTTCCTCTTAATTGTAACTTACGTGAATGCGTTTTAAAGCAAGTCAAAATATTTCCCAGCATTTTGTCAAGGAAGGAGTAAGTAACTGCTGAGACTGGGAAACAGAATGAAGTGATCTTTAGTGAAAGCGTGTATGGAGACAAACTGCAATGTGGTCTGCGTGTCTGTCTGTATTTGCTGCAGTAGTTATGGCACATCCTGCGTTTGAGGTGTTCCTCGTGAAAATAAAGAGTAAACTCATTGATCTAAGAGCTTTTTAAACCCCAAGTGGAAATTTAGAGGTGGAAGCTGCGTGAATTAACGCTCTAGTGCTACACCTGAGCTTTCAGGGAGCCTTCAAGCCAAGGAGCAGAGCTAATCGCGTTCCCTTGTGTGATGCAGGACCCGGTGATCTGGCAGGGATTTCAACAATTAAAAGGTGACGTGGAGGCAAGGGGAAGCCTCTTCCTCATCATCTGTATTAAATTCTGTTTAATCAACTTATAAAAGCACCCAGTCATGCTGAATCTTCATTATCAGGGCAATCTAATATTAATTTCTGATTTACATGGCCTTGCTGTTTGTCGTTGCATTTGTAAGCTGTGTGATTTTGGGGTGGGGGAATATCACCTCCAAGGAGGAGGACAGCAGTGCTGCAGTATATTCCATAACGCACACGTACACAAAGTGTTTTGGGTATATTAATTAGTCAATTTTCAGAAAAAATCAATTTCCAGAAGTGAATAGTATTCCTTTTATTTCTATTTTTATGGCACAGATTAAGGATTGATGTTAAGAGAAATCGTGTGGAGGGGTATATGGCATTTGTTTCTTCTGTAGGAATATTCTGACCTGTTTCTTGGTGGCTTTGTGAATATTAGATGGGGTTTATTACTCATATTTCTCAGGTTGTGGAAGGAAACAACACAGTCATTGCCCCTATAAAACTTAGTCGAAGAGTGGAGTTGAAAGGAGGAGAGGGATGTAACGCCAGATGCGCCTCTCTTCCATACCCTGCCTAGGGTTCGTCTCTGTACTTTCTTTATATAAGAAATGTGCTTTAGTTTTCTGGCTATCGTTACCTTGTTCCCCGAAGTTTATTGCCTCCATGAAATAAAGAAATATGCTTGGTTGTTCATGAAGGAGATCAGATGCCGTTCGAAGGAGATGGTGTGTGGCACAGAAGATGAACTCCTCCGATGAGGATTTAAAGTTTACTTGTGGCACGGGCTACAAAGCCTCCATTTATTCAGCCTTAGAAGGGGGTGAGTTCCTTTGTGTATCGGCAGTGCCGCTTGTCTCGTGCTGTTCGGGGCTTCCAGCAGCTGGGTTTGTGCCTTGCTCTGCGTTCAGTGAAAGAGGAGAGGCAGTTTGTAGGACAGGAGTGCAGATCACTGGCTTCATTTTACAACTGAATCAGCTTTTTCTTCCCTTAAAGGCAAACAAAACCTTTCAACTGCTTCATAATCTGCGAAGAGTATTGAGCGCAGGAGCTTCCCTTCCTAGGAAATAAACTTTGGAGTTCTGTAACATATTCATCTTTTTTTTTTGAAGATAAATGGGGATTGCACTGTGGTTCTTCCTCTCGAGTCTTTCAAAGTCTGTTGCAAGAGGAATTTCACTGTAGCTGGAAGGGGGAACAGGAGCATCGGTTGTACTCCAGCAAGCAAAAGGTCAGAGAGCAGAGGGTGAGGGCTGCAGCAAGTTAGGAAAATAAATGCATGTAAAGCCCGTGGTGCTTTGATACCTTCCTCTTAAAGCTATTAAAAGTGAAATAAGGCATGGCCGTGTGGGTTGCTGTGTTGAGATCTGCTGTGGAAAGGCAAGGTGAAAGCAGCGAGTCGCGACAAAGCACTTGAAGGACAGGCAGGAGGAATTGGGGGACCTGGTGGCCACGTGCGTGTGACATCAGTGCTTAAAGCACAGCTCTCACTTGGGGTATGGTAGCTTTTGGGCTGAGGCTGTCGTGCAGCACTGCTGAGTGTTGTTATTATGGTCAGAAGGGAGAGGTTTGGTTCGATGTTAAAGCTTTATCCGCATAGCTGATGCGTGATGGCTCGTAGGGATAAGAGCCGAAAGGAAGTATGGGCTCCTTTGGTTTGTGGCAGCTTTAATGTGCTGGGGTGTGAGTTCCTACTCAAGTTTGCCCTTTATCCCCCAGTTAATGGCTCTGACGAGCTGGCTACGTGCCTGTGCGGAGCTGCTGGTGGAGGGGCTGAGTGGCCGCAGCACCACGTCCTGTGCTGACACGCTTTTGTGTCCAACGAGTCCGCTCCAAATCCTCTTTATGGACTGGATTCTTCTGCCGCCCGAGCCACGAGCAGCACTAAGATCAAGTTAGTGCTTGTACCTTGTACACCAATTACCCTAAAAAAACAAATTCTTTTAGTGCTCCAGGCAGGTCCATTGCCCTTACTGCTCCAGGCGTGGAGGAGCTGTGCATGTACAGCTGTTTGCACAAGGTCCAGGAGAGCATCTGAAAACCCGTATGTACCATATAACTAGCAAGAATAATATCACAAAGCTATGATAACTAAGACTCATCTCTAATAAAAAAAAGACTCATCTCTAATAAAGAATTACTTGTGTCCAGAAATTGGCGTTACTGCTCTTTCCCTGCGTTGGCATAGCTCTTGAAATCTTTCCCATCTGGCGTGATTGTTTGTGGAGCTGTCCTGCAACTTACAGTACTGCCAAACAGCATCATCAGAAACCTGATCTGATTGTTGTAAGGCTATAAATGCTTCACGTATAACGATAAAGATGTTGCACCGTGCCAAAATTTGCTCTGCTGTTGCGGATCAGAGGTGGAAGGGGAGGTAAATCAGTAATGGCTGCTCGGCATTTGTCCATCGTTAGTTTTGTCAGGCTTGGGCTAATGGATCATCGGAAGGTTCAAGGAAGCATAAGGGTTGAGTTCCACACCTAAAAGATGTTTTTAAGATTTTTTTTTTCTTGGATGTTACCAATTAGCTTGTTTGTAGTAGTGTGTTTGGTCAAGAGGTCAAGCTGGAGAGAGACTGGCAGACAAAAACCTGAAGTTTTAGGCAGTGAATTTGGAGGTTTAGGTCCCCAGGTAAGATGCTCTGTCTTTTAATTGAAAAAGCAGGTCAATTTGTGGGTGGTTTTAAAGAGGAAAATGAGGTAAAACAGTAATAGATAAAACATTAAAAAGAAGTAAGGAAACGAAAGTGGAGCAAATGGAGGACTTTCAGCCAGTTGGAAGAAGTATGAAAAGGACTGGTTTTCCAGCAGAAAAAAGTGTGTTAATGTTTAAATATTGTCAGTTTATTGAAAGCCTTCCGTTGGGGAGAAAGGCAGAGAAATTCCCAAATCTATGAAAAGTTCCGTCCTAATTTTTTCACGGCAAATATATTTGCTGCCCTTTTGTTTTAGGGAAACCATTTTGGCAAAAATGCATGGATTTTCTTTTAAAGTTGAAATACAAGCACTGCATTTCAATTAACCCAAACCTTTTTTTTTTATGTTAAGTCTGATATTGACCACCTTAGAAGTTTTGGGTGTTTATCCCAGCCAGAATGAGACTAAGAGATGCTTTTTAAGAGTTACAAGTGGTGGAAGCTGAGTTGAGCGCAGAAGAGATCTCATCACCTCTTGCTTTCTGAAGCGAAGCAAACCAGTAAGCAGCGGTGACTGTAGAAAATCAATGGGATAACCTGTGTGGAGAGTCTGTTACGCTCGTAAGCGTCTGTGTTTATTGATGGCTAAGCAATTAAAATAAAATTTTTCTAGTATTTGTGTTCGGTGCGTTTTTGAGGTTGGTTGTGAGTACCTCCCAAGCATTACACACTATTATTTTAACAAATGCTTTACGGATACCATTGACGTAATTTCCCAGAGCGGAGAAAGGTCATTACTATCAGCCTTGGGAGTTAAAAGTAGCTTTTGCCATATCAGAGAGAGTCTTTCTTAAAGCAAATCAATACTTGCACGGACTTCTCAGTCTGCGGAACAGTCTCGTGAGGAATTTCCCTTTTCGTAGAGGATGTAAGAACTTGTCGTGATGTCATTCCCATTGTGTTCATCGTTGGTGTTCCCGCAACTTGTCCCAAATCATGACTAATTCCCTAAAAATACTCTGAGCAGACACGAGGCTGGGGAAAGCTGTCGTTTGCCACTCAGGCTGGAGGAGGTGGTGGGACAGCTGGCTGCCTCGGCAGATTCTGCGCTGACTTTGAAGTCAGCGTTCGGAGGTAGCTGGTTCCTGTTACGCTCTCGCTGGGGAAAAACAGGTGCTGGGAGTAGGTGAGTAGGGGTTTTGCTTCAGCTTTTTGATGGGTAGGGACAAACATCGGTGGAGGGGAAGGAACATCTCTCCTCTGCCTTCCTCGTACCAGGTGAGACGCCTGTCCTGGCGAAGTCGTGCATCAGAAGGAGCAAAAACGCGAGTTGCACCAGGCACACCTTGCACCACTGCGTAAAGTCGGTACGCTGCTGGGTTCACACCGGCCTGGCCACGTTCCTTATTCCCCCATGGCAGCTTCTTGCTTAATTTTTAACGTAGGCACAACAGCTTCGTCGGGAAAGGTTAAAATTCAGACCCGAGTTCTGCAAAGCGTTCTCAGTGTGCTGCCAGCGCGTGTAAATGGGGTGAGGAAGAGGCAGCACGCCTTGCTTTCCCTTACTTCGCGTATGTCCAGACACTGAAATTCTCATGGCTGTTCGTGTAGAAATTGCAAGTAGTTTGATTTTTTCTCATTTTTTTTCAATTTATTATAGCACAGACTAATGCTTCAAGTGGAATTTTTGTGCTGTTTTCTTATTTAGAAGAATGCAAGCTCCTTTGCAGTCTCTTCAGTGTTTTTGTTGTGTGTTAGTTTATCGTGTGGAAATCTTTCGGTGGCCTTTGTGTGTGAAATGGCTGAAGTAGCTAAGGTGAATAAAGGTTCAGAAACAGTTCTTAAAAATTGATTTCTCTCTGCTCAGTACTGCCTTTGTCCCTGTAGCACGCGTTCGTTCAAAAGGCAAAAGAGCAAAAAAAAACAACCAGCAAAATAGCAGAAAACTCTGCAGACAACTCAGCTCCGCGGAGTGCTTTCAGTTTGAGCATTTCCTTTAAGAAAAAAACAAAACAATTCTTTCTGGACAGTCTTACGTGTGTATTTTGAACTGTATCTGCATGCATTTATTACTTCAGCTAAAAAATGGCTTGGCTGTCCTGCGATGCACGTACCCCGGGGAAATAAATGCTTTTCACTAGGTCCTCCCCCACGTGCTTTTTTTCTTTCAGGAAAGCTCTCTTTCTAATTCTAGATTTGAATGCTGCTATCGTTTTTTTGTATCACTGATCAAAATTTTTAGTACTGGCTGCATTGTTGTTAATTTAATGGTTTAAATGTATGTTAGCTAGATTAAAAGTTCGCTTCAGAATCCTCTAACCCCTTCCGCTCCTCAAAATACCGAAGTCATCCAATTAGTTAAGTTCCGAATGTACGAAACGTACAAGATGGATGGCAGCTTGCTTTGTAAGGTGTCTGTCTTCAGTTCAAATGTCAGCCTCCTGGCTTCTCCCACTGCTTTTCTGGGGTCTTTCTAAGGGCTTGCAGGTGAATAACTTGGGAAGTGGGGTATCTACTACACACCTTTTCAGCGGAGAATTATCTTGTCTTCATACAAGAACATCACTTAGCTGCATTCCGTTTCTATGGGATACTTGTCCGCTTTGATGTAAAGAAAATAACCTAATCAACTCTAAATGTTCTTTTCAGATTTCATGTTTCATCTGATGTTGAGCACCTACTGCTGAGAGCTGGAAAGTCTACTTAAGGTAGGTAGAACAGCTGATGATTTCGCTCTTACAAGGTTGTGTGCTGGATAAAATGGTCCACGTTGTCTTTTTTGTTCTTTTGGTTTTGTTCTTTCCTTGTAATTATGGTTGAAAATCTTGATTTTTGAACAGTAGCATTACATAGAGTTTCTTGGTATGTTTCTTTCCATGAGCCTTTTAAAACTGGCCTTTCTCTGACTTTCTGATAGCCCCTGCGTAGCCTTTCCATTCAGCCTGAGTACCGAGGTATAGGCACGCACAGTAATTTATTGTGCTTGGGAGGAATTTGTAAGGTGGCTTCTCGCCTACCAAAATCGCTTAGCTGGAAATTGGCCGGCCAGACTGACATCCTGGCTCTGGAGCAAAATGGTAACGGTTCTTTGTTTTCATGTTCTTCTTTTCTGTAGTAGATAAAAGTTTGTCTTAGGCAAAGTCTTCACTGTAGGGGGACTTGACCTAATCTTAAGTAGTTGAGCTACAAGCAGGAGCAGAGAATTTGGGTAAGCACAGTATTCTTTGTACTGTAGGACTCCTTTTTTATTATTTTTGATTCCTTCTGACTTGCCTTTCATAAAGTCAATGGTTACATTTGCAAACTTCAATTTTATTACTCACCGTACTTGGAGTTTTTCTGACTTCTGCTTTTATGCTGCTGATGTGTGGATGTTTAGAATATTCGTTCATCTGAATGTAGCTAGAAGAATTTGTTGGATCCATTTTTAATTTTTTCCATGATTGCTCGCTTTCTCCAGCGTTCTCTGTAGTTGCTGGTTTGTGAGCTTGCATTACAGGATTTATCTTTATTTTCTGTAGCTCAGGCTTTGGCATGTAACAAAACTCATCTCTTGCCACTTCAGGAACACTTCTGCATATAACTTCTTGATGTGGAGAACCTTATTTAAAAAAAAACCTATCACCTGTTTTAGACAAGGTTAGTATTCTCCTTGCCTGGGTTAGAATATACCTGGTAGCAAAGGAGATGTGGCTAGCATTTTGCATGGACTAGGTCCCTGGGGGACTTCAGACTTACCTTGCAGTTCAACTGGTGTATTGCCTCTGGCGTATAAAAAGCTCTCCTGGATCTCTCTGTATATTCATCTTCTGGAAACAGAGGGTCACTTATTGTCTCGTGACTGTCTAAATTTGTAGTCGTAGATGTCTTTAATCTTTAGTAGTTTTTTTTTTTGCATAATTTGTTATTCCATGAGTGGTGAGCATGCTAGCCTTTCTTAAATTTTCAAGTTTATGGTGACTAATTGCTTCTCCTTTCTAATTCATTCCTTCCCTTTTCTGGTTGGGGATGCTGCTTGTGTGTACTATACAGATGATACAGTAGGTGGAATTCCTTGGAAAAACTTCCATTGCTCCAAGGAATAAATCGTGGCTTCAAAACCAGTTGTTCTCAGCTCTGTCACCTAAACTGGAAAAACTTGAAACACTTTAGTTTGGGGGGAAAAAAAAGCATCACCACTAGTACTTTTTTCAATTAAGACCAAAATTTGTCTTAATTCAGATTCAGCATGATATATAATGGTTTAGATGAGACGCCAGACAAAACTTATTTCTTTTAACATGGAAAATTAGTAGTATGGGAAATAGAGAAAAGAAAAGGGAGGGGCTCACAAAACAGGGCACCCGCCTCTTGACTTTTTCAGCCCTGTGATTTCAGGTTTTCTTACGCTTCTTCCTTTTGTTTGACCTTTTAAAAGGAACAGCTACTACTGTCGTGATGTCACGGGCAAAAAGCACACTTGTATGTTTTGTGAACTGAAGCCATTTGTTCTTTGGAATACATAGTTTGTAAAGGATTGAAGTGAGTCATATCCTGGTAAAACCATGACAACTAAGTATTTATGAGTTTGTTAGGTAAATAACTTGCAGTACCTTCCTAGATAAGGATTCAGAGAAAACCAGCCCTGTGAATAACAAGGTTTTGAAATGTAATGGCAAATAAGAAAAAACAGCAAGAGATATTAAATGTAAATTGCAAGTATTTCTGATTTGTGAGGTTAACACTGAAGTATGTGTGTTTGTTTTCTGGCTGGGGATTTGGTAGGAGGAAGAGATTAGCACTACTTACTCTTTGGAAATGGTATTATATGTGCAAATACTGGAATGACAGTTCCAGTACCGGATCTCCTGCGATGTTAAAGACCATTACTGTGAACTATATATTCAACTCGTCAGAATTTAAGCTCCTACCATGTTCCACGGTAGTCTTTATATTACACAATCATTCACTTCGTTCCACAGAACCACTACCTCGTTTGGTACCAAAACATGTTTTGTCTATTTTCTGCTGTTTTCAAGCCCTTCTGTGACTGAATGGATTTTTTTGTGCTAAATTTGCAATGGCAGTGTCTGCTTTACCCTTTCATTTTACATTCTGGTTAGTATGGATGGAGTCACAGAATCTAGGATCAAATAATTTGATTTTCGGTCCCTACTCAGACGTGCCATTTTTTGTTGTTGTAGCACTTAAAATTTGCATTCAAAGCAGATCTCTCACTGACTTGAATAGCACCTGAAGTACTTGTCAGTTCTGTATTTAACCCCCAGGGAATCAAGGCATGTGTCTGAAAGAGAAACACGTGGTGACTGTGGAAAGCTGAACTAAATGACTCTGTTAACATCACCCAGAAACCTGAATGTGTAGATGACACTAATTGCTTCAGCTCATGAAGCTTTGTCTTCTTCCTGATGCACATTATTTACTCTGATTATTTATTAGCAAATGTAGAAGGCGTGTATCAGAAAGGAGGGATTATGAGCAACAGTTTGGCTTGATAACTGATTTATTCCTCAGGCAAATCTTCATGCACTGGATTGGCACAGATATGGGTATATATTGTGTATTCATTTTCAAAGATGATGGACAGCCAGTGGCAGTAGGTGGTGCTAGCACTTCCACCTATAAAACAATTTCCAAAAAACGTTCTCCTGATTATATCCCTACTGCAGGCGACATCGGATGCTTTCCAGCATTCTAGTCTTTTTGCCTTCACTGGAATTAAACTAGTATTTGACAAACAACCTCGTTGTACCTTCCATGCTACTCATTTAAAAGCAGCGTGGTAGACTGAGAAATAAGGATTCTTATTTATTTCTTGCAGTAAGAAATGTTTCTCTTATAAAATGTAAATATATCCACGTTTTCTCTGTTTTGAGTGTTTTGCCTGGAATCACGTTCTAACTTGTAGAATTAAAGAATCCCTTCTTGATATAAAAGCTGTTTCCAAAGATTTCAGTTTGCACTTAAAGCTATAAGGAATAACCACTATCATTAAGTGTCAGGATAATTAATTAACTTAAAGTGCTTTGAGCCAATAACACCTATGTGCTTATAGCTCCTCCTGGCTTCCGAAAGTGGAATTTTGCTGGGCTTGCCATCTGATTTATTCTTCTGGACTTTTGGGGCCATTGAAGAAAGATCATCTTCCACTAGGTTTGTAGTCAACTTTGAACTCTTCCAAGCAGGCTGGGTTCACAAGTGTGCATGAGTTGACCGGCGGTGTGGTGCAGAAAGTGTTCTTCTCACTGGCTGGATCCTTTTTGTTCTTGATCCATGTTGGCAGATGTCATCAGAGCACTCACTATGCACAGTGTTGAAAGCAATGACCTTGAACTTAACAAACACAATCCGTGCCGTGTGATGCTTAGTGCCTTCCTGATTTCTCTCTCCAAGCCTTCGCTCAGGATCGCTGCTGTTCATGAGGGTGTCCCCCCAGAGCAACTGTTGTTTTATACGTGGAAGTAAGTGGGTTGGGAGGAAATAAATTTAAGCGCTTTCTCCTTAGTTGTCTCGTCCCTCAGTGGAGTTTTATAAAACCTCAGCCTGTCTGGATTACCAGGGAAAACATTACCGAGGTAGAATGAAGTAGGGTTTTTCATCTTCCCTCTGGAGGTGCCAAAGGTCTTCTGGACACCAAAACGAATGATTTGTTTTGCCTGCTAGCTCTTCTGGTAGGTGCGAGTAGGGAAGTATGCAGCAGAAAATAATGCTTGTGAGTCTATAAATAGTATTCCTTTGTAGCAGAACTTGGATGGATCTGTAGGAGTACATCCTGACAATGCCAGGAATAGCCGTGTAACGCTGCTGTTGTAACTTTCCAGACTGTTTAAATTACAGATTTCCGAATGACTGACTTGGTTAAACATCCATAAGGCTCACCCCTGGCTCCGTCAGGGCATCAGCCTGTCCACTGCAGCGCTATTTCAGCTTGGAAATGCTGAAACCTGTTCACAAAATAAATGCTGCTGCTTGTCTTGGGGCAACTAATTTTTTCTTAATCCCAGCCCTGCAAGTACGTACCTGTCTGGATT
This sequence comes from Anser brachyrhynchus, assembly GCF_964034855.1. Lineage (NCBI taxonomy): Eukaryota > Metazoa > Chordata > Aves > Anseriformes > Anatidae > Anser > Anser brachyrhynchus. The sequence goes on along the minus strand of NC_137695.1, from coordinate 157,438,722 downwards.
TGTGTAACCACGCTGACCTGCTCGCATCAGTAAGAGTATCTGAAGTCAAGCGTGCCTGTACACGTTTTTCGGAATGATGACTCCCGTGCTGAACTATTGCGGTGGTAGGCTCTTATTTGTACTTGTAATGAAGGTGGATGTTATCCATTTCCTTGTCTTAAAAGGCAAACTAATTCTGGTCCCCTCTGGTTATTCTGCTCCACCCCACTAGTGTATTTACCACTTCTCTAAAATAGATGTGTTGCTCTTGGGGATTCGGGGTTGCGTTTGCAGTAAGGTTTGCTGTAGCTGTTTCTGTACGAACACTTACCTAGCTGATAATGTCTAATTGTCCTTTGATGCTGTATTTTGCTGAAGAGGTTAAAAATCTGTACTGGCTGTTACTTGCTGCAGGAAATGCCCCGGGCTGACACTGGTCTAGGAAAGCTTCTGAAAGCAGCAGGATATTCTGAGTCATTTGCTCAGACATTCTTGGACAAATTAATGATGATGTGCTTTGCATTGCTGGTTGGTGGACTTTAACCCTAGAGGATGTCCAAGCTTCAGACATTTCAGTGGCTCAACTCAGCATCAGCCTTTGAGCGCACCTTGGAGTGTGTTTTAACTGTCTGCTTGTAAAAAAAAAAAAAAAAAAAAAAAAAAATTGAGAAGTTTTGGAGAGCATCAAAAAGACCAAAATTCAAACCAGACCATAATCTTTCCAAGACTTGAAAGTATCTGTTTTAACCTATAATCTTAGTTTGGCGTGCCAGGCTTCCCATTACCTTTCCTGATTCTGTTTGTGAATGGTTTAGCATCTGGAGCTGTAGTTGTAGCACAAAGGGTAATGAGTGCACTTGTGCTACAGAGATCGCATACCAAATATAAGGAAAGGAAAACTAGTGGACACAAAGGTACTGACAAGTCATAAAATACTGTGTGATGGGGCAAATACTGGCTAGCTTGATAGGCAGCAGGACCAGCAAGTGGCAAGCCAGGGATTTGTTTGTATGCTCAGTAGTAAAGGAAATACCTGCGTTATTTTCTGGCAGATGCTCGTGGAGAGCTCCTCTGACAAGATGCAGTCTTGAGTATGCTTCCTGAGATGTTTGCTAGCAGTGCCTGAGATGCAGAGAAATTCATCCTTCAAGAAATCCAGGGTTTATAAATACTGTGCCGTGCTGGACGTGGAAACTGGACCCAATGTTCTAGCCAAATCCTTATCAGCATTGTATAAATTGAAGTCATTCCTCATGAAAAAGGCATCCCTTTTTCATAAGTCCTAGTGTAATAGTTAACTTTTATTTTCCCCTCCTTCCCTCAGTAGTTGTACTCGTTCTTGTTCACTTTTGATTGACTGCAACCTCCAAATTATATTCCATGGAATTGTTGTCCTGCCGGTAATCTCATTTTGTATATGCATGGTTAGCTATTCCTACGTAGGTGAAGATCATGTCTTCTCATCCGTCTGTAAGACACAAAACCATTGTAAGTGAACAGCCGGTTTATTTCAAATTCAGTGAATCCTTTTAAATCAGCCTAACTTCCCATTATGGCTAGGAACGTAAAGATAACTTTGACAATTCTCTTACTTCTTTGGGACCTTAAGTTTCATAATTCTTCCTAATGCATCATAAATCTTTGGCTGCTAGTTTCTTGTGAAACAAAATGCTTTGAGTTTAGCTAAGCTTATAGTTGAGTAGAATATACTTACGAAAAGCTTTCCTCTATTCCCCATTCTTGTGCTGCTAGCCGTCTCCATTTAAAATGTTCCAGCTAAGTGATGGAGTCTTGGGCCGGTGGATTTGTAGACCAGAAGTGTTGCCCGCAGTTAGCGGAAATGGTGCTGTGTTTTCACGTGCTTGAATTAATTTCATGAAATCCATTTACGGTAGCAGGAATTGGCAGAAATTGTGATTTCTTCCTGATTACATCTTGTGCTAGTCACGAATGCTGCTAGCTCAGGAATAGAGTAGATGACTGTCAGAAGCGATGTGAATTTTGTTTCCTTCTTACTGGAAGCTATTAATTTTGTACTTTTTTTTGTTCTGTGGCAAGATGTAGAGCAGGCAACTCGAATTCCCTGGGCAGGATTCTGGACTCGTGCAGCTTGGGCAGTGTTTCCTTGTGAAGAAGAATGAGAGGACCTGAGAAGACCGTAACAGGGTAGCAGTCTATAACTGAGCCCATAAATGAATGCATTAAATTAGATTACAGTGCTCTTTACCAAGAGGACAAAGAGGGATCACCTAACAGAAGTTATGATCAATGGCTATTCCAGGTATCGCTAAAATACGTCCCTTAAGGACGTGTGGAACCTGCTCACAGCTGTATTGTGAAAGGTGCAGCCTTTAAATCACTAACCGAGATTCCTGTTGAAAACAAAAGGTCATTTCTTATTTTAGTATAATAGTATCAGGCACGTGGAAAGGAAAAGGGCACTTTAAAAGTCACGGTTGTCAACAGGGCTCCAAGTTTGGCATTCCAGGTTATATTTGTATTTGTTGTAAGCAGGTGGTCGTGTCGTCATTTCTCTCTTCCAGGATCAGTACAGTTGGCTTAACTTTCAGGATGGGACAATATAAGCCTGACGGTATCTTGGTAGGTATTAAGGTCCAAAGAAATTTGGGTAGCTGTGAACAAAAAGTCCTTTCCTTTCAGCCTATTTCTTTCTTGCTGAAGTCGTTTAAGAATAGAAATGTCCAAAAGGAACGATAGGCTTTTTCTAGTAATATTAACACTCAAAATGTATTTTTGACTTTCTCCTGTTTCTGGAGGTCTCCTGATGTTGTTTTGTTTATAGTCCCGGTGCTGGGAGTCTGAATGGTATTGTATCATAGCTATTTTAAGCAGAGCAATTCAGGTTGTACTCATCTGCCTTTAATGTATGCTGACTCATACAAATCATCGTTCATATACATTTGAGTTGGTTTCTTATGGTGAATAATTTACCGTACAGACCTCTCCAAAGTAACTTTTCTCTTTGAAAAACAAACAGGATATTAACTTGCACCTCCTTTTTGCATGGTGGTAGAGGCTATGTACTAATCCTTGTTTGATACCTTAAATTAGGTTGAACACAAGAAGTAAAAATGCTAGTTTTTTGGGATTGGGCTAGTTCTAAAGAATAACTTCTCCTTAACAAAAAAAAAGTCTTGACTTACAAGACTTCATAGGTGAGAAGCAGGTGATGTTCCCCTCTTGCAGAGACTAACTAGGCTGTTGCACATCACAAACTCATCTTTGTGTTGAGGAGAGCAAAGTAGCAAGTCGGTCTTTTTATCCTATCAGATGAATACAAATCCACGTATAAGAATAAAATTTGACGGAGTAGCCTTTTTTTTTTTTCACTTTGCAGGTTTGTGTTCTTGTGGTTGTGCCAGTCCGAATGGATTTGTGCCTCTTCATGGCCATCGGCTTGCATGCGTTTGCCCTTGCTTTGCTTTGGGTCATTCCTAGTTCTATGCTCTGCTCTTCAAGGCTGCTAGTTCCTTGAATCTATTGAACAGATGTGACCCTAAACAGGGTGTTCTCTACATCTTTTGGGGAGAGACATGTTTTTTTTTGAGGCCCGCTTTCTCCAGGAGGTTTTGTATTTGTATAAGTAGTCAATGAAGACTCAGACATAGGAGGGATGGAGACGATCTGGGCTTCAGTTCCGAGGTTTCCTGTTAATAAAGTTTGAAGAGAAGCCAAGCAAAGCTACCTGGAAGATTTGTGCTTTTTTTTTTTGTAATGTAGGATGTGTGGAAATGTATGTATATGGTGTGAGATTTTTCACACCAGTTACTTTCCTGCTTCTTGAAAGAAAATGAGAAGAGTTGGAGTTGTATACTAAATCCGGAGTTCCAGCAACATAAAAAATGACAGGATCCTGATACTAATACAAGAAATTCGTACTTCATGACATTTCTTTTGTTAACAAACACTTAGCTTTGGAGACATAAAGTCAGTAAATGCTGGAAAGGGAGAGAAGGACATAAGAAACCCAGTGAGTTGCATTGCTTAATGTACCGATGGTGTCTGTATCCATAGCAATGACAGCAAAAGGACCTGCACAGGATGCTGCTGCCATCACTCTGATAACTCTATTCCAGCAGGATGAGTAATGTGGGTCAGAAGATGCTGCTTTAGCTTTTCTAAACCTCCCACTTGAAGGTATTCTCATACAAAGAAAATCTGTGGTGGCTACGTTGGGTGGAGCACCACGGATTTAAAAGGAGCTGAAAGGCACAAATGCTGAACTACAGTTACGCCTTCCACATTAACACTTGTAATGCAAGTTTTGTATCCCCAAATTCTTAAACAGTGGGCAAAGTGCGGAGGTATTAAGGTGGGGAGGGAAGGTTGCAGTGAATCAGAATGCTCGTCTGTTTTTAAGTACAAGATTACATCATCCCTTCTTCATTCAAGTTCCTCATCTATTTTGTATTTTTAAAGAAAATAAATATTAGATTTGCCTCAGGACTGCACTGTTTTTGTTAGGAAAAATTAATTTCTATATTATTTGTGTAAGTTAGTTGGAATTTACTTCCAATTTGTTACTTGAGGATGAAGTTCATTCCCTTTCTTCAAAGTAATTTTTTCAAGAGAAATTTGCAGGAACCTGGGAACACTTGAAAAGCAATTTCTAGGAGAGGTCCAACGCTTGCTCTCTGGTTTAGAATTTTTGCTTTCATGAGAGTTATTAGAAGGCTATAGAATTTGAACAAAACACTTGGTTCTTTTGTGTATGGTAGAGCTGTAATTTTTCTCAGAGTCAAGTGGCAGCACGGGAAGATTGCAGCAAACCTGATTTCAGTTAATCTGGGTTTTCACCTCTGCAGCATCTATATTTTCTGTACTGCTGGTTGATGGCTTAATTGAGGTCATATGTAGTCTGTTCTTGAAATTATGGTAATTTTGATGGGTTTTTATTCTTGCTCTTGCCTCTTACTGAAATTGCCTGAAACATGTTTGGGAGCGAGGGCATGTCCTGATTTGTCTGAGAGCTCTCAAATTTCAGAAGAATGCAGAAATTTGAAGGAGGGGGGCAGCTGGGGATGTGAGCAGCCCGAGGACAAGGAAATCTATCTGGGCTTGTTGTTCTCCCTACAGTAGAAAAAGAAGTAGGAGGAAAAAATTTTGTTTTTGGAGTTTTGGAGCATGCAATTAGTGGCATGTATGTGCCGTTTATAACTTAAATGGGTGGTTGTTTACAGATTGTGTTTCAACCTTTTTTATTTAAATATCCCCTGCTTTTAACAATGTATAATGCACGCTGGCTTTTATTTCATTATTGATAAAATATCTACAAAGCGTGGATAATCTCCCCCAATATTATTCACTCCTGCGCTGGCTGCAAATTAAGTATTGATTTTATGCATTGCTGTTTTTAAACTTAAAGGCACTCGTGAATTGTGGTTAATTGATCTGCAACTCCATACTTCAATACGCAGTGTTGGTTCTGAAAGCCAGACATCTGAATTACAGACTGCTTTCTGTTTTGCAGCTTCAGTTCACGTGTTTCACTGATTGCACCCACATGAGGCTAGCTTGGTTTTGCTCTGCAAGTTGATCTCTGAAAGGTTTGGTGTAAATATGGAGGGGGGAAAAAAGGGCAGGAGAAAATAAGAAATAGGCAACTACTAACTGGTTTTCTAAAGTGACACTGACGGTACTTGCATGAAACGCACTTGGAAACGTCACACTTGTCATTCATATTGTCCATCTCCTGAAGTTCAGTTTCCCAGAAAATTCAAAAGTCAGATCTCAATTTTCTGGAGCTTTCCATCACAGATTTCGGTATGTAGCTATTAATCAGAGCTGCAACCCGGTGCACAAATGTTCCCAACATAAGTTTGTGCTGAGTCTCCCTCTCTTCGCTTACACGCGTGAATTAAACAATTGTTGTCATCCCTCATTTTTTAATGAGGTTTTATCCCTAAAATAACACATTTTTGGGGCTCTTGTATGAGGCCACATGAGTGATTTTAATCTCGTTTTGCTCCTTAAAATACTTTGATGCACGTTCTTGTTTTGTTCTTAATCAACGCTGCCATTACTTGTCTTTCATTTGAACGGCATGCCTATCTTTATGGGGTGCTGGGGTGGAGGTCCACCGGGTCTTGGTCATTCCATAAAATTCAAAAGCCCCCCAGGAACTCTGCCTGGTAGAAGGCAGCAGCTGAAAAGAGCCGCGTGCTACCCGGATCTCTCTCATCTCTAACTTAGATGGGCCAATAGAAGTTAAGATAAAAGTTAACGTAACGCCATGAGGTTGCCTCAGCTCTTGAGCAGGTAGAATGGGGATTACTTGTTTGTTCTTTCATCTGCGAAATGCGAGGAAAACGGGGAATTAAGTCCTGCAGAGGCATAAATTTTGGAAACCTGAATACAACCAAGTCTTCAGTTTTTTTGTCTAGCTTGGTGTTCTTGTACTTCAGGAAAGATGGGGGGGCTTGGATCTTTGTTCTTAGTATTAACTTTAAAAAGCCAAACAAGATTTTTTTTTAACTTTCCAGAAATAGATGTTCTGGATGCTTGTCAGATAGATAAAACTTGGATGTTCCTGTATTCATGGTAGTACTTTGGGAAGAGGCCTGTGAGTGGGTCATGGCAAGCCACTGCTGCCTCTGTGGCCTCGAAATGGCACTTCATGATTTTGGGAACAGGGTCTAATTATTTTGTCTACTTTGGATTTTAGAACTACATATTACCAAGCCTACTGACATTACTGATGGTCTATAGACATGTGTGAAGAGGTCTTCATTAGAAAAGTCTGTTGGAAAAACTAGATTTTTTTTTTGTATTGCTTTTTCTGAGGTGACCTACATGAGTTTAAGCTAGTCAATTGTAATCGTGCATCATTGGGATAAGCCAAGGTAACTTGCACCAGGTGATGCCCTTCTGTGCACAGAAACTCTTTTGTATGGGATGAAACTACTAAAAGTCAAGGTCTGTACCACCCGTGACATCGCGTTCCCCTTCTCTCCATGGTCTTGTTCTTGAGAATAATAGAATCACCATCCTTGAATATCCTGGATTTGAAGGGACCCACAAGAATTATTGAGTCCAACTCCTGGCTCCACACTGTTCTTTCTATATTATATATCATAGAATGAATATATATATGTATATATAAAATATTATGCTTGCAAGTAAAACGCGTTGTTAAGTAGCTTGCTTTCCTAAATAATTAGGCTTGAACTGCCGACCACCTCTGTTATGCTCTTTGACATTATTTTTGACCATAAGCTGGTTCTTGCCAAATTGAGCACAGCGGCAGAAGCTTCAAAACAGCTGAGCAGAGCTGTTGGTCTCAGGCCAGCAGCTGTCCCACCAGCGTGCACCCATGGTGTCCCTGTGGTATATTTGACGTTTTGAACCAGGTGGAGCTGTTTGTAGAACCACAGAACGGTTTGGGGTGGAAGGGGACCCTCTGGTCACCCTTGCGGCCCTACTCTGGACCTGCTCTAACAGGTCCACCTCTTTCTTGTGCTGGAAGCCATCATGGGAGGCATCCTATCCTTCTGTTGTGTTGACTGCACCACTCAGCTTGGTGTCCTCTGCAGACTTGCTGAGGGTGCACTCAAGCCCCCGTCTCAGCCATTAATGAAGATGATAAACCAGCCCTGGTCCCAGTACGGACTCCTGAGAGACACCACTTGTTGATGATCTCCATGTAGGCATTGAATCATGGAATCATTAAGGTTGGAAAAGCCCTCCAAGATCATCTGGTCCAACCGTCCCCCCACCACCAATGTCACCCACTAAACCATGTCCCCAAGCACCACGTCCAACCTTCCCTTAACACCCCCAGGGACGGTGACTCCACGACCTCCCTGGGCAACCCGTCCCAATGCCTGACTGCTCTTTCTGAGAAGAAATGTCTCCTCGTTTCCAACCTGAACCTCCCCTGGCACTACTTGAGGCTATTCCCTCTAGTCCTATCACTGGTTACCTGTGAGAAGAGCAGATTGAGCCACTGACTACAACCCTCTGGATGAGGCCATCCAGCCAAATCTGACGGCTAGTGAGAAGGTGAGCTGGGGGGAGATGCTCGTGAAGCAAGGAGAAGGGTGTTCTGGTTACTGCGGTGGTGGTGAGTACACAGTATGCAGGAAATAATCCTATATTAATCTGTTCACAGCAGCTTCTCAATTTAAAACATGCTGTAGTTAGCCATTTTGAAGTAAAATTGTGCCGGAAACATGTAAGAAGCTCTTGTGGTCTGAGGTATCTTGTTAAGCACCATGCTATGCCATTCATTTGCATCTTAGTCAGGATTTTTAAATTTAGAGACTTTTTTCAGACTTTTTCAGTTTTCCTTCAGTGTATTTAAAATAAAAAATACACCATAAAGAAGAGGACTTGACTACTGGTGAAGCAAGAAGGAAGTCTGAAATGTTACAAAGATGAACAATAATGGAATGGGATTCGTATGGCTAAATGTTGGTGCCTGCATGTTTGGTGCGCTCATCTGAGGCACTCTAGACACAAGAAGAGGGTGATTTGTGCAGTAGGACGGGAAGAGGAAATAACGAGTTGGAGTTGCTGGTTTTAGAACAATTCTCAGGAAGGGAAAAGCCTTAGGACTGTGTGCTTCAAGCAGTACCGGCTAGAGGTGTGAGACTGGTTAATGGAGAACTTGTAGGATATTGGTTTCAGGCTGTAGGTTTTTCAGGGAGACGTGTAATTAATTGCACCGGGGTGTGTGTGAATTTGTTCTAAAAGATTCTGCTGATTCCAGCCTTGCTGGATGTGCTGGGGAATGCCTGCAGGCACTGACTGCCAGATCCGCTACGGCGATGGGAAATGTGCTCTGCTCTCCTGCAGGTCAGTGTTGTCTGGCTTACCCCAAAGCCTTCTAGCCGAGGTCTTTCTGTTCTGTGGGCAGAGGGAGAGGCTCCCTAAGGTTCGTTCTGGCCTCGTGATTCAGGAATTGAGGAGGAGGAGGTAGATGGGCTTCCCTTTGACTGCATTCATTTGGCAGCAGGGTTAACATCCCTGTGACTTAGACCGAAAATAATGCTTTCATTCTGAGCTTCCTTGTTTGTTCTAGCTTTCCGTATCCTGTTATTAACAACTTGGGCATTTTTTTTTCCTGTGCGGTGCTGCAACAGACAAATACAAAGTAGAAATTACTTCAACTCCAGTTCCATGAGATATTGTTAGTGTATGCAGGTTGAAATTCCTTTGTGCTGTCAAAAATGCTTAATTTGCAGAACGATGAAATATCAACTCTAGCAGAGCTAACAGTAGAATAAGTATGCGCTGTAGTTCTTTAGTTTTATCTCTTTCTGCATACCAGCAGAAGGTGTACGCATTCAGGGGCTCCTGAAGTACTGCTCTCCTCTTGCAGTAGCTGGACGGCTTTGTGCCAGAACAGCTCAGCAGTTTTGAGCAAATTCAAGTTCATGTTCACTCTGAACTTGACTAGATCTTGAAAGAGCTTGCATTGAAAATGTGTGGTTTTTTTTTTTTGGTAATAATTACTGGAAAATTAAATAAGGTTTTTAATTTGGAGCTTTAAACCATTTTCTTTCTCATTTCTGTTTCAAGCTTGAACTTGAATGATTTTCCTGAGCATGAGTTTTAGGGTACCTTCAGCGGGAAGTCAGAAAGGGAGGGTTGAAGAGATCTTGATGTCCTCAATGCTGCTTCAATATTTACTGAATTTTAATTTTTAATAAACCTGGCGTATGTACTCTCCTGTCCTCCATAAAGTGCAGGTATTTTTATGTCTTTGAAATACTTTAATCTGCTAGGAATAAATAGCGTTTCGTACATGATAATGCAAAAAACTAGATCATGGCTTAATAAAAGTACTTTTTTTTTTTAATGTTGCCAAGGTTAAATGTGCATGAAACAACTGTCAGTTCTGTTCTTCATAATTGCTCTGACCAAGTGTAATTCTTTCTTCTTGCTGCTGGTGAGATTTGGTGGCATCCAACAGGCAAAGTTGGGTAAGGAGCAGAGAAGGCTGAATAGATATTTTTGCTGATCTTTCTTCCATAATTAGTTAATTATTCCATTATTACTTATTATGCTTCTGTTATCAGCTATTCAATTAGTTAATTTACTAATTAAGGAAAAGGAAAAGCTTTTTAGAGAATACTCCTTGAATAGCCTGTCCTTGTTAGGAAGATGCGAGCTGTTATTGTTGTTCTTTTTATGTTGTTTGATGGTTGGTTGGCTTTTTTAGGCAACCAGTGATGGGATAACCAATAAACTATAATATTAGCGAAGAATTCTAAAAAGCTTATTGCTGTTTTTTCTTGATGTAGCAGCCACAATAAAGCCTGTAATTTCTTACACATCGTATTGTGGTAGGGAAGATGGACATTATGTTGTCCTTCAGCCCTCATTGCTGAGGAGAAAGCACACATCTTTTCTGTGTGCTTCTTTGCAGTCTTGATTTTTTTTTTTTTGTGTAGAAAACACTTGTTCACCATGACCAACCTACACGTGACTGTACCATGTGTGCTTATATAATTAGGATCTGTGGCCCTTCTCTATTTATCCTTCAAGGAAGACATGATCTCTTTATTTATGCCAATGTGTGTTCTAGCTAATTTGCTTGCTAATAAGGAATCATTATACGTCAGCAGTATGTGTAATCAGCATTAGTATTGCATCTTACATATCAACTAAGCAAGTTCAGGAAAGATGTGATCGTACGAGTGTATGCACTGTATGATCCCTTTGCATAAAGGGAGAAAAGCTGTTACTGAAATATTTGGCTATGTACTCTTTAAGTGAAACAGTACTGTTTCTGAACATCAGCAGAAATAGCAAACTTCAGACTGACTTCTTTTGAGGCATTTTTTGTCAGAAAAATATTTTTTCTGCAAAATCAAGTCCAGATACAAACTGTGCTAGACAGTCAATTTGAAATAGACCTGTAACATTCTAGTATTTCAATAGTTCCCAATATAAGGCAAGTTGGAGTTATGTAGGGACCGTAGCAGTCTTTAGCAAAGAAAATAATGGTCATTTTTCATGAACAGTACTCCATCAGGATTCCTTTCCTCGCTGCTGCCCTTCAGGTTGGCCTGTTAATTATTTGTGAGGAAAATCAGTCTGACAGCGCCGAAGGCAGAAGCGTCCGCTTCATCGTACAGATAGCGGCAGGGCTACAGTGCGATGAGAAGAGCTGCCCCTCGGAGAGCCAGCTCCCGTCTCAACGCCATACCCTTGGGGGTACGTACCCTTGGGGCTGCCCAGGAGGTAGGCATCATCCTGCAGCACGTCCACGTCCAGCTTCGTGACGTTGTCCATGGGCCTCCATGCATTCTGCTATGTCAACTGCCGTTGCCTTTCATTGTTTTGGGGGATAATCAGATGAAATCCCACCCTGATACGTTTTTGAGGAGGATCGTGAGCTGATTGTCCCATCAGAGACAGCAGGGATTTGGATCTGGAACTCGTTCAGTTCTGAGCCATGCGTTTATCCAACTTGCCGTGGCCTGGAACCTACACGGGAGAAATAAAATAGATATAAACTAAGAGTTGCCTTTGTCCTTGTTCCATCTCCCTAACGTCAGTGGAGTCTGCATGGCATCAAATATTTTATGCAGCTTGACTTTAAATATTGCAGTCGTGGCTTGTGTAGGAGGCACAGTCTGAGTTAGCTGCTGGGGAGGTAATTACAGCGTTAACCAAAAAAACCCACAGCTTTTGTAGACCCAGGATTGAGTCTGCAGAATATAGAGTTTGTAGCATATCTGATGTTTATCTGCCTCCCAAGATGGTAGTGAGTCTTGAATCTTTCTGCAAATATTTCTGGTGGTCTTAATCTGCTTTATGCCAGAGGCAGAGAGAAATAACGCATTCAATTTTGTCAAATTAAGTTTTTACTGCGCATTTAAATTGATTAAATAACGCAGCAGATTAAAGGGAGAAATACTATCTTAAATTGCATTTCAGGACCGATAGCATCTTAATGATGCTAAGCTGAAGTTTTTTTCAGTGGGCTTGTGGATATGAGAACCCATTAATCATGCACGCTAGACTTCGGGTGCTACCGTATTAGAAATAAACTGGCTCGCTCACTTGGCTGATGTGAGTAATGGCCACGTTTGGAAGTCGCTGCAAACAGAAGACGGAAGCCGCCCGCGTGTTGTGTTCTGTCAAGCCAACTGGGGCTCTCGTTTGATCGTGTTCTTGCCGAGAACAGACGTGTTGGGGGTTTTCCTTTGACACGAACAACAGCGTCTTTCGAGAGTCGCTCTCCGACAGCTACATGACAGAGCCAATTAGGAGAAGAAAGCCTGTCTCGTGTTGTGTACTGAAATCCTTCTGGCTGCGGCCTTGTTCCCCCACCACCCTTTTTTTTTTTTCTTCTTAATCTAGTTTTCATCAGTCATCTATTGGTGTCGTTGTCCTGGTGTATGTGTGTATTTCCTTGTCGTGTTTCTCTGCATGTAGGTCCTCCCTACCTCACCTGTCATCTTTTTTTTTTTTTGCTGTCTTAATTTGTCCTCCATTTCTTTTTCCAGCTGGAAAACTGTATAAAAGGTGACAGAAGCAGAGCTGAAGCTAGGGGAAAAACTTCTCCCTAGCATCTACCTTGCATGAAGGGGGAACCAGCCTACACAAATGCAGTTATTATTAAACATAGCCCCCCCCCCCCCCCCCAAAAAAATGTTTTATGTTTTAAATGAATGTATAGCTCAGACTATTCTTTTACTACTTGTGATTTGCCATCTTTATTTCTTTCACCTATTTAAGACCTTGACATAGGATCTGTGCCTTTTTGGCTTAAAATAATTATGCATGTTTGTGTAACAATAGAAATAATAATGAAAGTTAACAAGAAAAACATTACCAGATGTTGTCTAGTCTCTGACAAATAATTTAACCTAGGTGGTTCTTGAAACAACCTTCCTTTCTTTGTGATCTAGGTCTTAAAAAGCTTATTGTTGTATATATTTTACAGCACCAGCATTGCATTTTGCAGCATGTTGTGCCTCCAAACAGCAAAGTAGTTTGAAGGCTTGTAATCTGTGTCCCTAGTAAGAAGTGCTAAGGCTTGCTGAAATAACATTAAAGGAGTCATCCTTATGCCTGTGGTGGTAAATTTATTGGAAGCCTGTCTGGCACGCTGAGCAGGCTGCCTTCGGTTCCCTGTTATTTCGTCCGTTGTTAGGACCTCGAAGCTGTTATGTCTCGCTGGAGGAGCAACTTCCCATTGCAAAAGCCCTAAGCCATGTGCTTGTGGAAATGCCCGTTCGTTGCAGAGATGTAATGCTTTGAGAATCAGCTCTGAGTGTAGCTAAGGTTTTCTCCGTCCATAGTATCACTCTTAAGCTAAGTAAGGCATCAGTATTCTCATTAAAATAGGTTTAATTTTGTGCATTGGAGCAGGCTTCTGTACAGAGCAAAACTTTAGCAGCTGCTGTCAAGCTTCCTTTGAATGCCTTGCAGGAATCCCATTGAAATGAATAAAACTCTTATTTTTGACATTAGGTAAGTTAGTCTTTTCATGCATTAACTACATAACAGCCCTTTTTAGGTAGGTACAACGCGTGAGCAGAGATGAGAAGCTGTTAAACTCCTGACAAACTGCTGTGTGTGTGTTCTTCCACTGAAACGTTGTCTCTTGAATTTTTTTTTTTACTTCTCCTTCCCTCCGTGCCCGTTGCATTGATTTCCTTCAGCCTTCTTTCACTCAAATGTCCTGTAACTTTAATTCTAGCTTCAGAAAAACTGCCGGAACAATGGAATCCGTGTGTGGGCCATAGCCATGGAAACAGCATAATTTTACAGTGGTGGAACATGAAGGGAAATGACTCTCCCAACTTTCTAAGAATTTAAGTCTTTTCCCAAAAAAAAAAAAAAAAAAAGGCTTGCAAAATACCATTCCGGTATTCAGAAAAGAAATTTTCAGTGTTTTTTTTTTTTTACGTTGTTGGTCTTTAAATCTTCTTAACCAATTATCCTTAGAAAACCAAGAGAACAATATTCTTACACATTGTTTTCTGGGATCTCTGGCTCTGGGGGAATTATTTTTGAGTTTCCTGCCTTGAAATACTTTCTTCTAATTATCTTCCATTATTTTTGCATCCTTGGTGTTCACTTCTGTACCCCAAAATATATATATATATATTTTTTTTTAATTCTGAAGCATCTCCATGGTCGTACTGAGTTCCTGTTATACCTGCAGCAGCTGTTCTGGCACGCAGTGCTGGTTTGTATTTTAGCACAAGAATTACAAAATCCTGTCACCTTTTGAAAATGCGGGTGACTTGTGTCGGAACACCGCATGTCACGAGGCCATCATGTAAAATGACAAGGGAGGGAATTTTAATCATAGCAGGCAATGTCAAGCCTATGTTTAAAAAGAAAAAAAATCCTCTAAACGTATTGCTTTCAGGAAGAAACACTCTGTAGTACAAATGAGGAGGGGAGAGGTAGATGTGTGTGGAGTACAAGTCTGCTGTTTTCCCTAAGCTTGCCTGAGGGCCTGAATTGGTTGGTTCATAAAAATGTCACAGGATTTCCACCAGGATTACATGATCGCAGGTCAGTGCTGGAGACACTCCTGCTATATCTGAACCACTGCCAGCACACAGATGTCCCTCCTTACACATCCTGAGCATTTTTAAAGTTTCCTGGGCTTGTTTGGAGTTAAGCACAATCTCTTTTTGCTATAAGCCATGAAAATGTAAGATCATTCCTATAACATAGCTGACCTACCCTCCAAACAGTGCTTCCAGTTGAACAGGCATCCCTGCAGGTCAGCCCTAAAGCCTGCGGGTGCCCTGCATCTTCACAGAGCTGTGGTGGGGACTTCAGGACCACGAGAGACCCTGCTGGATGAGGCTGGTGATCCTGCAGCCCAGCATCGTGCTTCAGCGACAACAAAACATGCTGATTTTAAATGGTTTGTGGATGTTCCAGTCCCTTGGAACTCGCTGAGGCTACCTGCTTCTGTGCAGGCACTTGAGGGAGCTCGCTGCTGGAGCCAGCGGTGCTCCTATCTGTCTGAAGCTATCTCCAGTACTTCCTTCAGATGCCTCCTACTTCTCATATTGGCAGGATTTGATGAGCAGGGGCGCTGCATTGATACTTTCATTTTTTCCTCTTTACCCTTGCTTGTGAGCTGTGGCTGTACTCTGTGAGTCTCATGTCCTTCCAGCAGGGGGGTCCCAGATCATTTTGTCTGTCCTCACATGGCAGCTGCTCCATCCCTTCCCTGAACCTTCTTCAACTCCAGGATGCATTTTCTCAGGTGCAGAGGCCAGAACCGAATGCAAGATGCCTTATTGTTTTATATAGCAACGTCTTTAAGTACCACGTTTTCAGTGCCCTTCCTAATGATACGCAATGCTTTATTGCCTTTTTGTTGTTGTTGTTGGCTACTGCCCTTGTTGGAGCTGATGATTTCAGAGAAAACAGTCAGCAGTGACTCAGACTTCCTCCTGCAGTTGGAACTGCAGAAAGTGTAAGTGGTAAGTGTGATTGAGGTATTGCTCAGAAAATTTTCCCCTAGATGCA
The DNA here is from genome assembly GCF_964034855.1 of Anser brachyrhynchus. Taxonomy (NCBI): domain Eukaryota; kingdom Metazoa; phylum Chordata; class Aves; order Anseriformes; family Anatidae; genus Anser; species Anser brachyrhynchus. Next base: position 157,423,260 of record NC_137695.1, on the reverse strand, counting down.
TTACATCACATCCATGGCGAAGTACGTCTGCTACTTTTTGGTAACTTGCTTCGTTTTGTGAGGTCCTTCTGGAGTTTCTTCCTGGTAGCATGGTATTTGCATACCCCCAAGAGCTTAATAGTACCTGTAGACTTGCAGGTTTGTTATCCATCTTGTTAGACATAAAACCAACTCTTACGGGACCTTGCTCCTGAGTCTTTATCTCTGTTTACCATAGGCAAAAGAGTATTGAGATAAGAATAAATTCTTTACCTGAGTTGCTCTGTAACTCTGTAAGTAATGCTAATGATCCCATCTGCCCTGAGTAACCATGGAGTTTTTTGTGCTTGTAACCTCCTTGAATATAGCTTCCACCATTTTTTTTTTCATTTAATTTCTTATCACTCAGTATGCCCGCTCTAAAATTTGGCCACCAGTGGCTGGATAGGTAGCTCTGTGGATACGCTCAATTACTTTGTGCAAATTAATTTGAAGTTTCCAGGTGCATGCTCTTTTAGATGAGGGCAGAATTCAGCTGAAATGAAGGAAAATGCAAGTGGGTTACTCAGCATCTCAATCGGAATTTGGGCTTTTTTCTTTTTAATTCAAAAAACTAGCATTCAACAACCAAGCCAAGTGATTTACGAGGAGCGTCTCCTTCAGTGGGAGAGGGGTAATTGTTATTGGAAACTGTTGAAAGACTTTTGTAGATGCTGGAAACTAAGGAGACTAAACATTGCTTTTGTTTTTAAATCACAGTAGGTGAGAAGCAGAAGGCAGGTACAAGCAGAAGGTTGGGGGCAGTGAGAATAATGCCACAGTTAATTAGCTACGGATTTGTCAATTTGTCAGTTATGGAAATAAATATAAACTGAACACGTTCCTGAGATATAGGACAAGTTGACGCTTGTGTTTCTGTAATAGGATATTTTGCTTATGCATGATATTGTTTTAAGCTGTCTGAAGTATGGCAGATAGGTGGTGATGATACCGTAAATATATCATACCTGTTCTGTCAACCAAACCATCTCAAAAAAAAAAAAAGGTAATGTTCTGTGCAGTATGGCAGTTGGCCTTCTAATTTTTCCTTACCTTAATTTTGTGTTGCATTTACAATTCAGAGACAGCAGCGTGCATTAAAACTAATAAATCGTAAAACAGACCTTCTCGAAATACAATACAGAATGTGCACATTTCCTGAGGAGGGTCTAATAGCGGTTCATTCTTGGCTGTTCGCTCATTAACCTTTTCAACAGACGTAGATGAAAGCATTAAGTCATTACTGCTGATACTCACAGTTGAAACAAGGATTTAAACGAATTTAATAAAGGATTACAGCGCAACCTGGGTCTCCTACGAAGTAGGGTTGAAAACAAAAGCCGTGTGGTTTTATACACTGAATTTCCTCTGATTTGGTGAAAGGACAAAAAGTGTGGGCAAGTTGGGTGGATGGAAGAGTCTGTCCTCTATTATTCGGCTGTTTCTATGCTTAAGGCAAATGCAGTAAATACGTCAAAGGGGGAAAAACTAAAAACACCACCAGCTTGCTTAGACTGTGGGTGACGTACGAATACTGTGTCAGGTACTGGTATCTGCAAATCAGAGGTGCTACTGAAAGCAAAAATAGTGTGAGATCTGTAAGGATGATCAAAGGTTTAGAGAAACGGGCCTCTATAGTGAAACACTTCTGTCTCTCATTCTGTGCAGCTAATGTAAAAAGAGTTCTCGTTGAGTTGATCTTTAACCTAAAATTGCCTTAATGGGAAATGATATAATAAAGGGCTGCTACCATTCAGCTCTGCAGACTGCTGAATTAGAAGTAGGTTAGATTGAGGTTAGAAATAAGGTATGAACTTTCAACAGTGAATGAAAATATATGGAAAAATTAACCATTGGTTACTGTAGATTTTGCATGGGAATTTAATCATGTTGTAAAAACTCCTTAACAGCTTTTCCGTACTGGATATGCTGCAAGAATGAACTAATAGTAGTTCCAGTGTCTTTGCCTGATGGATCAGATGGCCACGGAGTAATAAAAGAATCATAGAATATCCCAATTGGAAGGGACCAACAAGTCCCCACAAGTTGAGTTGGATCATCGAGTCCAACTTCTGGGTCCCCAAAGGACCACCCAAAAAAATCAGACCGTATTTCTGAGTGTTGTCCAAACGCTTCTCGATCTCCATCAGTCTCGGGCCTGTCCCAGTGCCCGACCACCTCTGGGTGCAGACCCTTTCCCTAACCCCCAGCCTGACCCTCCCCTGTCCCAGCTCCATGCCGGTCCCTCGGGTCCTGTCGCTGTCCCCAGAGAGCAGAGCTCAGCGCCTGCCCCTCCGCTCCCCTCGTGAGGGAGCTGCAGGCCGCCATGAGGCCTCCCCTCGGCCTGCTCTGCTCTGGCCTGAACAAACCAAGGGATCTTTTCGTAGAAGGAAATTAAGTTTGTTAGAAGTGACCTTCCCCTAGCGAACCCATGTTGGCTCTCACCAATGACTGCATTGTCCTTCAGGTGTTTTTCACAATTTCCCTGAGTTAACTCATTTTCAATAAATCCTTGAGCGTCACAACAAATGTCAATTTATGATGGTTTTTTAAGGTTGTTTGTGTTCTCTGCTTAATTGTTTACACTTTAAAAATGAAAACCTAGACAATGAAATCTAAGCTTCATCAAAGATTAGAGGAGCATCCATCCACAGGTCCCCTTTGCCTGTCAGCGAGCAGTAGGAAGGGAGGCTTCAGGGCTGTTGAATGCAGCCTTTGAGGCACCATCGTGCAGGATCAGTCATGGGAAGGCTAAATGCTGAATACGCAAATGTATTCCTAAATGCTTTTTGGTACCGGTAGGTAAATAAGCAAATCGCATTTGAAGTTGTGGCTGTGATATTCCTCGTTCAGCTGGAGGGCTGGTTGCTGAAGGACACGTCCTGCTTCGCTTCCTGGAGCTTGGGAGCTTGTGGTCTGCGGTTCCTCGCATGCTGAGAGCCCATGTTCCTCGCAGGAATGAGAGATCGGTTCGTGAACCGAATAGCTGAACACTTTTCAAGGGGATACTGTTAGGTTAGTCTGCTATTGCTACAGTAAAACAGGATTGAATTTCTTGTGGTCGTCTGCTTGCCGCGGCTCTGGAAAGAGATCTGTGCCTGCAGCCTGGGTAAGTGTGTGAGCCTCTGTCATGGCCCGTGGAGCCATATTCTCATCTTACCATGGGACAGGAACACAAAGCTCACAAAATATTCCTGGTTTTGATGATTAGATGTTACTCTTGGAAAGAAGGAAGTTAAATTGTGGCTCCATTTCCAAGAAAGCATTTGAGGAAAGTCTGCAGTGCAAAATGCATGGTTTCATTCAAAACAATTTTTTTATTTAAACTTTTTTTTTTTTAAAAGAAGTGTTACAAATATATGAATCCCTTGGAGTGCTGGATATCATAGAAAACGCTACTTGTTGACTGGATCAGCAAAGCCTGTGTGAGGACTGTACTGCCGCAGACCATCCCAACGGGTATAGAAGTAACAGTAGTATTCCTTCTTTAAAATGAAGTCCTTCTGTGAATTCATGTAGCTAATTGATTTACTTAGCAAGATTTTTGGCTGAGGAACTGTATTTCGTAGCACCTCTAACGTTGTTACAGCTTCTTTCCTGTTCTGTTATTGTTACCTGTGTCTAGTGTTACAGAAAGTGATTGGAAATGACCTCTTGAAGCCATCTCGTTCCTTCATCCTTCCACTATCTATCTAGGATTAAAAACAGTTTTCCTTGAGAAGTAGCTTACCTTTGCTAGGTATATAAAAGGCGCTGGAAAAAAAATATGGTCTAAAGTTTATTTTTCTTTTTGCCTATGTAATAACTGGCAGTTTGTTTCTATTTAGTAGCATGGTAAGTAAGAACATAAACGCAGAACGTGACTGATTTGCTTGGAAGTAGCAGTAGAAAGAGAAATACATGAAATCTGCATGTTTTTTAAATACGCTTTGAAGAAAATGTTTGGAACAGATGGGAACGTACGGTTGGCTCGTGTTACCCAGCTGTAAATACGGTGCACGTGCCAGTTCATGGGCGTTCAGGAAACGAGTTGCGGGAGACAGGTCAGTGCAAACCTCCAGTGGGGGGGGGTCCTCACCGACAGAACAGCTCCTGGAAAAGGAAGTAAAATGCTCTTGTCTCTGGACTCTTGCAGTCACACACAAGGTTAGGAGCCTAACTTTAGTTTTCCCTCTTCCTAAGCTCAGCAGCGAATGACTTTCTCCTTTATAGAGATGTGAATGGTATAATGTGCTTTGGATTGTGCTGTAATGCAAGGGATCATAGTGAGCTCAGATTCCCAGCAGCGACTGATGGGCGGAGGTCTGGCCTGGCAGCCCGGTGTGTGGGGCTGTGTTGTTCTAGTAGGGTGGCAGGGTGAGGTGTTTGCACTCTTGGAAGCATCAGGTGGGGCTTTGTGAGCTCGGCTCCGCTCCAGGAAGTGAGAAATGAGGGAAAACTGGGGGGCGACACTGGGGAGGGGAACTCAAAAAGGGAAATCTTTTTGCACAGCAAAGAAAACAGGTGTGTAAACATGATCTGAAATGAGTAGCTGGCTGAATGCGTAGTCTGTTTACTTCTCAATGAATTAAGTCTTTAAAACGCTGTCAGAACCCACTAGTCTTTTTTCAATGTTAGATGTTAAATGAAAAACTGTATTCAGAGAATAAGCTTAAAAAGTTTCAAGCCAGAAAAGATGAGAGTGCGCTGGGGAGATGGGGTAGGCCCAACGGTAAGAAACATCATGGAATTTAATCTTCAAAATTTGTGATGCAGCTGCAACTAATAAAAATGCATGAAGGTAATGAAGTAAGTAACATTTACTGCTGTGGTTCCTGCGTGCACAGTGACCACAAAGCGTGGAACTGGTACTTCTGTTTGCAATCGTGACAGTGTTTGCTTCGTTTTTTGCTATTATGAGTTGATGTTTCTTAGCAGTTGCTGTTTTCCGGAGTTAAGATGCATTAGCCTATGGAAGACCTTGGGCTTGATGGAAATCTTTGAAAAATACGATACAAGCAACTCGCTAAGTGCACTGATGCAATTTTCAGTTGACTGATGTGACCTTCAGGCTTCAATTTCTTTTGGCCTACTTGTTTTTAACTCTAGTGTGTGCGTGTCAATTAATCTTGGAAAACAGTCTCAGTGTTAGAAGAACGTGGACTTGCAGGAAGCCGCTGAGTATACTTGTCCCGGAGGTGCAGCATCTCTTCACTTTATGCATTTACAGAACTAATTTGCAGTGGAACTTGGAAGTACTAAATCATTACAGTCGTGGACTTCAGTATAGCAGCAGATCTGATCTGGTGGGTCCTAGGGAGGTCGGTGGGACCTACCTGTGCGCAGATGCCTTCGCACGGGGATAGCACAGAGGAAGAAGCAACTCAGGAGTTGGGGACAAACACACAAGTACCACAAGCAATTCGTTAAGTTAAAGTCACGTGTGTGTCCTAGACACAGAGCTTTCCCTCGAGCTGTTTGAAATTGCTTGGCTAAGTTCAGAGGATGTAAATTAATGTTTTCTGCATATCTCTGTGGTATGATAATGTATTTATCTGGCGGCCGTGTTTACCATTATTTTCTTGCGATCTGTTGTGGAGGCACAAGTAATCAAATGGGCTGCTTCAGGAGTAATAAATGCTGTGATAAAAATTTTCCAGTACATCAAGGGCTATAAGGAAACTTTAATGCAGCTTTTAGTTTTTTATGGTAAATTAAAATTTCAGTTTTCTTTATAAATTTAAGTATAAACGGAATTTAGAGATTAGTTTCCATCACGGTAGAAAAATTAAAATCAAATGTAATGCTTTCTGCTCTGCAGTCTTACTCTAGGTTATTTACTCGAGTGGCCAGGGTTGTTTGTGTGGTCTTAGTGACAAGCAGAAATTGTTTTGTCTTTATCCAAAAAAAAAGTGTGGGGGGAAACTACCAAACCTATATGTAAACAGGCGGGCAGAAAGGTGTGACGTTTCGCTTGATTCATTAAATTTTACAAGTTAATTATAGCTTCAACATTTTTCTGCCAGAAGGAAGCTCCCTTCCTTGTACACTGATGTGTGCTCGATGCAGAAGCTGTTGCAGGAGGCAACTTGAGGCTTTTCCTTCCTGCGGTTCGTGCAGCTTCTTCCTGCCTGCCTTTCTCCTATCTAAAGGCATTTCTGACCACATCAGCTCGTTTTGTCCATAAGCAGACAGCATGGTGAGCAGCTCTTCGATGTAACTTAACTGACTTTCAGACTTTTTGTTCTGCCGGAACAAAGCATGCAATGTTTTCTCTGCTCTTTCGGGTGTCCTGTTGCTATTTTTGTTTGGCATTTTAAGTGTGGTTTAGCTTTGTTTTGCTTCTTCACTGTTCCTCAGAGTACTGAAGTTCGGTTTTGAAATTTTCGGGAGGCTGCCTTTAGGTTTTCTTTCCAAGTGTAATCCTCTTTGGTATTCAAGTTTTGCCATTTTTTGCAGCTGCAAACGTGGCTTATAAATGAAAGCAAGCATGATGTTACGAGTCTGGCAGTGAGAGCAGGGCTACGTTTATTAAGCCTTGTTATTTCTTCTAATAGGTACCAATGCAGTGACCGTCTGCCCTGATAATCTCTGAATTTGTTCCAGTTGCTACACCTATTGATGAAGTTCAACTTCCACTGGGCTTTTGTACCCAGAACAGGGATTTTGTTACTCAATATTGCTGTTGCCTTTTGACCAAGCAACTATGTAGACCTTTTTTCATAGTTCAGTTTAGTTTCTTATTTGTTTTCTTCCTACTTTGCCATATTTGTATTTATTTCAGTTTTCATTAACCCCTCGGTGCTTGTCCCCTGTCCTCATCCTTACTGACCTGGAGTAACTCTTGCTTTCTCATTCTGGGTGGGTTGTAGTTTCTCTTCTGAGCCTGGTCAGCACCTCCAGTCCCATGGGCGGATCACATAGATTTGAGATGACAGATGTAGGAAAACCAGGCAGAAGGAATATAATGAGTTATAATTTATATTATTGCCTGTTCACGTACTTACATTGATGTCTACTCTTTTTAAGGTATCATTTTTAATATGGTCTATTTAGACTGAACTAGTGGTTTTTGTAAGGTCGATTGTAGTTCAAGACAGCCTTGACTTTTACTATGAAAATGTTCAGCAGCTGTGTCTTGTGGCTCAGACAGTGGCAAAGATCAGTCCTCCTTTCTTGGAGTATTGCTTCTCGTGTTCCAAGCCTGGTCGTTTGTAAGGTTTCTTTGGTAAGGTTTATATGGTCTGTTCTCTAAAGGGTTAAGAATAAAGAAAATAATAATGCCCTCTTCATATGCCAAGAGTAACCCTGACACTTCTAACACTGAAATTATATAGGTAATAATAGAGAAATGCATATGTAATATGAATTTGTATGTAGTGACTGGTATTCTGCTGTAATAATTACCCTCACTGCTTAGTGTCATCTTTATCCTTCAATTAGGCGGGCAAAACATAATCTTGTTAATGAACAGGGTGAGACAAGGGAAATGCTTCTGACTTGCAGGTGGCATGCCTAGCAGCTAGCAAATTGCTTCAGATAATGGGCTTTATTAAGCAAGTACAGCTTTGCAGAAAAGTGATTAGGCTGCTTCAGTTGCAGGGCTATTTTCCCTTCTGCTTCTAAATGTATTTCTTTATCGTTACAGATATTTCAAGACATTCCTTGCCAGCAGGTAAGTTCTCTTCTTTCATTTATGTCTTGATGTGACAGCGAGCAGCGTTCAGAGGCTCGCTTGCAATACAGCAGTGCTTTTATATAATCAGAGTATCGGTTCGTACCGGTCCTGCCGTGGCACTTAGTCACGCGGGGACCTGAGGTAATGCTAAGGTCCAAACAAGACCTGTTGAGGTCCAGAGACTTTCCCGTTCAGATGGTGTACTTTGACAAGAGGAGGAGGTAACTGGAATATATGCCGTTGTTAAATATGCATGTGATGTGGTTAACGTTTAAAACAGCACAGCGTGTGATAAAGCTGTCAGAACAGCAGCGGTATTGGTGGTGGTGGATCGGAGGGACAGCCTGCAAGGAGGTGGATGGTGGTTTATAGTTGGCAGGACTCTCCCCAGATGCTAGCGGGGATGGTAAGGGACAAGTTCACCTGCCCAGGGTTGCAGGTGACTGTGGCAGAGCTGGAAATATTTCTTTGTTAAACCCCGTGTCTCACCATCAGTGTTCTTTTTTTTTCCAAAAATAATAATAATTTAAAAACAGTATAAATTGACTAGCGCTGTGGGCCCAAGTGTTTGCCATGGAGCTCAGGATGAGGGTGGTTTTTCATTGTTTGCTCTCACAGTGTGTCATCTGTGTCCCCCAACATGAGTAACTGAGGGGACAGCCTCTGTTTGAAACGTGACTTTTCCATTAACAGCACGGTTTACTCAAACCTGAGCAAGTTTTGGGCTGGATATTTGTTATCAGGCCTGCTGCCTGTTGGCCTTACTCTTGGTTGGTGATTTTTCTTAAGTATCCTTTCTGTTATTTCTTCTTGCTGAAGTATGCTTCATATCTATCCATAAAGTGTCTTTATATAGTGAATATCTGAAGTGCAGTGGTATGTATTTATTATGTCTATTATTCGGAATCTGCTCTGGAGGTACCTGCTTTTTCCCATTTGAATCGAATGACCATTTCAATGAAAAGCTTGACAAATTATCTGTTGTACAGTCTTTCCCCAAGAGCTTGAATGTGGCTGCTCTGAGAAGGAATCGTGCTTGCTTGGAGGAGGGAAGAGAGCTCTAAATCTGGAGAAAGTTGTTTTCCTTTCGGGGAAGGTGTACCTTTAAAAGGATGTGAGAATGCTGAGAGCAGTTGTCAGGAAGGCAAGTACTCGTGGAGGATGCTGCAAAATGTTTGGTGAGGCTGTGGCAAGCTCTGGGTATCGTGTTGTTCTGAGTTTCCATTCGGGACTCAAAGATTTTGTCTGCTGCTGTGAATCTGAGTCACAACGAGATTATTCCTTTCAATTTGTGTATGTGCAGGGGGCTGTCCCGGTTGCAATTCCGAGTGCAATTTTAGCTGTGACATTGAATACTGATAGAAGGCAAATAATTGTCCAGGATTTTGAAATGGTAACCTTTTTCTGCGGTAAGGTACGGGGATTTTATATAGGTTACAAAAGCTGTACACCGTAGCTTGACTGTAGCAAGGATTTAACAATACTCATAGGTAAGGAAATTAAGGGAACTTGTTTTAAAAACATACTTAAAGTGTTGTCAGAAGAAAAGAATGCTTGGAAAGGAGTCCCACAGAGGTCTGACTTGTCCTGTGGTATTACAATAGCTTCATTAATGGCCATGATGGTGGACTTAATGTGCTTATTCAATTTACAAGTGACAGCAGTATAAAAAGGGCTACAAGCACACTGGAGGATGGAATTAAAACTCAACAGAAACTTGACAAACTGGAGAAATAGCCAGGATGAAAGATACAAAGCATTTGAATAAAGACGCATTCGAATAAATTCTGCGTTTAGATGGGAAGCTTTAATTGATGTTGTTCTGTCACCAGAACTCATATTTGCAGAACTTCACTTTCTTTTCTGGGTGCCACTTTTAACAGATGCCAATAGAAATGCTCTCACTTCCGCCTCCTGTGTTTTAGTACTCAACTTTGCATCGTAATCCACTGAAAGTTTTTTCGGCACTTGAAGACTTTGCAGTTGCAAGGAGGGTATTTAGAATGGTCTTAGTTACAGTGTCTCGTTCAAGGTTGTGTTGCACGTAAGTTCGTTGTGGTCAGTGGTATACCAAAGTCATCCGGAAAACTTCCTCTTCACTTCGGTTTCATAACAAACTCTTGTGGTATGAATAATTGCTTGTGTGCTGCTGAAGGTATTGGTTGACTGGCCGCTGGTTAAATCATTGCTAGGGAGTTGCCCTACATGAGTCTGTGTCACTGCTTTGACGTCTAGGTAACTTCTGTGTTTTATTACCTTTTAACAGAGCCCATACATACGATCGTAGAGGGTTTCTGCAATGTGAGCCATTAGGGACTTGGAAGGAAATGTGCTAAAATATCATAATTTCAAAGCCAGATAGAGAACAAAGTGTTCTTGTCTATATGTGAAGCTATCCTTGAATACGGGTGTGTTCATAGTATGCCTGGAGGAATGAAAGGCTAGCTTCCTTTGGTAAATGCAATTAAACTTTTTGTCCGTTTGGCACTGTTGGAATTAAAAATAATCCCTCCTGGATTTTATTCCCCTCTGAATTTAAAACAGGTATAGTATTAGTGATGTAAGTGGCTGTTCTTAAGCCTTGGTCCTTTGTTCTTGATACTGTAGTGCAAATAAGTACTCATTACTAGAATCAAGAAATAGTAAGAAAGCAAGAAAATGTGTATTACGGGACTACATCAGATAGTTACAGAATAATGAGAAATGAACATATACTGGGTTTCTAGTCGGAAATGGAGCAAAGCATTTTCCCAGAATGGAATCTTAAATGCGGATGTTCTCTCCTTGAAGACTCTCTCCTTCAGAGATACTCTGGTGAGTTGAGTGAAGTGGTGTTCTCCTAGCGTAAAGTATTGAAAAGTGAATAGGAAATGAGTTATCTTGTCTGCGTAGCTGAATTCCAGAGGTGCGCTATATTTGAGGTCTCTCCAATGTTTTTGGGTGGATTTTGTGATGCACAGCATAGAATTTAGGTAAGTACCATCCACACACAGCCATTGTTATCTTGACATAGTAAATGGCTTTGGAACTAGCTTTAGTTCCATGTGACCAGAAAAAAAAAACTATAAAAATGAAGTGATACATCTTCAACTCAGCCTAACAATGTTGCTCTTCCTGAATTAAAAAAAATGTTTTCCTTCCGTCATTCGTTAGTGTGTTCCTTCTTACAGAAAGCCTGCTGGTGATCCCTTTAGTTAAACCAGATTCGTCCCCTGGAACCCTCCACAGAAACACACTGCCTCAAAAAAACCTGCTGCTGCTTTTTCTGTTAGCTACCAGCTACGAGGCAGGGTGTTCAATGCTGTGCTGTGTAGCCGGATCCTTCTTATCCTAAATCTACACCTGCTGTCTGATGTATTTGCATATAGCAACCTGAAATGCAACAGTGCTTTTCAGACTCGAGGGGAAAAAAGAAGCAGGGTTACTTTCTATGATGTTAAAAGACGGAAAATTAAAAGTCGGTTTTGAGGAATAGCCAGGTGAAGTCGCAGTAGCAAGAACTGACAAATTGATGAAAAGCAGAATTCTTAAAAATAAATGTTCCCGCTTAATACAGTGGGTAATAAATTCTGCAGAGATTATTCATATAGCTGAGAACAAACTCAGTAATACTAGCAGAGAACTGTTGTCAATGTCGCTGTTTAAAGCACAAATGAATAACCAACTGTGGACTCAAAAGTAAATAAGTACAAAATAGTGGCCTTTTGATTTGTTGCTTCAATTCTAAAGAAGTGAAAGTGAACTGTGCTAGAGACTGTAGGCAGTTCCTCTCGCTGCTCGTGTCACATTGCCTGTTACACGGTGCCTAAGGGGGTATGCAAGGAAACCTGCATCGGCTGTTTCATTACAGTAGTTTCAATACCTTTGGAAAATCAGGATTTTCTTCAAGGAATTTTTGAAAATTTTATCTAGATTTCTGCTTCTTTTCCAACAGTATTCAATTTACTAAATTAAATAAAACAGTATTAACATTTTAAATGTATTTTTCATATGTTTGTAATATCTCTGGTTGTAGTTTTTTTACTTTGTGTTTAGATGAGGCACTCATACAAATGAAAAAACAAGGAATTAGCAATTTTCAGTCTATAAAAAGCTAGTGCTGTCACGTCAGAATAGTTGTCTGCATGCCCCTTGAAGTTTGGAAGTCCCAAGAAAGCTTTTTCTTCTTTTGATACAAGTGTACTTTATAATTTTAATTCTTTCTCCACCATTGAGGAATGTGCTATATCTAGACTTCCAAATACTGTATCGCAAAGCCCCTATTCCTTTTGGATGAGAATTATTGCTGATAAAACTTGTCACCTTGAAGAAATTTCCTTTGCCTATTGTAGGCTAAATCTTCCTTCTTTAAAATTTTGTTGTGTACTTCTAATAATCTAATTCTCTGTGCTCATAAAATACCTTTTGCTACTGTTATATACCTCTGACACTCGGTAAAGCAATGTATCTATCCTTTGTCTGCTGCTGTGAGGTGTCTGGCTTTTTGTATTGAACACTTTGGGGATGTGAGGAGAAGACAACAAAAACTTTGAAATTCAATATTTGCAAGCCTTTTTAATGAAACTTTCTATGCTCATTTTGGCTGCTCTTTTGACACTGCCCTCTCCCACCCTTCCCTTTGCCCCCATGCGTATCTTGTAGCTCATGTCCAAACAATTCAAAAGCAACAGCATGGTTTTTAATTAAAAGATAACTTCCTCAGTGAGTAGAGTTGAGGTGATGAGACATACTGAACACCTCACTGAAATCTAGGTGGCTTAGCGTTTCTTCTTTTTCCTTTAGAAAATGTTGTTAATCTTTTATTTGTTGTGGCTGGTCTCCACCTGGACTTCAAGCTGTTGGTCACAAGCTGTTGAGTGTGACAGTCTGGACTGTTTTCGGTTTGTCTCAATGTCCATTTATTTCGTCCGTGCTTCATCAGTTTGTCTACGAAGATGTTGTCAAAGGGAGGCAGTGCTGAAAGCTTTGCTGAAGTAAAGATAAACAACATCCCCTTGTCCACCAAGCTAGCCCGTTCATCATAGAAGTCTATCAGGTTGGTCAGGAATGATAGACCTCCATCACTTGTGCCTGGAAGCTATCAACAGACTCCAGAAACCCTTGGGGTTTGCTGTACCCTGCTGCATTGACCCTCCAGCAGATACCAGGGTGGTTAGTCCCCCGTGATGACCACGGTCTGCTTATTCCAGTTATGTCCTTCCATATCTCCTGCTGCACTCCTTGTTAGATATCCTTTTTGATCAGCTCTTCACCCGGTTATCATCTGTGCCCTCCGTCATTTCTAGTTTCAAGCTCTTCTCACCAAGTTGGCCAGCCTGTTGGTAAAGATGCTTTTGCCTCACTTTGTAAGGTGGATCCCTTCTCTTCCAAGAAGTCTTCAATCCTCAGAGAGGATCCCAGCCAAAACCCTGTCGCCAACACCAGCTGTGCAACCTTTTATTGACCCACAAGATCCATCTACTCCTCAAGCCATTGCTCTTCTCAGTAGTATCAGAAGAAACAAAAAAGGACAAGTGCTTGTAGCATCAGTAAACTAGGGGTAGCCTTATATGTAATTATCAAAGCGAAATAATTGACTTGTGTTTGCAAGTAACTCTATGGTTTGTCAATGATAGTTAGCTAAGGCAGTAATTCATTATTCCCTCCTGAAGACATTCCATCAGCAAAATGCTGGTGAGCATTAATTTGATATTGTTTAGAGGCAACAATGTCACTTCATCAAACCAACCTGAAAAGCTACCAAGATCTGGTTTGCTTATTTTGAGATTGGTTTAGGGCATTACTGGCTTTGTTATAGCCCATGAAAATACAGCCTAATGGGAAGGTAATTATTTAGAAAGAAAGAGAGAATCTTTCTTTTGTAACAGGTTGTGGAAAGGGGGAAGACTATCTGCAATGACAGATCTAGGAGTCTTTATTTTTTAAAAAAATGCAGGATAAATATTAGTTGCTGCTGCTTCTCATTTAAAATGTTGGTTTGGTAGAGGTCATTTAGAAGGTAAACTACAATAAGCTGGTGTATAAAGTCTTGTTTTTCATGTTTTTTTCTGACCTTGGAATCTATATTAGTATTTACACTTATATGTTGGTGCTGTACATTCTGTAAATGTAACTTATGTGCCTCTGAACATGCCAGAGTTTTACTGAACAGTAATAAATTCTGTGTATGGCTATAGATGTAGATAAACTTGGTTTTTGAAAAAAAAAATGTTATTCATATAAACACTTCCATAAGAGATTCTTAAACTTCGGTATGTGTAGTACCAGCAGTGTAAAAATGTAGTTTAAGAGGCTCTTCCATCTGTGTGTGGCAGCCAGACTGTGCTCGAAGGTTATGTTTGGCATCTCAGTCTTGCACTGAAGGGACAGAAGAAAAAGAATAGAAGGAAAAAGGTTTCAGCGTAGGGTATTGAATTTTGGGGATAAAAGTCAGAACTGGGAGTAGTGTGGCACCCCTGGTAACTGGTTTAGTCTGTTTTGATGCTCAAAGTGAAATTCAATGCATTTATCGCTTGATTAATGCACTATGACAGGACTGCATGAAAATGTAGGGAGTAGGAGTTGATGACGTGAAAAGTCCTTCTAGTCCTATGCTTTGTGTTCCTGTAAACATTAGCAAGCTGGTTTAGTAGTCTGATAACTTTAAAAAAGCAAACAATGAAATAAAACAAAAGCCTGCAGCAGTTGAGCACATTCCTGTAGTGCTTCCTGTCTAGCTCCCAAGATTTTGGGGGGACACACAGTTAGGATTGTTCTTGATTCTCTGCAACCACCTGGACGTGGAAGAATTCCAGAAGTGAAGGATATGCCATATGCGAAGCCAAAGGCACGTTGCTGAGTGTTATTCAAGTGGCATACTTGATCTGGATCTAAAGTGGAATTTTGTCTGGACTCTACCAGCGTTACAGAAACATGAGATTTCTCACATTTCTGCAGGAAAAACTGGTTTTTGGCCTCAGGGGAGTAGCTGTGTAATGAATGCTGTTGTGCTTCTCAGAAGTGAAGGTTGGACTCTGGTGGAAGTGGAGCTGGTGCACTCATTTCAGCGGGTACCTTTGCAAAGACCTGACCAAGCGTCCCTGTTCCAGCTTGATGGAGCAAACCCTGCTGGAATGAGACATCCTGATAGTAGCAGAGTATGCAAAAATTGTTTCCCATTTTGTTACACATAATTGTGTGCTAACAGTGAACTAATTGTCAGTGCTGTTTTAGAGCATCAGCCAGAGGGAGTTGCTTTTAAATTGAAAGATTGGCTGTAGATGCTCTAGGAAGAGTATGCCTCCTCATTTACCCTGGGACACTGTACAGCTGCAAACTCTAAGGGAACTTCTTAAGGCTGTTTGGTAAGGAGTTAGGAACTTAAGGGATTTGTTTGCTGTAGGGTGGGTTTTTCTGAGTTTGTAAAAATTTGTTTGAAAGTCAAGGCAGGAGGTAGGTAGCTGAGAGAACTGGAAAATTCACCTATCTCCTTAAAGGACGAAAAAAAAAGATGTTAAAGCAGAGCCAGCCTTGCAAGCGGAGGACGGTGAGCTATTCAGGCATTAGGGTATGGTGTATGAGAGACTGTGTCGCTTCTTTATAGCATGAAACCTTTGGTGGCAGCTGTTGAAAGTGTCTTGTAATGGTGCAGAACACAGTAAGAAAAACATGAAATTCTGAAAGCTAAAGAATTTAATAATTACAGTACATAAACAGGTATACTTTATCTTGCAAGCAGTATCATGCTTATGCCCATAACGCATTTACTCTGTTTTTAATAAGGCTACTCCACAGAAAAGTACAATTTCTGCTAATTTCTGTAACCACTTCAACTCCTGTAGTTCTTCAAACTCATAGAAATAATACACAGAATGGATTTCTCTTAAACCACGCACCATGTTGGTTTCCTGTCCAGTTATATTTGCATCTCATATTGTAGCTTTCTGCTGCAGAAGCAACCGAGATGACTAAACCTTGATAAATTTTTTGAGATGTTACTTTTCCCTCTAAAAAAACTCAAAAGTATGGAAAAGGAGCATTCTTCCTATCCCTCCGCTTTGTCAAGATGTTGACATAATCTTTCTGGATTTCTGTAAAGCTTTTGATCTTGTCTCTCACAGTGTCCTTCTGGACAAGATGACCAGAATGCAGTTAGATAAAAGCATAATATGATGGCTGAACAACTGGCTGATGGGTCAGGCCAAGAAGCTTCTTGTAAATGGCGTAACGTTGGGATTGTGACCTGTTGCTAGTAGGGTTCCCCAGGGCTCCATTTTTAGGACCAGCCCTCTTCAGTGTTTTCATGCACGATTTTGGATGTAGGATGTGGAGGGTTTTTAGAGCAAGTCCACAGATGATACCAAAATTGGGTGGACCTGTTGATTCCATCAAGGGTGGTGAGGCCTTGCAGAGATCTGGACAAATTAGAGGGGTGGGCAATCACCAACAACATGAAGTTTAACAGGAGCAAGTGCTGGATTCTGCACCTGGGAAGGGGCAACCCTGGTTATACGAACACACTGAGGGACAAGGTGCTGGAGAGCAGCCTAACGGGGAGGGATCTGGGGTTTTGGTCAACAGCAAGCTGAACATGAGCCAGCAGCATGCCTTGGCGGCCAGAAGGGCCAACCGTACCCTGGGGTGTGTCAAGCACAGCATCGCTAGTCGGTCGAGGGAAGGAACGGTCCTGCTCTGTTCTGTGCTGGTGTGGCCTCACCTCAAGTCCCGTGTGCACTTTTGGGTGTCACAGTACAAGAAAGATATAAAGCTGTTAGAGAGCATCCAAAGAAGGGCTACGAAGATGGTGAAGGGTCTGGAGAACAAGGCGTATGAGGAGCAGCTGAGGTGCCTTGGTTTGTTCAGGCCAGAGCAGAGCAGGCCGAGGGGAGGCCTTATGGCGGCCTGCAGCTCCCTCACGAGGGGAGCGGAGGGGCAGGCGCTGAGCTCTGCTCTCTGGGGACAGCGACAGGACCCGAGGGAACGGCATGGAGCTGGGACAGGGGAGGGTCAGGCTGGGGGTTAGGGAAAGGTTCTGCACCCAGAGGTGGTCAGCACTGGGACAGGCTCCCCAGGGCAGTGATCACAGCGCCGAGCCTGCAGGAGTTCAAGACTTGTTTAGACAACGCTCTCAGACATGTAGTCTGATTTTTTTTGGGTGGTCTTCTGGGGACCCAGGAGTTGGATTCGATCATCCTTGTGGGTCCCTTCCAACTCAGGATATTCTGGGATTCTAGGATACCTGTGGAATTGGGCACAATTAGCAGTGTGTTTTGATGAGACCTGAAACTTGCTTGGATGTGCTTTTTATACTGTCCAAGTATGTTAGTACCTAAGGTTTTGATAGCAGCAAATATGAAGTAAAGGAGGGGTGGGGATGACGGCGTTACTGAAAGAAGGATTCTGGAAATCAGGTTGGAGCTTGTGTAGTTGTTTATATAAAATATTAGTTGTTTGTGTTTTTTTTTTTTCTGCAAGACCTGAGTTGGGAGTGGTTTGGGATCGTCTCCCAAAATACACATAAGCTTGTTTGAAGTAGAACATCATGGGCCACAGTGAACTAAGAGGAAAAACATTACGTGGTTGAACTTTTATCAGACTTTGTTATAAGTTACGCCTAAAATGATCATAAATGAAAGACTATATGAGAATTCCTGCTGATTGTTCCCTGGTCAACTATGCATCCTCCAAGAGGAGGATTAAATGGTTTTGTTAAGCTTTTAAAACTTTAGACCTTATGATACGGAAAGGTATATGGTGGGATGTTAGATGTAGTCGTGATGATTGAGGTTCTGGAAACATCAGCAGTTGAATTACTGACATTTTGTAATGTACAACTTGTTTTATAATGGTTTTAAATTGAAATTTGGAGGACAGTGATGAGCTTTGTTGAACAACCTTCCTCTTTCAAAGCCTGAGGGGAAGAGGAAGTTTGTCCTTCCTACCCTCAAGACAGAAACAACTAGACATAAGTCATTTAACCTATGAAGGTGACCTATTAAGATGGCAGTTTCATAGATACTTCTGCAATTTAAAAATTCTTACTCTCCCGTCATCTCAGAATGCTTAAACTTCTCTACCAGCAGTTTGACTGCATTCTGTTCTCCATGTGCTGCCACCAAGACAAGGCCTGTGATCTTCCACTGTTTATGCATTCACTGGTTTTTGTCTCGGTCTCTTGTTGCATAAAAACCTTAACATCATGACTAGGTTGAAAGGCATCAAATGGGATTGTGGAGACGAATGCCACAGGTTTTTTGGAAGTGGTGTTTGACAGCTCACTACTAGACAAGAGATGAGTTCTTGGCCTTGTCAGATGCTGTTATGTGCTGACAGCATTGCTCCTGTGACGTTTGGTGATGTAGG
Organism: Anser brachyrhynchus; assembly: GCF_964034855.1. Taxonomy (NCBI): domain Eukaryota; kingdom Metazoa; phylum Chordata; class Aves; order Anseriformes; family Anatidae; genus Anser; species Anser brachyrhynchus. Next base: position 157,405,244 of record NC_137695.1, on the reverse strand, counting down.
TCATTCAGGTTGCTGTCAGGTTTTTTAATGTTGTGTCTACCATTGCAAGACACTGGATATTTATTTAATATCCCTTTCCGTAGATCTGAAGAAGGGCTGTGCCTCAAAAAGTTCTCAGCTGTATCACTTGGTCTTGCACTTTTTGGTTTTGCTTATTTTAATTTGTATTACAACGTTTTTGACTGTCTTTCACTTCATTGAAATGCCGCTTTTTACGTGTAGTTGTCCTCAAGTCGCTGGATAAAGTTAATTACACTTACAAGTCAGTTGAATTTGGAGCTACAGTGGAGAGATGGTGTGGGTCTGCTTGTAAACGTACGTGTTGCAGAAGGACGCAGGCTAGGGGCAATTGCTGTCTTTGAAACAGTTTTACCCAGTGTTACCGCTTGTTAATGAACCCAACGTGGGCTTTATTTCGCAGTGACATCCCGAAAGCCTTTTTACAACTGAGCCATACATACTTGTATTTTCTGGGCACTTTGGTTTAGAGTTTACAGGCACTTCCGTGGGTAAGCCTGTTTGATAGAACAGTGCAGTTTTGTCTAATTGGAGCAACAAATGAGTTTATATAAGGTGGTAGATTTTGCATCGAATAAAAGGTTTTGTGTTACCCGAGGACAACCTTTGATCCCCATAACGGAGCGGATAATGCCTCATGCAAACACCAGTAAACTTTCAAAGAGCTGCTTCTCAGGTAGTCAGAGACACGGGAGAAAGTTCCTGTAAAGTGAATGGCACTTCTTGGTAGAAAATTGTAAGGGGGGAATGGTTGAAGTGAACAGGAGTTGATTTTTTTTGTGTGTGTGGTTTAGGGGCTATGCTACAGCTGACTTTACTGAGGTTGTGATAAAAAAAAAAAAAAGTTAAACTGAATTTTTTTTTTTGAATTTCTCATGCAACAGTTCTGACCCCAAATTATGCTAATGGAAGAGGAAAAGGTGTATTTGTGCAGCTTTTCTTATATTTTAAATATACATTATTCTTTTCTTGATAGGTTAGGCACAGAATTTGCTTGCTTAAGCAGCCTTAACATTTGCGTTTATAAAACTTTAATTAAGGAGACATTATGTAAAAATTAATTTTTAATTTCCTGCTTTCTTAGGCTTGAAGGATGTCAACACTGGCTTGACTAGTCTAACACCGAAACATTAAAGTTAGACGGGTGTTTATCGTAGCCTGTAAGTGTTTATTTACACATGGAAATTATTTGTGCTACTCTCATCCTTCAGTAAGAAATACATTACTAACCGTTCCACCAGATTTTTAAAAATATAAATGGAATAATGGTGCGTTATTGTGGAGTTTTTTTTTCCATTTGCGATTGCGTTTAGTGATTTGAAAGTCTGAGGAATTGCTAATGTTATATTTGTGTTTTATGTAATGCTGTGAGTCTTTGAAAATTACATGCTTTCTTCTGAGGTGCGGTGATACATAAACTAGACACAACTCTTAGTTGTAAACATCTTTTTAGCATGCATTTTTTTTTGGTAAGCTGTTGTTCTAGCTGTGCATTTAGCATCTGGAGGAGAAGCTGGTAGGATGAGGGAAGCATGTCCAGGCTATGCCATTTCTGGTGAATTAATTGGACCCTCTGTGGCTGCGTAGCTTTCTGTTGTATAACTGGTTATTAGATAGATGAGAGAAAAATCAGCCCAGATACGAGCAGGCACTTCAGAGACTTGCTGACCCCTAACCAACTTCTTTTTCCTCTATCGCCTCTTGGAAGATGTGACCAATTACTTCTCGTTTACCTTTGAATTAATGAAGAGGGGCTTTCAGGAGCGTCTGTAAGGTCAACTGATCCACTCATGCATCCCTTCCACAGAACAAAAGTGATCCTTGCAGAATGAGTCTCCATTAAACAGCATCAAAGGGGGGGGTTCTCCCCCTTGAGGTACTTTCTGCTGTGTTTACCCCATAACCGGAGCCTTTTCCCCACAAACAGAGGAAGCTTTTGTAAGGTTCTGGTGACCGTTCTGGATAGCTTTGTGTCTCGCTCCTTCTCCCCATCCAAACTGGAAGAGAAAAGCAGTGCAACTGGTAAGCACGGGGAGCAGAATGATCAGACTTGATTTTGCCTTAAAGGAAGGAGCAGGAGGTGCAGGGCTGGCTCTTTTCTCCTCTTAGCTTTCCAGCTCACCATCAAGCAGATTTCTGCTTTGTGGAAGCGCTGGAATCGTGAAGGAACTTCTCAAAGACATCTTGAGGACAACAATAGGGTTTTTGGTAAACAACCTAGAATCCAAAGAGGCAGAAGATTGGAATCAGGGCCCTAAGGAAGGAGTAATTTTAAAACATTCTCGGATTTCATGGTGCTGCCTTTATATTTCTCTGCAATAAGCCTTCACAAAAGTAAATGGAAGGAAGTGGGAGAGTATGAGGGGGCTAGTCCACCCACAAGAAAATCTGCTGTGACTTTGATGCCTGCAAATTAATGCAACCCATGTGGGTTTAAAAAATGGCTAGTCTTTATTTATGGAACAATAAAAATAAGTTAACTCAGTGGTCCTTCTAACATCTGGCGTCTTAACAGCATGGGCCAAGACACTGCATGTTGCTCAACGTCAGAGGATCCTTTGGGAAGGGAATCCTTTGGTATGGGAAACTTCAGAGTATTTTGCTCCTTCTCTCTCCCAGCGTCCTGCCCAGTTTCCTTTCCCCAGGTATTTTTATAATGGAATATAACAGAGGTATTTTGGTAACAGTATTTTTATAATGGTATTTTTATAATGGAATATAACAGAGGTATTTTGGTAACAGTATATGAAACACAGCCATGGGAACTAAGGAGGACTTGCATCTCAAAAAGAGATACAAATGCTACTGCAAAATGTAGTTTAGAGGATACTGATGCCAACTAGGTGCTCACGGCATGGTGAGGATGTGTTACTTAAATAAGCACTTCCCAGGAATCGTGGCCTTAGATGCTTTCTACTAATAAAGCTCACCAAGCGCAGGAAGAGACCAAGGAATTAATTCAACGTTGGGTTGAATTTATGCTAGAAAAATGTCTGAAGCAGAGAGATGAAAAATAGTTTATAATGTGGAATGAATTTCATTGGGATGCTAGTATCTTCCTCTGGGCAGCTGCAGCACCAGGGTGTGAATCCTGCAGTGTGTTCCCTCCTTGTCCTGGCTATCAGCTGGCCCAGGCTGAAGCTCGGAGGTGTCTTTCGCTGTGTCATATGAGCTGAAATCTCAAGCATCCTCAAAACAGAGCAAGAAATCCTAAAGCAGGATCTGCTTTATGGAGTGAAGACTAACGTTGAAGACTAAATTCCCAAATCCACATTTCTTGAGAACTTTCCAAAAGAGAACTGATCTTACCGGTCGTTTGCTTTGCTCTTTTTTTTTTTTTTTGCCTTTTTTAAAGGATGATACATTTAGGTACCAGGGCATCCCAAGAAGATCTCCATTACAGTCCTTGCAGAATTGAGCACACCCACAAATAATTACAGTAATTGAAGAAACTGTAAGGGGTAAGCTTGAGGGGGTGCAGATCAGTAAAAATTACGCTGCAGTTTCACTCTTTGGAGAGCATTGCTGCTGAATTCTAGAAACAAACATGGAAAAGCAAATGAATTAGGATGCAGAAGATTGTCACGTGAGCAACGAACATGTTTTAATTGTTAAAACAGTCGTGAGGCACTTTAGCTTTACAGGCTGTTCTGCAGTTCTCAGTAAAAAAGCATTTGCAGCTTAACAAAACAAAACCCTCCATTTCTCATGAAGGCAAATTTGTTTTGGGAACTGTCTTTTTTTTTTAACTGGCAAAATGAATGCAATGAAGAAATGTTCTTTCCCTCTTTTAAATCAATATGCAGATCTTCTTAAAATAAATGTGTTTGTTCTCAAGCACCCAGTTCCTACTGGAGTGATGAGCAGTATCCCAGAATGTGGCTAAGACTGGGAATGGTCAAGTCCAAAAAAATAAAATAATATTGATAGGATTCCTGTGCTCTAGGCTGCACCTTTTTGTTTCATCTAAGAAGCAAAAATACTGCTCTCTTCTCACTGTTGGAAGGAGAGCCCTGGTGCTGGTATGCTCGTCTGGCAGCTGAGATGTTGCAGCAGAGGAACCGAAAAAGAAGGTTTTTATTCTGCTGTTGAACTCTGCCTTAAGATAGACCCATGGACTTCCTTCAGAGTTTCTGAGTACTGAGTTTAGTTTGGTTTCTCTGGGCAAAGAAACTTCTTGATGTAGCTCTGTCCTGCTGCCCATCCCAACAGTGCTCAAACTTGTCAGCCAGCTTGATCAAAATTTGATGAACAGAAGATACTAACTGATGGGGAAATAAAACTGCTCTTTAACCCTTTGTTCCACGAGGCTTTGTTATTTTTGCAGCTGGCTTCTCCGGGAGACGGGATCAGCCCTTCAGGCAAAATGAAAACAACAAACCAAAGAGTCTGTGATACAGCTCAAAAGCTTCTGACTTCTTTGCCTTCGGAGAGCTGATGCTGATACTCTGAAGCCTGGAAACTAGGCTGGCATTGGGCAACTGAAGTCGTTGTCACCGTGCAAAACATAAAAATAAAAACATCAAAATCCTGACTCAAATTTCCTTGGAAGCAAAATATCATTTCCTGTCTGAGGGTCGTGGGCTTTCTAGGTTATTATTGGGGTACTCTGAAGTTTTCTGGTTACAATGTGCATTTTATGAGAATGCCCCTTCCTTCTGTATGTTCTTAGTATGAACAGATACATTTTTTTAATAGATTTTTTTTTTTAGTATTTTGTGTAATAGCCGTTAGCATCATTGCTTACACAGTGAGCACAACACAGGTACTATCGATATATGTCAGCAGGTGCATCTAACACGGGAAGAACAAATGTTCGTGTTCCACAAGCCTGGTTTCTGACAAATGGTCCTTACCTCAGTAAACGGTTTAATCTGATTGGCACTACTTAAAACAGGTGATTTTACGTTAATGGTACTCAGACACCTACTTGGTGTGCAGTATTTGTAAAATGTTGCAAATACTTTTTCAATTTCTTTTTACTTTGTGCCTTATCTTCTCCTTTGCATCACCCCCCCCCAAAAAACAAACAAACAAAAACAAAAAAAAAACCAGCAACCTGTAGGTTTGGGGTTTCTGCCTTTATCCAGAACACAAAGTTTACTCTTTGGGCTTTTTTGTACTGAAAAACTAACAGTGGTGTTTGAAAGAGGAGAAAGAGCTTGTGTCCACTAGGTACTTTTTACAATAATAAATAGAAAAGGTGTAATTAAAAGAAAATACACCCTAGCATCAAGGAAGCGATTGGCTGATTTCGACAATCTGTCTATTCAGAGTACGAAATACCTGGTTAAATTGTAAAACTGAAGAGAAGAGCTCGCAGGCCGTGCAGTACTTTGCATTCACCTTGACTTCGTAGCGTGGTATTACAGCAGGGAGGTACGTCCTTGCCGAGAAGGATCGTCGCGCTCGTCTCATCAGTAAGGAGAGCTGCAAGGAGCAGACAGCATCTCTTGGCACTGGGATTGATAGTCTGTACCAGTTTCATCTGAAAAGTGGAAAGACAAATGCAGGTCCACTCATTTTGCTATAATTTGCCACGGTACTGCCCTTACTAGTTGATATTTAAGAGTTTTATTTTCACAAATAAAACTTAATTTAGGCCCTACCACTTTTGCCTCTCACTTTACTTTTTTTTTTAGCTTGTTTTCTGCAAAACGCCGTCTTTCTATGGGAGAAATCCACACTTTTTTAAAATGCATTTTCCACCCTAACGCACAGAGCAAACAAACTCGGTGAAAACCGGGAAAGCGTCTGCAGCTTTCAGTTTTGCGGCGGAGCGAAACAAGGGTTCAGGGTCACGAGGTGGCGGAGCCGGACCTGGAAAATCGCCTTGCCTGTGCCTTGCTGGGCTGGAGCTGGCACCGCACCGGCACCTGCCCTCCTCCGCGCATCTTCCGTAGGACACAAATGCACTCGGTCGTGTTGCAAAGGGTACCCTGACCGACATGTATTTCTTCAGCGTTGAAGGTAAACATCACCCACCCTGTTCTGGGAAGTGCTGGGCTGTCTGCGGAGCACTTGAGGGCTTTGAAAACTTTATTGGGAGGGGGGGGAGGCATCCAGGCATGTCTTCGGTTCCCTTTGGCTTTCTTCAGCCCCAGGAAGAGCTTTGTGCCTGAGCAGTGATGCAGAACATCTGATGGCCTGCTTGTGGCCTAACCCCGCTCTTTCTTTTTTTTTTTTTTTTTTTTTTTCCAGTGAATATTTTTTTCTCCTTTAAATATAGAAGAAAGCAACGCTCCTCAGAAGTAGCAGCAACTGTATTTATCAAAGAGTTTTCGCATGCGCCACCGTAGTTCTGCATAGCCGGTGTATGGAGAAGTGAAGGTGGCAGTGAAATAATGAACAGTAATTAAATATAAGCGATAGATTAGTTTGTGCTGCTACAAGTAGGCAGATAGGTTAAGTCGAAGGCTGTTAGCTTTGGATTAATTCCCTTTTGGTTACAGACTTGGCTGAGCCGTGTGCCTTGCTGCTGTGAGTGGGGAAAGATTAACATGCAATACGTGAAAAGGCCTGAATATAAAATGCGTGAAAGGATCTGCCTGAGCCCTGCTCTGGGGGCTTGAATGGGTATTTCAGCCGAAGCACTTGTCCACGGTCTGTTTTGTGCCAAGGGTAAAATGGGTTTTCCCTTAATTTCCGTAGACACATGCTGCTTGAACGCGTGTTTAGAAACACACACGTCTACAACGGCTATACTCGGGTTATATACTGAATTACACTCTGAATTATATACTCTGAAAATCCTTTTCTAAGTAGGGTAGATGTTAAATCCTGCAAAGTCGAGATGAGCCAAAGGCTGTGTGCTTGTGGTGATCTTCGCTTTTCGACTAGAGTGGTGTGTGTCTCTCTCTTTCTCTCTCTCTCTATATATATACATAAATATGTATATATATTTATATATCTGTATATATAATACATATTTATGCTTATATGTATGTATATACAGATATATAAAATGTATACACAGATATATACACACATACAAAATATATATATATATATATATATATACATACATACATATATACAAATATATAAGGAAGCCCTGGTTTTAGGGGGGTGGCAGCCGTGCTGCTGGCTTTGTAGTGGCATGGGCTGTGATAATTGCTGCCTTTTTGGGCTTTCTCTTATTTTTTTTAAAGCATCGAGATACTCCCCGGGCTCTCGCAGCCAGGCCGCCGCTGCAGGTGCACAGCGGGGCCGGCGATGCTGTGGGGCCGTCCGCCCGCTCCTACAAATTCATGGAGGTTCCCGCGTGCTTTTTTGGGGCGGCCCGTTTCTTTTTTTTTACCAGGACGGCTGCGTGCGAGCATCTGTATAAAGGAGATAAAAGCGACGGGAGGGGGGAAGAAAGACGCGGGCGTGAATGCCGGCTGCGGGTGCCTCTGGGAGGATTTTCTCCCCCATTGAATTTCTCCGCATTGTTCGCCGCCCCAACCGCGGCACCCGGGGCTCGGCCGGGTTGAGGAAGCCGCTGGAGGCCCTGTCAACGGGAGCAGGGGGAGATTAGTTATATGGATGCCGCGTTCCCTCATCGCCTCCCCTCCTTCTGCCCGCCCTCCCTCCCGCCCTCCCTCGCTCCCGGCCTCCGCTCGCCCTCCGCCACGGCTCACCCGGCCTTGGCTTCGCCCGGCGGAGGAGCGAGAGGATGAAGGCGGCCGAGCGGGCTCAGGGAAGGTCGCTGGTCGCTCCCCGGCCTGGTGGATCGCTGCTCACGCCGGGGGCCGGCTTCCCAGCCCCGCTGCAGGACCCCGGGTGGCCGCAGCACTGATCGGGGTCACCCTGAGCCTGGCTCCATCCCCTCCGCCCGGCTGCACGGTGGAGCTGGTGGCGGGGCCCCAAACCAGCAGGTGCGAGCTGCATGGAGAAGAGCGGCTGCAGCCCTTTCCCGATGTGCTGGGCTAAAGGTACACGCAACTTACCTTTATTTCCCCCCCTCCTCCCTTCCCTCTTTCATTTAATGTTTTACCACCTGTGTGTCTACAGCTTTTTTTTTTTTTTCCTATCAGAAAAGAAAAAAGCTAAACCTGGAATATACCATATTATTTTCATTCTGGTCATGCAATTGTAACGTGAAGCAGTCACCTGGATCTGCTTTCACCTGACAACCGTAATGCTTTTTTTTTTTTCCCCTTGGCTTTTCAAAATTATCTGAACCGAAAGAGCACTCGAGCTGCTCAGCTTTTAGTTCTGCTGCTGCGAGGGTCTTGTTGCATTGGTTTTAAGGTTTGTATGTTTTAAAACAGCGTAATTCTGCTTTCGTGTGCCTTTCGGAAGAAGTTGTTTGTAGCATTTACAATGGGGGACTAATATCTTTTTGCTTGAGCTCGTACACACAAAAAAAGAAGAGGCTGACTGGCCACAAAGTGGGCATCTTTTATAGCGAGATGCTTTGACTTGAAATGGAGGCTTAACAATAATTAGATGGAAATATGAAACTCATTCCCATGATTATCTTAACTTGCATTGCAAAACCCTAATATTTACCCTATTATGATCCGGGGAGTGTTTGCGCTGGTGATGTGGGTGAAAGTATCCGCAGGAAGATACAGCGCAGGGATTAAGCTCAAAATTGTGTTAGTAGTCAAAGAATCAAATCTTCCTTAGATGGCAAGCGACTGTAAAAGGTTAAGTGTTGCTGATTGTAAGCACAACTCTCCCCTCGTCCACTTTCATTTCAATGCACTTTCTTTTTTGGAAGAGAAACTGGCCGTGGAGAGTTGCGTCACCGTAATCTTGGATCGCCGACAGAGGCAGTTGCTTCAGAAGTTCAGGGGAGAGGTGGCAGAACCGGGGAGGAAATGGTGCTGTAGGAGCTGGGACACGTAATTGATTAGGAGTGGTCTCGGGTAAAGTAACGCCGAGTTTATTTACAATTTTCTGCTGTCTGGAGGACACATGATGCGGTTAACGCTGTCTTTGTCTCGGGCGCTTTCTGCACCTTGCTGAAAAGTTCAGGCGAAACGTACTCCCCCTTGCCTTGTATTGATAAATGCTGGCACATATAGGAGAAATAACTTAAATCACAGACCCGGAGCACCACCGCATCCTGGAAATGTCTAATGAAGTACGCAATCTGTCACCTCGGTGGGGAACAAAAGTTAATAAAGCAGTGAGCAACAGTAGCTGGAGGTAAAGCTGAGACGAAGCTGTGCTTTGCTTGCAGTAAAAACTTGTTTAGTGGGATTTACGGGTAATAGTGGCGTCTGTGCCTGGGTGCCATGGACTGGGTAACAGCAGTATTAGATGAAATCGGGATTCACCTCCTTGGGATATCCTGAGAGTCAGGATGAGGTCTCCTTCCTAGAGAGTAACTTGCAGAGTGTACAAATGGGGAAGAAAGAACTTCTTTTAAAGGAAAAAAAGAGCAGGTTGTTGCCATCTGTTGTTAAGGCTGTTTAGTCTCGGGGATATCAGTTTTCTTCCTCCCGCTCCAGCACCAGAGGATCAAGACAGCAGGGAAGGCTGCCTGCACCCTTCTTGCAGGGGATGGCTGCGTTGGGCCGCGATAAAAGGTATTGATCCCCCTCACACACACCCACTGCAACAACTAAAATGAAGGCAAAGCGATTCCTCCCTCTTGCCTTGGCTGCCTGCGGAGGGTTCTCAGGCCGTAACTTGGGTGACGATGGCTTATCCCAGCCGTCTCCGGCCCGAAACGGAGAGCGGCCGTGTAATCTCTTCCTATTCCTCTTGGGGGGGGGGAGAGGGGACACGAACGGTTACGTAAGGACAAAGGCACAGCATCTTCGAGTCTGCCAATTGTGGCGATTTCTGGAAAAAGCGACATACCGTCCTCCCCAAAAAAATAGGGCAGACGAGAAATAGCTTGTGCTATATTTGTCACTGAATGGTGGCCGTTCGTTAGTCGATGAATACCCCGTGTACTGTTCACCAGCTTAACCTTAGGGAAATGAAACGGATCTGGCCTACTTTGATAAGGGCCGTGAGATATCTGCAGTCAAAGAAAGGTAATATATTAACGAGAGAAACGTTTGGTTTGCGTGGCTTTATTCCGAGCCTTTTGCTAATCTGTTAAAGCTTCAGTTTATCTGCAGCAAAAATGGATAAAACTTTATCAAGTGTTTTGTAACGTCTTAAAGATGTGATCTTGATGTATTCCTTTGATTTCTACGGAAAACGTCTTTCTGAGTGGTCCATTCTCCGTTTGAATGTGACAGATTAAGCTTTTGGCGTGCTGTGTGTGATCTCATAGCAAACATTTGTTCTTTGAAAATGCTCTGAAATATGTCGGTAAGTCTGCGCTCGCTTTCTTTTAAGTATCAGTCTGAAATCTTCCGTCCTGCCGATGCTGTGGGCTGACCTAATTGCAGTTAATTCCGCGTGCTCCCACTGTAGGGCTGCACCAAAGAATAAGACAGTACTTTTTTCCTTCATAAACTATTTGCATAATCTGTGTTGCCAGGTTTTGCCTCCTCTTTACCCTAGCGTCAATGCTAAGTGATGTTTCTGAATTTTTGGTACCTTAGCCTGGTTCTCTATATTCCAGATTTGAGAACATTTTGGTCGGCAAACGAAGAGAAAGTGTGGGTTTTGTTGACAGGCATGCCTCTTCTCAGGAAGCTGCCCGTATAACTTTACTTCGGTAGCGGTAGGAGCAAGACGTTTTCGGCTGCTTCTTTCCCCCCGCTACCCTTCCCTTACTCTACGTCATTTGAAACTTGAAATCTCTCAGCTTGTGAAATACATCGGTTCAAGCTTGGCCAGAGCCTCAGGGAACACTGCAGGCGGTGTCTTGGTCGCGGCAAAGGCAGGCAGGAAGTTTCTTTGGGCTGAGTACTGCAAATCTGTGCTGGTGTCCTAGAGGGATGTTTTCTTTCCGACTGTAACAGACCAGAGAGTACTTTAATTGCCTTAAATTTTACCAAATACTTTCTGTGGATCAGTAGTCATCTACTGAATCTGTAATCTGAAGCTTACAGATATCGTTTAAAAGTTTTAGACAGTATAACGTATTTCGTGTTGGATGCTTTTGCTGGTAGCCTTTCCTCCCAGATTTTGCATGGCATGCCATTTTTAATACACCCAATAACTCGGTGAAGGAAATGTGAAATTAACAGTTAAGGGTGGTTGGGTAGCTCGGCTGTATAGCTGTAAATTATCCACCCAAGGGAGGAGGAAGTTTCTTTAATAACCTTCCAAGTGAAGAGCTCAGTTTAATAATTTACGAGCGATAAATTGACGCGATGTCAAGTGTATCACCCGTGAGTAGTTAGCGAGGGGCGATTGCAGTTACGGAATATTGCCTTTTAGACTGTAAAAGGTGTACACTGTCTTCAGATAACTGCAATTCAGTCCAAGCCCTTGTGTTGATTTTGTTTTCAAGCCAGCTATGTTGTGAAACTTAGTCAGTCCACCAGGAAGGCGTTTTACCCTATTTATTGCAAGCTGTTAATGTTGCAATCTTTTTAAAGCGATAAGCGATGAGTAAAAGCCAGATTTCGGTACATGGGGGGAAAAGTTCAGAGCTCTTCCTCCCTCGTCCCCATCTCCTCACTCTCTACTGTTTTACCAGCAGGAAAATACTGGGGCGGTAACTGGAGTCTTGCACACCCCTCGCTTTTCAGGTGCTGAGTAATCACCTAAACACGATGGTGGCAATGGCATAGGGAAAGTTGCTGATGTTGGAAACGTAGGCAGGTAATTAGTCTGAGTTCTCTTTTTTTTTTTCCTTAATGTCTATACGGAGCATAGAAATATAATAGCTATGGTGTGTTAAGAAAAAAAAATCTGTTAGCATGAGTGTTCTGTTCCATCTTCCTAGTGACTTGGGGTTCAGGTGACTGGAGGGAGTGTTCAGCTCACTTTCGCGCTCTCGTAGATCTGTGGGTGCAGTTCGGGAATGCTATAATGCTAAAGGCTTTTCCCTTGCTGCGGGGACGCACCTGGGGAAAGAGGAGCTCGGTCTGTCCTTTGGCAGCCTGTCGGCATCTTGCTACACTTGCTGCATCAGCTGATGAGACATGTTAGCCATTTATTTCCAAACATTAGTTTTCTCTAAAGTTTTTGTTAGTGACTTTTTGAGATGTGAGGTTCACAAACTGTTGAAGCGCGTGTTATTTCCATTAATGTGTGCCTGCTTTATTGTTGGAAGCCTTTGCAGAAAGAAAAAGGAAAAGAAAAATATCATTAATCTCATCAAACCACTAACTCTTCAAAGGCAATTTAAGAAAACTTCCCAAAATGCTTTTGCTTATTTAAAAGTGAAAATAGTCTGGAAAAGTAGGTGGTTTTGTTTTTCAATTCAGCGTTACTGTACTGCGTGCGGTAGAGCTGCTATTGCTCAAAATGTATAGAAAGTGTGAGAAGCGCTATGAGAAGTGATGCGTTTCCATTGGGGGGGTTGTTTCTTATTCCAAGAGAAATGGGATAGAAGATGGAGCTCGAGATACTCGGACAAGAAAGGAAAACGATTGTTTTGAGTGCCTGGAGAGCATTTAGTGTTAGCAGTGTAATGGAGATGTGTGATCTTATCAGTTGTGGTACTTAGTGATGAGCCAGTGAACCAGAGTGGAATTAAATTCTGAGCTGCCACTGGAAAACTAAAAGTTACGCAAGGAGAACAAACTGATCTCACTGTCCTTCTGGAGATGCTTGAGATAAAGGCAGAAGAGCAAAGTCTGGAAGCCAGCATCTAAAAGAGGACGGTACGTTGATTGAAATACTCCCTTTTGCTGAATGTTCAGACAGGAGTTTGGGGCCTTAATAGATTTTTTGTTCCATTTATATTTGGCTTTTTTTATCACAAGTCACCTAGGAAAAATGTGTGTTTGTGTTCTCATTTATATATATTAGTTTTTTTCTCATTTTCTTCACCTAGTTAGCCTGGCAATAGCCTGTTGCAGTGTTTAGAAATCAGCATCCTTGGGTGCTAATCCTTCAGGTCCCCTCAAGATGTTCTCTTACCTGTTTTTGTTGTGTTAACAAAAGCAATCCATTGGACAACTGATCTCCATGCACAGCTTCTTTTGGAAGGACTATTGTAATGAAATCAAGCTTTTCTGACTGGCATTACATTTGCAAGGCATATATTAGCTTGCTTAAATCCTTCCACTTGCTGAAGTGTGGTTTAAACGGAATAGGTGCAAATTCATGCCATGCAAAAATTTCAGTGTGCTAGCAGAGTCTGTACTTTTCATCAGTTATTAGTCAAAAAAAATAAAAAAATAAAAAAAAAACACGCTTTAGTATCCTTAATTCATGATGTGGTATGGATTTGTTCATGATACTCTATTAAAAACTGGAGAGACATTAAATTAACAGGCGCTATCACATTATCGCAGGCAAGCCCGTACAAGCTGCTGGTTCCTATAAACTGGCACAGCAAAGACAAAAGAAAATGCCTTTGTGAATGTTATATTAAAACCAGCTTAAGGACAGCACATCATAAATGTAGTTGATCATAGTAGTTATTAACATACGGTTGGCGTTCACAAAGATCTCCTTACAAAATCAGTGAGATCTCTGCAGATGCGGTGGTGAGAGGTGCTGGCACCAGTTCCTCCTGGCCGGCGGCGAAGGAAAGGGATTGCTGAGGTTATGGCAATAGCTGGTTAACTGGTAGGTGGCCAGCACTCCCTGAGACACCGCATTTTTACTGGGGGGGTAAGGGAGGAGCGCTGGGTTTTCGCTGCACGTCGCTGCTTAGCAGAGACGGCAGGAAAAGTTAGCTTTCCTGGGTGGAATTGAGTCCTGCTGAGTCACTTCATTAAAAACAACCTGTAAACGAACTCCCTTCTTTTTTTTTATCTGATAACCAAGTTTTGTGTCATTGCGAGGAGAGGGATTGCTTTCTTCTCCCCAGCACCGCCACTGCTTTCCAAAAGAGTGTTTTGCCTGGCAGGGATCGCAGATCCATAAAACGAAAGGCCAGCCTTCTGGTTTGCCTGGGTTTTGTTTGTTTGTTTAAATTGGACTCGTTCTGTGAATGATGCATAGTCCCTTGTTTTATGGAGGAAATTCCTAATGAAAAAATGGCTTCTCCGTGGTGTAAGTCTCCTCATTTGGAGTAAGCCCAGGAAGAAAATCGGCGCGTGACCTTCGATTTTGCCACTGCTCGGTACAGCTGTGCTCAGAGCAGCTGAAGCCACTTGGGGGGCAGCTTGCAGGGAAGAGGGCAGACGAAGAGCTTAATAAACTGAGTGGTGGCATTTTGAGACTAAAAGCTGAATTTTAACTTGAATTTGACATGCTGTAGGACTAAAAGTCACTCGTTGTCAGAGGAAATTGAGTAGTTGTGACTTCTCTGCACCCAGCAGTTGATGTTTCGCCTTGCGTCAGCCGAATGTGCCCCCCAGTTTCCTTTCAGAATCAGAAGAGGTGTGCTGATAAAATAACTTCGAAAACGTTCAAAAAAGCAATCAATTATGTTGCTTCTTGACCTTGTAGAATACACAGATCATCTTCGTTGCCTTGTTGCTTGTAGCCTGTGACACCGGTGTTGTCTGACTAATGACTAAAGAAAAGTAAATCCTTTTGTTTTTTGCATGTTTTCCAATAGCTATAGGGATTTAGCTGAAGCCATCCGTACTTAAAATTGTCAGTAAAACTAGACTTTTCCTGATTCTAGCTCCTTGTTGAAGCTAGACTCTTTAATGCTAATAGTTCGTGGATTCCTGTAGTTGTTTTCTCCTTTAATGTGATCTATAAAGATCACTGCAGCAAATAACTTGATCACAAGTAGTTGCTGCGTGGGTAATGGCCTGCAGTCATGCCAAATCTATATTTCTAGGCAGGAAGATGGGAAGGAGCCAGATATATTCCTGGAGCTTCTCAGCTGGCTTCCGAAGGTAAGGGGCAATAGGGCCTGTGCTTAGGCCTTGTGCAGCTCAGCAAGGATCTGTAGGCCTTGCTGTTCCCATGAGAGATACTAGTTGGAATCATATTCGTGAAAACCAAGTGTTTTCACCTCAAAGGAGTTTTTGTCTCGGCTGTGACATGATGGTTGGCCGAGATAAACTGAGCAGAAACATGTCTGACCAGAGCAGCCTTCCTGTTCGGGACCAGCGGCCCGTTCACGGACCAGGCCTCGTGCTGCCGGTCGGCTTAGCAGCTTTGTGTCCGCTCGGGTGTTTGATTGCAGTGGGACAGAATTACACGGGCAGAATGAAAAGGTTGGCTCAAAAGGACTCTGAAACGGGAGTGTGCAACTGCTGCAGCTCTGCAGCTATCCATCGCAGCCCTTTGCCAAAGGTAAAGGCACCCCTGAGGTGGCAGCAGCCTATGTGCCCGTGCCTCAGTCAGCAAAGCTGACCGTGCAGCATTGGGGCGTGCTGCTTTTGTGTCTGGATGGCAAGGGGACGATGACTTGCCTCCCCACTTTACACCCTGCCCTTTTCAGCTGCACAGGGCTGGGGTGGGGCAGGCAGCAGTGCTGTGTCAGCTGGACGTGTTCCTGTTCGAGGAGTTAACGGTAGGTTTTGGCGAAAGGTAGGCTTCCCTTACGTGTTCCTGAATCCGTGCTTGTTTAATGCAAAAGGATTTTTTACATCAGTGATAACGGGAGGATCTAATGCCCGGGGTTTATCTTACGCTGAGGTAGGAGAACATCAAGGCACCGTTCCTGTTCTGTCCTCGAAGTGAAGGATTTGCACATTTGTACTTTGGCTGCTGAGTTTCTTCAGCCACGTTGCTTATTTGCATATGTAAATGGGTACAAGGCATAATCGGTACTCGGGAGGGAAAATGTTCATTACTTATTCTTTCAAAGTCATTTTGGGAATTCAGTAGGTTCTGGTTTTATCAGGTATTGAACAAATTCTTTCTGGTTTTGGATGCACTTAACTAATTTTTAGTAAAACAAAACCACGTGGCCTGTGTTGGCCATTAACGTTGGATGTGATGCTTGAGAAGTACCAGGTTACGTTTAAACAATTCTTAGTATCTGCTGTCAATTGAAGGAGCAGTAAGGACTCAAGTTTTTTATTCCTTTTATCTGTCACATCTTGCTTCTTTTCAAAACTGTCACGTTCGTAAAGTTTAAGTATGCCATACCTTAATAATGGAAACCAACAGATCACAGTAGGAACAGCAGCACTTGCTGTGAGTGTGGCTACCTAACAGTTTCTGTGAAAAAACCCTCTTTCAGGTAGTTTTCTGAACTCAGAGTTCTTACTATTCCTGCTGAAATTACTCAGGTTTATACTCTGGAATCCCTCTGCTCTATCATTGTGGGTTTCCAAAAATACCAGGTAGTGGCTATTCCTCTGTCTGGGCTGTTCTGCAAGGGAGCAGTGACTGTTAGGGGTAATAAAATAAGATTGACCTGAACTCTTGGTTTGGAGAAAGGTGGTACCTAAACATACAGCAGCATGCTGCTTGTCAGGGAGAGCGCGCCAGGGTCTGTAGAGATCCTAGTGTTGTGCTCCTTCCGCCAAGGAATTAATATTACACCTTACTAGCAAACTCTTCCACAAGAGAGGAAAGGGGGCCAGAGTGTATCTGTAGTGTTTGTGTAAACACCATGCATCTCATTAGGATGTTTTATCCGGTAGTTTTCATACTCATTTCTTTGTTGTGCTTTAGTTTTCAGCTTTAGTTGCTAAAAATTATCAATTGGAAGGTAGCAATAGATTTGAGAAATCTTGTAGGGCTGTGCAAAGCAACTAAGAAAAATGGCGTAGGTATCAGCTAAGTACATTTTGCAAGGCATTAGTTATATATCCGAAATTAAACGGAGCAGGTTCCTTAAAGAAGAGTGAGGGAAGCGGAAAAAATGGTAGTGAAGCACTTCCAAAATGCTGTCACTGGACACTGGCATTGTTTAGGTAATGAAAGGCACGTACTGGCAGCTGTGCCAGTGAGGATCTCAGCTGTACCTCTTCCTCCTCAAGCCATACGTACAGCTACCTGACGTGCGGTACTTAGCTCATTTGTAGCGTAAATAAAGAAATACTGAAGTAGAGAATTGTTTTTGCTTTGTCTTCAATTAATAAATTATGAGTAGTTCAGAAAAACAATGTTTTGATCACCACCAGCCCAGTGTGAGATTCTTTCAAATCTGGTGGCTGCTTACTGAGCTGATTGAAGTGAATTTGAGGAGTTTCCATTAATTCAAGTGTGTGACTTTTTATCTAATGCTTATCCAGCACAGAAAAATAATGCTGGATGCTGATTTCTGCTTAATCTAGGTTTATCCCCACTTCGTTATTTTATGTGAAAATCACAGCTGAGCAGAAGTAAAAAGGTGGGAGGGTCTGGGTTTAAGAATCTCAGAAATCAGTAAAATTCAATGAAAAACGGGGAAAAACCTTCACAGGGTGAACCTCAGTGTCTGTTCTGGAACTGCATCTCCACACAAATGAGTAAGCTACCTAATTGAAACTGATTATGTTATAAGAGAAGATAATTCTTGGATATGAAGTTATGAATAGAGAAGACGGTTATCATTTCGAGGTATCCAGAAAGGAATTTAAGGATGCTTGCATTCAGTATCTGGTTACTTACTATAGTTATCTGCTCAGTCGTGGCTTGCGCATCTTCAGGAGAAGGAGAAATGGCCAGCTCAGAAGCTTGTACTTGTATCTCTTCTGGTTTTCTTTGATATTAAGCAATTCAGAGAAGTTTCGTATGAATGCACTGTTTGGGGATGTAAGAAAAAAGAAAGAAAAAGCAGTGAGCAGACTAGAGGTAGGATGCCAAACCTCAGCTTAAAATGGCTTTACTTGTATGTTAAGTATACTTGCCCTTAGTTGTGCTTGTGGATCAATAGAAAGTGTTGATATACTATAATGATTTATTTTAATATATTTTTTTTAAGAATCAGTCATCACTGATGCCTGAGGCCAGTCGGTACTTTCCTGTGCAGTGACAGGAACCTACCAAGAAGTTGGGTACACAGTCATTATTTTGAATAACACATCTGGAAGCACAGAAGCATTCCCTTGGCCTGTTGGGGATGGTGCCTGGACCTAGGAGGTGGCAGATACCATGAACTTCACTTGGGTTTCTCAGTCTGTGGTATATGTGATGCTTCAGCCCTGGAACAGATCGTGGAAAGGAGGAATTTGTTAACAGCTTTTTTGTAACTTACTGCCATAAAATTCTTGGAGAGCATCTTTTCCTTCTTTTTGTTAGACTTCGCTCACTCTTCGTCTCCAGTCTACAAGCCGAAGATATCATAGATCCTACTTGATATTAGTCTAGTATAAGACTAATACCACTCCAGCTCTGATGGCAATAAAATGCAGTCGTGTTCTCTTCCTCCAATGGGAAAAGTAATTCCCGGAGCAGGCCGTAAATACGGTGCAGGCTGTTACCCTTCTGCTCCTCGCAAGGACAGTCAGCCCGCTGGAATGCCATAAAGTTGCTCATAAAATGTGTCCTTTGTGACTGTGCAGTTTTCTACCTGTTTGCAGGGCTATGGCCAGGCTCTCTCAGGTGCTGAACGTTTCTTCCCTCCTTATCAGTATGCACACACCTACTCCAGCTCATCACCCGGCCATAAATACCCACTCGAGTCTGCTCCTGGAAATGCCTGGGGGCGCCCATTGCTTTGCAGAATTAAGGCCAAACTGGAGAAGGGCTCAATACCAGACACTTCAGGTTGTTGATTTCTGTTAAAGTCTTTTTTGTTTGACATTGGTTGCCCGGTGTAACTTGGCACTGGGTTTTTCTATGGGCTGTAATTATTTCTGGCATCTTTTACTGCTACTTAGTGTATTTTCCTTTTTCCCCTTGCTCCCTTTTGGCCACGGAGATGCTGTTTGTACTAGCACTGTGAACTGGTTCATTTAGCACATAAGAGGAGAATATATAAATGTTATAACAAATTGATTTATAAGTTCAGAGCTTTCTGTGAAAACATACTCTTCTTAGGAGTATTTCCAAAGCAATTTGTCATTTCTTTAATCCAAATTTTACATTAAATCACAAGAACAAGGAATTTAAAACCTATCCCATAAGAAGTCCTTCAAAAATTGACAAACCTTTTCCAAAATTTTTTTTTTTTGTAAATATAGCTGCTTCTTAGGCCTGATAAAGGGACATAAAACAGCAAGGTAAATGTGCAAGCTACAGATATGGAGCATGTCCTTACTTTTAAATCAAACTTACAGAACAAATCCAATTCTAACAGTATGCCTTTCATCTGGAAAACGAAGAACAAAGTTTGTTTGTTTGTTTTTCTGGACACTTACCCTGGTTTATAAAAGCAATAAGTCTAGTTAATTCAAATAATTCCTTGATATCGAGTATATTGTGGGTGACGGAAGATGAAACAATTGAAAGCAGGGCATGCTAGCGAACAGTTGTTTGAATGCAGAGTTTTCGAAGTCCTCTGTCTTCAAATACTGTTAAACTAACTTAATTGGTAAAATGGCGGTGTTAAAAGCAAATAACCTAGTTGATAGAAGCATTAAGGTTGGAAAAGACCTCCAAGATCATCTGGTCCCCTACCACCACCATCATAAATGTGAAGTAAGGAGAAACCGCATCAGTCCTGAGTTTTTGCTCAGTTTTGGTATAAGCTGTCTTCATCTCTGAAATCTTTGAGCTTTGAGGTTCATTTGCTGAATTAAAGAAAAAATAATTTCTCAACAAACAGTGAGCACAGGCCTTCTTCAGCCATTTCTGTAGTGAAGAAACATGCAGCTAGCTGTACGTGAAGGGTTTTTCTCCCACTAACACCCTTCTCGTGCCTATCTTGTTGCAGAGCAGTGTGGCCGGGAAGCAGCCTGCAGCTGAGGCTCTTGTAAGGGAACAGGTTTTTCACAAGAAATGGAAGAGGGAAGTTTTCAGTCTCATTTACGAGCTGACATCTGAAATGAGGAATTGCTGTTTTGCACTAACGAATCAGAATTTGCTCCTCATCCTTCGCACTTTTGTAGTCTTGCGGCAGGTGAAGGATTGTGGCTGGGGGATGCTTCTTTAGGGTCTGCTCTTTTTTAGCTGGAAGGACAGCAAAGCACAAAGTCTCGTTATGTTTCCTGCTCTGGACTCTGCTTTACGTGAGCAAAATGTGCTTCTATCCATTCTTTAAAGCAGATAAAGCCCATTTTCTCCTGGAGTGTGGAGATAATCTGCAGTGTATTTCTTTGGAGTAAATCTTCCTAACTCTTACTGTCTCCGATTTTTTATTCGTGTAGAAGTAACATAGGCTCTGCGGCTATCAAAACCCTAGTTTGCTGCTTTTCACCCCTTTTTGGTGTCCCTCGTTCCTCTGAGCAGCATCGTGTGTGACGTTTTAAATGGGTTTTTCTCCTTGACTGGCTGTTACCTATGAAACCCCATTTGCTCCAGGAAATATCTTGCAGCTGATGAAGACGTAGTGCTTTGAGTCGGATTCAAACAAATGCTGAGCATCTTTAAACCATACTTTGACATTTACGAACTACTTGGAAATAATTAGAGGTTAGGTGTGCTCCTGCTGCCATTGACTGTGCCAGGCATATTTCAAACGCTTGCTTGTTTTATGTCATGTGTTTAAACGGTTTCTGCCCCAAAAATTTACTTTTAAAAGGTACCACAGCACTTCTACAATGTTTTTAAATCACGATCCCTTGCTGAAGATCTGTAGCTAGTGCTCTGGTAGTTAACTCTCAGATGTTTTGTTGATTTTGGTGCAAATTACAGGTGCTTGTCCCTGTCTGCTTTCTATCAGATGCAAACAAACCTTGTCTGCCCTGTTACCCAGGAATCCCATCCACTTTTGCCCCATATCCAAATTCCTGGAGCGAATTTCTTTGATAAGAATGTGTCAGAAGATAAAACTTCAGTGCCAGAACTGCGGGCGCAGTGTTAGTAAAGGCTCCGCTCCTGAGCAAGGGGAAATTGTTGTTTTGGGTAAACTGGATAGTCAGACTTGTTTGTTCCTTTCGGGCTGTGCCCTCAAGGACTTCAGCTCATGCAGTGTCTAATCTGAACCCGAAGTCAGGAGATGCCTCAGTTTTTAAGAGTTAACGTTTCTAGAGATAGGGTGTTCTGATGCACTTTTGGGAACATATTTGGTATTTCACAACTATACTTTCCATACCTTGTTATACTTGCTTTGTGTACATTTTATGACACCATCAAAGTTGCATGTTACAAA
The DNA here is from genome assembly GCF_964034855.1 of Anser brachyrhynchus. NCBI lineage: Eukaryota > Metazoa > Chordata > Aves > Anseriformes > Anatidae > Anser > Anser brachyrhynchus. Next base: position 157,384,168 of record NC_137695.1, on the reverse strand, counting down.
GCAGAGCATCCTATTCATTTTTTAGAAGACATTTGTGTCTCGGAAGAACACTGGATGCTGATGTAGCCGTAATTGTCCAGTTTACAAATGTTTCAAACCCTAAAATTACAAGATAAATTGCTTCTCTTGCTCCACTCTCAGGAAATGTAAGAATAATCTTATTAATAAGAAGAACAGTCTTAATAATTACTATCATTATTTCTGAATATTTAGTGTATTATATACAATCCTTTAACATATGTTACAGAAACAAAACCTTTTAACTTTATCAAAGCAGTAATTGTAAGAAGTTTATTATTCGTCGTTGAGATGGAACATGAAAGTCCTGGGCAGTTTCGGTTCCCTTTTCTTCGGTATGAAGGGTTGGCAGGAGAGACAACGTAGGTGACCTAAAGAACCATCCGTCCTTACTGGTAAGGAGATGCACACGGGAGCTTCCCAGATCAGCGGGACCCCCTCATGGCGAGGTAGGTCAGGCATTGGAAGGTGGGCGTTATTTCAGCCAGGAGGCCAAACCCTGTACAAGTTCGGTCAGTCTGCCTCGAGTGTGTTACTTGTTTCACCCAGCAGCTCCTCTCTGTTCTGTCTTCTTTTTCATCCTCCTCCTGTCTGCTGGGATGCTCCCTGGATATTTTTCTGTGCCAGTACACCTGTCTTAAAGATTCTTGGTCTCTACCTCAAACCTGCCAGCTTAGTTGGCCACGTGCATCTGGGTACCAGCTAGTAGTTGGTAAATAGCTTTAAAGGAGGAGGAGAAAAAAATAAGGTTGGACACAATATTTGCATTTTTAATATTCATATTTTAACCAAGTATTTCTGCCTTCTTTAACCATTGCAATGGAAGAGCTCTCCTTCTCCGCCCAGCTCTGCCTTCCCTCCTCCCTTTTCCTCCCTCTCTTGCCCAGGTAAGTAAACGGGCTCCCCAGCATCAGGACCAGTAAATGCAATTTAATAGTTCAGTGTCAGAGGCTCAGAGCTGTCAGATGTGGACTGCAAATGATCCGTGCAGCTGGACTGGAAAAAAAAACAATTTCACAAAAACCCAGCCCTCGCTTTTCTCCCCCTTCTGTGCGTGCAGAGGATGTTTTCTATCCCTTGCTTAGTTATTTTCCTCCCACCCCAGCCAGGTGTAGTCCAAGAAGAGCAATGAGCCGACATAGCTTGCAGCTGCCAAGAGCGGGAAGCCTCCTCCTCCTCCCTACTACTGGCCATGTGCTTTTGCTGTTTACTTTGTGCTGGCTCCAGAGCTTCTTAGAGCTCTTTTTGAGCCACTTCGCCGCACTTAGATAGAAAACACACGCACAACCCAAAACCAGAAAGAAGAAGCCCGGACAGATTTCTTCTGTCTTAATAAGTAAAAGCAGCTCAAAAAGCGTTTAAGCAGCAACAGGAGGCCGCAGAAGGGAAGCAAGGGTTGCCTCGTCAGGCAGTGTGGATGAGGAAATGCTTGGCGGGGAGGAAGGGGGGTAGCAGGCTCTGCAGCTTTGGCAGCAGCGGGGACAAATTGGTTATATTAAATTGGCTCAGCAGCCTGTGGTGACAACTTGCTTTCCTTTGAAAAATGAGCTCAAACTTCCGTACAAATATATATATATACTTTAGAAATGATTATATATCAGTTCTGTTGTCTGCAGCATCTTTTATAGGTAGATTGGAGAAACAAGACTTGAATTCCTTTAGTGATACTTGAACATCAGACTATACATGACAACGTCAACTGTGCTTGCAAACATTTGACGTTTAAAAAAAATAACAAAACACCTGAAAGTGTTGCATGAGTGATGGGGCATCTTTGATTGCTTTTTTTCTTACTACTTTGGATCCCTGTAAGGATGAGGGTATACTGGGTATGTTTTCTGGCAAGTAGATGTGCTTTTTTCTCAGATTTTTGGATTTTTCTGAATTGTTCAATGCAAGAAAAATGTCTACTTCGACTTCATTTAATTTTCTGATTTACAGTCAAAGCCTTTTCTAAGCCTGGAAATAATCATCCTTCACTGGCAACAAATGACATGATAAATGTGGTCTGTGAAATGTCAGGCACGGGAAGGCTTGCAAATCTGATATATTTGTATTTTCAGCTGAACTTTAAGGAAGAACCAGGGATCACGCTTCAGCTTCAGTGGTAGAAGCAAAAGGTGAAGCTTTTATGGACATTAAGAGTGTAAAACAGTGCATCACGTCAGTGGTCCATCTAGTTCACTGTTCTCTCTGACAGCATCTCTCATCTGTGAATGTGTGAGGATACCACATGAGGGTGGCTGTTACCTGCGGTCTCTTCTCCTTCTGGTTCTTCAGCATCCACTGTTGTTGCACGAGAGACTTCAGAGGGGTCTTGTAGTATCTGTTTAGGCACCCATTTTCTCTGAATTTGCCCCAAAGCTTTATGAATTTGCTGAGACAGTCTGCCTGTGTTCTCCTTCTCATGCTAAGAAAAGGTCTTCTGTCAGAAACTAATAAATTAGTTTAATCAAGTATCAACTAGTTCTCTTGCTAGGGGACTTCGGGTTCAGTTTATCCATCATCTCACAGGTTTTGCAGATATTGGTCAAGTTCCCCTGCTCCCCCATCTCCTCTCCTCACACCTTGAAAGGTCCCAGCCTTTTTCATTCCCCTCACACAGCTGCTGCTCTGTTCCTAATCACTCGGTTACCCCTTTTTTTTAGGACTTTGCGGATATTTGTGAAATCTGGGGGAAATCTCATTGACTCTTCTACTCTGTTGCCACCCTGAAGTTAAAATAGAATAAACTTAATCTGTGGTTCTCTGCTGGCAAGAGGCTGTACGATGCTAAAGACAGTTACTCACCCCCAGCCTTTGGTGAGCACTGACAGAAGTTATGCCAAGTTATGAATATCCTGAAGACCCAATTCCAGGCTAAAATTAATAATGCAATGAAAGACAGTGTCCTTTGGTTGGAATACCTAATATTTTGCTCCTTTGTGGCACCTTCTGTAAAGCTAGCTTGGAAATAGGGCTTGGAGTGATGGGTCCCGTTCCTCCAACCTGCAGAGAAAAAAATGAATCCTCCCTACAGTGGAGGGTGTCACAACTGAACAAGTTCTCATTTGGCGCAGAAATGTAGGTGTTTTCAGACATACTGAAGCACTCGTGAAGGTTTTTGTTTTCCTGTGTTCTCCATAGCTACAGCAAAGGACTTTTGCAAGAAGTTTAAACACGTTAAGAGCACGGATCGCAAATATGTAAAAACTCCGTGCTTCCTGAAGCCCAGGAAGTAATGCTTTCATTACTGGACCCTCTTGTAACAGGGTCTGTTTTCAGGCCAAGTGCTACTCAGCATTTTTAAAATTCCAGGTTTTTAAGTAACCCCTGATGTTAATGTGCCTGCCTGCTTTAGCAAGGACTGAAGGAAGATTGGGTTGTTTGTTCTGAGTAACGCAGGCTTGTGGAGGTGTCGTCTCTGTGTAACGTCAATTTATTACCACCTGGTGTTTCCGCAAATTGTCAGTGTGGGATGCAAATTGCACTGTTCATTTGTATGTTATAGTGGGGAACTGATTTATTGTTTCCAAGGAAATATAAAGTAGAATAAAAACGCACGATAAAGCAAGCTTCATCGTACAAGTCTCTTTTAATTGCCTGCCTGTGATCAGATGTATGCTAAAGTGGTGCAACAAATTCTGGTGGAGGTAGGGAAACCTGCTAAGCAAGCAGTCATTTCTTCAGGTTTGCCTTAGTTCCTGGCATGTCCTAGGCCACGAAGATCTCACGCCGACTATCTGTCACCCGCATCCTTCAACAGCCTGGCGTGATGAGGGACAAGGCACAGCAGTGGCTTTGGACGTAAGTGAGTGTTGATAGCTCTGTCATTACGTCTGTGCTGCTTAGAGCTGCCAAACAATGTGTGAAGACTGGATATTACTACGATTTTTTCCCAAAAATTGGAGCAACCAAACTACCTGATGTTTCTGACCCTTCCAAGTTCCACCCTGATCATGATCGAGTGTTCTTGAGGTGTTCCTACGTGATCTTGTCCATTTTAAAGTGACAAAAAGGATGAAGCTGAATTGCCACAAAATCATCTCTGCTGTAGAGGATTGAACCCTCATTTTTCTTCTGCAGAGCAACGTTTTCTTGAGTATTAGGTTTCTCTTTCAGAGGCTTTGTTAGAGGAATTTTTATCAGGCATTGTGCCTCTGACTTAATTGTTAGATCAAATGCCAAACTTGAGAACAGGTACTACTGTACCCGTTCTTGGACTAATTAACCTAATTCTGCTTATTCTTCTGTCTTCGGGTGCAGTAGATGGAGACCTTAGGAGAAAAGGACCATTAGCTGAAGAATGGTGTAGCTTAGGTCCTCGAGAACAACATGAGGAGCCAAGAGCTCTGATTCCTAAAGGGATTCAAGGGAGCTCACAGTTTACCCAGCTCTTCAGGATCTTACGTGAAGATGTCAGGAGATGCATGGTACATGCCCAGTTCCAAGAGCACCAGCTCTGCAAATAACTGATATTTCTTGTGTGTGTGGAGACGCACAGAAGTATCATCTCAACGAGCTGTAATTAGAAGGATTTTTATGGTTGGCCTACATTAAACAGCCATTCAGTCACTTGAATGAGAATCACTTTGTGCCTGGTCCGTACATTTCTCTGTATGTAACAGAGGCTGTAATTACTGGCTTTGGAAAACACTTGAGCCGGAATAGGCTTAAGTAAAACTTTTTACAGGTCATTGATTTTTGGAACAGGCCGTTGCCATACAAGTGCGACAACGTGACCATTGTCATGCTCTATTCCCCTTCAGTACTTACAGTGCCTGTTATCTGATGTGCCCTTCTGGTTTCCATGAAAAATGGAGATAACGTAGGGGGCAGTTAATGCTGTATTAAAATGGATCCAAAATTAAAAGCCTGTGCAGCTGAATGTTGTGACATGCGGGTCTGGGATGGCATCATTCACTACCTAAAACTAGGAAGGGAAGGTTTCGAGTCAAATGGCAGCAAAAGCCAAATATTTTAATCTGTGATACTGCATAGCTGGAATACCTTAATACTTCCCTGAACTGCGTCTGGTTCAGGCATGTCTCGTTCCTAATCTCCTGGAAACATGCTCTCATTATCACCAATTCTAATTTATTCTTTGCGTTTGCTTTTCTAGAAAGACAGTAAACACTCACTACTCACTGCTCCTATTTACTTACTCTGCAGCTGTTTAGAAGAACTTGTGCTACGTAGGGCATCCATTGAGCAATACTCAGTAAGTAGTATTAAAGATTGTCATATTGCTTACTTCACCCTCGTGTTTTGATCGGTAGGCCTGCTGCCAGCTTTTTTGAGAACAATTTTTACTGGTCACTTCTGTGGTGCCTTTTAAGAAAACTTCGTTATAATTTCGTATACCTTGCTAGAGAGATTTGTAAGGTCATTAATTGAAGATGTAAAGGAAGATTAGTGTTTACTTGGATTTCAGCGGTACCAAGGGAGCTCAGTGCATGTTCAGAGTGCTGTTGAAAACTGTAGCAAATATCTGGCTGGATACCTTGTGCTAATTAAAGACACTGGTTTTCTTGTATTCCCAACACAAACGATGTTTCCTCATTATCAAATGTTTCATATTAAAACTAGGAATTGGTGCCAACTCCAAAGGGAGTTGCTGAGTGGTGCAGATTATGCAAGCACATTGCAATGAAATTGGGTTAAACTGAGTCTGAAGGTATGTCAGGACTCATCCCTGGGGAGCCTTAGGACGAGTGCCATACTGGATATTGCAAGACAAAAGGATTGCAAGACATCTTACTGGATTTGAATTACTGCTTGACAGTAAAAATAGTTCAGCTGGTTTTGAATGCTCTTTAAAACTTTTCTCTACCTTTTTATCCCAAGGTACAGACGAATGCTTCTTTCGCACTTTGCAAAAGTGATTTACAGGTTCTTACGAACCTCGAATACAAGTTTCACCAGTAGCAGCTGTACATGGAATACGCCTTTGTTTCAGTTAATTTAGGGCATATTTATACTTAACAATTGATTTTTGCTGAGATATGCTTGCCTTGTGTTGCAGCCTACAGGATGTCATATTGCTTTGTTTCATATGAATCTTGTAGTTTGTGTTCTTTCTGAATTCCTTCTTCATGCTCCCCTGAACACTTAATCTCCTAAAACACTGATATAATTGAAACAGGTTTTTGTACGTTTGCACCTTGCATTGCTAAACATCTTTTGACTTTGGTCTCTGTCTTCCCTTGTTGGCTTTTCAGTGTATTTCTCAAACACATAATTGTGTTTGAAGAAGGACTATACATTTCTGCTTTGAACTGAACTGAGACCTGGAGTTAGTAAGTGCTTGGGCAACGTTCTACAGGAAAGAAAACGGTCAGGAATTGTCAGTCACAGGCCACTCTCCCATTTCATATCGATAGAGTGAAATATTCAGTGGGTCAATTTAGACTAAAATAGATACAAGAACTCATTATTCAAATGGCTTTAATGCGGCTGGCCAGGCTGCTTTATACTTTGACCTGGGGGCCTCAATAAGTGTTTCTGGCTGCAATTAATGTACTTTAAAATAAATATATGTATGAGGGAGGGAGTGGTGACCAGGAAGGGGATCAGAGAGGAGGCAGCAAGGGAAACGTGTGCCTTCTTGGCTGTGTAGGTACAGGCAGCCTTACCAACAAGGGTGGATGTAGCCAAAAGGTGCCAAAGCTGGAGCAAAGGATCACTGCTTTTTTTCCTTTTGAACATCAACAGTAGCTGAAAGAAAAACAAGAGAAGTAAGCTTGGTAGGAAACAGTGAGTTTCCAATGTGACTTTTGGAAATAGCTGAAATTATTGACTTTCTGAAGGCAAAAGTGAACCTAATGGGAAGAAATGCCCTTTTTGCTGTCTTTCTCTGTTTATCCCCGGTTTGAAATCAGAAAACTCTTAATGGCTTTTTCAAAGTTTCATCCTTAAATCTGTAGCAAGATTTTACGTTAACATAAGGTAACTTTAAAAAGAAAGAAGAGAGAGAAGAAGAACCTTGTGCTTGCACCCCTGGAGTGCTTGCTGCTGCTTTCCTGTAGCACGTGCATGTTCTGGGGGTTCACTTTTGATGTCTCAGCTTTTCCCACTTCTCCATTCTGTTCTGTTAAATACACTAGGACAGTTTTCTTAGGAAGAGTAGTGTGGTCCTGGTAAGATAGGGAGTCAGCCAACTTATGCCCAAGAGCAAGCATTGGGCCGAAACCTCAGAAACACCACCAACAACAAAAAAAGTATTAGGACGTGGCGTATCAAGTGTCAGCAGTGTGCAAAACTTAACAGACTCCTAAAAATACAGTCTTTGTAATGGGGAAAATATTTACAGTTCTGCCTAACACCCTCACTTTCTGTGAGGTTGAGATCGACAAGGTAATATTTGCAAGGTGAGCTCCAGCAGGATTTAATGCAAGCTGTGAAAATGGATTGAGCAGTACGTTTGTGAGATGTTTACTGTCTGATGTGAGGCACATTATGGATAATTTAGGATTTTAGAGTGTGGAAGGAATTCTTAATGTAGTCTTCACCGAATCGCAAAACCGAGCCCCCCGCCGAGCAGGGGCAGGTGCCGGGGCTGTGCTCAGCCGTGCCTCCAGCATCTCCAGGGCTGGAGGCTCCCCGGCCGCTCTGGGCAACCCAAACCAGTGCTCACCCCCCCGGATAACACAAAATCTTTCTGTTACATTTAAATGGGACCTCCTGTTCAGTATTTTGTGCCAAAAAGGGCTTTGTGTCAGTCCGATAAAGCAACGTTGCACATTGAGGGTGCAAGTAACCTGAAGGGTTTTAACAAGTCTCAACTACTTTAGTATTAAAGTACTTACTTTTAAATATTTTTAAAAGCATTTCAGGACTTGTAGAATTTCCACACCAGGACCAATGAAAGCAATTAACTCTGGATTTATTTGGAGTGGGAGGTTTCTTCTGGGCCCAGTTCCTTTCGCAGGCCTGAAGTGAGGTGGGCCAAGTTATTTTTGACAAAGTGTGACTAGAAATTTTCATAGACGTGGCTGCCTTCAGGCTGGAGGTGGGGATCAGACCACGGAGATCGAGCAACGTTATAAAACTTGAGGGCACTTCCAAAGGACAACGTGAAGTCACGGTGTGAATAATTATGGCTTGGTTCGTTGTCACGCAAACTTGCTGACACCGCGCTGATGGCGAGCCGCCAACACCGGCATGAGGAACTTTTTTATTTTATTTTATTATTTTCAGTAAATCGTCAAAACGGCTGATAGAGAAGACGTTATTGGCATTGAAAAGATTGCCCCGATGGGACTCCGCTAACTTTTCTGTCAGTGTGCTAATCGCATTTTAATTAATTGATTTAAACATTTGTTATGACCTCTTTTTTTTTTTTTTTTGACTGTCTCATCAGTGGAAGTGACTTAGTTTCTGAGTACTCAGAGCTGGTAGTGAAATGTGACTTTGAACTTTGCTTGTTTGTACTACTGAAAGTCATAATATTGACTTTGCTCCCGCTGCAGTCATCAGACGTGGGGCTGTGCAGTGCTGGTGAGATGTCAGCAGGAATTAGGCTGAGCAGCAAATGACTTGCAAACAGAAATTCAGAAGTAATTCAATTAGTTACCTCATAATTCTGGGGGTTTTGACAAAATGATTTTGATTATTCTTTCCTAACGTAGCTGATACGTGAGTAAGGACAACAGCCGCCATTCAAAACTGAATGGTATAAAAAGCAAAGCACAAAAAAGGTCAACAGTGCTTTCTTGCTGCAAAGTACGGTTGTTTTTTGGGGGAAAAAAAGGCTTTATCTTCTAACCTCACGTAACAATCTCCCATTTATTTCCCTAAATGTCAGGTACTCTGCCAGGCGATAGCAGGCTGACAGGATGATAATGCTCTGGGGAGCGACTGCAGCATCTTAGCAGAGCCACCGAGTATCAGCAGGCCAGGACTGGTTTGCTCCACTCCTCTCCCCAAGCTTGGAATAATTTGTCTTTATGGTACCGAGGAACAGCGGAGTGTTTTGTAACGTGTGAGCACCGGGAGGTCAGGAGTGTTTAGTTTGGGACACACAGAGCGAGAGCTGGCACGACTTTGCATACAAACAAGTTTGACCAGCCTTGATGTTAGACCACTGGGCTTGCCCCTGCTCTTTTATCACCACGATATCCAATAAAACCCGGCAGAATTAAGTCTCCGTGTGTACTGTAGCTTGTTTCTGCTCCGTAATAGTGTCCTGCTTGGCTATTTAATACCAGGAGAACTGAAGCTGTTCTTTTAAACTGAGGCCTGTAATGGCAGGATTACAAACCAATCTGGTTTGAATTCAGAAGAGCACAAGGAGGCATCCTGGTCTTGTAATCCTACTTTTCTTTGTATCTTAAATAACCAAGCAGATCTTGTAAAGTAGTAGTTTAATTATCCTTACATGGCGAGCAGCTATGTTTTACAGAATTTTGGCCAGGGGCAAAGTTTTACAGTCACATTATAAACTCAGACCCAGGGGCAGGGCTTAAATGAAATATTAATAGGTTCGTAGCTAGAGAGAGGGCATGTGTTTCTGTAACTTCAGAGCTACCAAAGTTACTGCTCTTCTGCTGCCTCGTTAAGTAAGCATTGGGATTTTTAAAAGAAGTTATAAAGAACCCAAAGATGATGAAATTTCTGAGGAAAAGTGCTTGTCTGCTTTTCAGAAGGAGGTTGGTTTACCTTTCAGTGCTTCTATCCTGTGAAACACTGTGAAAATTGACAATACTTTGTACCTGCCGTGGTCGGTCCCATGCTGGATTCCAGATTTTCCCCTCACTGTGATGAACGTGAAGGAATTCCTTCTGTCATTGTGTTCTCCCCACCCATTGAAATTACGCTGCCTAAGAGCACTTCTGTATATAGGAACCGATGTCTTTCACTTCTCTGTTTGCTGCTCCCAAGGGACATATATTGTCCCATAGATTGTCCGTAATACATCTGTGGTTAGACACTTTTAAAATGCTTGTTTCTGCTTTTTCCTATAGCTTTTTCCCTGCTCTTTTTCTGCCAAATAAAACCCGATACATACGTCCCTTAAGTTGACGATACTGTATTAAAACAGGTGCTCTTTTAGTTCCTCTTTACTAAAAAAAATTGTATTGCTTTGGTTTGCAGAGTAATTTTCTATCATTTGTGTGTGTAAGCTTGAGATAACAGCATTTTTCCTAGTGACTTTGAGCTAGGGTAGGTTGTTTTAAAGGAGGCAGGACTTCATGGAAGAGGGTTAAAAGTGGCCCAAGTTTGAGCAGAAAAATAAATTCTTAGTAGAAAACTTTAATTCTTAGTAGTTACACTATTGAGAGCCATTAGGACTTTGTCCAAGGGAGTTGTCCTCATGCAGCTCCCCAGCCTGCAGTCATCTGGAGTTTTATGAGGCTGTTTTACGATTACAGGAGAGGCTGAGGCTGTTTTACAGGAGCTGAGGCCATTTTGCCATTACAGGAGAGGAGCCTCGCAGGTCGGAGCGTGGAGGGTGACGTTGCGTTACGTCGGGTTGGTCGCAGTCAGCCACAGAGAAGATTTTTATACCCGCTTCAACTTTCAAGTCAAGGTTTTTCTGGAAACAGCATGCCAGCTCCTTCAGCGTGGAGAACCCACGAGTAACCTCGCCGAGGTTTTCCCAGCGTTTTGGGATCTTTATGGGTAGGGCGGACAGGTTTTAAAATGGGCATGGGGTTGGCTTAGTGCATTTGTATTGATCGCTAGAAAAGAGAGCAATAAAGCACGGCTCAGAAGATCTAACAGCTTCTTGGATTTTCAGGCACTGCGGCAACAGAGGGTTACGAAAGCAGAGCTGGCAGCAGGCAGGTACGGGAAGTCCCTCAGGGGTCAGGCAATGGGGAATATTTGGGAGAAGTCTTGTTGGCCTGCTCTTAAATCTCCTGAGGGCAGGACTGCGGAGGGCTTTTGTCTGCCCCAGTGCTGCCAACTCCAAGTTCTTACAGCTCTGTTGGACGAACGCAATTCAACCATTTGTTGTAGAGGTAAAGTCACACTGCGCAGATGGGCTGTTTGTTTCCCCTTTATCTTCTACTGTGGCTAGGAATTTGGACACTTAACTTCGTTGTTAGGCTTCAAGCCCTGTTTTAGCCTCTAGCAAACGGTGTTATCTACAGTCTCAAGATTTCGAGCCTTGATAAGGGCCGGTGCTGAATTCCTGTTAGCCGAACCCTGGCCGTGGGTGAAGATTTGGGGGGAACTGACCCAAGGGACACGGTGTCCCCTCGTGCCCCTACCCACCCACTTCTGCTGCTCTTGCTCTGTGCTCATCTGTGACGAGCTAATTCAAGATGCTGGGGTATAAAACTAAAAATGGCTACCCTAAAAGCTGAGCTGTAGCCTTCTGCCTTGCAGAGAAGCAAGCTAAGGTTCAGATACTCAACCACAGTACAGCTTAAAACACCTTAAATCACCTCTTCTGCCTGTTTCCCAGCTCAGCTTTACTACCAGAAAGGCGTTCATCCTACTACGCCCAAAAGATCAAGTTTATTTTTAACAACTCGGCTCCAGATTTTGAAAATTGCTTGCCCACTGTCTGCTTGCTGCCAGGGGCAGGTATATATATATATATATATAATTCCCAGAGAAGCTGTGGATGCCCCATCCCTGGAGGTGCTCAAGGCCAGGCCAGATGGGGCTTTGGGCAACCTGGGCTGGTGGGAGGTGTCCCTGCCCGTGACACAGGGTTGGAATTAGATCTTTAAGGTCCCTTCTAACCCAAACCATTCTGATCCTATAGAAATCTTGATGTGCTTGTCCAAGCCCTGTCAGCTTGGAGCAGAGCCCCGCAGGTCTTTGCTCTTGCCATCCATCAGGCTGGGATGATTCTTGAGGCTACGTCAGGCGAGGAAGGATGTATTGTTTTCTCTTTTTCCCTCTTGTTCTGTATTGATTTCTCAGATACCGTCTGCTCATGGTTGATTAATCTGCAGCAGTAGCCAAGAGGCGGTCTTTTTCTTCTTTGGGATGCGGACTCGTACTGTAGTCCTTTTGCTACCAGACGTGGAAATCATTTGGAAATCAGTGGATAACAAAACTAGCCCCTAGTCTTAAACTGGAGAAGCTGTGTCAGTGTGCAGCTTCTTCGCGCAGAGCCTTCAGTTTGGTGACTCGGGTGTCGGGGTTTCCCGATGCTGATCTTTGGGCTGTTGTAAGGTCCAAATCGACAGACCTTTGGGATGGGAACTCTTGTTAAAACTGGAAGGCAGTATTTGGTTTTGAATGCTTTTGGGGGAGGGCTGGGTTAAGACACTGAGAAACTGAAGGAAGAAGCGAAGCCAAAGATGCCACTTGTGTTAACTGTATTGTTTGAATTACACTCACTTGCTCGCTGGGACTTGCCGTTTCTGTGGTAGTATTTCTTTTATATTTGTATTTGCATAACTATTTTAGTAGGGGACTCCGAAAGAGCGATTAAATGTCCCTTAAAAATGAGTCTTGTAGGATTTGCAGTAAATATTTTGTCTGAATCAGTGTAAGATTTAGGCGTAACTAAAATTAATTTGCTTTCTGTTTTCCTTTCCTAGAATATGACAGATACCTAGCATCTAGCAAAACCATGGCGGCAGCTTACCTCGATCCAAACTTGAATCATACACCAAGTTCAAGTGCAAAGACCCACCTCAGTACTGGGATGGAGCGTTCCCCGGGGGCCATGGAGCGAGTCTTAAAGGTTTTTCACTACTTCGAAAATAGCAGTGAGCCGACAACGTGGGCCAGTATTATCCGGCATGGAGATGCTACTGATGTCCGAGTAAGTCTGGTTTTAGCATTCTCATGTCATCTTCAGGTTAAATGTTAACTTCATGGTCAAAAGGTAGAAGTCCAGAAGCAGAAACACAGACGTTTCACAGTGTATTTTAAAATAATCTTTACCTGTTGTATGTTGTGAGTAATTTCAGAGAAGGCTTTAAGTGGTACTAATTTTCCTTTAAAAAAATAAAAAAAATAAAAAAATCTGATATATGATTTTGTATTACCTTGAAGAAATAGAAGAACTCTTCTCATTTTTGCAGAACAGAAACTTGAAATTTAGAGAACTGGTTATCAGTCTAGATACCACTACTGATTTATGTCAGTTGACTTTTACCACTTTATACTTCCCCAAATCCTGTATGATGATGGGAGGAAATGGAGGAGAAAAGAGGCGTTAAATGATTCTCTTCATATTCTTTTTTTAAAAGTTCAACATTTTTACATGGTTACTGTGTTCAAATGTAAGACATGTGCATGGTTTTTGTTTTCTTTGCCTTTTTTATTTTTTAATCCCTGTTTGGAAAGTCTTTCCTCCCAGCATGGGGAAACTGAGCTGAAGTTTTTGCATCAGAGCCCTTTGTCCCACCAGTACGTACATCCCTTTGTCCTCCCTCCCCTCCTCACCCTGGCAATCACCTGCTGCTTTTATTTGTACAGCGTAGTCCTTCAGTTAACTTACACAAAATACAAGGTTGGGATTGTTTGAAGGATAGCTTTAAGTATCTGTAATCTTTGAGATACGTGGAAGTACACATATGCGTGAAAATAGCATTTGTTCAGAAAAGGGAAGTTAAGCAGCTCTGTGTGGAAAGTACAGGTCAATAATCCTACACGGAGACTTTTACTTACCATTTTCTACACTTGCTCATACAATTAGGGTCTTGCGGTACTGAAACGAAGCTCACTTTAACATGTCAGATGTTTTTAAAATTTCATGATTTGCTTGGTTTTAGTTATTGTCCAAGAACAGTCTTGCCTGGTGGTCCGTGGTGTATGGGTTTGGTTTTTTTCTGTGATGTTCTTGCTGTAGAAGCAGGTTTCCACCTGCTCATTCCTCCCATCCATCACTTGTATCCTCTGTACAGTACTTCATATTCCACTTCAGAGACACAGTTCTGATCTGCTGAAGGGAAAGGACTGCCAGTGTTCAGGAGATATGTTGTCTCCTTCTGCCCACTATTGAGTTTCTTTTGTGTAAGAGAAAAGTTAAGAAGAAAGACAAAATTTGAATGTTCTCTCTTCCTTTCTTACTACTTCCTAGCATCACTATTTATGAAAAGACCTAAGAGCATTCCTAAGTGGAGTGAGTCTTGTGTCAGTGATTGTAGACCTGTGAAATTCAAGGATTTTCACTGGTGATCATCAGAGAATCTGCCTAATGGCAATTTAATAAGCTCACACCTGTGTTTAGGGATAACCTGGTGACCATACAAATTAGACATACAGTAGTGGGAATCATTGTCATCAGCAACATACTCTTATTTTACATTAAAGAGGTTTTTTTGTGTGCCATTTGAAACATCTTTACACCATGACTTAGGTAGATTGGTTTGAATACGCATCCCGTATGATTGATTAATTTCTTAAAGTGTATTAATGGGTACAAGGGAGGAAAACTGTCTCCTTTTTTAACCTTATTTGCAAGCCTCTACTGTGAATGTAAGTCTAGGGTTCTTTATACAGTACTTGAAATGCAGGTTATCTTTCCAAAGGAGAATGTAGAAACTTGCAAAACAAAAGCAGAGATTACATCTCTGGTTTCTTCGACTCAGAAATACCTGTGGTTATGGGCTTTTAGGCTCCAAAACTTACACTCACTAAGAAATTCAGTGCCAAGTTCAATTTGCAGAGCTACACATCCTTATTTTAAGCACAAACATGTCATATTATTTTTATAAAACTGGTTTAAAAGAACAGACAAGTACCAGTAACCTGAGGCTTGCCTTAATTTTTAGTTTCCATATATACACATTTCTTTGGATGTTCATTTCTAAAAATAACATTATTTTTGTGTTGTCCTCCTTTTCTAAGAAAGAAGAATATACTTTGGGCAGGTGAAGGGATTGCTCTTACTCTTTTAACAAATATGATGGCTTTTTTGTTTTGTCAGACTGGGACAGTGACTGTGGAAACGTGCAGGTACTCTGTAGGAATGACCTAGCACTGATGTATTACCACGTTACACTTAATTTAGGAACAGTAAACCGTTGTTGGAGTACAAGCCTACATTCCATTGAAATGACCTCTGTCCAACCAAGCTGAATAATTTAAGGTGAAAATAGTCTTTAAGGTTTTTATGCATTAGTTTTTTTTCCTTCTCTTATGGAGATCGACTGCAAGAGAGCTTCTGTTTCTTCTGAATTACGAACTGGGAAGGAGACTGGTGCTGGCTTTGGTATTTGGCTTGTTTCTGATGAACTTTTGAAAGTATTCAGTGGTGAATATCTTTGAGACAGCTCTGCAATTAAAAGGGGAAGGGGAAAAAAGGTTTTTTGGTTTGTTTTTTTAAGAATTCTCCCTGGTTAGTGTGGCTAGTGGGATGATAGCCGAGGAACCTTCCCAGTATTCAAAGGAAGTTAAACTTGGGCTGAAATCTCCAGAAAAGGTATTTCTGCTGGCAAAGCGGAGGTCTTTGTGGAGTGTTCTAACACCAAGGGAAAGTGAGTGTTGAAGTTTCTTTCCTGATTTCTGGTGTTTCTCTAACCTAACATCTTCTATTTCAAACCAAGTCAAATGTCAATGGAAAGGGTGTGGTTGGTGGTTAAAAAAGTGAGGAAAAATCCTCTTCCCTTAAAAAAAAAAAAGGAAAATATCTTTTTGATTTTTTCAAGAGCAGAGTAGAAGCAGTGCTTTAGCTGTATACATTATACACAAATCCTTGGTCATGAAATCCTGGCCGTGAACCTCTGTTTGTTCTGGATGGGTTTAGTCCCTCCAAGACAGCTGTTTGCTCTGAAGGATGAGTCTGTATGCTCCAATGGATTGAAGGGCAGCTTTTCAATTCTTGGAAATGCTTTCTTGGATTTCAAAGAACTGGCGTGCTCTCATTATTCCTTTTTTTTTTTTTTTCCCTTGGTTTTACACTCAAGGCATGCTTCATTTCCAAAACAAAAAGTGTTTTTTATGAACGTGCAAACATTGCTCTCCTACTGCCAATGTGTATATTTGCAATGCAGGGAAAGAAAAGTTGTTTATCTTGCCTATTTGTGTTAGGATGTGTTGCCTACG
Organism: Anser brachyrhynchus; assembly: GCF_964034855.1. NCBI lineage: Eukaryota > Metazoa > Chordata > Aves > Anseriformes > Anatidae > Anser > Anser brachyrhynchus. The sequence goes on along the minus strand of NC_137695.1, from coordinate 157,368,208 downwards.
TGCATATTCTCAACAATGGATTTGCAGGGCATGCTCTGTCCTGTTCGCAGCCTCGGATGGGCATGCGAGTGGGTGGCTGTTGCCGAAACGGAATTTCGATGGGCTCAACGTACCCTGAATGCAAGCAGTGCCGCCGCAGCTTGATCAGCAGTCACAAGTAAATCGCCTTTCTCTTACCAGGAGTGGTTGAAGCAAAGGTGTAACTACCCTATTTGATGGAGAAATGAAGGCACTGTTGACATTTAGCAGCTTGGGGGGTTGGAGGGTGGATTTTTGTTAAACAAGCCGTTGGAAAGGCCACGTGAGCTGATCTAAATACAAAGATTTTTTGTCATGTGCAGTTCTGCTTCGTGATCTGCATTCCCACCCCAAAGTTGGCATCCATTATATCTTCTTTTCAACTTCTAGCCCTCAAAGGTTCCTTCAAAGAACTCTTGATTCTTGAGTAGTGGTTGTGAGAAGTAAAAGTTGCATTATTTGCGTAGAAACAACAACCAGACATCTCAAACTAGGTTATTGCCAGACTTGCATCACACCTGGATTGTTCCACAGGTTTGTTTTCTTGCAATTTTGTAGGATTAGCCAACTAAAAGATACACTAGATAGAATTAATATTAAAACTTTGGCAGTCAGCTCTGTCCTTACTTCCAGAGTTAGAGAGGAGCACGGTTAGAAGTCTTTGACAAAGATACAACATCCACGGTTCTTTTAACTTGCTCATCATTAAGATGACTTTTCCTCCCTTTTCTAAGCAGCATCTCTCAAGATATTGGCTTCTTTAATGTTGACATTTTGAGAACTCATAAAGCTGAAGAAAAAAGGAACAACGTCATTGACTAAGGATAAGGACATATCTAACCTGATGGACTCGAAGTTAGAAGTCAAGGGGCATCCTTTGGCTTTGTCCCATGCTATATCAGAGGAAAAATCCCACAGCAAATTCATCAGATTCCCTACCCACCTACAGAATCGTATCTTCTTCAGGTAGAAAGCATGGGTACAACATTGGAAGAGCTCTGATCACAACCAGGTCCCAGATCTTCCCTTTTTAGAAGGGCTAAATCACATTCAGCCAAGACATCGCTAAAGCAGCTAAATAAACTGCATTACTGTGTTAGTGTGTGCTTCTTCCCTTTTCCCGTTTATTTTGCCTATTCAGTCCACACCCTGTTTTTACCCTCCCAAGCCATTTGCAATTTCATTGTCTTACTCTGTCCTACAGTGTCTGTGTTGTCTGGTGGGTCTTGCAGTGTTCTCTTCCGTCCACATTTGTCTGCATTAAGTCCGTGGATTTTTGCTGGCATTTCTGTACCATGGATTGTTGCTGTGTTTCATCCAGCGCTATAGGAGACCTGAGCGTTTGTCAGTTCATGGTGGTGGAATGGAAAGAGTCCCTGTCACAAAGGTCTGTGGCTCAAATGATATCCTAGTTAGGCGTACATTTCTCCTGGCAGCACTGCCAGCTTCCTTCCCGTTGCTTTAAGTTTCCACCTGAGCTGCGCTAGCACAGGTGTTTGTGACCTTTTGGCAAGCTCAGTCCAAGTCCAAGTGGATCATTCTTTCAGTGGTGTTTCCAACCCAGATCGGCTCTGCGGTCCTGTTAGCTGCATCATCCTGCAGACAGACCCAGCTGAGAAGGCTGTAGGACGCAAGGAAATGCCTGTTGGTGCTGGCACTGCTCGGGTCTGCAGAGTTACTGCACCACCAGGGAACAGGCTGTTAAAGCTTTTTGTGAGCACCCTTCATCATCCCCTGCAGCATTCCTGGTCTCCAACCATACATCGAGAAGGATATTACCTCTCTGGAGGGAATTAGAGGCATATCCGTCAAGCTTCAGTCCATGAGACTTGCTTCTAGCCAGGGTTCCACCCATTCGTCTTCCTCTCTGTCCTTCAAGCCTTTTCCCCTTTTTATAACCCACCTTATTTTGACCTGATATCTGGACAAAATATAGCGGATACTGTGCTTAGTCTGGAGCAGAGCTGGTCTTTGTGATACTGATCCCAACGGGCCACCAGGGTGCTGCTGCCAGGTAGCCAGAAATTGAACACGTGGCTTCCCAGCGGCTGGATGGGCCAGATACATTCCACCTAAACCAAGCAGGTATCTTGAAGGGTTATAGGGGATTTGGCATGCTGCAGGGCTGTTCTAATCTAACCTAATCTATCTACTGCTGCCTGTAAAGGAGGTTGCTAATGTGATATACGTAGATTTTATCTAGTAGGTTTCTCTTTTAAAATGGGTTCTTACGATAATGTGGTATGGGTCTAGCAGGTCGGCCACACTAAAAGTCCTTTCGTATTCAGTGGAAAAAGACTGTGAACACCAGCAGGACTGAAAACCATGCCACCTGAGGATTTTTTTGATTGGTAGAAGTCTGCTGCATGCAGCAAGGGCTACACATCTGAATCTAATTGCCATATATATACAGTAATACATGTGCTTAGAGCCACAGGAACCTTCTGACATAGTAGAAATGGACTGGAGTGAGTGCACTACTTCCTAACATCAATTACCTCTGTGTAGAAATAAAATCCATCCTGATGTAGCAAAGGAGCTAGAAAATGAGTACCATTTACCATTTTCTGTTCCTCTTCTCTGCTGTACACCTACCTGCATTGCACCAGATGACAAGACAGAGTTGTATTTTTAATTACTATGAACTCTGCTTCTGAGAACTTGAAAAAAATATCAAGAACACAGCTACAGACCTGCAGATGGAAGCAGCATAAGAAAAGAAGGTATACTAGTAATAAACTAATTGTAACAGACAAAACCACCTTTGGTCTTTAGAGTGCCTGCTTTACTTGTGGATGCTCTGGATGTCCTTGGATGAAAGAGACATGCAAAACAATGCTTTAAAGACAATATAAATCGCCCTTTGACATTTTACCTGAAATACCTGGGTGTACAGATGGCCTTCAAGTCAACAGCACTTCCTGGGCTAGAATCGAACTACGCAGGATCCAAGGAACCTCCCACATTTCACAAGTACGACTGAGGATAGGAGATGGTGAGTTCTGGATGCTAAGCTTCCAGAAAACTGAACTTAGCATCAACATTTAAAACAGTTACATTTATTTAGGAAGCTGTACCAGTGTGCAGTAGGATCAGAAGAGTGTTAATCCACCCAAGGGCACTGGCAAGCACGGCTCTACCAGCTCTGCGTTTGTCAACGTGCGCCCAGAGGTCCCCCGTCATTTGGCACTCGGGATGAGTGATCCGTGTTTGTGGGATCAGTGCAAGAGAGAGAGAAAAAAAAAAAAAAGCAACGTGACAATGTTTAAAAACAGGGATGTGGGCTTTGCTGTTCCAATGTTGGACAAGCGTCATCAGAGGGGGTGATGCTTGGTCAAACCTTGGTGTTGCGAAGGCATTCTGGAGTTTTATAGAAATTTTAAAAGTAACTTGCAGCAGAGCTTTGTCATTGACTTTTGTTCAGCTCTTCATTTAAGCTCCCCATATAAATCGCTCATCAGAAATGATAATACTTGATATATAAATAGCATTTGACATATTTCGAGAGCCTCACAAACATTAACACTGTGTCCCTGTGTAGGAGGTGCCGCCTAAAGACTTTTTCTAGTGCAGGAGACTTTCTCCTTCCTGCTAAATAGGGAAATTAGGTTTGTAGTCGCACTGGGAGTACATTATTCCAACTTCAATTTATTCATAGTAGCACATCAGCTTGGTTAATTTACAAGCAAGCAATTCATTTTCACTCATTTGCAGGAGCACAGGATGATATTGATGCATACTGGAAGAGCCGAGGTTATCATCCTGCACCGTTCAGCCTTCCTCTGGCCTGTCTTGAATTTTTCAACAGCTTCCTAACTATACTGTATTGTAAATTCTATTTTTGGACACTTTTTCGTTCTAACAGAGGACAAATATGAATCCATTCTGCGAGTTAGCTGTGTTGAATATGAGGGTTCTTTGAACGAAGGAATAAACCTTAGCACTGCCCAGTTTGCTAGCTGTAGAAAGAGCTTTTTTTGCCTCCCCTCTGGGCTAAAGGTAAGGAAAAGGTGACCTATCAACTGTTATTGATAGGAAATTCCTCTAAGGGCTTCCCATTCTCTTCTGCTCAGCTGTACCAGCCTATTTTTTTGTTTGGGATGTAAATGTCAGCTCCGCAAACCTAATTAAAGGCGATGTGTACAGTAAACAGCTTTCAGCTTGCGTTCGGTCCTGTGACTTCATTGCGGTTGTCCCGTGTTTAGATGAGAGTGACAACAGGTGAAAATTTCTATCGGGAGGTTATGTCCATGCAGGCACCCTGCTTACACCCAGATAAAATCCTATTTAGCTGTGGGTGTCTGCCGGGGTGCAGCTCTCCCACCGGCATTTCTAGCTGGGATGGCTTTGGGGCAGTAAGTTCGTTATCAAGGTTGAAACTTTTGGTTTTCCTTACCCGGTTGTTTTTTCACTCAAGAACGCACCTGAGGAGCTTCCTGAGCTAAAAAGCTGTCAAGCCTGGAGAGACTTCAGATTTCTTTGGCAGTGCTTCCACTTCGAAGACTGTTGGGACATAGCCCAGCGGGGTGTTCAGTCCCTATTGTGCGGTGCTCAAGCAGTTAAATTATTTGTCTGGGAACCGCTGATTTAGCATTCTGGTCCGGTCCTGCGAAGAACACCAGGCGTGCTTCTGGCAAGGCAGAGAAGCCGTCGCCCGTCCCGCAGCGATGGCAGCAGCTTTGTTTGGCACCCCAGCACCTCCGCCCGGCCTGGGGAGGCTGCCCATGACCCGAGGAGGCTCGACGTGGTGTTTGAAACTCGACGTGGTTCAAATTCACCTTCCCTGATACGTTAATAAAGAAGTAAATAAGCAAATGGATGCTTTGCTTGAGAGGTTTCCCCTGCTGACTGGCCGTAGGCAATTTAAGCAGCTTGACCACCACGTTGCCTTATTTGTGCTTTTTGATTCTGGCTGTGGCAGAATGAGCTCTCTGGGATTTCCTAAACCAAAAAGAAGAAGAAACCTGCGTGTTTGTTGCACATAAAGCATCACTTTTTCCTTTCTGGGTATACATTGTAGTTCCTAGCTTGTATTTTCAAACACTTGACCCCTTTGCACCAATACTGCCATCTCTCCTTAGCATTCAGCAGTCAACTTTTTCTTGAGTTGCAATGTGAACTCTTGCTATTTACTTTTGTGGTGTGGAACTAACTGCTTCACCAGAGGGGTTATTGTGCCCTCCTGAAATAAATAATAAAAACCTATATGTGTTTTTATATTGATTCTGTGATAGGTTTAGAATTGTCCGACCTTAATGATAATGTAAAAGGAATAGAGGCTTGAAAATCTCACCTGCTTTTGATAGGAATGAAGATAGCTGGCTTCTTCGCTCCTTTTGAAATCTCAGCCTGAAAATTAGAGGCTCTTAAATGTCCAGGCTGATTCTTTCTTGAGATGCTCATGGTTTCAGCTGCCTTACGCATCGGCGTTCTTGGTTGTTCGTGGTCATAGAAAAATGATTTTTTTTCTCTTTATGAAGTCGTTTCATATATATACAGCAGTATAGCTGTCTGTTAAGAACACGCACGCCCATTTTCACTATGAACTGACAGCACCCAGAGACGTGGGAAGGGTCGGCTTTCCAGAACCAAATGCTGCGTGCTACATCCTCTATTCACGCAGCGTTCAGTAAGCGAGGAAAATGAATGAATCTCTTCTGGCTGCACGCGTATGGAAAAGCTGGCGGTGTGCCCTTCAGGGAAAAGCACGCCTGCCAAAATATCAGGCTCCACTGACTAAGCAGAGACAGTCCTCTGGGTGAAGAAGAGGTTAAATTACAAGTTCCTCTCTTTGTTGCTTCTGAGGGTGCTGGGTTGTTGTGTGTTTCCCTGGATACTGGCAACTCTTCTGCAGTATTTGCTCCCTTACACAAAGACCCATAAATAGAGGCAAGAAACAAACTTAACCGTTTTGTACCCTGTGGTCAGTACCTTTAATTCAGCTCTAAACCCGTCCGCTGCCTGGGTAAGAGACCTTTGCAGCCGGTTGGTGAAGGGTGGAGGAAGTTAACAGCCTTAAGGGGAGACTGGACAAGGAATTGGAAGAGCCTCATTGAAGGCTGATGAATGACACAAGGCTTGGCTCAGGAAATCCTCGGGATAAAAATAGTCAGAGGCTGGCAGAGCGCTTTGGGCAGCATCTATGTGCTTGTCTGGTGTTGCCTCTTCCCCGGGCATCCAGCCCTGGCCGCTGTGGTTCTTCCTTCCGTGGTTTTACCAGCTTGTAGGGAGATCGTTTTCGTTTGTGTTGGACGTTTGTCCCAGCAGGTTGGCTCCTGGCTGCTGGACTCGGCTCCTGCTGCTTTGTCGGCGTGGTGCTGCCAGCAGGTAGCGGCCACTCCGAGAGCTTGACTTGCCCAGCATGTTCTGAAGCATCCTTCCCATATGATAAAGTTCTCCACAAGCGTCTCACATACTTTGCAGTTTGTGTCCATCCTTCTGCAAGCATCGGCCTCGTAATCCGCTTGGCGGTGAGGATTTGGCAGCTCCCGGCCAGGAAGACCAGGGTTTGGAGGCACCGCCGGTACCGAGGAGGATGCTGAGGGTGTTCCCCCTCCATTCAGATAGAATACTTAAATATTTTTTGCTGTTTTCTGCATGCATAATTTGCAGAGTCAAGGTCTTAAATGATTTATTTGGGATATAAACTCATAACTTTGGCAAAACAATGCCATGGTGTAGCAAACTTTCGCTTAAGCAGCCCCAACAGCTCGCATCTGGCTCCTGCAAAACTTCCTGTTGCCTACACGTTGGTGAAATTCTGTGCAAGACTCAGCAGCTTGTGTCTGTACCCGTGTGTTTGCGCATACACGCACGCACACACGAGCGTTTTCGGTAGGATGCATCCGGCTCCTTACAGGGTCAGCAGCAGAGGACGATGATTTCCTGAAAGCAGCGCCTGGGAGCAGCGATAGCCGTGCTCCTGCTGAGCTGGGAGCTCAGCCCCGGCAGGGCTCTGCTGCCTGGCAGGGACACGTTTTACCTTCCAGCAGGCTGCGAGGCAGCAGCTTTGGTCTCCTGCTGACTTTCTAATCTGGCTAAGAGCAGGACAGCCCGGCACACGGCACTTGAGAGGTTGCTAATCCATGCTCTGTTAACGCATCTGAATTTTAGTTACCGTGCGTCAAACCTTTCATTCGGGAAGGAAAGAGGCAATCTGTTGGGTGCTTTTTGCACGGGTCCTTTCTCTGGCAGGAGATCCTCAAATTCGTAAAGTTACCTCGGGACCAACAAGGAGTGTGTTTATTTTGTTTGAGAGTCTTGAGTAATTGTCAGTTCCCTCATCTTGTATGAGATCTGTGCTGAAGCTCAGGAACGAAGTGAGTGGGGGGCAGCGAAATCAAGGGGCTGTGACCTGCTAAATCCTGGCTGCTCAGGCGCTAAGCAGTGTGAAAATCTAACATAATTTTCCAGAACTAGACAGATTTTTTAAAGGCTGATGATGGTTTTTCTTGGACAAAATAAATTTCACTTTCATCCACAAATCTGCTTTTTTATAGTTTGGTTTTTGTTATTTTATTTTACACAGAGGGAACTGTGGCTTAATTCTGATAAGATTCATAGAAACCTTTTTATGCAGTGATTTCTGAAACTGTGCCAGTAAAGTTTCAGAAACTGTAAATGTTTTATCTGAAACAGGAGCTTACAATGTTTAGTATTTTTAATAAAGATGGTATCCGATTTATTGCTTAGTATTTTGTATAGTATGTGACATGGTTACATTTTAAAGCCTTACTGTAGGATTTTTTAAAATATATATTTGTTTTGCATGCTACAGCTTGTAAGGAGTGTATGTTTCTCTGTTTCAGGGCATAATTCAGAAGATTGTGGACAGTCACAAAGTGAAAAACGTGGCCTGCTACGGGTTGCGGCTCAGCCATCTGCAGTCTGAGGAGGTTCACTGGCTACACCTGGACATGGGGGTGTCCAACGTGAGAGAGAAATTTGAACTAGCCCACCCTCCCGAAGAATGGAAGTAAGGCCATAAATCTGTTTAGTGTCAAAATCAAGTCCTGTGAGTGTTTGCCTTGTCATAAAAGTCGGCTCTATAACGTGCGTTATTAAGGACGATCCTCTTTTGGTGGAACAGGATAAAATACTTTTCACATATAAAGCTGTAAGTGGTAAAGAATGGTTTTCGTTGTTGGAAGGGGTTTCCTGCAGAGAACAGATAGGTCTAACCTGGGATTTAGAGGAGGCCTAAAGTAGGAGCAGAAATCTCAGGCATTCGTCCTGAAAGTCTGCAAAACCTGTGATACATCTAGTGAGCCCCATCTCACGTTTTGTCGTCCTTAAAGTTTTAGTACAAGTGTTATCTGTGATGTAAGCATACCTCTAAAATAGAAAAGGAGAGATCTTGATACATAAATGAAAAAAATATATAAAATATTGGCATTTACTAGGTTATTGCAGGGGTCTTGTGCATGTTTTTCTCCATGTTTTATGTTTATAACCACGATTTGTGCAAAACTTGCTGTTATTTTGAAGGCTGCAATTATTGTCTTCTGCAGAATTGTTGTAAATAGTCTATATTTAATTTCTTGCAAATGGAATTAGCGTCATATACCAGCAGATGTCACAGTTTATAAATTCTCTTCAGTGTCCTGACTTCCATATATCAAACAAATCAGAAATGTTTAAAACTTTGGGTGTCAGAAGTGTAGCATGTTCTCTTCTATGAACGTTACATTTCATTGTTTCTGGGACCTGCATCAATATTTATCCTTCTTTACCGCACAATAAATTTTTCGTTGATAATACTGTGAAATCACAGCTTGGGAAGTAAGGGATTCCTGAATCCCTTCCCTGATAGTCACGTTGTGTGTAAGATGTGTGAATTATTTATGCTGTTTGAAATTTCTTAAATAGCGTACAAGTGCCAGTTCCATTTTTATTACGCGGTGCAACTCACGTGGTACACGTTGCAGAACAGAGTTAATCAGTTTTAAAAGCAAAGGTAAATGATTGTTTTGAAGCTGGTGGAAAGGAATTGGATAAAATACTCATGAAAGAGCTATGATAAGACGTAAATTATTCAATACCTTTCCAGGCAGTCATTTTATGTTTTATCGAATACATGCAGCTGACATACCTTTGAAACCTGTGGAGATTTGCTGTGCATAATCAAAACGTTGCTGTCATATTTGTAATACCATAAACCAGAGTGTTTAAGATCATATGACAGTACTTGTAAAAATATTTAGATTAGTTAAGGGAGAGAAGTCTTGGGATGGGTCTTAAATGAAAAGCTTCCTATAGTATTAATAACCCAATAACTGCCTCTCGTGTGATTTTTCTTTTTAATTATCTAAATTTAAAGGGCTGTATATTCATCGCTCAGAAATAATAACTCAAATGTTCTCCTGGACTGATCCAGATACTAGAAGTTGTACTGTTTGTCAGTAGGATGTACACAAGTTTACCAGAATAAAATCCATCTCCCGCGTAGGCATCTTTTGTCTCGTCCTGCACTATTTATAGTCCTGCAGAGGATGGGTTAGTGATGGGGAACAGCAGGGCTGTGGCTCCGGCTCAGATGACACAGCTGTAGATAGAGCTTAGGAAGAGTAAATAACAGTGGACATCAGGGCAATGAGGTCGCCCAAAATTCTGTCATTTCAAATTCTCTTCCCTCTTCCTATGGCAAGCAGCTGAGCTGCAGGAGCACACACAATTTAGCTTTGCCAGACTGCCAGGGGATAACCTCAATTACGTGGCAAAAGACGAGCAGGAAATCATTGCTTACTGCAAGTCTTTTTTTTTTCCCCACCCTCATGTTTGCCTTTACATACTCCTTTGACCTCCTGGCTGCTAAAAAAAGGTTTGTATTTTGCACAAGATAGCAAAAGTTGAACTATCTTGTGGTTAAAAAATAACAATCAGTAGAGGCCTGATACTTCATTTTTTCCTACAAAGATTGGCACTAAAATTCAGATAGAAGCTGTGTATTAACTGCACCTTCACTTTAGGAACATTCGTGCTAGCTAACCGTATCAGACAAAATATCCTTTTCCCTTTTGTTTTAATCTCTGGAAATGAAGATAACTCCTCCTAGCATCAGAAAATTCCAAATGTATCTCAGTCCTGGTGCCAAAAAGTCTTCAGCGTTATAATTATTGGAACCGCGTGCTTATTTGTTTGTGATAACTTTTTGGGAAATAAATATTCTGGAGTCTGCTTTGTGTCAGTTTGGGCAATACCGCCTTATCTCGGAGATGTCCAAGGTTTAGCTCTACAAAAGCATTTGTAAAATTTGGGCATGATTTCTTGCAGTTGCTTTAGAATAACTGTGGTCGTCCAGATGCAGCCTGAGAGTTTTGTTCATTACTGAATTCCACCAACACTGCTGCCGGTAGGTTTATCTTAGCCTAGCATAAATTGTTAATTCTTCATTAAGCGTTTGGTTGTGTGAAGCCCTGTACAGCTGCGTGTGCAAGACGATCCCAGATGACAAGAGGAATACAAACAAAATCCCAGTGCTCTTTTATGGGAAGGCAATAAAGACCAGAGCGTCTTTGATTTATTTGCTTCAGGTTTCCTCTTCGTGTTTATGCCAGCAAGGCAGACCTGGGCATGCATTAAACTCACTTCTTAATGAAGAAATTCCCCTTCACTTGTAGTATTATTTTAATGATTCGATGTTTCAAAGGGCGTGAGGGTAAAAGATGAAAGAAGCTTCCTCCCTTAACTGTCATTTTTATCCCTGTACAGCGAGGTGAAGTAGGATTACCAGGATGCAGGACTCTTAAACCACAGCATCAGCCCTGATCATTTTTGATCAGACTCAGCAATCACAGCAGCAATCCTTCCTGTCTCTTACAAATGGTACGTGCCAAAGCACTGTTCCATTTGCTGGCCTTTTTTGTCCCAAAAAAAGGGGAAAATCAAAAAAGGTTCCTGTAACAAATAATATCTCTTGGAACAGGTTGTTCCTCCTGGGGTAGGGCTCTTCCAGTTTCATAGGTGTGGGGGTAAAATCGCTCGTGCGTCGGCTCTAATAGGTAAAAGACCCCAAAGGAAGCCCCAGAATTTAGCAGTCCTGTGCTGTAAGTTTCGATAGCTTCCACACAAGTCTTCTGGTAGTGTTTTTAGCGAACTTAAGGGAGGTGACCATTAACTGGCTGACTGGCTCAGTGAGCAGATCGGTTTTGTGAGAAGGGACCTGGCATCCTCTTCAGCTGGCTGTGTTTCAAAGAGTAAATGTACAGGATATTGAAAATCAAGCCCATCCTTGAGCTGGCCTTTGGAAATCAGGTTCTTCATTCCCATAAGTGTAGTCAGAGACTGGTTTATAAATAGGTAATGAAGGTCACTACTGCTATCCCAGCCCAGTTTTTTTACTTTGCTCGATTTTCTTGTGAGATCCTGTTGCAAAAAGCAATACGTTTCATGGCTCCTCAGTGAAGCAGGCAGGTCTCTGCAAATAGGAAATGCTGCTTTTCCTGTATTTTCGTATCTCTTTACAAGGGTGACTGAATCTTGGAGGTTTGAGATAAGTTGCGTATCCATCTCTTCAGGCCTGAGTGACGTCTGATTTCTGCTTGCAGGACTGAAAAGTAGGAGAAGAGGTGTAGGGTGACCGACGGTGTTTAGCCAGTGTTTGTTCTTTGTACTTTGGAAGACCAAATAAAGGGTTCTTTTCATTTATGTGGTGTGAAAATTCAACCCCATCTTCAGAATCTGTCATTAAATAAGATGTCTGAAACGCACACGTTGAACCCTAATGCTTCCAGGATGTAGAAGGTCCCCTTGGTGAGGTTCTTGTGGCAGAAGACACCCCAGTAGTGGGCTGATGCTGGTGCTCTTAGCGGGACAGGGGAAGAAAAATAGGATGAAAAAGCTCGTGGACAAGGTAAACCCAGGGAGATCACATACTGATTACCATCACAAGCAAAACGGGCTCAACTTGGGGGAAACTCATTTGAATTTTTTGCCGGTTAAAAAGGGAGTAGGATGGATCCTTCCTCCTCACACATGGCCCTGCTCCATCCGTAGCTTTGTGCGGAAGACAAGTAACCTCTGTTTGCAAGATTCCGAATTTTCTTCAGCTGGTTTTGCTTTTTTGCTGTTTGTTGGTTTGATATTTCAATTCTTTTATGCAACGCAAATACCCACGAGTTGCGCATCAGCCTTCGCTACGTATTTGCAAGTCCCTAGTACGAAATAATCCTAACAGTAATAAAATAGGTAGTGGATTTTGTAATAACATTCAGCGATCTGCTTAAATTCAGCTCCAATGGGAAAGGCTGTCAGACTGCTTTAGAGGTGAAAGGAATGAGCATAATGAAGCTGCTTTTAATTAACCAGGAAGTTGTGCGATGTGGATAACCCTGCTGCATTCAGGTATCAGGTCACTCCACTTTCCTTTTTTCGGAGGCTGGATCTTCCCTTTTGAATGCTCTTTGCCTCCTGTAATGAGGCCTGGGAGGCGATGCCGAGGAGAGGAGCTCAGAAACAGCAAAAGCAAGCGCCGAGAATAGGAGGAGAAAGTGCACCTGAGAAACGAGGAGGAACAGTAAGGATGGCTTTCAGAGCACAGTGGTGTTGATATTAAAATGTAGAAGGACGACTAAATCATACTGGGTTACAGAACAAAGAAAAAAGTGCAAATGGGTCTTTTTTAAATAGATTTGTTCCATTTCAATCTCTGCAGTGGTGTTCAGTGATGAATTTGAGGGGATAGAGGGTGATGAATTTGAGGTGGTGATTGGGAGCGCTCCGCTTTTCTGCTTCTGGGTCGTGTGTGCCTGCTGCCTTCTCTCCTTGGCACTTAAACACCCACAGGTACAATTTGCCTTATAGTTAAAATTTCAGTGAATAGCTAGGTATCCTCTATGTATCGTGAAATGGACAAACTCTCAAAAAATGGCTCATTAAATGTGACTTTTGAGTCTTTTTCTGACTTCTGCCTGGTGGTGTCCTCCATCTCTTTTATATCCTATGGCCTGAAGATCGTTTTCCATGCACAAGACGACTTGCTGTGCTGTGGAAAACCCTTCATTCTAAATATTCCTCGTTTGTATCCAGTGTGTGCGTGTTTCCAGTTTCTAATTATTTTCCTTAGTTTGGCTTCTAACTATAGACAAGGTATTTCGAGTGATTTCAAAGCAAAGAAGAACCCTGCAGCTTCCCATTGCAGTCTGTTGTGTGGGACTCCTCGTAGCCCCATATAAACCCTGGTCATGGGCATCCCAATTACTTGCCTAAAAGAAAGTAGAGGGATGCTTGCCCTACAGGGATGAGTACATTTATTGTCAGGGTTTCATGGCAGGAATGCAGTATGTGTCAAACGTCATTAGCTCTTGCCTCAGGACGAGCAATAATGCTAAATTTAGGATATAGAAATAGAAGTTGAGGCTTTGAGAAGGGATAGAAATTTGGTATATCGCGACTCAAGGGGAAATCTGAATGTCACCCATTATGCACTGTTAGCTTGTACATGACTGCCACGTTGCAAACCACTTCGTTCCGCTTTTGCTACATCTTAATGATGAAGTACCAAGCAGGAAACCTTTTTCCAGGTAAATCCCTTCAAAACCTGTGGCACAATTCAGAGGTGAATATTGCAGCACTGGATCCGAGAAGGAGCTGAGCCGTTTTCCCTCAGCATGCCTTTGTTTTGTCTGTAGGATGTGGGGTCTGTGCGTGGAGAATCACGTTGCTGATAACCAGAGAGAAATTCTCTTGCAGGGGTTGTGCCGTTGGTTATGGCTGGTGACCTGCTGCCATCACCTCTCTGGGTTCACCCTTCCCATGGATCTGGTCCTGATCACGTTTCCACTGACTCCTGATGCTTCAGTCCCCCCTGAAGCTTTGGGAAGGCAAGGCACCAGGGTTTTAGGTTTGCTTCCGTACAAAGGTCCCATAGAAGGGTCCTTACAAAATGTTGGGTACTGAGTGCCCTTGGTTTAGTTTTCTGAGTGGTCAAAAGAGATGACTTCCCTTAGTTTATTTTGATTTTATCTTTGTTTTGCACAAACTTTGAAGACTGTCTTTAATTGTGAGGAATTCCTGATGATTGCTCATCTCACCAGTTCAACTCTCTCATCCTTGTTTTTCAGGTATGAACTGCGAATTCGGTATTTGCCAAAAGGATTTCTAAACCAGTTCACTGAGGACAAACCGACTTTAAATTTTTTCTATCAGCAGGTACGTTCAGTTCTGCTACTTCCTATTTTGCTGGCATCAGTTTGGGAAATTCTTGCGTTGTATACATGGATAATGTATTGTTGCAGAAACATAAGTTGGTAAAAATCTAAGGTTTTATATATAAATCAGAAGGAACCAACAATGGCATCTTTCTGTCTTTGAAGAGATGAGGAATATTTTCTGGTTATTCTGCAGGTGTTGTCTTAACTCAGATGAAATTTACTGTTGTTCAGATGGCTTTCTATTTTTACCACTTTATTAAATTGCCAAGTTTCTTTATTTTTTTGCAAGTGTAAATAAGCAGGCAATTTTACTACAACCATGGAATATTTTTTTCCCATCACATTATTTTTTTTCTTGATTTGAGTATCCTTTCGCAGTCTGTATTCTTGATTAGTAAAACTGCATAACAGTAAAACTTCTATAAATTAAGTCTCTAAATCTTCATTTTATACTGTTAAATATTTTAAATCTGCTTTTAGACTGAGAAGCTCAAAGTAAAACTTCTGAGGGGATATTTTTTAGAGGAATTTGGACTTGAATGGTAATAGTATGCCCTAACTTTAAGAATCTGTTCTTCTCTGAAAATTCGAATGTAAAGTTACTGATTTACTACGTTAGATGGGTCTTTTCCAGTTTCTGGGTGGTGTGATGTCTGTCTTCATACACTGAAATACTGCCAGTACTTAACAGTTTCTGTTATTAATGGTGGCATTTTTGTGAACTAGATACATTTCTATGTTATACTTCTAAACAATAGTTTATACTACTGTATGGAAGATCAGTTTTAATCTAAATCATTTAAGAGGTGTCATTTTATGAGACTCCTTATGAGACATTATGTCATAATAGAGACAGAATAAGGTAGGACTGAGAGGCAGGAGAATGGGGCATCTGCCAGGTTCAGAAATATCCCAGTCTTAGGTCGGTTGCTTGGGACATGCCATCATTCTTGAGCAACATCACCTAAAATTAGGATATATCTGGAGCTGGGGCAAACCATGGAAATGCCCTGCCCTTGTGAATAGGCAGAGTCCTCTTATGTTTGCAGATGAGGAACTAGGAAACAGTAATTCTGATTAATTTTTCTCTTCAAGTTTCTAGAAAGAGGAAAATATAATCAGCCCCTTTGTCCAATCCTTCATCTTAAGTCAGTATAGGGAATTATCACTAATTGGCATTAATTTCTTAAACATCTGTTACGCTTTATTGTACGCACATATGTTACTGCCTTAGGTAAATGACCTGTAATTTTTTTTTAATGTGTAACAAAATTGATATATGCTGGAGTTGACATCTGAGAAGGCAATAATTCTTATGCAGTGCTTATCTGGACGTAGCATTCCAGTTTAACCAATCTGTGTGATATGCTTGGATATCAGTGACTTTTATGTATCGCCAGGGGTTCATGCAGAAGCAACAAAATCATGTTCCTTTCTACTTTAGCAGCAAGTGACTTTCTTCATACTGGCTTTAAACGTGTGAGGGTTTTGTTTTCCATGATGCAAAAGTGGGTGATGAGCTTCAGGATCGTTCCCTGAACTCCATCGTTCGCCTGCTCAACAGGTGGGAAGAGTTCAGGAGAACTCCCTCAGGTTGCTCCCCTTCTCTATCGTGAGGCTTTTATTGTAGCGTGACAAAACTCACCTGGCTGTCACAGCCCAAATCTGGATAAGAACACACAGTTACGTTTGGTTTTGTCGTTTTTACTTTTTTAATCCCACAATTCAGCCCTAGGAAGGGGAGCAGCTATGTCTTCAATTCCTTGTGGTGTACTTCCTTTTTTTCCTTTGTACACAGAGATTTGTTTCATTTGCAAACAATGGCACCGCGAGCCTGCAGCTTCTCATGCGTGCCTCACGGGACTGTTTCTTTCAAGCAAGGAGTTGAAAGTGCCAGAGGGGTACTTGTAAACAAAGATGCTTTTAGTAAATTTGGAGAAATCATTATAAACAGCGACAAATGTCTGAGAATAGCAGGAATGCTTATGAAGCTGTGCAGGAACCGATATGCAAAGACGACAGACAGCTGTATGTATCTGATGATGCCCTGAATCTCAGTTCTGCCAATTACCAAATGAAAATCAGGGGTTCTTGTCTCCTTACTCTGCATAGCACTCTTTTTTTTTTCTCTTCCCTTTTCTTCTTCATATTATCATGAGATACTTCTAAATCCAGTTCTTCAAAAGTCAGTGTTCTTCCTTCTGGGGTCCTGCAAGGTATTGGGGTCTCTATTGTCATGGAAATCAAGTGTGTAACTTTGAGAGCTATCAAACTCTGTCCCTGGCTCTGTTTTGCTCCATAATTCTCACTTGGCTTCTTGCTAAATCAGGACAGTTACTTCTGTCTGGTAAGGTAACCCCACTGACTTAGGAAAAGAATGCAGGAAAAGGTTTTGAGCAAAAACACCGCGGCATAGAACAGATCTAAACCAGGGAGGGACGTGGAAAGAATTTTTCACTTTGTCTCTAATTGTCATTCCCACAACATTTTAGCATTTTTTTCTGCTAGCCACAGCTCACCCTTCACAATCAGACATTGTGTCATCAGACACAGCGTGTTGTGCATAGGCAAGAACAAAGCACATATAAATTATATATGCGTGCACAGATACCAGGAGGTTTCAGCACAGAATTTACTACGTTAAACGTAATGAATGTAGGGCCCAGTTAGAGAATTAAGAAAAAATAAAAACCAAATAGTTCTAAGATTCAAATGGATGTAAACGTTGAGCAAGTTCTTGCCATGCAAGTTTTAAATGAAGAAAAAGATTTGGAGGACCAGATGCTGCCCGTGACTAAATCTTTGTTTTCAAGACGTGGCTGAGGACCTGTTACTGTCTTGATAACATCTAAACACATGTTGTCTGGCTGATTAAAAATGTACAAGAGCAAACTAAAAAGGTCATGGAGAAGGAAAATAAAGCTGGTGGCTTCTGTCACCTATGAAAAGTCCATGGATTTTAGAAGTCATGCAATTATTTTCTTGAGTTTTAACTGCAGAGCAGCGACATCATTGCAAACCTGGAATTTTGGGCAAGACCGAGTCCTCAGGTGATCCCCCATCTTTCACAAAAGCCCAGAACGTTAGTAAAGATGACAGAATGTTACCTTAATTGCTGTCAGAAGATGCAGTTTATTCATACAGTTGAACCAAACCACAGTGACCAGGCTGTTGAACTGCGAACTGGCACGCGTTTGCAGCCCCACATGCCTGACTACTCCCATTCACTTCGATGCGTGCCTGCATAAATTGATGCAAGCATTTAAGTTTTTCAGCTTGTACTTCCTATGTGAAATCTTTTTTGTTTCTTGCGTTTGACTATACTGAGGATGCTGTGACCTTTATTTGCATCACCTATTCTTTATTGCCAGGAGTCGAACAAACCAAGACCCTGCAAGCGGAGCCGTTTGCAGTCGGTGGCAGTCACTCTGCCAGCTGCAGTGGGCGTAATCGGTCCTAATTGGAAGTATAAAAGCAGGGCACTTAATGAGACCTTTCACGAGAGTGCCCCTGTTCTGCAAGCTGTACAGCAAAGGATTCAAATCAATACGCTGGGGGGGAAATGCTGCGACTTGTTGGTAATGTCAGAGTTAGTCATACCAATATCGATAGCGTGCGGTTTGCACAAGCATCTGCATTTCAGGCTGAGTCTGGGGACGCTGGAGAGTGATGCTCAGGTCAGATTTGTGCTTGAATTTTCTCTTTTTTTTTCTCTTTTTTTGCTGGTCTATTCAGAAGGCAGCAAAGGTAGCGGAGGACAGGTCTGCAGAGGTCTTTCTCTTTCATGAAGTAGAAGCGCATTTAGCTGGTGATATTGCATTGACGGTGTCGTTCCCTTGCACCCAACTGCTTGCAATTTCAGCCAAATCAGGCAAATCGCATCCCACCCAGTGGTGTTTGAATTGAGAGATTTAAGTTTTCAAAAATTAGGAAATGCCATTTTTAAGGTTAACCACGCAGTCTGCAGATGCTGTATTGGCTTTATGCGCAGGTCTTCAGTTGTGTCCTGTCGTGTTGGATACCCAAATCCGAAACAGGCTGAAGTCCAAACCCACCCTGAACCCCCTAAACAGCAAGTACACAGGATTGCTAATGAAAACTACTGCAAATGAATTCTTCCCACTAATATTTTTTTCTATTAACTGGTATTGTAAATCTCAAAAGGATAAATTCAACTGTTTTTTATGATTTTTTATATACTGATTTTAAAGACTTCAGATGAAACAGAGTATAAAAGGAGAATTAAAAACTGGAATTTTTTTCAAGTCAGGAAAATTATACTTCACACTTTTCTTGTTCTTTTCGGAGCATTTCAATTTCCTTTAAAAAAAAAAAGTGTTGGTTGGGATTCGTTGCAAGTGTCTTCCTCTCCCTCTGGTCCAGTGATAACGCTGCTGGGAGGTGGAATAAAGGCTCATGGCTTAATAGCTGAATGAGGACCGAAAACCGTGTCTCACATCAAGGTAGAATACAGATTTTTAAAGCATTCATATAATTAAAATCAGACGTAAGCTACTTGAACCGCCTGCCTTTGATTGTGGGGTAAGAGCCTGCCCACGTTTATCCTTGAATAACATGTTAGGCCACAGTAATTGGAGCTGGTTTATCCCTTGATGAAAAGGGAATAAGCATCTGGATGAGAGTGGGGGGTAACCAGCTCTTGGGCATCAGCTGTCCCATTGTTGCCGTCCCTGTGCTTCCAACAGATTTGTAACTTTTGGGGGGGGTTCGATCCCAAAGAACAAGAAAAAGTCTTTTTTATCAGTGTCCATTTTTTCTCTGTGCTGTCTTTTTTTTAGCTTGTGGCATGGAAGTGTCTGTTTATCTGAGAAAGGAGACCGTAGGACTGGTTTTGGTTTTGCTTTTTTACATGAGGCAAACTTTATGTAATGCACAAGAGGAGGAATTGCAAGCAGAAGGAGGGTGAGCTCGAAGTTAGGGCAGCTACGTGATGCCCTGGAAAGACAGAGCTGAATTCTGTTTCACTTGGCAATTACAGTGCAGGTTTGTTTTCATAAGAAGTGGCATCCCTTCTTTCAAAAAAAAAAAAAGGAAAAGTGCTGGTAGTTTTCTGGTTTAAAACAAAAAGTTCTGTACTACAAAGAAAAATGAGACAGTTTCTTGTGGGCAATGGGATTTTTTTGTTCTGTTGCTGCAGTATTTGTGAAGGTAAAGTTACCGATTAAAATACATTTCCTTAAGTGAAATTTCCTTAAATGAAAATTCTCTCTTATTTTGTTCTAGAGAAATATATGCAAATAAAATACCATTTTTATAATGCTGTCCCCCAACATTTTGGAGGAAACGTAAGAAATTTTTAAGTCGGGACAATTGCTATAATAACGATTAAAGTTTTATAAGGCTTTGGTGCTTGAGATATAATTTGAAGTGCAGGCTGGGAATTAGACTCTTTAACCTAATTAAATACCAGCATCTCTTATACTGTAATAAAAATAGGGGAGACCTAAAGCAAATGACTTTGATAGTAAAAGCTTTGCAGAGAGTCAAGGACATAGGAGGAAAGGTTTGTGTTGTTCCTTATATTAGCAGCCTGTTGGAAATAAAATAAAATCCTTCAAGAAGAGTTAATGGTTGACACACAAAACTGTGCCCAAAGGCAGAATGGTAATAAATGTAAGAATTGCAGCTGCTTAGAAAGTGAAAAGATAAATCTAACTGAACATCACCTGTCTGCTCTTTACAGCTTGTAAAAGTAATTATAAGCGAGGTACCCTTTACAGGGGTCAGTTTCTTCAAATTGCCGAAATTCACAATTCCTCATAAAGTACTCCTTTTTTTTTCCCTATAACGGTTGATTTACAGCCTTGTAACTACGCTGATGTTCTTGCAGGTCTTGCTGTTTGTACGGTTGTGCTTCTGTATCTTCCAAATGTTGTGTCAAACGTCTGCTTTCTGTTAGCAGGGCCGTATGCCAGGAATGTGAAACACGCTTGTGTTCCCAAATCCTTCTTCACTAGTCGAGCGCAGCCTGAAGAAAAGGACTTCTTTGATTTTAAACTTCCACCTGTCAACAGAAGTAGAGAAAATAGTGCTTGTGGGCTTGCTTTTGGTCGTATGTGAGTGGCTGTTAACTTGAGGCCATAAATTGAAGATAGCACAGATTTTTACGTATTGGTGCGTGCGTACATCTTTCTCGGTGTCCTGAACCAAATGTTCTTGTGATGAGCGGATTATGGTGTATATAACATCCATCAGACAACCAAAATGTAAATCGCATTGATCCTTGGACTCGTTTGATCTGGAAAAGCAAAGTCGTGTGTCGGAGGGGAGGAGTATAAAATTAGCTGTTAGCAAGGCGTGCTTAGTAGGTTGAGTGCTATATGGCTCCCGAGTGTATAGTCCTACTTTATCGAAGATCTCCGAGCAGCAGTGGATATTGCGGTGACATCTGGAGATCAGCCCTCCCTGACAGAAGGGATCATTTTTAGCCATTCTGTCCCAAACAATGCCTCGTCAGAAGTTGATTTTTTTTTCTCCCTACCTCTAATGCCCTTATTATTAACATAGGGGCTTCCAAAATTAGTTAGAGATGTCAAAGATCACCTCTAGATAATATAGAGACTGTGACCTTGGAAGATGAAGAGGAGGAGCAGCTGAGGGCAGATGGCAAATGAATGTTATCCCGATACCGAATCTGTGCTTTTAGCTCCACGAGAAATGGCTGAAGCCTTAATTTTCCCTAATGTAGCCTTAGTTTCTATAATAAGTCTAATATTATCAGATGGGTAAATAGGGGTAGAGAGCTCCCACATACGCCTTTTCCTCCTGTGTGCATTTTAAAGTCTACCATTACAATTATTAAGGAGGCTCCTAAAATACTGATGACATTAGAAGCCTGCTTTGGGTTTTTGTGCATATGGTACTTCATTCAAAGCAGATGAGGCACAAATCTTCGAGGGTTAATTTTGCATAAGATTTCTGAAGCTATAGCAGTGTGGGTTGGGACCTTACTCTCTCAAAGCAAAGTCGTATCTCAGTTTGATTATTTTGACTCTGTAGTGCAGAGCCATCTCCTTTTGCAGTCTTGTGATTATAAACAATTACGGAGTGGGACATTTCCACATTCATCTGATGCTTTATCTCTCCCAGGATGTGCTTCAGCTTTTTGGCAGTCTGTTTTACGCTGCACAACACATTACAACCAAAAACACAGAATATTTGAGATGATTATTTCTGGTGGGAGGAGCTGTGACATGGATTGTGGTGGACTTAGGTGGGCTACCTGCAGTAAGTAGGAAATGAAATGCAATCTGAACGTGAACACCGAGTAACTTGGTTAATTTTTAATGCCAGGTTTCAGGGAAAAGAAATGTGCTATGTGCTTCACTAATTGCCTTGGGCACATAACTAGCTGCTGAAGATGAGCTTTGCAGGCTGATGCCTTGAGGTATTCTGGACCCAAACACCTTTCAGAAACTTAAAACCTTTAAACACAGGAGCTAGAACACACCTAAGCTGTTAAAAAGGAGAAGAAAGAATTATTGTAAGTAGAGGAAGAGAAGGAGGAGAGTTGTGGTTGTTAATACAGATATCACTAACCAACCGCCGGTACTAATTTCTGAATGTAAAACAAAAACACCAGCTGAAAATCTGTGGACAGAACACATTGCCTAAGGAGAAAGTGGTATAATTTAATTTTTGTCTTCCACGCTTCGTTAAACTACTCTAATGACAACTCCTGTGCTGCTTACTAAATGGGAGTGCAGAAGACAATTGGTTTCTTTGTTTATCTACATTTTTGTGTTGTGGTGGTGGTTTTTTTGGTTATGCTTTTAACTCTTCAGAAGGTCTTTTACCACTGAAGTGCTGTTTAAATACAGTTTATAAAACAGTACCCCCCAAAAAAATATATATAAATAAAATTAAAAACCTAAGTTGTAAAAGTAGGTCACAGACAGTGAAAGTATAGCAAGAGAAATAGATTGCTTAATTTTAAACTGTCCTGAAAAATTGGAGATTATCCTGTGGGAAATTCCTTGCTAACATTAAATGAGATGGGAGAGCCAGCGCAGAGGCTAATTATTGGTATTTGCTTGTTTTTAGCCAGCTTTTGATAGCATTGTAACTAAAGAATATTCACAGTATTTATACCTGAAAACAAAACTCAATAGAAAGTTTGATAATTGTATTTGACCGTGGTTTTTTTTGTTTTAGGATATAAACAAAATTTAAACCAAAAAATATTTTAAAGACATAACAAGTAGGCTTTTAATTTCTAAACTCCTGGAAAGAGTTCAGTACTCGGTTCAGAATGGTTTTACTCTTGTTCTTAATAAAGAAATTCAAATCCCACATGGTGTTTTTATGAACTGCACTGGCAGGATGGCTTGTCAGCCCGAGTGAACGTTTTTCTGAAATACTGCAGCTGCATCAGAAAACTCGCGTGCAGAAAAATGAAGCAGATGGCTTTTGAAAGTAGCAGCTGGTATATAAAATACGAGGCCCGTGATAGATTTCTTCTTAGATCATGTGTGCTAGCACAGGGCTATTCTCTAATTTCTCCGTCTTCACAAACATGGGCTTTCCCCTGTCTCCAATTTTTGTTTTAAATTGTACCAGCTGGAACCATTCATAGCTCGCCATTGATATAGCTAGCAGAGTGCCAATTATTTCCTAGTAAATTTTGAGAAGTTTACAAGTTACACCATCAGTAATTTGTCCATTCATGTAAAAGAACAAATATTTTAAAAGTCTGACATCAGAAATGAAACTGGTCCAGCGAAACCGGGGCTTTTTGTTTGTGTGCCTTTCTTCCTCATGGAAAAAGCTTATTAGTTCGTGGTTCAGTGTTCACCTCCTTTTTTGTATGATTTCACACTATCTTTGAACTTTTATTGTTGAAAAGACTTAGAATCCTAACAGATAACTGTGTTCTTGCCAGCCAGTGAAGAATATTGATGAAAAAAATACATTGCAGAGAACAGAAGGTAAATATTGGCAAGAAAATAAACTTAATTAAAAAAAATGGGGGAATTCTAGCTGACTATCAGGACATGAATATGTCAAATATATTGTGGTTTAGGATTATGTTGGACTTTGACATTCTTGTTTGTTTTAAATGTTACTGCCCTTTCTAACCACATATTTATTGAACAGGCAGTGTACATTGCGTGGGTTCTCAGTTTTGTTCCACCTTTTATTTTATCAGGGCCTGTAAAAGACTTTTTTCCTACCTCTGAGAAGTGCATTTCTGCTTCACATTGGTGGTTTTCACATATTTCATCCCTTCATTGCAGCAGACTGTAGTTGTTACGACCAAGAGCTTAAGAACAAACATGAAGCATAGGTTGTGCTTAAATTCTTACTCATCAGCCTGTGAGTGGGCAAATACAGGTATAGTTATGTTAACGCTCGGATTGTAGTACTCATCTAGAAGTGTGAAGTAGTCTGAATTTCCTTTACACTACAGGATCCTTTACACCTGAAGTATACACCTGCTTGCCCATAAATCTGATTTAAACTTATTGGAACATTTTCAAACAAATCCAAGGGAAGAGGTGGTTAAAGTCGACAACGCAATTTGTAGCAAGAAATTCTTTTTTTCTTCAGCCTCCTTTAAAATTTGTTTTCCAGTAGAGTTTCCTCCACCGGGTCAGATAAGCACAGTCTGCTAGAATGCAAAATGTACGTGGAGACATGATTGTGTTACAGGCAGCGTAAACCAAATCAATTCACACCAGCTTAGCAGGAGTGCTTTAAAGGCTTCCTTGGGTTGGTTGGGTTGCTGCTTTGCTTTTTCGTTTTTGGCTGGTTGGCTTTTTGAGTGGCTTTTTCAAAATCAGGTCTGTGAGACATTATTTATATAAATTAGTATTCTCTTACGATCTAGGTAAATTAAGTAACGTAAACTAGGTAAATTAAATACCGTGCTAGGCATTTTTCTGATTTAGCCTTTGGAGAGATCCCACGTGAAGCCATTAAAATGGGGAAGAGAGCAACACCAATGAGACTTCATATCCTTGAATATTGTGTAGATCTTGGTGCATACTCTTCAGTCCTCCTCCAGGAGGATATATCTGAACTTCTAAGCTGTAAGTAGAGGTCTGCACGTGCCTAGGAGGAGGGCAGTGCTGAGGGGGAACATGATTTTGGATATAACCCTATCTCCAAGGACCACAGATCAGGAGTCATCTTCCCGCTTAATGTACATCTGACTTGGTAATAACCAGGAAAAACTAGTCAAGTTCTTCCAATGTGTCAAGAGTTCTATTTTTGTGGGTTTTAGACGTATCTTAGGCTTTCTGCTCTTAAGAATAAACCCCTTTTTCTCTTAAAAAACAAACAAAAACAATACAAAACCACTCATATCTCTCATTTAACTCTATTAACAACAATAATAAAAGTCATAACTGAGCAAACACAGAAGAATTCTATTAAAACTATTCGATTGCCTTGTGGCAGCACGCTTAATTGCCATTAAATTATCTCTTGTGTCTCTTCCATTTAATATTTGCTCAGCTCGTTCCTTGATGTTATGCAAAACATGCTGAAACTCTTGCAAAGTTCTTCTCCAGTCTGTGTGTGAGCATTAGTTCATGCATTGATCTCAAAGAGAATAGGCAAGAAAAAGTGATAAGAGAAGTTCTCATTAATATTCTGAGAGCAGAAATCAAATCTGCTTTTTTTTCTTCTTAAACTTACTGAAACTTAAAGAAGAATGTATGCAGTCAGGTTTCTGAAAAAAGCAGAAATTTAATTCCTTCTATCAATTTATTATATTTGCTATCTCTAATAGAACGTTGTTCAATCGAATTAGACCGCAAGATTATGGCCTTAGGCTTTCTGAAGTTTGTATGACTTTGTATACTTGCCAAAGTTTAAAAATAAAAATAAACAGATGAATATGCAGTGCTTTATGATAATCAAGTGGCGGCTCTTCATTTTTATGAGAGGATGTCATGACTGATTTTGTGAATGCTGATGTTGGTCACTTGTGAAAATTGGAGAGTTGGTTTTTTCATGTGTTTTCATGTCCATTTGCATGTAGATGAAGGCATTTTTATTCTACTCTTCCAGTTGAATACTGGGGTGGCTTTGACAGACTTGAAACTCCATATCACCAAAGAACTTCAGAAAAAAAAAAAAACATACAGAAAACCTGCAGGCAAGAGTCTCTTTTGGGCTGAAATGTGAGGATATGGGAATATTCTTGATTTGCTCTACCTTTGTGAAATATCCGTGTTTGTCCATCTCTTCCAGACTGGGATGTGCAAAACAAAAAACCTCCTTTTTTCTGCTTGTCACACTAACAAAATTATGCAGTCAAGTAGGCAAATATCTGGCTGCCTATTAGAATATGGTTAAAATGCCTCACTTTTGTCTTGCAAATAAGCTGAGGATTTTCACAATGCTTATTTTTTCTTCCAAATTGTCGAGATCAGGAGGGCTTTTAAATTATTTTTGTTGAGTTCTGGTGCTTGTAGTTGCAGAGTCGGGCAGGGAAAACATGACTGGAATTTGTGAAAGCTCCCAAGCCAGAGGGCAAGGGGAAAGAAAACCCAAATGTTAAGTGTTTGGTTAATGTTGCTTATTTATTTATGGACTACTAGTTACTTGAGGCTAGCAGCATTTTTAAATTTGTTTGTATGAAACTGAAGATGTTCTTAAACTGTTTAGCTTAACAAATGAATTATTTCAGTCCTGGGACCCACCAGGCAATGAGCTGTGAAGATAAACGAATAAAAATTTGATCATCATATATTCTAGTAGCCTCAAATTATCTGCAAGGGGAAATTTTATGTGGCAGTGTTGAGAAAGTGCTTTGCCACAGGCAGGCCCTTTGTGGTGTGAATGCCTCAAGGAAGGGGTAGATAACAGCGCTGTGAAGTCTGCTGGTGATGCAAAGTTGTTGAAATGGTTCAAAAACCGATGTGTATTTCAACAAAATAGTTAAAGGTAAGTGAGTTAGCCGATGGATGGTTGATTTGGGTGGATGTAAGGCAGACTAGGTGAGGGATTTCGTGAACAGCTATGGTAGCTTCTTCAGGGAAGTAATTTGGACTATACATAAAGGTGAATGCTTAGAAAAGGTAGGAGATTGAAATGAAAGGTTGTATTTAAAGTGCCATTAAAGTTCATTAAACCTCGTTATGGATGATATAAACGAGAAGTAAGTTGGTTATAGCTCCTTTTAACTTGATTCATTTCTGGAATGCAGGCATCCATATAGGAACTGAACTCTCTTAGAGTTCACCTCTTCATTTTGTCTCTTATTTTTCTTATGGCCCCATGCAGACCTGCAAACAGGGAGTACCAGCCTGCTGTTTGCCATCTGTGTGTACTGCAGAGGCTGATTATGGTAATAACACAGGAGTCTGAAAATTATATTCTCTATTTAAATGGCCTGAGCTTGTGCCTGACAGTTTTAGTGTAGGACTGGATTCATATCCCTACTGATGAACACAAGTTCTAATTTAATTTTCTGTTTAAATAGTTACATTGTGCTGTTTGCAGAGACATCTAGATGGTACTTCTGATTTAAAGTCGAACAAAACCTTGGAAATGGAAGATTTTCCCACAGAGGAATATTACACCATTGCAAACAGGTGCAATTCTGCAGTAGGATGACGAGTGAACGTAGATACTAGCCAAGAGAAGTACTGCTCAAACTGTCTTCCTTTTTTTTGTCATTTGCACACTTCTTCCTGCTTTGGCACTCCATGATGCTGAGCAGTACGGGCTGGTGCCCAAATTTCTTGATTTCCGAATACCTTGGAGATGCCTAAAGGCTTTGTAATGACTTTGAAAGGCCTGGAGCTGATGGAGAGAGTCCAGCAAAGGGCCATGAGGATGATGAAGGGACAAGAGCATCTCTCCTGTGAGCAGAGGCTGAGAGCTGGGACTGCTCAGCCTAGAGAAGAGAAGGCTCAGGGGGATTTTACCAGCATATTTAAGAAATACTTTTTTGACAATGAGGACAATCTCATCCAGGCTTCCTTCTCCCATAGAAGGTTGGACGTGATGATCTTTGGAGGTCCCTTCCAGGACTTCCAGGTCCCTTCCAGGGTTCTTTAAATGCCTGAAGCAAGGGTACAAAGAGAATGGAGCCAGGCTCTTTAAATTCCTTCTGCAGAAAATAACTGCAGTGTCTTTCAATTGAATGGAATATATCCACTCTATAAATATAAATAAGTAGATGGTAACATGACCCATGTTGTAGATGGTATCTGTGGTCATATAACTGACCGTTCTTTCTAATTGATGGGTTTTTTTTGTACATGACTTCGCAAATTAGATGTTTCTTCCATTTGAGCAATGTCTGTTTACTTGGCTAACACGTAGGACTCTTTGCACGGAAAGCTTCATGCCTTTGAATGAAAATACAGAATCAAAGCATCTCGACTTCCCGGAAGAGGCTTCTCTCTCCGAGTTTGTATCACTTTCAGCCATTGTATTTATCAGATATATGCAGTCTGCGGTTTTTGGGTGCTGGGTTTTTTTAACCTCTAATCAGATAAATCTTGGTAAACGTTACCAGAAAAACTCAAACAGGAATCAAATACAAGAGGGGTTTGTTTTGTTTTACTGTAAACTTTACGAAGAAAGAAATAGTCATTAATTCTACATATCTTGTGTATTACTATCATGGCAGCACAAAACAACGATCGTATTTCCATGTGTGTATATGTTTTGCAAACTACATAAAGCTGAAGGGCACTTAGTCAAGTCTTTGACTTTTCCTTTCTAAT
The DNA here is from genome assembly GCF_964034855.1 of Anser brachyrhynchus. Classification (NCBI taxonomy): domain Eukaryota; kingdom Metazoa; phylum Chordata; class Aves; order Anseriformes; family Anatidae; genus Anser; species Anser brachyrhynchus. The sequence goes on along the minus strand of NC_137695.1, from coordinate 157,340,331 downwards.
TGTCAACTCTAGTATGTTAGAATTGAATTCAGGATTAAAAACTTACTATTTTGTCAACGTATTGAGTCCCAACGTGAGAAGCTTTTTCCTGATATTGCAGCTTTTGTAATAAACCGCGTAGGAGTGAGAATGTAGTTATCATATTCCTTCTTCACCATCTTTCAGTAATAAATTAAAAATGTTTGTGCACTTTATATCTAGGAAAGTCTCCTGCATTTGTTGCATTTTAGTCTCAGGCTGGATCCAGCTGTTACGCTGATGGGGGGACTGCTGCATACTAGTATTTTACTGGGCAGATGCTGCCTGGAGATGACCTCCAGCTGTTGAATCTGCTGCTGGATTTCCATATCTTTTAATCTATGAATTTCATAGCGGTAGCAGTTTGAAACAGTTTTTCTTACAACTTGGAATCACTCAAAAAACATTACATGAAGTGTATTTCTCTCGCAGTGTATAATCTCCTCTTTGATCTGCAATTGTCATATTTATGGTAATTCAGGACTTTCTGCAACAAGAGGCTTTAGGATCATAATATCAAGTTTATGATCTCATGAGATAGAGCATAATGTGAGCTATAAAAAAAAGTTATGCTTCTGTAAAGATGTTACTGGTGAAAAAATGTCTGTTGCGTGGAAGATGGGGTTTGCAGAGTTAAGTTCTTCAGCACTACTTCTGTTCCCTCTCTCTGTCCTTTTTTATTAATAACTGTACAAATAACTTATTGCAGTGTTGTGAAAGTACTACCCCAAAAGCACTCTTGCTACCTCTGCTGATGTTGGTAAATGAAACAAGTCCAGGACATGCGGTGAGGCTTTGACCCACCGTAGTCCATCCTGTTGAGCACTTGGTGTGCTCCGTGGCACAGAGGTTGTGCATGGCAATTTATCCCACTTCTCAACTGTCCCCAGCTCACCTGGGGACGCCGTGTGCCCCCAGTGCTCCAAATGCACTGGTTTGGCCCAACCATCCTCTTCAGGAGCGAAGACGATGGCCAAACGTAGCATTTGGTTTCAGTGTTGAAGCACGCTCCTGGCCTGTTTGCTTTCCTACTGCAGATGGCACCCATCTATTTACGCTTGTGTCTTCTTGTTGCTAGCTCAAACATTATTTCAAGTCAATATGGAATATGATTTTCACATGCCACTATTTTTACTTACAGCTATTTTTATTTTCACAGCAGTGCATGGATATTTATATGTTTTATGCACCTACGAAATTAAAAACTGTTGACCAAAATGGTTCAAGAGTAGAGCACACATTCACGTATCTTGAATGCAGGGGTGACCATGTGCTCAGCTCCTTTGAAGATTTTCATTTGATTTAATAAAGCATAAGTAATATTGATGTAGATTATTTTTTTACCAAGTTCATTGCAGTTGAAATAAGTTTCTTACAAAAGTGCGGCTCATTTGCGGATAATATAAATATGGCTTCTTTTTGTGCACTGTAAATAAAGACTCCAAAAAGTTAAACCTAAGATATGTTTATCCCAAAGATGTTTGGGCAGCATTTTCGTCTGTATCAGCACTGAACTGATTTTTCTGTGATACGTACCTGCTTCTTTTGCTGTAGGTGAAAAATGACTATATGTTAGAAATAGCAGATCAAGTGGACCAGGAAATTGCTTTGAAACTAGGTTGCCTTGAAATCAGGTAAGCTGATAATTTCATCTATTATTCAACACGTTTCTGGTAGAATATATACATTAATTTTGAAACTCTTTGTAGTTCATAGATCTCTGGCTAATATAGCTGAATAAAACATCATCAGACTTTTTGCTATGAAGTAGTTGGAAGAAAAACTGAGTAGGCCACATTGTAACCAATTTCTGGTGATCTTTAGATTAAAATTATTTATAAAATTTTAATTACCTCTTGATATTGCCTTCTTGGGATGATTTTTTCATCTGAATAATGCAAAAACCTGTAGAGGACAGTGATGTACATTAAAAGAAAAATGCATCCATGGTTTTATTTAGCAAAAAGCCTTGTCATTGTGCTTCTATAAATAAGAATAAATATATAAATCCTACAGCTAAATAATGTTTAAGATAAATGCTGCTACCTTTCCTCTCTGCATTAACTCAGTTTTAATGTGCTGTTTTCAAATGATTAAATCTTAGGGATTTGGGGGGTGGGGGTTCTTGTCAACTGTATGGACAGCTGGAAAATAAAGATAAGTTTATCAGATTAGTAGATCCTTGAGAGAGTTCCCAGCACAGCTTTTGAAACTCCTGTTTTGTTTTTTGGTTTTTGCTAATTTATTATCAAATAAGAATTTACAGCCTGAAACATTTTCTTTAGTTACACTGCTGTCTCGCACAGGGACACTAGGAAAGTAGTAAAACTGATAAAAAATTAATGGCACATGTAAACTTGTTAGCACTGAATAAGTGTCCTTTGAACAGTAATTTTGCAAAATAAAACAGAATTTTGGTCTGTGAAATTGCCTGGACACTGTTAGGGAAAACCTGATGTCCTTGCTGTAAGTTTTGCTGGTAGCCCCAGAAAAAACAAATTGTGTACCTGCACATCCTTCCACGCTGACAAAACTACCAGTGCCTTATTTCAGAACGTGCAACGAATATTCTAATCCACGATTATCTTGTCAGCCAAATCCCACTGTCCATGGCTCTCTTGGTAGCATGCTGAGCATGCTGTGGTTCTTCAGCACGTTTTCACCTCGGTGAGGCATTTCTAGTAGATGACTACTAAGACTTTATTTTAAGTATTAGTGGCCCCCTTTGTCAGTGAAAACAACGCTCCCAGCCCTCTCCCTACAACAGCCACTCATTCTCACATTTTTTTTTATTTTTTGAGCTGGTGATTTGAGCATCTCTGGATTGAAACTGTTGGCTCTTATCGTTGGCCACTTCCTCTGGTTCTTCTCCCCGTTACGTGCCCAGACACAAGTGCTGTTGAAAAAGAAGGAGATACTGGGAGAGGTGGAAAGGAGCTGCTGAAGGAGAGCTTAAATTGCTTCTTTTGGTAGTTAGGCTTCGTCAAAGTGGTTCTGAAAATGCAGTGCTGGTATTGTCCCATGCAATGTTCCTTGCCTGAAATTATTTTGTCAAAAAAAAAAAAATCTGTTGTATTGAGGTAGGTTAATAAGGTACTAACACTTATATTTGAATTCATTCTGCCAATGGTTTCTAATGGTAAGTCTCTGAAAGGTTTGACTATGTTGGTATTGTAGTTTTAGGTTGGGTCTTGCAATAATTATTGCTTTCAAATATTCTTCCTGACTTCAGGAGATCCTACGGAGAGATGAGAGGCAATGCATTAGAAAAGAAGTCCAACTATGAAGTGTTAGAGTAAGTATTGTGTTCCAGCTGGAGGTTCGAACTGTCTCTTAGTCAGATAAATGAAATTCAGGTCCATAAAAGAAAGATTCCATTGTTATTTTTTATTTCATGAAGATTGTTGAGATTTTTGAGTGCATTAAATAAGAAAAAGTTGATGAAACCAACCAAAATATGGAAATAGGAAGAACACGTTCAGCTGGTAGAGGGAAATAGGGTTGAGTTGTTTAAACTTGATCATGAGGTTTATTATGATTTTTAGTTTTAGTAGTGTCTCTGGGATCAACAAGTCTAGTTCTAAATTGTACTTGTTCCTAAATGATTTTCTGTGCATAGCTGCATTCTTCAGTGGTGATTAATCCGTGCTAAAGTTTGAATTACCTGAAATGCTTGAGGTATCATTTTTTCCTTTTATTTGCTAAGTATGTGAACTTGCTGAATTGTAGTTAACAAGTTGATTATTATATGTATCATAAATTTTAAGATGACCAAGAAGCATCTTTATACTAAAAGATTTTGGAGGATTAATCGTGGTGTGTTTGATTCAGTCCAAAAAATTCCAAATTCCTTAAAGTTTTAGGGTTTGAAGATAGATTTTATTTGTGTTAATTTAGTGGAACTGTGTTTCATACATACATAGCCCTGTGAGATCTTCAGTTATCTTTGTGAAAATACATTCTACAGCATAGCATAAAATTTGGATAAAAGTTTGGTGTAGCAATGAAGTCTGTATTTTTATTATGCTTTTAATAAAACAACTCCGCTGACCTGTAGAGGTGTGAAATTAAGAGTATTTTGGATTATCAGTATTTTCTTCACAATGAATATTTATAAGGTATTTTGAGGAAACCATATAGTTTTAATGGGTAAAAATAAGTCGGGAATTGCCTGTTTGTTAGGCTGCAACAATAACACCCTCGTCAGATGCTCCACTCGAAAGTTTCCCTATCTTCACAATTTTACTGCAGATGGACCATGCTGCATGTGCATACTGTGACAGGAGGTTGTTCTGTATAATTAATGTTCCCAGGTGGTTGTACTGAACACACAGCCGGGATTTTCTAGGTCCCCTCGTCTAACATTGCCTCTTGGGGTTATGGTGAGCAAATTGATGAGACCTAAACTTCCAAACGTGGTCTCTGAGTTTGAATGCTACCAAATCTGGAAGATATAGTTGAGTATTTTAGAGGAAGAGCAGAGCTCCCATACTGGCTTTTTTGACCCTGCTTAGATTTGTTTGTGGTTGGAATCTGTGAATTAGTCTTTAGAAGTAGATATTCCAGATTGAGCATAATAGAGACAGCTTCAGTTTAAAAACCCAACTGTTTTCGATCTTTTTAAATGGAAAACAGTTATTCTTCTGTTAATTCAGAAGGATAAATTGAATTTTATATAATGCTCCTCTATTTCTGCAGCCGTTCTGAAGTTCTGCTTTTGTTTGAATTTTTTTTTTTTGAAGGACTTCAGTTTTTTGTCATAGTTGCCAGTAGAAATGTGCTGAGTGAGGGAACTCATAACAAAATGAGAAAGGGCTGAGATGAACAGTATGAACGGTTAGACAAGGCTAAAATGCTATATAAAAATATACGAAAGTACTGTGGCCTGAAGAAGGTTCTGATCATGTCATCCTCCTGTGAAATAGAGTATGTGACTTGCAGCACTTGCAGTATATATATATATATATTTCAGCAAGAACTTGAGAATATTTAGACAGTTATTTGGCAACTCGTGAAGTGCAGATGTTAGTAATGAGGTTAATAACTTGGGAAGCAATGAGGCAAAGGAAACAAGGGTTATAACAGATGACACAAGTTTTAATTAAGAATTACAACAGGTAAGAGCTCCTGTAGGACTCAGCATGGGGCTGCTTCCATTTTAACAATGACTTGTCTCTTTCAATGCATGTGTTTTCCAAACAATAACTCTTTTGGTAGGTTTTAACATAATCGCTGCTGTGAAATGCAGGAAGAAAATGAAGCAAAACCATGATGTGCAAAATGTAAAAGCTTAATGCCATGAAAAAAAAAGGAAATGTTGAATTGTGCACTTCAGGATTTTATTTTATTTTTTACGTTGTTTGAAACAAAGTGTGTTTTGTATGGGATTCAGCTGGGAGAGATAGAGGATAAAAGCATCTTAAAGTGGCTGTAGATAATTATAAGGTTGTGAGAGTGTGCAAAAAGTGCCAGTGATCCCCAAAATGTACTCATTTGATCTTATCACCTTAATTAGCCTATAAAGGTTTTCTTACACAATTAATATTTATTTCTCAAGTGAGGCCTTTTGTTTCTTTCCTTTTTTTTTTTTGCTAGTTTTAGTACATCATGAGGCACTTAACCAGCTGAGTGCAATTTTTAAATAGCACTTTTTTGCATTTCGTGTGATTGCTTCTTGCCTGTCTTTGTCAGATGTCTATTTGATGTACATTCATCTTTGATCAAATTTTCATACAAGACCAAATCTGGATGGGAAATGGTAGATAGAATCAAACTGTTAAGTAGCCTTTAATAGTTGGGCCTTCGTGTAATGAAAGAAGAATTTTTTCATAATAAATGTGAAGCCTGTTAGCACAGAGCAGGGATAATTACCAGTATACAAATGGGAGCTATATGAAGAAACAGCTGCATCCACAATTTTGTAAAGAGCATGTTAAAGTCTATTATGTTAATCTAACATTACTTTTTTTGATGTAACTTTAATTGAGATGAAAAATAAAAATGAAGATATGTCCTGCCTAGAGCTGCTTATCAGTATACAACAAGCAGTATCATCTATTTGTAGTTGGTATTTTATTAATCCTATTGAAGTTTATACATGAAAAAAAAAATGCATTTAAGTCCTCAAGTAGGATGGAGTAGATGGGTTAAACACAAAGCTGGTAAAACTGTATGAACCGGGATCTCACTGCTAATTATTTCTTACTGGCAATCAGAAAATAGATGTTGGAGTTCTTAATATGGAGGACTGATTTGTTGTGGTTTATCCCCATATACTGCAGCTGAGGAGAGAGAGGAAAGAGTTTGTAGGGTTGTTTAAAGAGCTGTTTGTGTGCTGTGGTTTATAATGCTTCTCTTATGTATAGGTACCCATCGTTTGTTGTTGACCCTGGCATTAAATCTCTGTGCTCCTTATGTTAAATTCTCCTACAGTAAATAAATTTGCAGTCTAACCTAGAATACTTTATTAACAAATTTAAGTAAGAGTTGTGTTTCGTTGTATTCTGCATAAGAATTTCTTCCAAATTTGTTGCATACAGACCTTACAAACTACGCCTCCTTTTAACAGCCAGCTGAATCAGAATGTCACAGCCAGGTGTTGTAGTATTGTTAAGAGGAGTAATACAGGAGAGATGTAGGGTGCTTAATTTTTGAAAACACCATTTCCCTCTAAAATGCTTAATGTTAAACTAATATATTCCTTGTCAAAATGTCTTTGCATGTTATTTAGATGGTAATGGTGTGTTAGACTTAGTTAACTGTGTGGGATGATAAACCGCATATCATTTGCATTTGAGAAGAAATGCATCAAAGGAATTAACATTTATGAAAGTTTTATCATCTTTCAGCTTACTGTCATTGCACAGATGCCAGTGTTCACTGCTGTGCGTGAACATTCTGCTCCTCTTGGTTGAGGGTGTTTTTAGTACGTTTTGTAGAATTCTGTACTAGTCTTTAGAGAGCTTTAAAAATACCCTGTTTTATTATTTTGAGTAAGCTTTTTATATTGACTTTAATTTTGGCTTTTTTCTTCTGCCGTTAGGCAGCAGTGAATATATACTATATTTCTCAAGCTGGCTAACAGCTTTGCCAAATGTAAAAATTCCAGTTGCATGTCTGTTTCTGCAAAGCATGCAGTCATGGAAAGCTATCGTACTCATTTCAGAAGTAGAATACAGTCTTTGTTTAAAAAAGCTTGCAACCTTTTGATCAACATTTAATTTTTTATTTTATTTTTTTAAAAGTTGTCACTAATACCTTTGAGAGGCAAGGATTTAAGTCCTTTTCCTACTTACATTTTTTTTTCTTTCAATTTTTCCTTTTTGTCATGCAAATTTCATGCTAATGTGTGTACTACTAGTATGTGGTCATGCAGCATTTGATGTACCTGGCCAAATCATGATCCCCTTAACAATAACACCACTGGCATCTAAGCTACCGTTTAATTGTAGTGATACATGTATATGTTAAACATAAGGTAGGGGCAGCGCACCTAAGCCACAAAAATACTCAATCCTTATGGATGACTGTGAGCCTCTTTGTAAGTGATGTAATTTGGTTGCTTGATGTAATTTAGTTTACAGAAGCCAAGCTCACAGATACAGGATCCTGACATACGGATGCAAGAAGTGAGATTATTTGCAATAAAAAGCTGGAAATTCTAACATTAGATGCTCAATATGAGGAAAAAGCGACAGTAGAAATTAAAAAATGTAAATTACGTTACATATGGGTAAAATAGTAGTGGAAAGACTGTCCGCATGCCTACTGAGCTGATAGCACGAGAGGTCCTCTCCTTTATGTTGCATCTCCTGCTTAATTCCAATAGCTGTTTGTTAGAATTCGTCATTTTTGTATTACCCGCTTCTCAGCTGATGAAGCTGTAAGACTGTTTTTTCAGTATTCGTTAAATTAATCTAACGTACAATTAATAGTTTTTATTACCAAAACTTCTCTGCGCCTGAGCCAACATATCAAGTGATACGCTTTCCACATCAGGTACCTGTTGTAAATATGTAATCCTTTTGAGTTTAAAGTAGACAATGCTGCTAATTCCTCACTTGCTGTAGAGTGGCTACGGTTAGCATATTACTGGTACGGTGTTTGTGATGCTGAGATTGTCAAGGACTTTACTATGAAAATCATTTACTATTTTATGTTGCATGCACTAGTTTTTAAAAAAAAAAAAAGACCCTAGGAAACAGCAATACAGTATCTGATATTTTATTTTATTATAATGTGTGTGCTTTTTTTTGTTTCAGGAAAGATGTTGGTTTAAGACGATTTTTTCCGAAGAGTTTGCTAGATTCAGTGAAGGTAATTTTAATTCCACTCAACTGTATGTTACTTTAAAAAAAATAAAAATAAAAAATCTGTTTCAGAAATCTGAAAATTGCATGATTAATTTCACTGTATAGCCGTAAGTGAATTGGTGTGTAGTTGTACTGTCTTGCTGAAAAAATATCAAAGCTGTCTGTCAGATTGGTAAGGCATATATCCCCGTGGTCAGGTATAGGCATGCAGCTGGAAGAACTGGTAGTGATTTATGTGGCCCTGCTGAGCTAATGTGAGAGAGGTACGCCTCTACCTCTCCAGCCTGGTGGACAAAAACTCAAAATGAGTCCTCAGATTCCCTGGTATCAAATAACTTACTTTCTGAAAGAGAAATGAGACTTCTGGAGAAGGAGGATGGGGACATTAAAAAAAAAAAAGGCATATTTTTAGCGTCAGCTTGACGAACCAAATTCTGCCTTCCTTGCTCAAGACTGTAAGCGACTCATTCGAGGAAGATTTCCAGCAATTTCCATTTATGTTAATCCTAGTTGAGACTATAAATGTTAGTCAGATCTCACTTCCATTGAAGTCCATATGTTCCCAGAGTAAAAAATGCAAATTTTTTCCAACATGTTCTGAAAGGTGGGGAGGGGAGGAAATGTTAAGAATGGTCACCATGAAGTTGTACAGCTGTAGCAGTCTTGATATGGTTGCCGTGGTAAAATACATCTGTTGTTCATATATGCAAATATAAATCATAAATTGTTATTTTAGAACTGCTTTTGGTAAGCAGTGATGTTTTTATAGAGGAGTTACTAATAGAATTTAACTTCAGATTTAGAAAGTTTATTCATTGTTAATTAAATGGGAGGATAAACAGCAAAGGTCTGTCACGAAGGGGTTTTGTTTCAAAAGACTTCTGAACATCAGAAACTAATGAAGTCAAGTGGATTTAAGTAATCCCTCTGCATTTAAATTCAAGCAATTATCTGGAGCTGGAGGGAGAAATTGTGGTGAAAGGCTCCAGACCCAAATGAATAAATAACTACCTTGAAAAATGTTATTAGGGAGCCAGAAAACTGACCAACAAAGAAGATTGCTCTTTAGAAATTATGAAATGGAGAAAATAACAGAAAGAAGTAGCAAGAATTTCCAGAAGGTGAAGCTGGGTAGAAACTTGCAAAGACATGAAAAAATGTTGGATGTCTGAAGAGAAAAGCAAGGGAAAGAAAAACAGGTCTGCTTTTTAATGAAAATGAAATCCCTATTAAAAACAATTTAGGATGCATTCAAGTAATTAAATGACTTACTTTGTGAAGACCAATAGTTTTGAACTAGCAGGCAAAGAAGGGCTCCTGATGGCCGTGAAATGCAAAAATAAGTGTTTCTCTCTATTAGGGAGGTAGAATTAGTGTCGTGCAGTGCTAATAAAATTTGTTGATATATATGTTTAGGAAATGCCAGCTACAAAGAAGATATCACCCTATGTATAGGAAAACCAAAAAGCTGAGATAATGAGAATTCAAATATTTAGCATTGCAAAGTATGAGGCGATATACGTTGGTTTAAAAAACACATATTTCAGCTTTATTTGGGGAGCTCCTTAGATAAAGAACTCAGGAGTTTAAAGGCATCTGTCTGATCACAGAGCAGCCGTAAGACACAATGATGTTATGAAGGCAAGCAAGTGCAGTCCCAGAAGGGTCAAGTGAGGTTTCTCTGGGATGAAACATTAGAGTTAGAATCATAGACTCATAGAATCATTGAGGTTGGAAAAGACCTCCAAGATCATCTGGTCCAACCACCACCCTACCACCAATGTCACCCAAAAAACCATGTCCCCAAGCATCACGTCCAACCTTTCTTTGAACACCCCCAGGGACGGTGATGCCACCACCTCCCTGGGCAACCCGTCCCAATGCCTGACTGCTCTTTCCGAGAAGAAATGTCTCCTCATTTCCAGCCTGAACCTCCCCTGGTGCAACTTGAGGCCATTCCCTCTAGTCCTATCACTAGTTACCTGTGAGAAGAGGCCGACCCCCAGCTCCCCACACCTTCCTTTCAGGGAGTTGCAGAGAGCAATGAGGTCTCCCCTGAGCCTCCTCTTCTCCAGACCAAACAACCCCAGGTCCTCACAGGACTTGTGCTCCAGGCCCTTCACCAGCTTCGTAGCCCTGCTCTGGACACGCTCCAGGGCCTCGATGTCCTTCTTGTAGTGAGGGGCCCAAAGCTGAACACAATACTTGAGGTGCGGCCTTGCTCTACCTCATATATGCTGCAAATAGTACTGCTTGTTCAAGAAAGAGTAAGTCAGCCTGAATCAAGCACAGAGGTAAAGTTACTGAGTCACCCAGCCTACCATTTTCATTACTTCACTAGGGAAGAATAATAAACCTTCCTATGTTTAGGGCAGTCAGTAGCCATGCCCTCTGTATCCATCTAGATATACCATGTATGCAGAAACCACAGGATAAAAATGCTACTTATACTAAACCAACAGTGGGCGGGGGGAATGAATATAAACCAGATTCTTTTTAGTTTGCAAATTTTCTCCCACTCTAGAGCATGCCTTGAGAAATAACAGAGAAAAAAACTGTTCTTATGAAATATTTTAAGATAAATTGTTTAATGCATTTTCTCTTGAAATGAGGTCATTCGCAGATTTTTCTCATAAATGTCTCTTTTGGTGCGGATTAGGTTGTTTTTTCTGACTTACCTCCTATGTTTACGCTTTATTAATGATCTGAAGTTAAGGTGAAGATTATATGCAAATAGTAAGTCATCTTCATTGACTTAAAAGAACCAAATAAGACGTCCCTTTTTGCCTTGAAGTCAAGATGAAGTAGGACAGTGAATCAAATCACGGGCAGAATAAAGTATCTTTCAACAACTGCATGGCTGAAATACTTGGGACAACTTCAATCTGGCAGATATTTTTTCTTCTTATTATTATTATTCCTGGTCTTTATCAGGCGTCCAGTTAAGGCTGTGGTCTTAAGTTCCCTAATACCAGTTTTCTCTATAAAAAAGGGAGATAACCTCCATGACATAGGAAAAGATAGAGGCACAGGAGGGTCTGGTATTCCTAAGTGCCGAGAGCTCTGGGTGCAGTGTGGAGGTGTCCCGACTGCCAGCCACTTTTTAGTCCTGCCCAGCATCCTCAGCTGGGCACAGGAATGGTTCAAACAAGAGTTGGTAGAAGGTTCTCCTATACAGACAGGGTAATTTGACAAAATGGCAGATTACTTTGTTCACTTTATGACATAAAACTTACGTGCTGAGCTGAGGTGGGTTTTTTTCAGTCCACATATGCATTGCTCCAAAACCGATCATCCTTTTGTATGTGAATATGCAGCACTATTAGATCACTGCTATAATGCTCTTTTCTTAAAGCTACTTTTTAAAAAATCTTTAAAAAAATTCAGAGTGGTGGATGTTCCTTAAAGGATTCCTAAAAATTAATGCTTAAGCTAACTAGAAGTGCTAATGTCAAAAGAAAGTTTGTATTTGCACAGAGCCTGGAGCTGTTTTAGGCAGCGTGAAAGAATGAAGACCCTTAGTGCTGTTATCACAGGAAAGTTAGATACGTTTTGGTAGAGGAACAATGGTAATTCTTGTTTTAACCTTGACATGTTGCAAAAATAAACACGGTTTTGCATTTTATTATTCGTGTTAGTTGGAAGATGTACTAGAAATAGGTGTTAGCAAAGGTAATTTTTTTAAACATCCCATTCAATCACTTTTGACTCCGTTCAAGCTTTGAAAAGGAAAAAAAAAAGGAATAGGTTTTGAGATTTTGTCACTGTGCAGTAATGTAAGCAGTGATGAAACCCCACGTTACTTACTTACGTGCTACTTCAATAGCATCCTTATGTTCTTATGGTTAGGACAGATGAGAGAAGCTACAGGACTTCTGTTGGCAGTGTTTGGGTGTTTTCTGGTGGATAGTCGGGATGTTTTCATTTGGGATTCTTGATTGTTTGTTCCATTTTGGGGTGTGTTAAAGAGATTGCATCTCAGATTGCTTTTATTGTGATATGGATGGCAGCCTTCCAAGGGATATGTATTACGTACAGGCAAATATTTCTCTTTTCGTAAGTCTTTGTTTAGTTACCCATTTTTAAAAAAATGCGGTTGCTTGAAAATCTGCTTGGATCCTCTACATGCTTTGTGGCAGGACATGTAACAGGTGTCTTGCTCCATCTCATTGTCCCAAATGGTGTGGCTATTGGAAGAATTATTTGTACTGCTATTTCAAAGTGGTTGTTTCTGTCCTGGAAAAAGTTACTAGAATGATATGTAATGGAGTTAAAATATTTTACTTTGCAATTGAAATATTTCTTTTAACATTAGTTTACTATTTTATTTATTTTTTTAATAAGAAAGTCATTTTGCATTTTATCAGACTTCAATAATCCAGTATGTAATGGATAGTCTAAGATACTTGCATGGAGAGATTAAGATTCAGCTACAGCTGAGGTATTCTTACCAGATAGGAGAATGATGATTTAAATTTAAGACAGATTAGAAGGTGTAGTGTCCTGACGGCAGTGCTTTTCTGTTGGTGGACAGTTAAGATGTTGGGAGAAGTGAGGAATGTAGAAAAAGTAGTTCCTGCAAAGGTTAATGTTTTGTCTTTGGCTGTAATTTAATCAAAATATTATTAGCTAGACATTCCTTCTGTAAAGTATAGCAGAAATAATTTTATTCCCAAGAAAAATTTGTAAGGAAGAACTGTTATTTATATTTTGAAGCGCTTTTTTTTTTTTTTTGAGAATTTTCAGGGTATCATTTGAAAAGGATTGTTAGTGATACTGAGTAAATGAAACTCTTAAAATGCACCATCGCTGACTAGATTTAAAATAATGAATTTTTTAAATTTCCATGCACAGGCCAAAACACTGCGAAAATTAATCCAACAAACATTTCGACAATTTGCCAACCTTAATAGAGAAGAAAGTATTTTGAAATTCTTTGAGATCCTCTCTCCGGTGTATAGATTTGACAAGGAATGCTTCAAATGTGCTCTCGGTGTAAGTAGAAGAATGCAAGTCACCAGAATACATGTTGTAGTTACAAGTTAAATTGGTTTTGCTTAGTTCTTCAATTAAACGCTTGCTTAGTTCATCTTTTGATGTAGAGAAGAGTCCTTGGATTTCATTAACAACAAAATATGGTTTTTAATTTTATTTGGAACCTTCTCAGTTGACTGTTAAAAAGCACCATCTATTAGTAGGGTAAGAATTGTATCTTATTAGATGTTGTTATTGGTGATTCATTTGTGAAAGCTGAGCAGTTACTAACTTGGTTTCCTGAGGAAATGAGGCTCCTCAGCTTCTTCTGTTTGTAAATTTTCCTCTAACGGCTTTTAATCTCTACCAATTACAAATAAATTTTGCAAAGTGGTCTTAAGTCTGCAAACTTTGTGAAAATAGATACTCAAGTAGAATTTGGAACATGAACGTCAGTGTCCATGAGGAGAGAAAAGGAAATAAAGGAAATTTATAGTTCTCGTGTAGACCTAAGATAAAACACATGGCAACTCACTCTGAGTAGGACAGATCCCCAGGAAACTCGTCATCAGGAGTTTTGCTACTTATAGAATTACTTGATTTTAATATATTTTAAAATGTTTGAGGAGTTTGGAAGCTTCTAGAGATTAATTACTAAAAACTGCAATGATAACGTGGGAAGATAGTGTTCCATTAAACGCACTGAAATTTTACTCTTTCTCCTTCGATTCTGAAGTCAAGCTGGATTATTTCAGTGGAGTTGGCAATTGGCCCAGAAGAAGGAATCAGCTACCTTACAGACAAGGGCGCAAATGTAAGTCTACTTCTGCTTTCTTCTCTCTGTTACTGAGTTAACAGCCATGGCCTGTTGTGAATTGAACTTGACACGAAGAGGAATTGCAACTCTAATCTTCGAAGTAAACTCAAAAGAGCTGGGAAATTCAACGTACAAAGCTATTACTCAGATATTAAGTCATGATTTGGGATGGAGAAAACATAGTTAAGTAGAGAAAGTCCTTACCACTGAATTCGTTATTTTTTTAACCCAGTGAAGTGCTTACTTAAGGAGTTTGAAGCATTTGTGCTCACTTTTTTAACAATGAAACACGTAAATTATTTTAAACTATTTTCTCCTTTCTTCGGGAGATTGTGTAAGTGAAGAGCTTGTTTATCAGTGTTTAGCATTTGTGCAGTCATTGCTGGCTTATTTGTGTTATTTGTCTTATTTTGTGCTCTTAACAGCTTTGCTATTGCCTGATGTTACAGCATTGCCAGTACACCTTCATGGTGCAAGGAAGAATGTTTGGACAGGTTCTTTATCAAAGTGTCTGGGACATTTACAGTCATGATACAAGTTAAGCATATGTCCAACTTCTGTTGAAAATCCTTCAAAGGTAGTGAAAAGATTTAGAGATCAGGAATAGGTAGCCAGCTAAAAATGTACCTCTTACCAGCGGTCTGATGATAGGTAACTATGCTCTAAGTGCAGATACCATGTTGGTATAACCTGTTGAGTTTTCAGTCTTGCCCTCCAAGACGTTGTTTCCGCTGTGTACTTCAGCAAGTGCCTAGAGTTACTCAACAGTGACCTCTGTAGGCAAACTTGGTGCTTGGCTTTACTTGGTAGATACCTTTGCATATTTGTAGATACTGTTATGCAAAGCCCAATGAAACTGTAGAAAGAAACAGAGGAACAGACTTCTAAAAGTGTAATTTGGAGATCAAAATCTGCATATGGTTCAGGAGTAAAGCCAAGGTATTTTGCTTTAATTTGAATTTTGTTTCCTTTGCCTTTTTGTAGCCAACTCACCTGGCAGATTTTAATCAAGTGCAAACTATTCAGTATTCAAACAGTGAAGACAAGGACAGAAAAGGGATGTTGCAACTCAAGATAGCAGGTGCACCTGAGGTATGATTTTTTGACAGTTGTGATAAACTTGCTATCTTTGGTTTTTCTTAAATGAAATAAATGAAATTAGTGTGCTCTAATTAAAGCACTCTGTATATTGTACTTCTGGTCTATAACTTCATTCTGAATTTTTCTACTGTCAGTGTAGTTGACAAATACGTTGTACTAAAAGTATATGCCGTGTTTGCACATGTATGTTTAAGCTGGGGACAGCCTAACCACATATGCATACAAAGACTTCAGTTATTGTTAAACGCTCTTGCTCCTCCTGTAGGTACAGCCCATGCATTATATTTTAAATTTTGCATTCCAGGCATTCTGTATAGTTGTTTGATTTTTCTTGTGCTTTAAGAGGGAAGGGAAGTTGAGTGTGAGTATTCATTATACTCATAAAGCTCATTACGTGCTTTTTGTTTTGCATCTGGTACTTGTATACTCTGATATTTGTAAATGAGGTTTAATTTGAAAATACTAGCTCTTAAGTGCATCTTAATAGTAGCCTGCATGTATATATGATGCTATGCACTGAAGAGGAAACTGAGCAATTTCACTTTTGTGAAAAGGGAAGTATAAAAGAGAGAAAATCTGTTTTCCTCATATTTCATGGGGAAGAGCTGGAAGTGAAATCAAATCTTTTTCTTGGTCCTGTACACAGGAAAACAGTCACTGTGATAGAGAAGCACTGGGGGCAAGTTGACAAATCTGTGCAGAAGAGGATTAATATTGGAGTTATTAAAATTAATAGTTCGCCTGTATGTCTCATCTCCTTCTCCATTTCTCCCCCTTGTCTTTTTAATTTCAATTTATTTTGAAGTTGGGGAGGTTACTTTTTAGGGTAAAGAATAAATTGCTGCAAAGGGGTGGGAAAATCGTTACCGCCTGTAAGGGTATCTAAGGAATGAGCAACTTTTATAGAATTGTCATGATTATAGTCTTTAAAAGTCACAGTAATTGTAATGAACAGTGGTTGACTAAAAGTTTGCCTAGTGAGCCTTTTAATAGATCCAGATTAATCTTAGATTTAGGTGGAAGGTTTTATCAGCTGTACTTTCTAAACCTTGCATTTTAAATTTGCTACATAAAAGGTAAAGCAAGAATCTGATATTTTTGTGCTCGCCCACTTTTTTCTGTGGACTGTTTGTGAGTGTATGTAAAGTTCTGATGCAATGACACAGCTGTTCTGCTCAGTGCTTGCAACTACAATAATCCCTCTCTGTTGGTGCCTTGTTTTTCTTCTTCTTTAGCCTCTGACAGTGACAGCACCGTCCTTAACCATTGCAGAGAACATGGCTGACTTGATAGACGGATATTGCCGACTGGTGAATGGAGCCACGCAATCTTTTATTATCAGGCCACAGAAAGGTAAGGAGGTGTTTCATTCTGGTAGCGGCTATACTCTTATCTACTGGTAGATTATCTTGCACTTGAACAGAAGACACAAGGTAGGTTCAAAATCCTCACCTGGAGACTTGTCTTTCTGGAAGGAAACTTAAGGTATTTTTGTTAAGGCAAACACTGACTGTCAATGTCACTCCATTGAAAATTACTTAATGACTGATAATTTAGATTGTTTTCCAGTAGTCACTGCTTTATGGTATTCTGAACTTAACTAACAGAAGTAAATAAACTGTAATTAAAGGCAGCCCTAACAAGGACCTGTTAACTTGAAATACAACACCTTAATATTCAAGTAGAAATTCAGAGAGGTTGGTTAGAATACCTTTAGGTAAGACTATTGAAAGTTAGTGTTCTCTTCCCAGATACTCAAAATTTCTCAGGTTTTATTATTTAAACTTTGACAAAAGTCCTGCGAGTCTTTCTCAATGAATAGAACTAAAGCAAAGAATGTATTTTGTAGTGTTGATCTATTGTTTTTTAGCAAACCACAAGCTGAAAGACATGAGACCAGGGTGCAGCTAGAGCTAGATGTAAAGAGAGAATTTAATTAAATTTCAGTAGAATTTTTTCTACTTTCAGCTAGCTTTGATTATTGAAATATGTCCAATCAAAGCTGCTTGAAAGTGGAACTTTGTCCTTCTTCCATAATCCTTGCTTATGGAAATTCATCCAATATTTTTGGTTTCTAAAACAATGAACAAACTATTTCCTTCTTGCCTGTTTGTCATACAAGAAAGTACATGAGCCATTCTAGAAGTTCTACAATCCAAACTTGAGTCCCTTTATAGCCACATTTTTGCTTTTTTTGCCACTAGCTTTCCCTACTCCATAGTTGTTTAGTTCATTGAAAGGGGTAGCATTATCGAAATAGTTCGGGTCTTTCAGTTTCAGGCATCCCGAACCAAGATTTTAATTTCAGTAGTCTAGTTTATACCTTTCAGCAATCGTCTTCTATGCCTATTCTTATTTAAAATATTCACAATAACTTAGCTTTTCTGGAAATCACGGTTTCAGGTTTGTTACAACCCTTGTTATTCACTCCCAAAACTTCCCTTTCAGTATCCCAAGTGAATTGGCAATTTGTCAGCTTTAACTATAGCAGCCAAAGTTGAGCTTTTAAGTTTTTCATGTCCTAACGTGTGATCTCTTCTCACCTCTCAGTCATCCTGAGTTAATGGAAAGCCCTTTCTAAGTTAATGGGAAGCCTTGCTTTTTCTTTAAAGGCACCCGTGTAGGCTATGTCCAGTTCTTGCTACTTCTGCATTGGTGGTATTTCAGAAATTTGGTCCACTTAGCCTCTGTTGCCAGTGCAAATTATCAGTTTGTTTCTCTGCAGCTGGAATGGTTTCCTATTCTTATCTACACATAGATGCTTTTAACTCCACAGAATACTGCTGCCCGATGATTTCCCATTCTGTCATTCACAATAGCAACAAACAGGCAGTTACGGTCCTCATCGAGTCTTAGCCCTGTTCATCCAGTGGGCCATCCTCCAGTGCTGTGCATGGCAGCATTGATTGTGTTCCAGTCATGCCTGTTGCCATTTCTCTGCCAAACCCTCCTCTGTTTCTTGCCTTAGCAGGAGAACAGCTCCCAGCCAAAATCTCTACAGGTTTTAACCTTTTCTTGTCAACATAACCTGTTCCGTGATGCATATAAGCAACTGCCATCTAAGACTAACAGCGCCAATGGGTCCTAATATTCTACTGCTGAAAGTGGCAATAAAAATTGACCCACTCTGGTTTTGCTTTTTCTAATTCCTTTCTTCTACTGACCTGACTTACTTATCATTCAGCTATTACGTCTTCTGGACTCACTAAGCTCTTTTAAAGGCAAGACTTCTGATTTTTCTACGTTATACAGTACCAGGCATGGCTACGCCATGCACTGTGGTTTGACTGTAGGCACTAATGCAAAAGAAATCAATGCATGTAAGAGAGGGAACGTGTTTATTTGCATGATATTCTTCTTAGTGTATATTAACATAAAGCAAACAAGCAGTGATTCACTTAAAGGAAGATTATATAGCACTTTGGGAACATTCCTCTTTATGCAAACATTATGAGAATCCCTCCAGTTAAAAATTGTTTTTGTAGTTTTGTTGTTGTTTTGTTTGAAGCTTTTTTTAATATTGTAGCAATACTCAGTATATTAATTAAACGTCTTGTAGGAGAGCTGTCCCCACCATGATCTGAATTCCCACATCCCTCCAACAGTGACCTGTGAAGCATATCAGAAACAAATCATGTAGCAGCTCTGGATTCAACAGATGTGTTTTTTCCCCTCCATGAGCTTTCCCATTCTCTCTTTGTTCTAAACGTATATGTTTATTGCAAGTCTCTTTATAAATTGTCTTTCTTGATTACTACAAGAAGTGTATGTTTTTGTGATATTATCTGCACAGTTAATAATCCTGTTTCTCTTAATTTGGTGAGATCACTTAATGTTTAAGACCTGGACAGCATTTGGCATATTTCCATTCAGTTTGTTTTATTTTTCATAAATATTTTAGTACATAGGTCAATTTAGTCCATTGTAGAAACTTTATGAGCTTAATATGTGCTTGCATTATCATACTTAACTATTTCAAAGTGCACAAATGAATGATTGATTCAAAAACTTCAGCTGACATTAAGTAGCTATTTGCTGACTGAGCTATGTGCTGAGTAGCCTTCCTGTGATCTGAGTCCAGTGACTGAATTTTGAATTTATTAATCTGTTTATTCAAGCTGGTTAGGTAATGCAAAATTGTCAAAACTCTTATAAAAGGCTAAAAATACTCTGGGGGAAAAAAACACATTTGAGTAACTGAACTAGATAACTGATTGTCATTCCTTTAGATCAGAACTCGCCTTAAATTTAAACATTCCCTTTGAATATAAAAGGATTAAATGAAAATTCAGGCCTTCAAGTCTCAAGACACCAAAATTAAGTAATCCATGAAATTCTCCAAATAAGTGTTTACTCCTGGCTTATACATGTGAAAATTGTTCTCATTTTAACAGAATGGCAACGAACTCTAATTAAAATAGTAAAAATACTGTCAGTGCCTGGGCACGGACACTCCGATACAATTGTGCAGAGACAAATTTTATTTTATTTTATTTTATTTTCAAGTGTGTGAAGAATTGGGCAAAATGTTGTGGGTTTCAACTTGTGAAAAACAACATATGCTTTTACTGGGATGCTGTTTGTAATGAGTTTTGACTTTGGACCTGCAAAGGTACTAATGAAGGCTTCTGATTTTATTTGGGATATAAGCTGTAAATGGAGGAGTGCCAGCTTGGGTATGCTGCCTGAAGTGATCGGTTTGTGCACCAAGAGCACGTAGGCGTCTGTACCATCAGCTTTGGTGGGCCATTTCACCAGTAGTTCCATACAGATGGATTTTCCCTAAATTTTCTCCAGTGAAAGCAGAGGTGTCTCTAATACTACTTGTTGGTAGGGTTCTATTTCTGGCTTGGTTTTTTTGGTGGTTTTCTGCATATGTTTATTTTTCCCCTTTTTTCCCCGTTCTCCTTGTCCATATTTGACCAACCATTTGGGGCACATCTCTGGTGGCCAAAATGGGGACATTGTCCGTTGTGGCTGGCCAGTGCGTTGCTCTGCTACTAATGCGAATGAAATCAATTGTGCTTCCTGTGGGCAAAGGAGAGTAAAAAAGGAAGATTATTTAATTCCAACCCCCTGCCATGGGCAGGGACACCTCCCACCAGCCCAGGCTGCCCAAAGCCCCATCCAGCCTGGCCTTGAGCACCTCCAGGGATGGGGCATCCACAGCTTCTCTGGGCAGCCTGTGCCAGGGCCTCACCACCCTCTGAGTGAAGAATTTCCTCCTTATATCTAATCTAAACCAATCCTCTTTTAGTTTAAAGCCATTCCCCTTTGTCACTACACCCCCTGACAAAGAATCCCTCTCCAGCTTTCCTCTAGGCCCCATTTAGGTACTGGCAGGCCGCTGTAAGGTCACCCCGGGGCCTTCTCTTCTCCAAGCTGAACAACCCCAACTCCCTCAGCCTGTCTTCATAGGACAGCCCCTTGATCATCTTCATGGCCCTCCTGGAGACCTGCTCCAACAGGTCCATGTCCTTCTTGTGCTGGGGGCCCCAGAGCTGAACACAGTGCTCCATTTGGGGTCTCACACATGCTGCCTTTTTCCCATTCCATCACAGTCCTTCATTCCAGCAGCACCATCACAAATCGGTTCACGTGTAGAGCTGTTAGTCTATCACTTACTGCTTGTCCATCCTTGGAGCTACTGATTCTTCTTGCTGTGCTGTGCTTTTTATTTCCCTGCTTTCTGCAGCTGAAGTTGAAAATAAGACAGCTTTCCTAAATGCGGTCATAAAAACATAAAGGCACTAAGAGAATGCAGATCAAGTCACAGACTCCAAAACATCAGGAAATGCTTGTTTAATCCTGTGTCCCTCTGTGTTATTAATCGTTAACTATGTAATACCACCTCTATTTGTGTTCTCCTTATCTCGTAAAACACATAGGGTGGCTTCCTTCCAAGGTGGAATCAGGATTTTGTTGTAAAAGAGATGTCTTGATATGGCCCTAGCTTTATATTTTATACCAGTGGGAAGCTGTTCAATAAGTGAAGTAGAGAGTTGCAGAAACAGAATGGGGAGATATCATGTTTAAGGATATTTAATATTGCCCTGGAAAGTTAGAGTCTATATTTTTCTCTTTTAGAGAGATCCTTTTTGATATGTAGCAACTTCAGCTTCCACTGCCAGTTGCCACCTGTATGGTATTTCTCACTTCCTTGAGGGTTTGGAGTCTTACGTTTGCAGGAGAGAGGAACAATCTGATCGGCAGCTGAACTCAGCACTTGGAACATGTGCAGTGTTATAAAATCAGTCTCTGTTTCTGTGAAGTCCCCAGATATACTGATACTGATATGCTCCTCACACACAGAAAAAAAGAGAGGAAATTAAAAAGTCCATCTTTAGAATACAGTCTTGAATAGTGTGCAGTTAATATGCGATGGAGATGCACACAGAACAGCAAGAATACTTACTTTGAGTAGTTTTTCATTAATTGTACGCCAGTTATCTTGATTTAAAAATAGCAAGTGATGAAGTTAAGCTTGCAATTTAATAAAGTTCTTTTAACATTGAGGTCTGTGTGTTTGTATAGTTTCCTGAGCCTTCAAAAACAGGCTGGCAAGTATGCTATATCAGTAACACATGGTTCGTCAGCAACATCTGATTAAATCCATTGCCAAATGCAAGAGAGGTATTGGAGTAACTCGATGCAAGCTAGAACTCGGGATGCTTGCACAAAAAAGGACCGACAGCTGATGGAGGTATCAGGAGATACCAGGTGGGGTCTTAAGCTTCTGTGCCTCATTCACAACCCTAAGAAGGCCTTGCCAGGTGGTGGGCAGGACTCTTGTGCCTGTTTCTCCAAGCTTGGTATCTTTTGCCTAGTTCAAGCCAACGTGACTGCTGTAGTGCCCATTCCAGTCTCTCTTTTTTGGATATCCCCTCCTCCTGCATCTTTTTAGTGCCAGGCTGTCATGGTCAAGCTTCTGATTTCGTACTTGTCACTCCACACTGCCTTTCATGATCTTTGCCTTTTGCTTTCTTCTCCAAAAGGTATCATTTCCTCCAACAATTGACCATACCTCTATGTCCTGCCTCATGCTTCTTGTATAATCTTCCTGTCCTTCCACTGCCCTCCAGTTTCAGGCCTTCTTTTAGTCACTTTACCAAGCTACTCTGTCATCTCCCAAATCGGGGCTCTTTGTTTCCCTTCTTTCCCGTACCTTCCTTCCTACACCCCTGATCTCATCCTTTCTGCAGTTGTGGTGGACCCTCTTGCTCTTTTGCTTTCAAGTATGATTGAGCCTGTCTCTTTTTGCTCCAGTCTCCAAACTTGCTTGGAAAGATCTGGTTTTGTAGCCCTGGGCTGGATGTGGAACGTGTGCACTTCTTTTGTAGGAACATGTTGAAGTCCACACGAGAGCAGAGGAGAAATGGAGAACTTTTGGTTACTTGCAGGAGATGATGCATGTACGCTTTGGTCAGTGCTAGGTGGGCAGAAGAAGAACATAGCTGTTTTGGGAACATGGTGCATGTCCAGCATCTCACATACGAAAACTTCAGGGGGCTCAAGGAACATATGCACTGGCTCTGTGGGCTGGTGCATGGTCAGTTTGTCACTGGGGATCTCTTAAGGTCTGGAAAATGCTCACCAGTTGCACGGGGGACAGTTCCAGAGTCTCCCCACGGAGGAGGGAATTAATTTTGAGGCTGCATGATGCCTCCATTGAGCATGCCTGCGCTGCAGTGAGTTTCGGGTTTTTTTGGACAGCAAAAGAATTGTAACTAAATGCTGTCGTTTGCCATGTTGAGCGTGACGTTTGGATATCAGGCATTTCACTACTCAGTCCCGTAGCACACAAAGGAGAGACTGTAGTTTTCTTTTTTAAGGTCTGGAAAATTCAGTAATTTTAACATAGGATAAAAAACCAGAAGTAATATGATTCTTTGTAAACAGTACGCATCTCCATTTTCTAAAAGCAGCTCTTCCATTTTCTCTCAGGTCACTGTATCGCTGCTACAGTGATTTGGAGAAAGATACTTGTTCTAGTTACCCACTTCCTCACCTTCCCTGCATACTTCCATATACCGCAAATTGTTGGTGTTTTGGTAAAGGCTTAGTAATTTCCCCATCATCCTTCCGCGTATGAATACTGAGTGTGTCATCAAATGCAGATGGGAAATACAGTTGATTATTTACAGCAAACTTTTACACACAGAGCCATTATCACAGAAAGACTGGCAGAGGATTTGAAAATAGTTTATAAGAGGATACCCTCGTTTCTAGCTACTGAGCATTACTATTGTATAATCTCAACCACATGGGAAATTAATATTGTATGTTACATGCAGTAATGACTGTTGTCTTGTTTGGAAGTTCAAGTTGGCTTAAGTAATTTTATTTATGTGTATATAGTATGTTTATAAATACACTATATATATTATCTTCTATATATTTTTATATGTTTATTTTATACATATATATTTATATAAAAAATCTGTATGTATTTATATGTGTATTGTGTATATGTATGTAGTTAGCACATCTTGGAAATGAGAGAAGCATTTCTCACTAGGGAGATGAAATACTGTCATACCTTCTGCCAGGTGATTTATCAGAGTTATTTGTTATGAATAAAAGAGGAGTCATGTTCTGTTTACATTGCTCTCACGCAAGACTTTGCCAGAAGGTCTGTATCTCTGGTTAGGAGCTGTGTTGATATGCTGCTGTTAATATAAGTAGAGAATGGTCTTTTGAGTCAACATGCTCAGTTTCCCTGGGAGGTTGTGGTGATTACTATTTCATGCTTGTATACATTGCACGTTGAGAGAGGTTATTTGGAAACTGAAATAAAATTCTGAAATAAAATTTTAATTCTGTTTTCTTCTTCTTTACACAGAAGGTGAAAGAGCTTTACCATCGATACCAAAGTAAGTTTTATGCTTTCTTTTTTTTTTATGTAGCGAAAAGTAGTTTTGCTTAAGTGACACCTTGGGACTTTTTATACGTGCTTAATTTTTATTCTTGCTTTTGGATTCTAGGACAAATAGCAGGCAATCATCTGGGACTGCAGGGCATAGATGACTGACAGTAGCATTAAACTATAAAGATACCAGAAATAAAATCCGTGGGGAAGAAGTTCATAATGCATCAATAATGTTTGACAATAACAAAAGTAGGATGTTTTGGAAAAGACTGGAGTGGGCTTCAGGCCATTTATTTCCAGTCCATAAGTAAATTTAATTATAGGAGTAAATTTGATTACAGGAGTGATGCTAAACAGTCCTCATATTGTCACTTCAGTCTCTCTGTGAGTCAGTCTACAATGTTGTTCTTTCCTATTTGCCCTCTTTTCTGCTTATGCAAATACAGAAAATATTTTTTTTTTTCCCTATCATAAATCTTTCATGTCTCCTTTTTTAAATTAAATTTCCATAATGGGACCAATCTGAGCTGAAATCCCTAGGTTTGACTGTAATAAAGAATATCACTTATACAGCACAGAATTTCTCATCTATTTTTAAAAAAATACAGTAATGTAGAAAAAATCTTCTCCAATAATAATTGTAGATGTGTAGAAAATCCTAATCTGTGTCATGCAAATAGATCTGAATTCTTTGTTTCTGCATAGTTTTATTTTGATACTCAACCCAAGGTACGATGAGACATGCTATCAGCATCTAATAATTCTTATTTAATGTGTGCTAATACATCTCTCTGCATCTTTCTCCCTTCAGAGCTTTCAGGTAAAGAGAAGATTTCTAATTTGACTGTTTGAACTATGAATACTCCTTGCCTTGTTGGAGTTCGTAGTCCCAAACGCAGTGATAGGAAGCCTGTTAATTCCTCCTGCTGATTTTTGCCCACCTAATATTAGTGCCTAGATCTCTGTCCCTATCTGGCAAGTTGTGATGCTTGTCTACCCTTTCCATGTGCGTTGTGGCTTCCTAAAATTCAGTCTGTTAACCAGCTTGTTTGGAGTCTTGACTGCTTCATCAATAGCCACATTTTGACCCAGTTTAAAGCTGTATCTCATCAGATTGTTTTCCTTGAGCCTTATCAGACAATATCACTAATATCCAGTGTCAGGAGATGATGGTTGAAAGACCACACGAAATTTAACCTTTTATATTATCTTATCTCTTCCTTTTTTTGGAGGAAGTCCAAAATTATTATTTTTTTTACGATTATTATTATTATAATTTTACCCTTTGGATGGAGCACGGAACATGATTTATTCCTGAATCAGCAAGAAATGGGCCACTTAGATACTAGTGGTTGCTCTTCCTTCACAGGTCTGCTGCAGTCCTTGCTAGCCTAGCTCTGTCACGGTGCAGAAAGAGAGGAGTTAAAATGCAGGGAGGAGAAGGAAATGAAAGTCGAGGCTGGAAGCAGTAAGATTGGTAAACTCAGTGTGCACTCATACAGGAAAGGAGAATTTGTTTTTACTTAAACAGATACAACTGAGGAACACAGCATAACCTTCTAATTACATACATTTCATCTTACTCTTGGTTTTGTTTTTCCATTGTAGGGATTTCTGGGATAAAATAAGGTTTGAAGGAGAAGCTTATTGCCATTTTTGGGGCAGTTTACCAGAACTGGATTAGTATGCTCATGTCTGTATAAACAAGAGCACCGCATATGCTCTTAGGCTGACAGCAGAGGAAGGGTCTTATGTCAAATGTATCAGTGTACTAGCCAACACCATCGTGCATCTGGAAGTACGTGCCTTTGGCAGCTGAAATTTCAGATTTTTCAGAACACCAAGTGCAGTACTCTTTTGCTCTCTTGCCATTAAAATTACATGTGTACATGGAAAAAAATGCTAGAACAATTCACTGGAATGTCCGTTAGTGATGAACTTCTATAGCTAAATACATTTGATTATTTTTCTATGTTAAGTAAATGAAGAAATCGATTTAAAATTGTTATACAGGATAAGTCATCTTACAGAAAAAAAAAATCTAAATTCTAAAATCTAAATTTTCTATTTCCAGTATGATAATGAAAGTAGATACACCGTCACATTGTCTGCACTGGCAATGTTTAGACATGTACTGCTTGATTTTAAAAGTTTTTAAAACTCATGTTTCTCTTTTTTTTTTGAAATTCACCCTGACATCGTGAAGTTGTTTGCTAATTAAAATGGTAACGTGTTCTCTCCGCTCCTCCCTTGGCTGGGATGAAATGGTAGATTCCTTTCTGACTTTGCTCCCCCTCAAAATCTGTCGCTGTGGCAAATGGATTGGCCCTGCTAATTACAGTAGGTGCCCTGTTAGGATGAATTCACAGCGTATGGGACCGTGAAGAATGTACAGCATTCAGCGATTCAAACCTCTCTTTTACAGGCTGGCCAACAATGAGAAGCAAGGAGTAAGGTCACACACGGTCTCTGTATCAGGTAAGGCTTGTAAAAAAAAATAAATAAGCGAGTGCATTTTTAAAGCTAGCAGATGTTCAGACAGGTTTTCGTTTGCAGTTAGCTCGTTTCTTGCTTCGTGGCTGTTGACTTCCCCAAGACCATAGCTGTGCTGCTTTTGTAGTGGAATTTGTAAAGGGAAACTTTTTCCAGCTACCCTTCCGTGTCGTGTTGCTCGTGAGAGCAGTCCTGTCCGTGCAGTACAGCAGGGCCAGGCTACTTCAAAGCCAGGCTGTCAATATTCCCGCTTGGCTTTGTAATCAAGTAGGCTATCTCTTAAATTACCTGAGGATGTGTTAATTATGAGGGAGTAGCTTTGAAAAGTGAAAATGAGCAAGTAAATATTCATCATCGCCTTGCTGAAAGAAGAAACTTAATAGCTGTTTTCTTGTAGCTGCTGTTCAGATCAAAGCACTTAAATTTTTGCTATTGAAAATCACGAGTTAATTGAAGGGTTGAGCGTGTGAGGTCGTAAGTGGTGTTTCTGCAGCTTATGGGCTTCTAAGATTTCAGTTAGTTACTGTATTTTTTTTTTGTGTTGTTTTAAGTTTATATACTTGAGAAAGAACAGTTTTCTTTTACAGAATCTCAGAACAAGTCCTTTTGAGGGGTTGAGTCAGTGTCTCAATAGGAAATGCATTTCTAAATACTTACACATGATATTTATAATGGAGGTTTGCAGTGTGAAAGAGTACTAATATTGTGATATGTCCCTATAGAGTTAGAGTGCTTGGCCACAAACTTCAGGAACAATTACTGTGACCCAGTGGAGTGTACATCCTTGACTTACAGGGAGGCTACAGCCCCACTTTTTGGGGTTTTGCAACCATTTAGGGGCACATACTCAGAAAACTTATAAAAAGGAGAAAAGATGCATAATGTTTGATTTCCTGCTTTTCAGATTCCTTTCCCCACCCTTACCCTTTTCTAAAGACGCTTAAGATTCACCCCTGGCATAAGAAACCCATGTAGACAGACCTTGTGCAAGAAAATAGGTGAGAAGATCTGGAATTCAAATGTTTATCGAATTGCAGAGGTGTAATAGAGCTTCATCAGTTAACATTCACTCTCAAATAGCAGCTCTTGCTCCTTCATCAAGCAAGGTTTTTGGGGCACGGAGGTAGATAAGCATGAAGCATGATAGGTTTCTCTCTTGATTCATGCCTGTGTGGGTTATTTTGGCTGTTAGAAAAAGTGGAAATGGCTAGTGCAGTGTTTTTTCATCACCTCACTCATTAAAAAAAAAGCTAATCTTCAGGGGAAAAAACATACTGCCACCTCAAATTTCCACCCTTTCAATTTTTGGAAGACCACTGATGTACTTTTATTATTGAAAGAGTGTACAGTAGTAAATACTTAATTCATGATCCTTTATTGCAGTCACTTCAACTTTGCAAATTTAGATATTCTTTGCTTGATGCCTTATATCTGAATTAGTGTCGTGTCTCACACCACAGACTTGCTCAAAAAAGTGGTTTGATGTTAGTTAGTTGTGATGCCCCGTAATTCTGGTGTGTAGGGTGTCACATACAGAAGAAAGATAGGCAAACGAGCTTTGCTGCAGAAGCAGGGTTAGAGCATAGCATCTAGCAAAATACAGGAGAAACAAGTAGCTGGAGATGAGCCAGTTGTTCCAAGTGGATATCAAAGAAGCTGTAAGGCACAAAGCTGCCCCATAATGACATAAGCAAACCAGGCAGATTAAACCAGCGAATGTCCCTCTGGTTCTTTCCAGTTCCAAAATCAAAACCAATTATGTATTTTTCTTGTGTTGCAGTCAGGTATCTTATTTAAAGTCTCTCTCCCCAGTGAAAATCTTAAAGTATCTTTCCACAATGAAACCATTGTGCTTGGGTTTCGTACCGTGTTACTGTTGGAAACACTGACATAATACTGGAATGATTCAAACTGTTGCATTTATAATTCAGTCTCAAGGATTTGTTCTTCTTTTTAATAAGAGTACAGAGAATCTTGAACCTTCTACTTTTGTGTTTGGTTTGGTTTTGCCCCCAACTTCTTTGAAGTGCATCAAGAGTGGATGTCCGGACACTGAGTTTAACCCATAGACAGTTTGTTGAGGTAAAGTTGCATGATAATAAGGGTTTTTTCCATAAGGGAGATGTCTTCTGTAAAAATCTCCGAGTTACCCTAAGGAATCAACTTGCTATAAATGAAGTAATGATTCAAGTAGATGCAAAGAGGTGCCACTGGTGTTGTCAGATGTAACTGATACATCATATGGAACAACAGAGGCAACAGATGTACGTAATGCTCGGTTAACCCGGGAGTTACAGGTCAGCAGAGTCTGACAGCTGACAGCATCCAGTGCGAAGCCAGCTGTGGATGATGCTATCTTGGTTTGCAGAATAAGAGCTTTTCTCTGGTGACATTTACATGCCTTAGAGCTAAGGACTTCAAATGAGATGAGCCTTTATAATTTTTGGACAGCTGTAATGTCCTT
This sequence comes from Anser brachyrhynchus, assembly GCF_964034855.1. NCBI lineage: Eukaryota > Metazoa > Chordata > Aves > Anseriformes > Anatidae > Anser > Anser brachyrhynchus. Next base: position 157,311,283 of record NC_137695.1, on the reverse strand, counting down.
CGTGCCTTTGATAGTTTAAATCATAAATTAATTCTCCTCTTTGTTTGCATTGAGACTCCTGTTCTTATTTAGACCTCTCCCAATGCTAACATTAAATAGCAAAAATCATAAGCAGGCGTTCAGCAGGAAAATCTAACAGACATATTTGAAGCATTAAACCCCGTATTTCGAAAGGAAAGTTTCAAAGTGAGCTCTCCACCTCAGTTTGGAACCTGCAGTAGCTGAAAGCCAGTGTGGAACATGATGTAGTGATCGAAAAGTTCAGGCATTTGTCTGAAGTTTTACAGGTTTGAAAATGAACTTGTTAATGAAAGACGTCTTGTCTTGCTTTTTGAAATGTGTATTAACCTACCTTGAAATACTTCTGGTTTAGTGAAATGAAAACTTGTTCTTTCCTAGTGTTTCAATATTCCAAGGCATACAAAGATTGAAGGTTTCTAAATACATTTTTTTTTGCTCTGACTTTGAATAAAGACCTTTTCAAACTAGTGGAGAGTGAAGTTGGTTCCAGGAATCTAAAGCAGGAGATTGCTGGACCTGGGAGCCAAGAAACGTTCTCTTGTGGCTGTGGGTCACTGAACCAGGTTTCACTACACACCTCTTACTGCATGCGGCTTTTTCTGTTTGTTCTGGTATTCTTTGTCTGTCTTGCCTTTAAATTAAATGTTTCTTGCAGCAGGCATTATCTTTTATTACGTGCAAGCAAGATGCCTAGCAGATTTCCCCCAGTTTTTAAGCATAGTAATAATTTTATTTGTCAAATTTTACATTTATGTGTGTGTGTGCATGTATTTATATATAAATATAAAAAGCCCAATTAAATCTGAGCAGAATTTCAGATTTTTTTTGATGTTTTAGTTTCAATTACTACGACTCACCAGAGGGGAGTAGTGTTCTAGGTGATGGATAGACCCAACTTTTATCTCCCTCTCAATTTATTTCTTCCTTTTACATTAAAAAGGAATTCTTTGTACTTGGCCGAGAGTGTGCACTCAGGAAACAGTAAGGCTAAACTATTTGCTGTGTGCAAATAGTACATCTAATTTGTAAGAAGCAACATAGGAGTTTACTATGATTTTACTGACTAGGTTTCCTGCTGTTTTGCTTGGAGTCGCCTTATTAAATGCTTTACTTTAGTCCACAGAAACTTACTTTGGCCAGCAGTTTGTTTTGAAATAGCAACCATTAGCCTTAGGAAGGTGATGCACGTATTTCCTGATATACATATTTCCAAAAATAATAATTTACCCCGTCAATTATATATTATAAGAAGTTCTTCATAAAATGAAACCAATAAAGCCTTAGTTAGCTTGCTGTACTCTTACATAAATCCTTTCTGACAAAGTTCTTTGGTTTCTTCTACCCCGTCCTTGCTCACGTAAATATGAATAGGAAGAAAAATATCAAACGATTGCATGCCTTAGTTAATCGTTGTGCTTCCTTTGCACTATAAAATTCTCTGGCCATAAATTCTTTCAGTTGTTGCTCAAATGTCGCATTATATGCAGAGCTACAGAATAGGGCAGAATACGTACAGACCGTGGGTGGGCTTATAGAATCATAGAATATCCCGAGTTGGAAGGGACCCATACGGATCATCGAGTCCAACTCCTGGCACCACACAGGTCTGCCCAAAAATTCAGACCATATGGCTAAGGGCACAGTCCAAACGCTTCTTAAACACTGACAGGCTTGGTGCCGTGACTACGTCCCTGGGGAGCTTGTTCCAGTGCGCGACAACCATGAAGATATCCAGCCTGAACCTCCCCTGTCGCAGCTTGACACCATTCCCTCAGGTCCTGTCACCGGTCACCAGAGAGAAGAGATCGGCGCCTGCCCCTCCGCTCCCCATTGTGAGGAAGCTGTAGGCCGCGATGAGGTCTCCCCTCAGCCTCCTCTTCTCCAGGCTGAACAGGCCAAGTGACCTCAGCCGCCCCTCGTACGTCTTCCCCTCTAGGCCCTTCACCATCTTAGTAGCCATTCTCTCCAATAGTTTCACGTCTTTTTTGAACTGTGGTGCCCAGAACTGCACGCAGTACTTGAGGTGAGGCCGCACCAGCGCAGAGCAGAGCGGGACAATCCCTTCCCTCGACCGACTAGCGATGCCGTGCTTGATGCACCCCAGGGTACGGTTGGCCCTCCTGGCTGCCAAGGCACACTGCTGCTGACTTGATCATCTTGAAGGCCTTCTCCAAAAGCCAAGACTGGCATTGGGATGTTCTGGTGCTGCTGGATAAAATGATGTGGCTGTGGGGAGGGAGCAGTGACTGGAGGGGTGACGGCGGGCACTGGCACGAGGCACAGGCCTGAAGGTTTGCTAGGGCTTGCCACGGGATGGTCTCAGCTCATAGCAGATGCTGGTTTTGTGGCTTAAGTAGGTGTTAGCGTGGTGGAGCAAAATGAAGGGTGTTTAAACACACAGTCACTGTTTCAGATGTTAAGGCAAGCTGTTTAAGCCATCTAAGTAACAGATCCTAGGCCAGACCCCTTTAATAGGGAAATGGTAACTTACGGAGAAATTTGTCGCGTCCTGTTCCCTAGCTGACATGGCTGTTGTTACTACAATTAGCATTTTAAAATTAAAGTCAAAAGGAGTAGTTTATCCAATGGCCTAAGTGTGTAATGATGCTGGTGTACATACCTTGTGCAGGAGAAATAGGGTCTCTTGAAGAGAGCTTCGTTACAGGGATTGTAGGGTTTTAGCATCCTGAAAGAGGGGCTTCTTAGCCAGTTTCCAGTTTCCGTGGTGTATAAATCCACTCCTAAATATAATTCCACTTAAATCACTTACTTCATTTCTGATGACGGCAGTGAGGCAGCATCGTAGTTCTTCTCTAAGGTGCTCTTTATGAGCAGATCTTGCGTTTGAGGTGGTTGCCACCCGACTTGTGTCATTTGGCTGCAGTTTAAATTTGAATGAAAAATATGCTGTGTTGAAGGAGATATGCTAAAAGTTCACTTAAATTATGCCTGCATTAATAAATAAATCGAATATGGTACAGTTTATCTATGAGACAGACTTCCAGTTGGTTATCTAGAACAAAATGAAACGTAGCAGGAGCCAACGGTCAAAACACAACAAACAGGAGAGAAGAAAATACTAAGTATATTTACCTGATTTCAGTATGACAGCAATTAAGAATGTTCTTAATGAAGACGATGTCAGCATGCAAAAGGGCTGGAATAGCTGTGAACGATGAGGATTATTCACAAGCAAAACTGTGAGCAAGGATGGAAAGACAAATAAGATTTTATTGAATCACTTCTGCTTGCAAAGCACAGTGCTTGCCCTGTTTGGTGATTCCTGTACTAAAAATGAAGGTATGCCCTGTGCTCAGCTCTGAAGGAGGTTCTTGTGTAGGGCTTACATTTCCTGGTTCCATTTGAATAAACTGATAGGGGGAAAAGGTGTTCTTTGCCCAAGGTTGTAAAGTTTTTTGGTTGTTGTTTTTTGCATGCTGATTTTATCAAATCAATCCAAAAAGATAATGCTGAAAAGTGCACGGAATTTTTTAAGATTAAAGAAAAAATACCTTGCTTCTTTTCATTCACAAAAAGGCCAAAATGAACTGTGGCGTTGGTTAAACTTCTTCCCCTCCTGTGCTCCTCCTTTGCGATCCATTCTCTTGATTTGAGCAGACACTTTTGTATGGCAAGAAAAATGCTCCTTGCATTGTTGGGTTTGTTTTTTTATTCTTTATGTATAAGCATCCTTGCTTTGACAAATACATTCAGTTAATATTTCAGCTCCATGGTACTTGTTTTACTTCAAAAACCTTGAAAATGCATAGATTTATTTCTTTCACAGATTTTTCTCTGGGGTTTTCTCAAACCGGTTCAGGAATGTATGACTAAAACAGAACGGGACGTTACGATTTCCAGCCGTGCAGTGCTGGATATCCTTACGAGGAGCTCCAGGAGCAGCTGCCCTCTCGCCCGATGGCTCCCTTTGGAGAACAGGCTACTGTGTACAAAGTGCTGTGGTCTTCTTGACGGACAGTAATTTTAGTGAATACTTAGTATTTGGGAGAGGAACTAACCAAAAAAAGAGTCAGGTGAGGTCTGTTTTCAGCAGCATTTCTAAACTTTATGGGCATCAGTGTGGAATGGCAGAAACCTGTCAGAGTACCATTCATTTCAACCAGGTACTCTCTAGGCTCCTAGAAAAGAGTTGCAACTTCTTTTTGAACTTAAAAATGCCTCTTTACCAAAATAAACTTTTTCTGTAGCTAGACTGAAGTTGCAGTAAGTTTAAGACAAAGCATTCTGGATTTAATCTAGCAGAATAATTGCACAGGCTATAAGCAGTGGATCATTAACGTAAAGTTTCAAACACAGGAGACAAGTTGATCTGAGCATCGCTACTCATCGGGGCACGATGAATTCAACCCACCTTTGTTATTTCGAAGAGTGCTTCGTAAGAAATGGGCTGGTCAGGTTTCCATCAGCTTCTGCCACCCATGTGCTGGTGTAGGAGTGACAACACTGTGACACTTCAGGCTTGAATTAGCCTTGTAGCCTGAGCAGATGGGTTGAGTTGAAGCATCTCTTCCCTTCGAGACAGCTCGCATTGCTTCCAGCGACTCTATACCTGTTCTTCTCTTTCACTGAAGTGTATCGTGTTCCTTTATTCTTATTTCAGTACCTTTTCAGTAGCCTCTTAAAATAGCTGTAGTATTTCTTCCTTTTATTTGTGGATGTCGAAAGCTTCGTTATGAACGTTACCCTTAGGTTTGTGTGCATGAAATTCAACGTGCTGCCTCCAGACTGGACAGTGAACACACTTAATGCAGCTCTAAAGCATCCTGCACATCATCCCTCAAGCTCCAGGCACAAAAAAAATATGAGTGTAAGACAGTGATTTTTGCATAAATACAGCTGCTTTGGTGGTTCGAAGGTTTCCAGACTCTATTAAAAGTGTCAAGTTTTTTAAATAAAATGGGCTGTAGTTGTGCCCTTCACTGGGCTTCGCTCTCAAGTGGTAGCTGTGAGGGAGTCTTTGGTTGACTGGCTTTGTACATCACCTCTCCTATTTCCTGAGATAGAGGAGAGGGGGAAAAGGCGAAAGCAGAGGAGTGTTACAGATGCCAGGAGAAGTAAGAGAAGCAGCTACCCTAAGGTTTGTAGCATCTTGCTTCCTTCTTTGTCACCTTGTGAAATCCAGTTTGTATGCTCTCAGAAATCTCTCGTCCTGATAAGCTCTTTGCTAATTCACTGAAGGGTGATGATGAGGAAAGGGGGACTGTGCTGAGTATCTCTTGGCAAGTCAGGTCTGCACTGGGCATAAAACTCCAGTGACTGATCCCATTTTATAATATGTGTCAGTGGGACAGAGTAACTGTGCTTTTCCTTGTTCTGTGTCACCGTGATATGTGGAATACCTGTTTTGTGTGAAGTTCTTCTCCCTGGGTCCAGAAAGTCAGTGCGTCCATGTTTCAGTCTGGTGACTGCCACTAAAGTCAGAATTTAACTACAGCACCTTCTAGGAAAACTTAGACAGGGAGCTTGCAAAAGCGCATTCATTACACGTCTGGGATGGATGGTGTCTGCGTTGTGAATGGGTGGTGTATGTAGCTGGCAAAAGTGGTTTTTTTAAATAGATTCTAATCTCACTTTTAAGAAGTGAAATGAACGTAGCTTATTGCTGTAGAAAGGAATTTGTAGGAAAGTAACGGATGTGCTTTAGAGTTCCATAAACATTTGTATATCCATTTTGCGTACAGAGAACTGTAAAGTAAACCTTTATTTTTATGTTCATTCATTGTAGATGTTCTCTCCGGTCTCTTTTCTTTTATTTCCAAATAATTTGTTTCTGTTTTTCTCTTTTCTTTTCTTGCCTCTTTGTAAAGGAGTCAATCACTGTCAGCATAAAGTAAAGAAAGCTAGGCGCTTTCTCCCTTTCGTCTTCTGTTCCCATGAGCCGCCGCCTAAGGGTACTGCACTGCTCTTTGTATAGGCTGCCTTATTAACCCAAAAGCTGAAATACTAACTCAGTTACTGTTGGGTTTTTTTGTTTACTACTTGAGCCTCAGGCAAACAGAGTTCCAAGAATAATTTCATTAAATTTCTGCCACCCCTTCGTCTCCTGTTGAATTGGATTTTCCTGCAGTCGCAAACTTGCTGGTCTCCATTTTAGTAGGGGACTTTATTTTAAACATTATATGCTACAATGACAAACGTATTCATATTTTGATTTGTATAGCTATGCAGGCCCCGTATGCCCTTGGCGGGTTTTGTTGATGTATTTTTCCTTCATTCTTGGAGCCCTGATACAGCATGCTCATGAATGAAATAGAATAGCAACAATAAGCATCAGCTAAGATCACTTTGAATTAAATACTGAGTACAGCGATGCTTGTGGCTGCATACTGGTTCAGCACTTGGGCTGGGCTGGTTTGGCTTCGTTAGGGGTAAGAAGAACCGGAGTAATAAGTGCATTTTACAATATTTTCCTTTTCTTTATAGATAATGTCCTAAAGTACATCAGCTTGTGCTGCGGGTGTTGGCGTGGAGTAGCGTCATTACCAGAAATGCAGGCCATGGTGCTCATTTGCATAACTGCACTATGCTCTGTATAATTAATACTTAAATTAGAGGGTGTTTCTTATGTCTTAGTGATAGCACAGGAGTGTCCGTCCTTGGAAAATGTCAGCACCAACTCTAGTTAGCAGCAGTCCCATGTGTATGTGCAAAGCCAAAATGAAATGGCTCATCTGGCCGTAGGAGATCTATTTCATAGCAAAATTTTGAATTATAGCAGAATTTGTCAGTTCTTAACAATACCTTAGGAGAACTAGTTCCACTCCTGGATTTAATTTTGTGAAATTTTGTGTTTGAAAGTCATTAACTCTGTCTCATCGTACAAGCTTCTCAGGACATATCTTTATCCCTTGGGTTTTAGGTGAGAAGTCTTAAATTCCGCTACTTTTCTGGTTTCTCTTGAGTCAGGTATATAAGATAACTGCAGTCTGAATACTTTTGGATTACTCATGAATTTAATAGTATATTTTCCCCTCCCCTTCTCTGTCCCTTCTCTCTCTCCCTCTGTTTTTCTCTCTCCTTGCATGCCACCTGGATCTGCAGATGAAATTAGTGGGGACGGTAATATGTTTTCTAGTCTGTGTGTTACTAATATGCAATATGCAACTCTTACATCCACATACCACTCAATGCGCATTTCCGTAATCAATTTTACACACATTTTAGTATTAAAAAGCAGTTCTGCATTGGACGTGAGCCAATAAACATCGTACTTTACAGGCTGTGCAACTAACACTTTCTGCTAAACTGGAAACGAAAAAGGAGGACCTGTTTCAAACACACAGGGATATGTGGTATTGCATGCGTTTGCAAAGGGGGCTCTGGCATGATGCAACGAAAGTTTCTAGGTTTTCAGGAGTGTCCGTTCAGTTTGATTTAAATGGTTATATCACAGATTGGGTTTGGTCGATGTTCAATGGCTGTAATACAGCATGGGAAATGAATCCACTAAGTGATGCTTTAAAGGCCTGGTTGCATCATATTGCTCGGTAGTCCACTACTGCTCCGTGCATTAAAGAAGCTATACTTGAGGGATTGATTTAGATTGAATATATGAAATATTAATCAGGTTTCAGCTACTCAATCTACTGATTTTAAAGAGAAATTTAATTTTTTTTCCTTCAAAAGTGTGACACCGTTGTTATAAAATATTATCCTCTCTAAACATTTGAAGTCTTTTTTTTTCCCTGGCAATATTCACTTGCTATCCTCTGAAAACAAGTCTGTTTTTTACCAACAACAAAAAATATTTTAGCTATTTTTCTAAAGGATTTTATCTGATGTTGGAAAAAAAATCAAACTGATAGACTGGTGTATGTGTCTTTATTCATATAAGTAGGAGGTACTGCTTTTTATGTTCTTTTAATTTGCAAAAGAAGGCAATGAGAAGAAATAGAGATAATGTCTTGTGGTCTTCCTCTTATTAAACTGTCAAGGGGGTGTATAAATTCTTGTCTGCTTTCTCTCTTTCAGATATAAATCATGTTAAGATAATACTAGCTATTACTTAGAAATAGTAATGTGTTTCTTAAAAACTCAGCGTTTTATTTCTGTCATAAATTCAGAAACTGCATTTCAGATTCTAACCTTGCACTGATTTTTATTGGTGTTTACCTTTTAAAAAATAAGGGCTCTGAAAAGAGGATAAAAAATCATGAGAAAGAGAATTTCAAAGAGAGGGTTAAAATAAGGAAAGAGCTATTATGGATGTGATACTGATTTTTTTTTCTACTCTTTAATAAATACATTCAGAGTTAGTAAGGTTCGACTTGGCTCACCCCCATATATCACTGACACTACGTTTGTCCAGAAGTGGCCTGCTCATTTCTTTCATCTAGAATAATCCAAGCCTGCAGAGCCTCGCCCAGCTGGGTTTTGCTGTATTCTGGACCATCTCTTGGCAGACGTGGTCGGGGTCTTAACAGGCTTGGTCATCGTCTCTTACCGAGTGACTGCAGTCGTGGGGTAAAGCAGCAAGCGAGGGAGGTTGGTTACCCTTGGTGCAGAGCACTTGGAGCACATCACCTGGATTGAATTTTCCTCTAATTCCAAGAAACGATGCCAGACATGGATTGGAATCATTTTTTGAGTTCTCATTATATATTCCTCTCCCAAGTGTTAAATGCATAACAAGAAATACTGAGTTAATTGCATACATCTTATTTATTTGGATTGGCTACGAAGACCCTTTTCGTTTCAGGACAGTTTGGGGCAGTGTCTCAAAACCATGTAAAGCGCTCTGCAGTGTTCCCTTAATGCTTTTATTACGAATGAACTTCATTAATTTAAAATAGGGAGATGAACAAGCCAAGTCATTTATCATATTTTATAAGCCCCGTCCCGTAATCTAGTGTGACAAAGGTTTTCTTTTTCTAAAGAAGTGTGGCACCACTTTTGTTTGTAGGCTTTTAAAATTCTTCTTGAAGATGTTTGTATATTTCATTCAGCCCATTTTTTATACATATATGAAGGACTCTTTGCTATAGTCCTCAAATAACAGCTTGTAACAGTAGTTGAAAGTTAAAAACATCTTACAGAATATTGCAAGGAAGCAGAGTGATCCATCCCCGTTACAGTGGTGTAACACTTAACATTTTCTTTCAAACGGATGCTTTTCAGATCAAGCAGGGGCTTTTCTACAAAAACATTAGTTTATATCAGGAGGAAAAAACATGCCAAGAGATCAGCGCCTCTGGGGTATGCTGCCTGTTGTGACTTGGGCGCTGTCTTCAGATTTCATTGAATTTTCATTAGGTGGCTCTGTTTTGCAGTGTCCTAAATAGAAATTGCCTAGCACAAATTTAAATGGCATAAAATTTCCTGATTCTATTTTTACAAGACATGGTACAGGTGTAAGACAGGAAAATCGCTTTCATTTTATTTTAGTAGTACGAAGTTAGGACCATAAATCTCCATTTAATTCTACATTTAATTACTGAAGTGTGTTGAACTTGAGAGGTTACGGGGACCTCTAGTTTCCTAGTTTTTGAGTATTTAGTTTGCCTGAAAACTTGTTTATGTACCTGTAAAATACTTAGGAGCCTTGCTCTGGTTTCAGAAGTGGCTTAATTTGGTTGAAATGAGGGCTGCTGCCAAAAGGGATCATCCAACCTTTGCTTTGTCCCATTCACCATTCAGAAACCATACCTTTAGAAACGATGCAAAGGACGTGTAGGAACATACATATGCTCCAGGGCAGAAGGGGAAAAAAGGGGAGCAAATCATGCCTTTCAGAGGCAGCCCAATACGTGATCGCCTGAAACCAACCATGAAAACCTCAGACTGGACTTGAAATTGCTCGTTTTCGAGAATTTCCGTGCATTTAAAGTTGGTGAATAGAATGTGCCTGGCAGTGAGTAAGGATCTCACTGTTGTGGATTGGTTTTGTAACCCCTGGAAGAGTTTCTAACCATGACGAAAAGACCTCCACGCACTGGAAGAAGTCTTTAGAGCAAGAGAAGGAGCTTCTGATGGGGCTTGATGCCATTTAGACCATTTTGAGAACTGGTAGTGTAAAAGCCCTAAGTCTTAAACAGGGGAAAAAATACACTGTCATTTTTCTGAAAACTTAGAGAACTGGACGTTTTCAAAAGCAGTCCATGAGATGCCGGTTCTTGACAGCAAAAGTGATAGTGAAATCTCTGCTAAACAAAGGAAATTGAGAGCAGTACAAGAAAAATGGGTCTGAGGCAAGATTGTGACCTAAAATACCTCTGCGCTCCAAGAGACGCTACAGAAAATTGCTCACCTTTGCCACATTGGCAGCGGGTAGATGCTGCCCTGGAACATCTTTACTGGCTGTTTTGCTTGTTTGACATCAAATACTAGCAAGCTACTATTCACATTTTATTGAAGATGAAGCAATTTAATCCATTAATAACGTTTTATCTTTCCTGTGGTGGGATTTGCTGTTAAAAAGGTTTTCTTCTGAAGTCAACAGTTGAGATTGGTTTCAATTACAGAACTTAGACTTTTCTGAATCCGAATGAATCTTCCTTTTATTCCTTGGTGAATGCATCTATGTGACGTAGTATAATTGGCAGGGGTCATTACCATACCATAAATTATGCATGAGCAAGTTTTATTCACGCTATTGTGAATGCGTCCCGGCGCTGTTGAAGGGGGGGGGTTGTTGCATATCACCCTTGATAAATTGGAGATACTGTTCTGGAGAATTGTTTTCATCTGCTTTTCCCGAAATTCTTCAATTCCTCCCTTTACAGAAACAGATGACTATGCAGAGATAATAGATGAAGAAGATACTTATACGATGCCATCAAGTAAGTATGAGAGTTAACGGGAACTTTTTGTCTGGCAGCTTCTTTGGTTTAGCAAGGAGTGAATCTTAGATTTCAGGCTTAATGTGTGTGCAAAGAAAATATTCTTGACGGTGTTCTAAAAACTCAGATTCAGTGTCTTTCAAGTTCAGGTTATGAAGCAAACAAAAACAAGTTCTTCAGTATTTTTTGCTGATGTCAGTGACTTCACAGAGAACTTCCTTTTATGTCTCTAAATACAGAGTTTTTTATGGTGGTGCTGAACACAATGCACAAAGAAAGAATGGATAAGATTTGTTTAACAAGGGCAAGGAATTTAGAAAGCTGCTGCATATTGCTCTGTAACCGTATCTCATCCTTGCTCTGTGTCAGACTTGCCGCTCTCTAATTCCTTGGTAGAAAAAAGTTGTCTGTACCACATGCAATTTTGTTAAAGATGAAAGACTTTGGGAACAAAAATAAAAATGCAAAGTTCTTTTGAGTCTTCATCTTTGAAAGCAAAAAAAGATCATGCATTAGCCACTGCAAGGATTTTCTTATAGCATATTTGAATTAAGGTATAATCTTAAACAGGCAGGGCTAGCTAATTTAACGTGAAAGTCCAGAATGCTGATTTTAACAGCTGAGTGCACAGCTTAGAGTTGCGTTTTGGCAACCTAGGATTTCTCCAGAAGTAGGCAATCAGTTGGTGCTCAGACCTGCAAAAATGTCGGGTTTGGCTAGTGTAAAAGGGGAGGGTGGTGCTGAACTGGTACCACGTTCCGCTGAAGAATGATACGTATATGGAAGGACTTCTACAGGTTTCCATGTGGCAGGAATGCTCCATAATCACTTCAGTGTTCGCAATATAGCATACTGCTGTGGAAAATATTTGAAAAGCAAGAATATATGTTTTCCAGAAATAAACAATGTGTTTCGAATGTCTTGCAGTAAGTCACTACATGATTCTACTAAAATAATTGCAGGAGCAAAAAAGTACTGTGATAAGTTATATCCTTTATTTTTTGTGAACATATTAACTCTGTATGATTTTTTAAAATCTTTTCATTTAAACTCTCTTGGAAGTAATTACTTGTGGTCCCAGCCCTGGATGATGCTAAACACTTAAGTATGCCTTCAATTCGAAGCCCATAAGATGGGCTGTTCGAGAGAAATCCATGAAGTGAAGCGCTTTGCTTGGATTGAAGTGGGTTCAAGTGTTCAGCTCTCACAGGACTGAGGCAGTAAGATCACAAGAACAGACCCGTGACTTCTGCTAATGTAAACTTAAAATTGCATCAGTATATTTCTTCTTTTTTTTTTTAATGTTAAAAAATGTTTGTCCTTGCTTTGATTTCAAGAAGCTATATCTAAGTAAGCATTTGATTTTTCTCTTAATTGCACTGCAGAAAGCTATGGAATAGATGAAGGTAACAGGAGACCCTTTCCCCATCCCTGTATGCTTGCAATTTGGAATGATGTGGAATTTTTAAGTTTACTATTCACTTTCATTTAATAAACATTTATTTATAGTTAAACCAGCTAGCTTTGGGATTTTAAAGAGGAAAATGCAGTACTTAAAACAAGAAATGAAAAAGGCATTTATCATTGTATTATCCAGCTCTAGGTGACATTATTTCTGTAGTGTTAATGAAGACAAAATAATCAGTCACGAAGTCCTAAGCTGGTAGATTATATTTTTTTCTCTGAATAAAATAAGTAGAGGTGAAAACATATACTGTACGTGCTTTTCTGCTAGTCCTGAAATATTTTTCCTTGTCTGCTAGAAATTAAATTGCAAATGAAGTAATTCAGTTGCAATTGATTAAATGTTTTGCTGAAGTACCGAGACGTTTTCATCAGAAATATTCTCAGTCTATTAAACAATGGAATTAACAAAATTGCATAAGTTGCAAAGCATTATATCAATTTTACTCCAATTACACACTGATGGTGGTGTAGTGCACTCAAAATTTTGCTCTTTCATTTTCTCTTTGTTTGCCACGCTCTTGTTTCTGTATTTTTTTCTTGCAGTTACCTCTTTAAAAATTCTCCTGGCTCATTTGATGGTTCCAAGATCTAAAATATCACATAGTGGAGTTCTCTTAAACATGTAAAGGCACGTGGGCTAAGCCTGTGTTTATTATCATCTGTATTGCCCTAGGCTGTTTGTGTTCTTTGTCTTTTACTAGCTATAATTAAGAAAGACTTAATTATGTCTATTGCAGTGAAATAAATAATGCATAATAGTTCATTAACAAATCAGATTTATCAATTCCTTTTTCATTGCTTTGATTCAAACGTCTGTTTAAGAGGTTTCCACTGTGTATACGGCATTTTTATAGGTTGGTGTGCAGCAGATGTTAATCTTAGTTATTCATATGTGAGACATTTGAGTGACTTACTTTGAGTTTGGTATCTTGTGGATTGTTCATTTGCTCTTCATCGGAGATCTGATGTTTTAAGTGCATTATATTCTTGTAGCCAGAGATTATGAAATTCAAAGGGAGAGAATTGAGCTGGGGCGCTGCATTGGTGAAGGACAATTTGGAGATGTACATCAAGGAGTTTACATGAGTCCGGTAAGCCTTACTTCTGAAGTAAATCACAGACAAACAAAAGGTTTCTGGTTTAAATAAATAAATGTATGCCTCATATGCCTTGGACTGTGTCTTCCAGAACAAGTACATGTTGACTCTGTGGTTTATCAAAATAATCAGCATGTAGTGCATATTTTTCAGTTTCCAGGTATGTAAAAAAGGAGCTCCAGAGTGGCTTCTCTGCTCCTATATCCCTGGTGTGTTTTTTTACAGATAAGGAAATGAATCAAAAATGCCAACTAAATTACTCAGGTCCTTATCAAAGCCACTGGCAGAGTTGGAATTCCAAGTCATTGCTTTTAAACCCCAGCAATACACTTCTTTGAGTGTGTCCAAGCATGGGAAGCATGAACTCTGGCCATACTCTGTTGAGTATTCAGTGCTCTAGAACTTTTTTTGGAAGTTTAAAACAGTATCTAAAGGTGTGAAGCCTGAGCTCTGTTTAGGTCCAGGATTCAGTGCAGAAGCTGCCATTTGTGTCAGGATAAAGTAATCTAACTTAATCTAACTGTGCTGAAATATAGAGGAGAAATTGTAGTCTGTTATGCTGGAAGGGCAGTAGCCTACAACAGAGGGACAATAACATTGAAAAATATGTCTGTTCCGGCAGTAAGCATCTCTCTCTCTTGCTCTCTAGTTTATATGTTAATAAATCTACTACTTTTTCTTGAAAGAAAATGCTGTCCACCTCTATTATTTTTTTGTCTAGGAAAAAATTGGTTTTGTTAAGTCAGTGTGTGTCTGGCAGATTTTTGAAACTGATTACGTTCTTTAAGGAATGTTTTACCACATACAAGGAACTTGAATATGTAAAGGGATAATAGTAAGGTATCATTACATTTTTATGTAGTAGTCATAGATTGAAACGTAAACTTCTGGAAGAAATGGTACGACAGGTAAAAAATCAGCTGCAATAACACGATAGCCTTCCCATATTTGTATGTATTCAGCTCACATGTAAAAAAATTGGGGTGATTTCTGGCTTTTCATTCTGTTGGCTCAAATTCCAATCTGAAAATCGTATTTATCCCTGTTCATTGGACTTGTAAAGTTCTTACTCTATTGATTGTGCAGTATCCACATCTTCTAGAAGGCTGCTTGCTACTAAATATTCCCGAAAGACCACAACCAGCCTGCATTTATAGCATGCTGAATGAAAAATGTGTGCATACATATACATACAGGATCCTATTGCTCAGGTGTAAGCTGTTCAAATAAGACCGTCTTTAAAGGCTTATTTGCTCTGGAGTTAAGCCAAAGGTGTCATTTAAAATGGCGATGTTTGCTGCCCACTGAACAATCTGGTACCTGTCTGTTAGATCCTCGCTGTTTTGGCTCCTTATCCAAAAATAAAGCATCAGCAAAACCCTGATAAGAGCCCTCTTTCTGTATGTTATTGTGCTGCGTATCTGGAGTCTTTGGTGGCTTCAGGCACTAAACTCTTCCTTTTGATGTTACTACTGATACATAAGACGTTGAAACCCTCTGTCTGTAGCCCGAGGAGAGAGGGATTGGTCTGGCAGGGCTCCAGAGGACTCTTCCAACCCTGATTTTTGAATCCTGACTTCAGAAGGGAATAAAATCTTCATTTACCACCAGGTTTTCAGTCGGTTTATGGCCATGTTTATGTATGAGAGAAGATTTTTGAGCAACATTTTCATGCAAAGTCAACCTGAAGAGCTATGTTGTGACTGACTCTTAGCAAATGGACATGAAGCCTGCAAAATACAAATATTATTCTAATTCTGGTAGCACTTGTGCATAAAAATGGATTTAAAATCGGACAAGGATGTGCAGACACAGGACAATTCTGTGAGTGCTGGGCTCTCACAGGCCTTAAAAACCAGGCCAGGACACGCGTTTACCCTGTGCCCCTTTGGGGAAAAGGTGGTGTGTAATTTTCCCATTAGAATCATAGAATCACCAAAGCTGGAAAAGACCTTCAAGACCATCTGGTCCAACCATCACCCTACTACCAATGTCGCCCACTAAGCCATGTCCCTAAGCACCAGGTCCAACCTTTCCCTAAACACCCCCAGGGACGGTGACTCCACCACACTATTCCCAATTTGAAGGAAGTCATATAAGGCCCTGGTCAGGCCTGGATCAGGATTAGTTGTAAAACACTTCAGCTGCTTTCAATCCATGAAGAATTCATCGGAGTGACGCCTTAGCACGGCGTGGAGCAGTGGGGACGTGCCGTGTTGCTGTGCTGGAAGAGCTTGAGCTACCTGTGGTGGAGCAGCTTCTGCTGGGCCCATGCAGAGCTATTCTTGTCAGAGCTAGGAATACACGAGCTTTCTGGCTTGTAATGGAGGTTACTCACTTGATAAATCGAGATTTAAACTTTTAAAATACCATTTTCTAAGTAAATCGCAGTGTTTTGAATTCTACTGAAGCTTAAATGCCTAAAGCTTCTTTACAAAATAAAAGGCACTTCCAGCTTCTCCATGCTGTCTGGGACTTAGAAAAGGAGTGTTTGTGGAAGACACCAAAGGAAGAGAAGATGAAAGATGCCGCCTGAGCCAGGAGGCCTCCTTTGGGCTTTCTTAGAGCTTCTCATTTTTCTGTATTCAGAGGATAAGCAATCAGATGCTAAAATCTGTTTCTGATTTTGAATACATGTGTTGTGTTAAATCAGTTTAAAGCACTCGATGTAACTGATTGTGAAGCTAATTTATAAAATATTTCACTTCCCTTTGGAGTTTGAGCTCAGTTGAAAAGTTCAATTAGTATGCATCCTGTTAGCAATCTGCTTAGTAGGAAGGATTTGAGTCAGTCAGAATTACAGCCAGTCTTTGCACTGCACAGCCACAAACGGTCCTTTATTTGGCTTTCCAAGTTGCTTGCTTGCAGAAGCCAAGTGTGTTTTTCAGGCATGTATCTACTTGTTTTCCTTTGCTTTTGCTAAATATGCTCATAGTTTACTATCCTCAGTAGCCCTGGAACGCTTGTAGTACTACTCACTTAAGTCAGTCATCTTTTATCACAATTTTTGTTTGAATTAATATACTTTAAATCAGATCAATTTTTCCAAGGCTCATTAGATACAAATGTACACTAAGTGTCTTGCTTACAGTAATATTTTATCATTGATATTTGCAAAATTAACTATTTAACTATTAACTATATTAACTATAAATTAACTATTAACTATAAATTTGCACAATAACTAAAGTACTAGAATTTTACAGGACTTAGCTTTTGGTGGGCTGAATTTCAGTTATTTTCAGTTATTTCTAATTAATGTGTTTCAGGAAAATCCGGCTATGGCTGTTGCAATCAAAACTTGTAAAAACTGCACCTCAGACAGCGTTAGAGAAAAATTCTTACAAGAAGCCTGTGAGTATTAAATTATTTCTTTCGGGGTAGCTTCTGTAAATGGTCCTTGGAAAGACTTTGCAGCCATCTATGCCAGAAACTTCTGATACTAATTTAAATGTTTTCTTAATGTATAACATGAGCTTTGTCCTCTCCTGCAACATGTGCCAGGAAAACTGCTTTATATCCTGGCATTGCCCGTGTGTATGATTATATGTGGATTATTTGATTTTCCAAGTTGAACAGTGATATCTGACTCCTGGTAGACTTCAGAAACAGTTTTGGAACATCAGAGATCTGATCTTCTATTTCCTTCTCCTCAATGAATTTTTAAAATAAAATCAGGTAGCATTTGTTTCAGTGTGGTACACTACCTTTAGAAGGTCAGGTTGTTGTTCTTGTTAAAAAAAAGTTGCTAAAACATTATGTCTAATTCTTACCTGTTTTGAAATTTCAGAATTAAAAATTCTAGTAGAATAAACAATTCTTCTAAATAATTGCCCACAAATATTGCATTCCCAAAACATATCTTTCATACACGAGGAAGGCTTGTTGTAGAGAATACCAACAGAAAACTTTTGAAAGAATATTGTAGGTGCCGATTTCCATAATGTTTGGTTTTGTAAGCAAATTATGGTATGAGACATAGACCTTAATTTTTGCCTATTATCCTCCACTATTATGTATATAAATCTTGTAAAGTTATTGTGTTATAACAATAAATTAATTGGTTATAGCCGGATGTTACTGTATTCTCTTACTCAGTAGTCTTTTGTTTAAGAATTTTTTCTAATTGTTCAGAAAACATGTTCATAGCTAATTGCTTACTATTTTTGAATGTCAGATTTTTCTTAAATTACTATAATTCTTTCAACTACCTATCTAGCTGTTGGAAAAGTAAATAGCACTGTTTATAGTAATAACAGCAGTCAAAGGTAGGCTGCTGTCTCTTAACAACATAGAAAATAATTGCTCATTGAATGCTGCTTGTTAGACCTTGAGCTCAACAGATCAGGAAATACCCGCAGAGTAGACAGGTAAATAGTGCTTTTCAATTTTGTTTTAATCATCTTTCTTCCTTTTTTCTTATAATTCCATCCATTCCCTTCCTCTTGTTTGTGTTCAGATTGCAAACTCTGAGAGGACACTGCCACTTTGTAAGAGCACTCAGAAAAAGCCCAAATCCAACATCTAGCCAGAGTTTCACTATTTCACTAAAGAGCTTCAGGCATTTTTTTTTTCCTTTAATAACACATACATATGTAAACCCTGCAGATTCAGAACTTCTAAGTATGACGTAAAGACAGTTCTAGTAGTTTGGGGGTTTTAGTTGTTCACAGTGGATTTTCCAGTGCTGAAAAGATGCTGTGTTGATTCTTGCAAGAAGGAAGACAAACTGCCTGGGGTTTGGAGATCTTCCTTGATCTTCCATGGGTCTTGGTAAATTGCTCCTTTCTGCAAGTGGTTCATTCCTTCTGGAAAGGGAATCTTCCTCTTGGCTCTAGAATCTTGATGGCAAAATGAATTTTTGAGTTTTTCAGTTAACATTGATTGAATTAGTCTCTCAGATATATTTTCCAGCAATGGAATATATTATGCTTAAGACCATAAGAAGTATAGAAATACGTATGTTGGTTTCCTCCCCATCACTTTGTCTTCCCACTTCATTTCTACATCAAAGAAGCAATATTTTCATGTTGTAAAACATACTGCAAATTTCACTGAGTTAGATTAGTATAAGAGAGCCCTAAAGGTAAATAATCGGTGGTGTTTTGGTATATACACTTTATTTATCAATATTTTAATACTGAAGTAGGGTTCAGATAAACTTCCCTCTCTGAAATTCCTTTTACTTCAAAAGTGAGGAGGGGAGTTCAATGATTTAGGAACCTAGTCTCAATTCATTGTGGTGTTTTACCAGTTTTTATCGCCCAGTTGGCATGTCACGGCACGTTCTTTATTCCTGTTCATTAATGTGTTAAGCTAGGTCCTCGATAGGGTTGTTTGTTTTATTGATTCTTTTCCTGATCTATTCATAGCACGTTAATATTTTAAAGGATATGTTCTTAGTCTCCCTCTCTGCAGTAAAATATATTAGTGAAATATTGTGGGATTAAGTAGCATTGTCCAAGGGTTTTTCTTGGGATTTTTAGTGTTGCAAGAGGTATTGGTTATACTGCTGATGTGTATCAGAAGTAGAATTCAGAGATCGTCAGAACGTGAATCCAAAACCACCTGCTGTTTTAGCTTATAATTAATTAAAAGCCAAAATACATCTTTTCTGATTCTTTTCAAATTCTGTGTGAACTGAAGCAGACTTGCCAGTTTGGTAATTGCTGTGTATTTCTGTTGACAGCATACACTGTAAATGTAAAAGAGAGACTACTTTAAGATTAAATTAAGGATGCTTGTTGTGCGTATGTTGGAAGATAAAAACGTAATCAGAGGACTGATGTTTTGTTTAACCTACCAAATAGACCTCCCCAGAACATTAATAAGCGTTTGTACATCTTATTGCATAAAATATACTGACTGCGCTGCTGAGACTGAAAAGTTAATTAAGCCCATAGAAAATAAATTCAGATGTGAACTTAATCATCAAACGAGGTTGTGTGTCTATGCCATAAACTGACACATTTTTTTCAGACATTGAGTTATACATACTGGTTTTTCCTTCCTCCTGTTCCAACAGGTTAATAGGTTGTACAGGTTATAGGTTGTACACTGGACTGGCAGGTCAGTGTGTTCACTTACATCATGCTCAGCCAGGGCAGAACTTATTTATTATCTTCAAAAAATATAAGTTTTATGGGGCACATTAACTTCTATTTTCTCCTTTTAGTAACAATGCGTCAGTTTGATCATCCGCACATTGTGAAGCTCATTGGAGTTATTACAGAAAACCCAGTCTGGATAATCATGGAGCTCTGTACCCTTGGAGAGGTATGAAAATTTCCCCCGTGTCTTTGGTTACCCCTTTTAGCTTTGCAAAAGACTGAAAAAATCACTTATCACTACTAACCCAAAGGCAAACTCCTCAGGCATGATATCACACTTGTGGTAGAATTATGGACTCAGACCCAGGAGCGGCAGGATTTGACCTCACTCCTCCACTAAGGCAACTGCATCAGCTCGTACCAAAGGGATTTAGTCATAGCTTTTTCAGAGAACTTCAGTTGCTCTTGCAGAGTGAGAGAGCATGACCTGTGTCAAGTCAGATGATGGTAACGAGATATAAACAGCATTTGCGAGCATGCCTTCTGGAAGAGAAATTATGTGGTACATCTTCTGTTCCTAAAAGGTGGCAGTAGTGGCTTGTGTTGTGTGAGCAGCAATTGAAGGAAACTACAGCACAGAGGGTTTGGGAGGAGGGTGGAAGTGGGGTACATAAAACCATCCGAATTTCTTTCCCAGCCTTGAACAGATGTTTCTTGAAAAGTGAACATTGCATATGAAAGTGAGCAGGTTTGTTATTCTTAAGCAAAGATGGCTTGTGGCATATTACTGACAGTAGTTAGAAACCAGGATTTTTCTACCTTTTGGAAGCTTCCCGAGTAATACTGCGATTTTCCTTGGAATACTGAATTTATTATGTTTCTCTTTCTGTACGGAGTCTGCAGCAGAGACCTTACATACGATGACTTTCCTTATTATCACATCATTCGGATGAATGGTTTAAACAAAACTAGAGCTCAGGTTTTTGAAACTGATTTGTTTCCTTTGAGCCACGTATATATGAAAATGTGAGCTGAAGTAATATTTCATTCTGCAAGACATTTTAATTATCAACGTGCAGTACATTGTCCAAACAAACAAAAAAAGGCAGAAAAACTATAGTGCAATCATTTTCTGTCAAAAGTTTATAAATTTCTTTTCCAGAGCCCAAATTACTTTTTAAAGCCTTGTTTTAATTTTTAAGGTAAATCTAGTGCCACTTTCTGTTAGATCCTAACTGCCTTTTACTGGGAGTATAGTTTATAAAATTTCTGCATTGATAGTGGCTACTCTGAGCTAAATGCCTATACCTTAGCAATTATAAATGCAGAGTAAAATTCATGCTCCTCAAACAATATTCGTCTAATCAGTATTCAGAGTTGCTGGATACTGTTAGGTCCCGAAATCATTTAGGACAAAAACTTGCACAGTTCTCAGGGGAAGAACTCATAAAAAGACCAGGAGCACTTGTCTCAGCAGCAGCATATGCACTCAGCCTTCAGAAGGAGCCTGAATGCAGTGCAGAAATGTTTTCTTGATTGGGCTAACAGTTTCCACACAGAAAAAAATACTTGGATTTAACCCAGTTGGGCTTTTTCATGAGTGGTTTTCTGTTCTCATCCTGTCTAAAGGGAAAGCAGGCCTGTTGACACTTGTGTAGACTTTACAATTTGAGATATGTCTTGTTTAAATCTGTTATCTTTTTTTTTGTCCTGACTTCTTTCCTTTTTTTCCTTTGTGCAAAAAGTTGAGATCGTTTTTGCAAGTAAGAAAATACAGCTTGGATCTGGCCTCCCTCATACTCTACGCTTACCAGCTTAGCACAGCACTTGCCTACTTAGAGAGCAAAAGATTTGTACATAGGTAAGCCTATATATACACACGTGTGCATGTTTTTATATGTAACTACTTGAAATTTTAGAGAATGAAGCATGTCCTAGATTACCAGATTGCTTGTTGGCAGTAATTCTGGTACTAGATACACTTGCCTGAGTGAAGAGACTTAATATGCATAGTTTGATCCTTTAAGCTTCATTTTCATGTTTCTTTTCCTTGGCTTATGATGAATGTGTAGCAGCAATACTTTGACACTCCTAAAATCCGTTTACGTGTTTTTATGTCTCTCTCCATATCAGTATGGCATTTTTTTAGACGCTGCCAGCAAAATAACACCCTTTTCAAGAGTGACACCTGCTGGCTCAGCCCTAGATTGACTTGGAGATGGTGCCTGATTTTAATCAGAATAGATTTCAGCTGAGTTGTTGCTTTGTGGTTACAACATCTTTTCAAACTGCTAGTCAACTGTAATCTTCCCAATACAGAAAAGTAAAACAATGGGCCGCTGGCTTCTTAAGCAAAGAACAGGGAAAACAGAGTATTTATAAAATAAAAGTTCTTGCTTAACCAGAAAGTGAACCTAAATTTCTTTCTGGATGTGTTTTTAATTTTCTTCCCTTTGAATTCCTCCCTAGGGAGAAAAGACTGATTTTAGCCTCATGTTGCATGCAATTAACAGTAAACAGAATTCAAACTGCCATGAAACATTTTGGACTTGAACTTTCTGTTTGTGCTTAAACATTTAAGTTCAAGTTGCATATATATGGTATATATTGTACATAGATACATACATGTACATATGAGGTATGTATATAAAAATATTGTAAATTATAGACCCTTACAATTGTTAGAGATATTTTAATTTTGGCCAAGTAGCTGTTTATTTTTAACTCTACCAGTAAAAATTTTGACAGATAACTTAAGCGTATTGTACTGAAATGGGAGAAAGCACCATTTCAGGTTGCTTTGTTTCACTGCTCAAATCTAAATCTGTCAGTCTGCACAAATGCAGGCTCAGCAAACAGGGCTTGTTGTCTCACCTGGGAGACTGTGAGAGGTGTCCAGGCCTTGCCAGCAGCCCTGTGGTACCGCTAAAACTGAGCTCCTTGTTACGAAGCCACTGCCAGGACTGAGACCTTAAACCGTTTCCTTGCCTTTCCAGTGTCAGGAGGCAGGTTTTCTTCTTTCCATTAATTCAAACTGCCAAAACTTGTTACCCTGTGATCTTTAAATAGAATCATAGAACAAAATTTTTTCCTCTGATGTGTTGACATTGACGGTTACGCTTCAGGATGACAGATATTACTCAAAAGGACCAAATGTGTTAGAACATTTCTTTAAGCTTCTCAGAATCAGTAGACAAATATGTAGACTTTTTTTTTTCTGTATATACCTGCCCAAACTGTAGAAGAATAATTTGGTCTTCTCAAAGGAGTTTGATACTTCTGGGCTTTAATAATATTTTCCAAATGGTATTTTACCACTCTTAAGTTTTTAAATGACTAGAAATAGTGTCTCCTCTATTTGGCAGGGATATTGCTGCTAGAAATGTGCTGGTGTCTGCCACTGACTGTGTGAAATTAGGTGACTTTGGTTTATCCCGATACATGGAAGATAGTACTTACTATAAAGGTAAGTTGACATTAAGTTTGACAACTGCTTGAAAATTTAGTAGATGGCAGTAAATTCCTACATATACGGTTCAAGAAGACAAATCACAGAATCTGATTTAAGTTGCAAGAAGTAGGAAATGTAGGTTACATTCTGGTTTTTAGGACAAGCATACAGTACTTTTTTCACAATTTTAAGAAGGTTCTCCACATTCGAGTCCCGAGATAATCATATTAATGGCACAATCTAAGTAGCCTACAGTGATTTTAAGGCTACCTACAGATGTTTGAGTTTGCATTGTCGTTGTATGCTGCATACTCACAAATGCCACTGGTCTGGCAAGATTCAATACAAAACATACTTGAAATTACTTTTTTCCCCCCATTTCGCATGGAAGACTGAGCTTAAGTGGCTCCAGCAGCTGTGAGATGTCCTTCAGTGCCTGATAGGGAAAAACAGGCCACCTGTGTTGTCCTGCTATGTGGTGCCGAACTGCAACATTTAAATCTGGTGCATATTATGTAGCTGTCTTTACAAATTTAATCTTCAATGAATTTCGAAGTTACAGCATGGATTTTAAAAATCTGTTATCTGTCCTCGTACGCTTCAGTGTGCTTCCTTGTTTCACTTGTCTCGTTTCCCTCCGAGCTACTTACAGTTGATTTAATTGCTGAGAAGGTGAGGAATGTTTTTGACGTGGTCATTTCCTGTTGTGCTTTTGGTTTTTTTTGGGGGGGGGTTGGGGAAATGCTTTGTTTTGGAGTTGTTGTTTTTTCTGTTTCATGTAAGGCCAAGCAAGCTACCCTTATTTTGCTCAGTCATTTACAAACACCTGTTCCCTAGCTGAAAATTTGTGACAGTTTCAGACTTCGTACCAGTGGGTTCTTAACCACAGTAGTTGCATTTTGAATTAAGAATTGACTTAAAATAAGAAGGAGCTTAATCAGTCTGTATATTTTTGCAAAGTGCTGTTCCCCTCCCTCTCTAGAGGATGACCAGCAGAACTGGCCAGGTGGCACAGAAATCTCACGTACAAATTTGATAGTTATTCGCTGGAGATGGGTTTTGCCTGTAAATTATTTCCCTGGGGAGACAGAGCTGCTTGAGCAGAGCAGTGGAAATAACAGCCTGCCTTGTCTTGCCTTCCCCGTAGCTTCCAAAGGAAAATTACCTATCAAATGGATGGCTCCAGAGTCAATCAACTTCCGACGGTTTACCTCAGCTAGCGATGTGTGGATGTTTGGTAAGTGAACCCAAATGGTGCGGCTTTTACTGTCCTGTCCGAGAAGTTCAGTGTTTTTAATTACTGTAAGATGAGTAATTTCCAGATACTCGGCTGTTTTTATTGTTCTTTCGGAAATTCCGGTTTCTTCTAGCACCTTTTCTCTCTCTGTATTTTTCTTTTTTTTTTCTACATAGTCAAGTTTAGGCGTAACTTTCAGGAATATCCTGAAACCCCGATCTTTTTTCCCTAAATATGCATGTTTTTTCTATGAATCTGATCACCTGTGCTCGAGCTAGAGTCTATAGAGTGCTGCTGTGGACAGACAAAACAAAGGCTGCGTAAAGGAGCAAAGACGATGAGACTTTAAGTAAGAGCAGTGTTCACCCTCTTTGCAAACTGAAGCGTGATTTTTTTTAAGCAAAGGGTATGTGATTTTTACTTGTTTTGTAATAGTATGAAGAAAAGTCTAGTGTAGTCAGAAGAATTAAGCCTGTGGAACCTTCTGGCTGATCTTAAACTGACAGACCATTTTTCCCCTTTGTGCTTTTTAACATAGTTTCAGCAGAAACTGTTTTATTACATAGTTTCAGCACCAAAAAAAAATGGGATCGGTGCCAGCGTTAAAACACCCTCAAAGTGAAAATACACTATGCAAGTCGAAACAGGCCAGTTGGAACTAGTCAAAGGGAAAAGCAAATACAGCTCATTCTACTTCAAAAAAAAAAAAAAAAGAAGAAGAAGAAGAAAGAAAAGTAGATTTGAATATGAGCAACCATTCTGATTTACAATAGGTAAAGCGTAGCTAAATGTGAAGCCAGGCTGCTGTGAGCCAGCTGTGGGTCATGCTTCCTCATAAATAGTTCTGGTTGGTACTGCGTGCGTAATCTTACTACACATCCCTCCTTGCTGCTGTCAGCCGGTAAGTAAAAATTGATTCCCTGGCTATATGTTTTAGCAGAAATCGCATTGTTTGGCTGTACGACTCAAGCCAAGTACTCTGGGAACTTCTAACATGTAGTATTCCTGGGCATAGCAGCTCTGAAAGGAGGCTTTTGTCCTTTATTTCAGTCACCGTTCTTATTAAACCTCCTTTCTTCCCTCTTAAAATCAAGGCTTTGTGTGCTGGGGCTGGAGGAAAGGTTTGCTTTCTTTTGTAACATTTTTTTTTCTGTTTGCTCACACAGAGGAAATGTTTTTTTTGTGTGTGTTCCCCAGGTGTGTGTATGTGGGAGATCCTCATGCATGGGGTAAAGCCCTTCCAGGGAGTGAAGAACAATGATGTAATTGGGCGGATTGAGAACGGTGAGCGGCTCCCCATGCCTCCAAACTGCCCTCCTACCCTCTACAGCCTTATGACCAAGTGCTGGGCATACGACCCTAGCAGACGACCCAGGTTTACTGAACTTAAAGCACAACTCAGGTAGGGTTTTACTTCTGAAAGGTCATTTCCTTGTTCAGAAATATTTGCTTTTGCTATACCTTCCATTACAGTGTTTTCTTTCTGTCAAAAATGCAAGGCTTTATCTCCAGGGGGCCAGGTTGGTGATACTTTTTTTGGAATTCTGGACCTTATCTGTTGGAGAAAATTAAACTAGGCAATGAATTCAAATAACTAGAAATATGAATCATCTTTTTATGCCAAGAAAAAATCAATTTTTTACTAGTAATTTGTTCATAATTTTAGCTACATATGCTACAGTTCTCGGGGGGGGATAGAAAGAATTCAGAGTGATTACCTAGTCAAACATGTAGTATGCAGTTTTGGGGTACAAATGTGTATTTTCCTAAAGAAATGAATCACCAGGTTTCACAGTAGATGCTTTGAAATTAGACATCTGAGCATGTTCAGTAGAACATGCAAAATTTTGAAGTGCTGCTGGAAGTCAGTTTTATATATCTAGCACACAAGTTCGCCACGGCATCTCTTTTTTGTGCAACTGCGGAGCCTGCAATAAATGCATTGTAATTAGCCAGGACTTACTCTGCCCTTTGTAAAGTGGGATGGCCTACCTTTTGTCTGTCTTGCAGTAAGTGTGACTACACACTTGACACCAGTCTAAATTCACAGCACAGCATATTCTGCAGTATTTTTTTCCAGAGTCCATATACCCATTTCTCCAGTCACAGGACAAGGGTGATATTTAAACTTTGAAACATTCCTGAGATATCATATAGAGAAGTTTAATATTTGTGTCCACTTTTGTGATTTTCTGAGTGCTCGGTATCTATTTTGCCTAAGTCAACATGTGAAGGCTTCAAACAACGTGTAGGTACTGTACAGCTGTAAATTGCTGAATTCGTTGTGATTCATTACCAAGTTCTTCAGTTTTAGCTGACATCTTTTTTTAAAGTTGTGCTTTGTGGTGTGTTTTGTTTTCGTAACATAATATGTGCTGTCACTGGATGTTTGTGTTAGAAGAGAATTCACAGGTCATTAAAATAAGAGGCAATTTGAATATAATTTTGATGCTGTTTCAAAGTTGCTGTATGGATAACTTTTCCTGTAGCTGCCTTTTAAGTTTTTTTTTTTCTTCTTCAGTAAAATGTTCCACTGTCTGTTACTCTGGGAGCTCCTGTGTAAACTTAAAATATACATATCTAGAGAAGGACTTACCCTTCTCAGAAGGACCTTATAATATTATCTGTGTAGAGTTAATCACACAGGAAGGAATGGTAGGCCTGGGTAGGGATTACGAGGAGAAGATAGGACTCAGTAGTATGGTTTGGATACTAGGTGGAAAGTGCCAATTCTTTATTTTTTTTCTTCCTCTGGAAGGATAGGATTCTTTTCAGTTTGTAGTCAGATTGTAGTGATAACTGGCTGGCACAGAGGAGAACGAAGCCCTAAAAAATGTGAGTAGGAAGATGGCTGTGATGTGTAAACCCACCAAGGGAGGGTACCTCACCAGCAAGGGAAGGAAAAGTGAGTTTGTTGGGGGCTGAAGAAAATGTAGACTACGCAGAGAGACAGAGCAAAGGCAAGAATGGCCCTAACAGCATGAGTCAGAAGAGGAAAGAGAGGAAAAGGTATCGCCAAATAGACACGATGGACCAATGCCCGAGAACCTGGCTCTCGTCAGAAACGCACAGGCAAAGGGTGAGAAACAACAGCCAAAATCTGCAGCAAGGCAAGTTCTGATCATTTACCAGGAAAAGTGTTTCCCAGAGTGCATGAATAAGCACTGAAGCTGGTCGCTCGGAGACTTTCAGGCCTTGCCTGGAAAAGGCTCTGAGCGACCTGACCTCACTGTGCATCAACTTTACTGGGAGATTGGACTGGAGACCTCTGGGAGTCCCTTCCAACCTCAGTGGTTCTCTGATTCTGGATGAAAAATGCACCAAGGGGGGGATTTTTTAAACTTTTTTTCCTCCTCTTGTCATGCTAGGACATTTGAAGCAGCGTTCAGAGAACAAGCTCTCTCCTGGGGCCACTGCAACCCTAGCATCCAGTTTCTGTTCTCACCAAAGCGAAGAATTTTCTGCCACTCCAAAATGGTGACCTTTCCCTGCTGGAAGTCAGGCAGCACAGTTGTCCTCAGGGCTTCTTCTCGCTGCTCGCAGAGTCAGCCTCTTGTCAGAAAGGTTGCCAATTCCCGCATGGCGAGGCAGTCTCAGGCAACGAGGAAGGATTGCGTTTCAAAACTCCAATTCCCATGAACTTGCAAAAACAAGCCATTTCCCTGGTGGCCTTTTCTGTGTGGTGTGGCTGCTGCTCGTTCTGGATAGGAGCCAGGGTAGTTTTTTCAAGCTGAGAGCAGACTTTGTTTGCCTAAAGCCAACGATACAACACTGCAGCATTCCTCCCTTTTTAACGACAAAGACCGTGGCTTTGGGAAAAAACTGCTTTTCTGCGTCTGAAGTAGTACTGATGGGAGCACGAATATTTCATCTGTTCTCGGTTTATTTGGTGCCTTACCCGTTTTGTAGTGACATCTGCTTTGCACAAACTTTACTTGCAGCTGCTTGCGCCACGCAAAGATGCTGATTTCTGTAGAATTTGCATAGTGTTATTAGGGGGGAAATAAGGCCGGGAATTCTGTGGTATTTGCTCTGTCCAGAGTGGGTAAAGGATGAGTTAGTCATCGCATCCAACACAGAAACGAATGGATAGATGGTGGATTTCCAGCTTTAATTCCTCCTAACTTCCTAGGTCCATTTAAGCATTTAACAGACCCGAATCATGCACTATTACCCTTATAGTGTTGCTATTCAGAATGAGTTCTGCCTACCTACAGCACCGTAACCAATTATACATACCACCTCACACGTGTATTATTAAATTTAAACTATTCTCTGCTCTGTTCAATATGCCACGGGTTTGTATTGGTAAGGCAGCACTAGTACAGGCTTTCTTACAGGTCTTCTCCCAGGCTTGTGCTTCTGAGCTGGGCTGCCCTGCACATCCCTTTGGCTGTAATTCTGTTAAAACTCCTTTTAGTATTCAGTGTTAAGCTAGATTTTGATGTTGAGCTTTTTAAATTAATGTCATGCAATGACATTTTCAGTGCATCATTGAATGAATTTTGTACCAAGTACCTATTGCTAGCCATTCTTCTCTAATAAAAATAGCAAAATCAGGAGCAGTTTTATCATGGCTGTGACAAGATTGTCGATTAGGCCCTCTGTTGGTTGCTGATGAAGAAGCACAGGTTTTACCAGAGTAGATGATCCCAGATGATCCCTGGACTGCAGGTCATGTGTTAAATACAGATTCAACTCTAAAAAGAATATAAAAAGTAAAATAATGACCGATTCATCGTCCTAAAGTTTGTTTTTACGACAGCAATGAGGTAGTTAACTGATGAAAATGGGACTTGAGCCTTCTTGTGACTGTTTGCTGCAGCTCTCGAAATGTTGCTTATAAACAAAAGGACCAAAACTGATAAGAATGAAGGCAGTTTAAGTCACGTCATTTTGTGGCATCTGGCAAAAAAAATTGTAGCACATACTTGATATATATGATGGCGGTTGCAAAACACTTTGTTGGCCTTTTGATCATCGACAGTGACCATTAGGAATAAAAGTCCAGCAAAAGTGCTCTTAAATTAGGGCTGTATGGGGAAAATGTGTTCATCTCCATGCAACCTTGTATTTTTGTTGGCCAGACGAGAGAAAAGAAGCTGCTTGTTGAAGGGTCAGCACTTCCTCTAGGTTCCCACACCACGTATGAGCAAACACCAGCATTGCTTTGTCTTCCGAAACGTAAGGCTGCATTTCAGTATTTCAGATATTCCTGCTTTGAACCTCCCAGTAAATGTTTCCTTTTCAATGCCACGGGCAAATTTGAGTGAAAAGGTTCTTTGAAAGTGAAATAAGTTTATCGACGACGCAAACTTTAATAGTAGAGGTTTTCATCAGACACAGCCAAGACGACGACTTAGGTTTGTTTGTTCTACCTCAAGGTTTGCTAGGGAAGTCGTATGGCTAGAAATGCTTCTCTGCTGCTAAAAATATGTGCCGTTTGGGAAAATATGCCTAGATGTGACTCCCCTGACCTCTGCAATTTCTAATAAACCATTGAGAGTCCTCAAGCAGCTGCACCGAGAAAAGGTCAAAAATATCTCTTGGCACACTTGTGCTCCATCTATGGATTGGTCTTCCCTTTGTAAAAACAAAGACATTTCTGTGAGTCATTTATATTCCTTGTGTTTTTTTCGAGTGATGCTTCTCCGAGGCGTTTCTATTTTATATTCTCTTCTTGTCGGTAGTAGTCAAGGGCATCCGGTACAAATTCTGCTGCAGCTCATCAGCCGTTGACCAGGCTACTCGCCGGGCTGGGAGGGAAAGGTCTTCGTGATGACACAGGCAAAGGAATAGCAGGATGAATTAGAGCCTTAAGAAAAAAAGCTGAGCCTGTGTTATGAAAAACAAATCATTTCAGTCAAAATTTGTCATTTCGAGTGATACGATGGAGGTTAATGGTATGGTATTAAATACTGGGACACCACAGATAAAATCGCTTTGACAGCAAGGCAGATAGGTAGCACTGTTTCATTCCTTTTTATGGAAAAACAGGACTGGGCTGTGACAAATTATACCCGTGGCCCCAAATTGTCAATAAGCCATCTCTAAATTTAGTCAGCTGCTTTTAGCTGACTTTTGTTCCATTCCTTGTGCTCGCATTAGAGCAACTGCCATATCAACAGCTTTGGTTAAAAAAAAATGCACATTTTATTTGTGTGGGTAGGTGTTTTTTTGTTTTGCTGGTATTTTTTGGTTAAGGTTTGAGGTATTTCTTCAAAGATTGTAATCGTGGTTCGTGGCTCCAGATGCGTCCCAACTGATTTCTCACGATACATAAAAATGCATGCTGAATATCTGAAGTCTGACCTAGCCTTAAAGTGGTGCATTTTTGCTAATTCTTCATGAGTTCACGTAAGAAATACTCTTTTTCCTTACTCTGTAGGAGGAGAGAGGTGGTAAAGTAGAATGATTTTCTTTTTAGTTGCCTCTGTCGGGCTGTAGCTGTTTGTCTGCAATAGCTCTATCAGAACGACTGCTGCAAATAACTTTGTCTGATTTTGTTTTTGTTCCACATTCTTGTGTTCCTTCGGCAGTGATGGATTGAAATTGCTGCAATACTCAGAAACTCGGGTAGGCTGCAGTGAGATGAGCTGACTTCCCTGCTTTTAAGAAGTGGCATGAATTTTTTTGGCTGAGGGAGGAAAGGCGAAGTTCTAGTCTCCGACCAAGCAGGAATTTATTCTTGAAACAAGCAGCGAAGTTCCAAGATTAGAATAGATTGCTGTAGTTGATCTCATCCCTTGCATGAGTAATTCTGGGTGGTTATTTAGTCGTCTGAGCAGGAGATTATAAACTCAGAACCGAGCTTTGTTTCTAGAAACTGGAGTGCTAAAGGAGCTGGGATAGCTCCTTTACGGGATTATCTTTACTCTGGGGAGATCAACGTGTAAATAATCTGCCCTGCTCAGATCTCTAGACTATCCATGTAGCTTGCAGCTCCCTCGTCCAAAGCTTCATTCTGAGCAGTTCTTAAATGGCAAATATCCAACATTAATAATCCACATAGCAGAACTGGGAGGAGGCTGCTGTGGGGGCAGCAGTATCACGGTGAACTTCAAACGGTCTTTTTAATAGTCAGAACAGTGGTAAGTAGCAAACTAGTTTTACTGCTGTCTTGTGCTTTGTTTGAAAATGTACCCTTCTGACCTGAGCGTTTAAAAGCTGAGTAAATGCTGTCAGATATTTCTGTCTTGCTGAATTGCTTTGCTGAATGCGTTCCTGGTTAGGCTGAAATGTAAGAGGAAAGCATGGTATTTGAGATGGGTTTTTTTGACTGCTTTGTTTAACAGAGGGAAAAATCCCAGTGATTTGAAGCTCAGCTGAGCTTCCATAAAGAACGTATTTTCGGTTTGTTTTGATCCTTTGCAGCAATTCGGTATTCTCATGTGAAAAATAAGTTTTCATGCAAGTGAGTGCTTGGTTTATTGTCTTTGAGGATTTCTCTGTGTAATTACACATCAAAAGAAATGTTAACATGCAAAAAACTTTTTGTAGAAGATCAACCACGGCTTTCTGAAAGCCCGGTGCTGCTTCGGTTGTTGAAAGCACGCTGACAACCCTACAGATGTATTTCTTCAGGATACTGGTTTCCAGAACCAATATACATAAAAGAACTTTGTCTTAAAAGTTCTCACTCACTCTTTCGTCTAGTATTCATTAGCTTGAGAGATGTGGGAGCTCTGAGGTTTGTTAGACATGGAGCTGGAGTTTTACTTACATACGATGTGTTTTTCTTAGTACAATACTGGAGGAAGAGAAGCTGCAGCAAGAAGAACGAATGAGAATGGAATCCAGGCGACAAGTCACGGTGTCCTGGGACTCAGGAGGATCGGATGAGGCTCCTCCCAAGGTAGCTAAGATATCAGAACACAAAGCATGAGTGTTTCTAAAAGTAATAATAATAAATAAATTGAATTAAAAGGATTATTATTCTTCAAAGCCTCGTTTGATGGGTTGGTTAAGAACGGCGTTCTGCCCAATTTTGTCATCATCTGCTAATGCTTGCCTGAAATGACCCAGCTCTGCTTAGGCTGTTATTAGAACTGATCTGTGCTATAATTTTGCACTGACAATTTTCTGTTTCTTGTTTGTTTAACTTGCAAGAGACTCCCATAGTTGCCACAAAAATGTTTCCTGGCTTTTTCTTTCTTTCTTCTAGCACTACTATGAAACGTTAGCTGGTGAGATCTCAGACATTTGTAAAGCTTATTTATAAAAATCAATGACAGAAGAGAAATTAATTAATTTTATTTTTCTTATTCCAAACAGATAACGGTTTTACTTCCCAAGGACATTATGTGTTTTAGTTTACACTTAATTTTGTTCCATTGCATGTCTGCCCTGTTTTGGATGTCCCTGATAAGCTCTCCAGTTGGGGTAGTCAAACCTCTCCAGTTGCTGAGCGCGTTCTTCTTTCCGTAACTTGCGTGCTTTTCCAAAGATTTATTTCGCACTTTGAAGGATCAAGTCCATACTTGGGAGGATGTCATTTTGTGCAGTCACCGCTGTGATGTGGAATAATATCTGCATCCTAATCAGTCTGTGATAAATTCCTGTAGTCTTCTACTTGAGCTCTAGTGCTGATGGGGATTTTAGTAGTAGTAGCAGGGCCCCTTCTGCTGCCCCAACGGCCATAGGAAGGCAACTTATTTTTGTTTGGTTTCCCCACGTCTAGCTTCTTGCCTGATAGATTTCCTAGCTTGGTTCTCCATTTTGGTAGCTTTGTGGCAACCAAGAAATACAGACACTGAAGCTGCTGCTTTCATTTCAGAGTTGAGAACGGCAAAGAATCCATCAACTTGTTTAGGCACCTGAGATTGACAGGATTCGGTGTATATGTAAACAGATAACATACCGACTAACAGAAGCAGATAAACCGTGTGAATTGGAACAATATGCCACTTAATTATTACAAAATTGTTTAAGAATGTAGTCTTCAGGGCTTAAAAATACCTTTAATTAATGTAATGAATGAGCCACACCATAGTAGAAGTGATCATCATCAGAGCTCTGGGTGTGACCCATAAATGAAAACACCTGAAAAAAGTTGTGTTAGGATTGAAATCAGTGCTCCTACCACTGCGTACCTTTTCTTGGAGGGGGGAGAAGGGGGTCTCAGTATTTTAACTCTTTGAGGTACTCTCACTGTATATACAATACAGTCAAACGGTTATGTTTTTTGTACAGTGTGATTTTGTAAAATATGGATATGCATGCTAATGACATTTGAACAAGTTGAATTTTACAGATAAGGAATTTCAAGCATCTCAAGTTACTTTGTAAATTTTTAATGGCAACAAAAGACTATTTTTCTTATAACAATTCATTATAAAAGTTTCAGTTCTTTACAGGGCTTAAACTCCCTTTTACTTCACAGCCTTAAATTCCTACACGTTCTCAGATAATTCACAGCTATCACAATCTGTACTATGAAATTACTTGGATTGCAGTGATTAGTTAGAAACCAAAAATAACAAGTACTGAGTGATAACAACATTTTTCATGCAGCGATGATAAAATTCTGTAGTCCCAAAGAACTGTGAAAGTAGCTTTTAACTGCCAGAGGGACACCAGGAGCCCATTTGCAAAACGATGAGGTTTGGTTTGGGTTTTGTTTTTCTCTTTGGTTGATTTTTTTTTCCCTTCTGAAATACCCAGCAGCACTGTTCCTGGGGAAAAAAGGCAAACGTACCTTCGGAGGTTAATATCAAGTACAAATAACAGAACGCTGCTTCTTGGAAGATAAAAGTACACTTCTGAGAAACTTTTTCCAGCATTGCTTCTTCCACTGGTGTGAAGTTTCTGTGCCTGTTCTGGCAAAAGGGAGGTCTGTTCAGTGTGTGCAGGAAAACAGGCTTTTCAGACAGCTTTTTGAACTGGGCTTTCTGAATTTCTGGTGACTTTTCTCATGTATTTCTGTGATTATACCTCCTCTTTGATTACGTGCAAAGTATTGTCTTTTTCCTGAAGGGGTAAAGGAAGATACTCAGATAAATAATGTGATAGCTCTTCTTTAGCTCCTTTCTAATAGAAACTGTTTCTGTTTTTTCTTGGCTGGGAATGGGTTGCAACCCAAAGCATGTATAATGAAGGACATGGGGTTCAGAATATGACCAAAAGCACCTTCCATTTTGAGGCAATGAATTGCATGGGGGTTAATAATCAGAACCAAGTTTAGTCTTCACAATAATGTGTGGAAATATTCATGCTAAACAAAACTTAATTTGTGCTCTGACTGAAGCAAAAGAATTTGCTGCTGGGAACAGTCACAAAACAACAGATTAATGGCAAAACTTTACGTAATGCAGATTATAAACTTGGAACCTGCGCTATTTGCACCTGGAAGCATGATTTAAGAATCATTCTTTTCTGTGATATTCTGTCTGGACTTAACCAGTACAGAGAAGGCCCTGTGGTGCAAACAATTAAATACGCCCCAAAAACGTACAGAGCGAGTGTTATTTATTACGGAATCACAGAATCATCTAGGTTGGAAGAGATATCTAGCAAACAATTCAGCTTCTTTTTTCTCCAGACAAAAAAAAAAAAGGAGGAAAACTTAATTTTTATATGTATGTTTGTTTGTTTGTTTTAAGTGTAAATAACTTAGAATGTTTATTTCAGGGATTTTTTTTTGAGCTTGTTTTTGTGATGTGCCTCCTATAAATGTTTGTTTCAGCAAAGAGGAATTTTGTGTGTTTAGTTTCCTGTTTCTAAAGACTTTTTTCCGTTACACTTACAGCCCAGCAGGCCTGGTTACCCCAGTCCAAGATCCAGTGAAGGGTTTTATCCGAGTCCACAGCATATGGTACAGCCAAATCACTACCAGGTATTAAATTTAACACTGCGTGTTTTCTTTCAAACGTGGAGTTTATAACTCAGTTGCAGCTGGTGGGATTGATTCACTTCTTACACAGTTTAGTTTCATTAAGTTGCCTTAAACGTGGTTTTTTTTGTTTGTTTTACATCAGAACAAACCCTGAACTGAGCCTGGTAGGGTTACTCCAGGTGACAGGTATTTTCGGATCTGATGCAGTGCTCAAATTCTTGAAAACTGAAGTGAAATACATTAGACATTTTCATATTTACTGAAGGAATATAATGTTCATGTTAGCATTTTTTCTAAGCTATGAAATTACTTGCGTTGTAAATTGCAGGGATTAGTTGCCACGCTTTCCTTGGGTTTATTGATACTCTGCTCCCTGATGTTTCTCTGAAATGTTTTTATTTTCTGTTAGCTGATAGCCTCCTTTAAGTATTCTTGGGTTTGTTCAAATCAACATCCATATACAACAGACTCAGTCGAGGTTCTTTTTCCCGTGGAGTGGGGGAGGTTTTCCTTGTTTGAATTGGAATACTTCAGGCTCATTAAAACTACTTTGATTTTTCTGTGGGGAAGTTCTCAGGCTGCGCAGTTAGGCACAGTAATTACATGCAGTCACTCAAGGCTTAAGCTTGTAATATGCACTGGGGGGTACATATTTGTATGGCTCCACAGGGCGATGTGTGCATGGCTCCTACTAACTTGAACATGAGTTGTGCATGTGTAGGTCTTATAAATGTATCGATACGGTTGGTTTTGTTCATCAGAGGACTTTGATCTTTTTGACTACAGAGGTTGAAACATACTTTCTAATGCTGTTGTTTGGGTAGGCTTCCTCAGATAGTATAAGTCTTTGAGTTTTTATCATGTTGTGGCTTGGCTCCCTTCTTCTGCTGTTGCTTCTCCTCCTCCCTTGCAGTGACTGCTTGAATTAAGTCAATTCTGCACTTTCATATTTGCTCCCTTGAAAAAATAAAATAAAATCTATTAAATATGGGGAAACGTAAGTTTGCTTACATAATACCTCTTGCATTTTCCCTAAAGGTATCTGGCTACCCTGGTTCTCACGGGATACCAGCCATGGCAGGCAGCATCTATCCAGGGCAGGCTTCTCTCTTGGATCAAACAGATTCCTGGAACCATCGACCTCAGGAAATATCAGTGTGGCAACCAAACATGGAGGTATCGTGAACTGACACACCTGTTGATGCACTCTGTACAGTAAACACGCTTTTTTATTCTTCAGATACCTCTGGAAATTATTGTAGGAAAATTGAGTATGTTTCTTGGGTGTTTTTTAAGTTGCCTTCTTGGAGTAGGATTGGAGTCATGACTGAATTCAGTTCTTTTTGAACCAAATCCTCTTATGTGAGATTGGACATAGTGTTTGTACTCTTTACACAAATTCTTGATGAAGTTACTACTACTTAGCACCGTAACTAAGACATTGAGACTAATTGGGTGATGATAGTTATCCTGAGTTTGTTAGAAGAAGGCTTTACTGAAACTTAGCGGTGTTAAGAGAGGAGGAAAAACTCATGTTAAAATTTGTGATATCATTACCTATTTAAAAATACCTCGCACGGGAGACACCCAGTATAGCAAGTATATCCAAGGATTCTCTGTAACTTATCTGGAACAGCAAATGAAGTGGTCTGCAAAACTGTTCTTGAGTTATATTCTTGGTAGATGCTTTTCAGCCTCTCAACAATTGCGTATAGTTGCAAGGAATATAAAATTATTTCCCCCTCTAACCTTCCATCATTTTTTTCTGTTCTTCTCCAATATTTTATACTTTTTTTCATTCTATTTTATCCTTCCACAAAGATTCTCTTTTTGCAGTTTCTGTCTTAAATCCACTTGCACTCCCTAAGCAATGTTCTGTTCTTTGTGCCTCTGGTAAATTTTTAAGTGAGAACTGAGGTTGATACCCAAAATACAATAGAGCAGATAGGTGTTCAAGCCTTCAGTTTGCCTCAGGTAACTCTTGGTAGATTCGGTCATATTTTCTGCCATTACAGCTTGCTGCCGTGTTGTTGTTATTCATGCTGTGTATAGTTGAGGGCCGTCATCCCAAGTAGTTCAACATACCTGTTTGTTCTAGAAGGTCAATTTGAGATTACTCACCACAGAAACAACTTCATTCAAGCACAACATAGTTAACTAAAGTATTGGTGGAAGCATGTGAATACTTTGCACATGTTCGTATTAATAAGCTACAGCCAAAGTTTTCACAAAAGCTTGGGAAGTTGGTTACCTGTAGACGGCCTCAGTGAAGTTAGTTTGCAAACTCACCACGGCTTCTCTAAAAATTTTAATTTATACGTTACTTGCTAATGATTTCAAGACAGCGTTGGGATATCACATATTGAGTATTGTAGGCTAAAGACATACATAAAAGCTTGTTCAAAAAATCCATTAAGTCTTTTCATGACGTGATTTACAAGTGTCAGCTGAAACAGAAAAGGGTATTTGGTTTGGGTAAAACACATATCCTGCAGCTTTAACAACTGGATAGTTGCATTATTGCACAAGAAAAGGAAATTGATAAATGTTATTGTTGTCCAACTTGAAGTGCAACATATGAAGTGACAACATTATTGAAAAATAAAGCAGGATTTTTCAAATCTTTTTGGTTCCAGTGATTAGGAGCAAGGCAAATAAAATGTTTGCAGTTGGAAAGAGTTTCTTCTGATGACCTGCTTCAGTTTATAAGCAGATCGAGGAACTCTGCTTGATTGCTATTGTGCGCTGGGGCTTTTAAAAATCCACTCTTTTATAATCTGTAAGTTCTTGCAGCTGTTTTCACAAACTGTCAGTGGTTTTGAGATTGCATAAACTTAACTCGGTTTTGTAGGATTCAGGCACTTTGGACATACGAGGAATGGGGCAGGTTCTACCCACACATCTCATGGAGGAGAGATTGATACGACAACAACAAGAGATGGAAGAAGATCAACGCTGGCTTGAAAAGGAGGAACGATTCCTGGTAAAATTTTGTTTCATGGTGCTTCTTAACTCTTTTCATTGCAGCTTGCTAAAACTGGTCGTTTCTGTGAAATGAGAATATTTACTGAACACAGGAGTCGATTCCAAAATGCAGGTTTGGAAGAAGTTCTTCACTGAAGTGTTCAGCTAGGAAGTGTGTCCTGTGTTACAGGTGCCTCAAACATATTTTTTTTTTAGTGAGTCTCACTTGATTCAGTCAAGTATTTATGTGTGAAAAGTTGTGGGTTCTGTGGCCATCTGAAGATTGCATGTTTATTCTTAAGGATATAGATCTGTGCACGCTCTGCCCCTAAAAAAGGGATTACTTTCAGCCATCTAGCAACCCTGACTGTAATAAGACTTGCAAGCAGTCTCACACCGAAGGAATAAAGAGACACGTCAGTGGGAAGAAATAATTTAAAAAGAGAGCTCTGTGAGGTGGGGGGAAAGCTCTGAGCATCGCCAGGAAAAAGAAGAAATGCTTTGGTAATGGCATCTTCTGTTGCTGTTTCTCTGCAGTTCCAGGTTTTCTTGTTGTCAGAGCCACTGATGTACATTTCTGAGTTCAACTCTGGCTTCCTTATTGTCAAAATTCGAGTTCAGTGTTAAAATTCTGCTACTCGAGACTGTTGGCTACAGATGCAGCAGAAGATGCTAGTAGCATGTTACCCAGTATAGGCTCATGCTGACAAGCCTCCCTTGGCAGGTGAATAAATGACAGTGGTGTGATACGGATTGTGACAAATACCAGTCACACGTTTGGTCGTAAGTGTATTTCAAGGAACGTTTTCTTTTGGAAGCTTTGTATGTCATTTGTAGGTACAAAACATGTTTGTATAAGTGCAGGTGCCCTAGGTTTGTTAGGGGAGGTAAGTTTAAATAAACTTGCTGTGTATTTAAAGCAGATGATGATAACGGCAGACAGTTTCTATAAGAGTTTTCTGCACTGTCTAGAGCAGGCCTCCAGGGATGTCTTTGTTGTACAGATG
Organism: Anser brachyrhynchus; assembly: GCF_964034855.1. Classification (NCBI taxonomy): domain Eukaryota; kingdom Metazoa; phylum Chordata; class Aves; order Anseriformes; family Anatidae; genus Anser; species Anser brachyrhynchus. The sequence continues at coordinate 157,272,356 of NC_137695.1, read as the reverse complement.
AATTATTTGTAGTTTGGACATCAAAGTTCACTGGCTATGGTTGTCCCACAGAGCTTGAGAAAACGTCTTTTAGGGATATTGAAGCCAGTACATTGAGTTCCTTGCGAATAAGAATTTGTGCTTTATTCTACAGGAAGCCTGTGGGAGGGAATGGAGAGCAGATCTTGTGTGTAGACAGCGTTACTGAGACCTAGTTCCTTGCCAGCTGCATTACCTTACTCTGTCAGGGTTTTAGTTGATGCAGTATCCAGAACCGTTCACAACAGCCCCTGGCATGGAGACAACAAAGGATAAATCTCTACATGCTGTTGAGAGCTACTGGTGATGCCCACATGCCCATTACATGTTCTAGCCATGATCCAAATCGTGCTGGAGTTGTTACTTTTGATTAACAGCTTGGTTTTGACGTGTTTCTCTGTACATACACGTGGGAATTTGCAGCTTGCCGTTGGATGATAGTAGAAAAACCACTGAACCCAGATTGCTTTGTCCAATTTATTGCAAGATTGAAGAGAGGGAGGGGAAAGGAAAAATTCTTGCCTAATTTAGGCATTCGCTTTTCCAGTCTCGAGCAGCACTGATTGCTTGTGATTTTCACAAGCTTAGTAGGTCAAATCGTGGATTCAAACTTAAATCACTGTCAAGAACTTTTTGAGGGATTAACATATTGCTCCTGAGGATGCCTTTTAATAGAACGCCTCTGAGAATGAGGCATTTGTGACTTCAGGTGGTGGCACTGGGTTACGTGGGACCTTTGACATTGCTGGATAGGTGATAATTAATCGTAGCACTTGGTATTCTGCTTTGGTTCAACCTCAGGACCATCAGGATGTGGTCCTGAGGTTCAGGATGTGGTGCCAGGTCACCATCCCACAGATTGCTGCCTGAGGAGGGACTCGTTGATTTTTCTTTTGGCCTCTAATAGTCTTCACTGCTGGAGAGACACCATCACTGCTGCCACATCCTGCTTAAAGGAAAACCTGTGAACTTGTGACCAGTTCTACAGCTCTGCAGTTTGCCAGCACCGAATTCGGTTGGTGTAAACCTTAGAAAGTTAAAAAGGCAAAAAGCAGAGAAAGATCGAGAGGAAGTTAAGTGTGAACTTAAATGGCCAAAATGGGGAATTGGAATTCATGAGAGTTTTGTCCTTCTGCGCTAACATGTTGACCACACAGACTTGGGGCTTACATTTGAATGCCTATTACACATTTACACACTGTCAAAAGCTGAGCCATGATAGCCAAAGGGTGTATGTGAACCCGTAGCATGATACGTGTCAGAGGAAGCTTCAGTTTATAGGTGGGTGTTTCATGGAAAAGGAGCATAGTTTTCTAGGGTTAGCCCTGAAAAAATAAAGATGTTAGAAAAGTTGCTGAGGGGAGGCACTCCCAGAGGCCTTGCACTTTTCCTGAAGAATATCCAGAGTTTATACAGGAGAGTCCAAACTACATACAGTGTAGAAATATATATATTATTTTATATATATATATATATATATATATATAGTATACACACACACTCCTTGTCCCATGGCCTCTAGTAAAGAGGTGACGTTTCTTCTCTCAGGAGAAGGGACTTCCCTAATTGTGCTCCAAGTGATTTAAGGAGGAGAGCAACTTGCTCTCTCAAAGTCGATGTCATGTCTCTCACTTGCTTTTCCTGCTTTCTGCAGGAAAACTGACCTTTAGATTTTGGTCACGTTGTTTGGCTGAAGCGTGGCCCTCCCTTCCCTGCTATAGGTTTCAGAAGAATATTTTTCCCTTTGAGCACAGAGAACAATAGAGAGAGGAGAGCCAGAATTTAATTTTTAACTTATGTAACTGCAGTCTAGTGTACTTAGTTTAAACTGACTGCTTTCAAAAGCAGCCCCTATTTACACAGCCTTCAGACTCCTACAGCATATCACACTTCTACTGCCGAGAATTGGACTCACGGAGGAGTAACTGCAAATCATTTAATGTGAGACGCTGCAAGACGAAAGGGCCTCGCTGGGGTTTCTGTTAGTACAATTTTTATTTCCCTAGAGTAACAGCAGCACGCTCATGACTCAAAATTTATTGCTGCTTCTACAAAGACAAAATACAACTCAAAGCATGTTAGCACAAGCACAAACAGCGCTGATGCTGTGTGTGCTAGAAGAGAGACCCCAGATGAAGAACAAAATCGCAGTGGCATTGAAATGGAAATGTACCAGTCTTCAGAGGGGATGTTATCTGTGTAAGCAGTTTGTCTGAAACTGGTCCTTTGAGAACACACAACCAGTCAGTACTTGAGAGGAGATAGAAATGTTTGCAAGCTGCAGTCTTAAATAGAATCCAAAATTCTGAGATCCTGCCGGAAAAAGAGAAAACAAACATCTCTCTTCATGGGAAGCTCCTGAATAAAAATAAATCTGTTGTGTAAAAACTGAGCAGTAAAGAACATCTTAAATTTTAAATTGAATCAAATTTATTCACTGGGAGGTAAGAAGAGAACAGGGAAGGTGGGGAGGGTTGTTTCCTTCAGGACTACACCCCGTCCCATCGCCTGATACAGAAGGGACACCGCACACCAGGTGTTTAATGGACACTGATTAAACCTGCAATTTTTCATGCTGTCCTGGACGAAATACCTCTAGGAAGGAGACAGAAATCTGTGAATTATTTTTGAAGAAGTCGAAGCAAAGACGAAGCATTGCAGCGTTTCACACGTGGTGCGGGCAGCCACAGAAGATGCTGTCTGTGCAAGGCAGATGGGTCAGATAGCTGCCACACAAACGTTGCATTAAACAGGTGGAATTCTGCTTGGCTTTCTGAGCAAGGAATCTTGCTGTACAGTCCTTTAGGTGCTGCAGTCCACAAGATTTTCACTCATTTATATCCTGGGATGTTTGGGTGGTTACCTCATTCCCACAGGAAGCATCACAAGAAGTACACGAAGCTCTCGTTCTGCACTTTCATATTATTTTTCATCCATCTGGGTATTTCCACTCTAAAAAAATAAGATTTACAAAAATTGATCAAGGTTTTACTCTTACGTAGCGCAAAGCATGTAGATGCTGAATGAGCAGCCTCCACCCCTAAAAGCAGAGCTCCATGATCACAAATAGCCTGACAGCTCGCTGTAACTAAAAGATTTGGCACGTTACCCTGCAGTCTGGCGCGCATCCTGAGATACTTGCACTTCATGTCGAGCCTGCTGGCTTCCCTTTGCAGTGTGTGTGCACAGAAAATCAGGATCGAAGGATTGAAATACTCCATCAGGGCCACAGCACGTAAACGTTAACCTTCCAGCCCTGATCTCATGTGTAGCAGTACTTTAAAAGCAAATCAGTTAATTCATTGAGTTAAAATAATTTTTAAAAAGCCCTCTGAGGATACTTTGATTTTGGGGTCTTGGCAGAAGTTTGGAACTGCCAGGAACTATCCTGATTTTTTTTTAATTGGTTCTAGAAGAGCACATCTTCTGTATTTTAATAGAGAGTTTGGCCCCAAAGGGGAATCCGTCTGTAACCACAGTTAAGAAGCCAGTGGTGGTGGTGATGCCATGCTTAACTTAACTGACAGCTCTTAGCTGGCTTAGCAGAAGTTGTGGGACAGAAATTGTCACGCTGTTATCTTCTCAAGGTGACATTCTAAGTACAACAGCATAGTGAAATTTGTGGTTTTTATCCTGTAACTTCTTACACTGTAGCTGGCCATCTCTGAAGCAGCCCTCTGCAGAGGCATTTCCTTCTTTTGGGACATCTCCATGAATTTCTTCCCCATTTAAATTTAATTGCCAGCTTGAACCTTTCTGTTGTGGTTGTATTGACGGTATGTGGCATTGTTTTTAATTATATGAAATAAAGATGTATTTGCACGCTCCTTTTAGTGACTCCGCAGCAGATAGAACAGCGTTGTGCTGAGAAATTTAGAGCTCTTTCCTGTGATGTTTAGAAGAAATAACTCGCATAGTTTCCTTATCGTATTTGGTTTTGTGTTTTTTTTTTTTTCTGAAATTCCCACATAGTTGTGGTTTTAGTATTTGTCCTATTCTGACACTGAGAACTGCAATTCAAGTATAATTGATGTGAACTGTTGCTAAAATAAGATTTTAATTTTTAGCCTGAGAAAATCCCACTGAGATGTTACAGTTCGGCATGTCTTGAGAACGCCAAGACATACATGTTCTTTTATTAGTGAGTGACCGGGAATTCTGGAAATAAAATAGATTTTGTTCCAGTTTGTCAACATATGCATCCTGTCTGAAAAGTCCTCTTAAAGTTTCCAAAGATTTCAGATAGTAGACTATTTATTGGGGGGGAAAGCCATTTACTTTTTCAGGGCTTTGATTTTCTGCAAGATTTTGATAAAATCCTACCAGGAATATATATCTGTAATGGATACAATAGTAAGTAGAAAAGACGTTGCCCAGACTTTTTAGTCTGGTAAAGTTGCTGCTTTCACCAAAAAATAAAAATAAAAAAAAAGTTTCTGTGTTTAGGCAGTCCCATAATATGACGAGTATGAAACACATTTGAGGATGACTTGTCATCATGGCCAGTCACTGTGCTAAAAAAATATCCTCGCAAGTGAGAAACATTTTCAGAAAAATCTGAAATCGTAAATCACCCATTTCCCAAAGGCTTCATTCTCTGAAATGAAGAGACAACACAAGAGTTTAAGCAGGGTGCTTCTAGGCATGGCTTACTAAGACGTCTTGCTTGTTACATTCAGTCTGGGAGACTTCACAGCCAAAATGATAGCTTGAGGATTTTTCCCCTGACGTGTTATATGTACACCTGGGAGCACCGCTTGTGCTCCAACAAGTTGGAGAAATGCATAAAAATAAACGCATAAAGCATGGAGCAGGTGAATTTTGGTGTGAGGCTTACTTGTTGCATGAAACATGTCTGGAAGAGCTCAGTATGAAAAATTCAGCCACACGTTGCGATGTAATGCCAGCATCGGGGGCTAAAATTAAAGGTTTTGCCACTTAGAAGAGTTCCTGTTAAGTTATATTTAAAAGTAAAAGGAGAGCTTGATCTTAGTTGTCACCTTAACTATAAAATTGTTTGTCCTCTGATATTTCCATAGCTATACAAATGAATAAATCAGAATATTGGTTACTGATTGTTAGAAATATAGCTGTGCCTCCTGTTAGTCATTAGGCATAGAAGTACGTTGAATATTTCTCTCTTGTTCCTTGTGTACCTAACTCCTGGGGGTTTGGTGGGGTAGAGGGAGAAGAGCGTTTGGAGAAGAGTGGTTAAAAGTGCTTGTGTTTAGGCAGCAGTAAAGGTTTTCAGTCTTTCCATCCATAATGTGAACGTGCAGATTGCTAAGATGCCGATGTGTTGTGTAGTGGTACAAAGTGCTCACGGACCCATTGCTACTTGGTATCTTCATTTTCAGGTTCTTGGAGATGCCTGGGCAACATCAATGCCCTCCATGGCTTCGATTGCATAGGGCTAGTCCAACACAACTTCGTTAATTTTAATATTTTCGGTGTATTTACACCCTTCCCATGCAACAGATCTTAGACTGCAGCTAGGTGTTTGTGTGAGGTTCATGTGTGCAATGTCCTGAAGTTCGCTTGCATGCCGTACATTTGCTGCTGGTGGTGCCTTGGGTTGTAGGACATTGTTAGTAGGACAAGGAGGGGACAAGACTTAATTGTGTCTGTAAATGTAACTTTTCGTTCTTCTGCTCCTTTTAATATTGGAAAGAAAGGTGTTACTTGGTCTGGTGTGCATATTGTGCTTCTGAATCATCTAAAATGCTAAATATTTCATTATGTTTGGAGTCTGGCATTTCTGGAGTGGTACATTGCTGAAAATGCAAGGATCATGGAAGACCCCCTTAATAAAGTAGCCTTCAGCCATTTCCAAAGACTTCGGGCACTTCTCTGGCTAGAAATGAAAGTGATAAATTGTGAACATCAGTGTGATAGAAATTCAGTCATGTACTTAAATCATATTTAGCTAAAAAATACCATGAGAATCACAGTCACTTGATACCTACTGCCATGTCTGACATATCCGTATCGAATGAGATTTCCATCAGAAAAAAATTCATCATCACCACAAAGGAAATAAACTGGAGATCCATCCATGTAGGTTTCACTATAAAATTGTCGCAAATTTTCAGAGAAACGTTGAGCAAGTTGCTCAATTTTGTCTGTGTCGGTTCTTCACGTTCAAGAAGGGGTTAAATATTTCCCCGTCTAATTTTGTTTGTCTATTTTTAATCTGCAAGTTCTTTCAGGCAGCGACTGTCTCTGACTGTGCCTTGCTCCATCTGTGAAGGACTGAATGAAAACCCAAAGAATAAGCCCTTGATGCAGGCTGCCGGCACAATATGAATGTTTTAATGATAAAAGAGCAATGGTAGCATATTGATCTGCCTGCCCTGATGGCTTTTAGGGTCATTTAGCGGGATATGGGAATTGGAATTATTCTTTAGTGCTTTTAGAAAGAAGGAAGGAAAGGGATCTTGAGTAGCTTTCAACAAGAAGGTATATTTGTCCCCCAAAACTGACCCTGAAAGAACACGTTCATGGAGTGAGTGTAGCTGCCATCCATATTCACATGCCTGCATTCCTCTCAGTAAAATAACTTCATTCTGCATCTACAGAAATGTAATGTATACGTGCATTCAGACTTAAGAAAGAGGCTGTATTTGCACAGACGTAGGTGTGCATTTTAATGAACTCCTGAATTTAATGAACAACTCATCCAGTCTCGTAGGCCAGTGTGTTGGGGACAAAATTCTTTGTTTTTCTGTGCCGGAAAGGCACTCAGATTTTGCTGCAGCTCAGCCTTACCCTTTGTCGCACATCAGCTCTTCCTTTATCTTTTCACGTGTTTCCTGTTGTCCTCGGAGAATAAGTATAACTTACCTGGATTTGGGGGGGAGGTGAGGGAAAGGGACAATTTCTGTGACAAAAAATTGGGGCGGTCCTATTATGACTTAGTAAAACAATCATGTCCCATGTTTCTTAAAGCAGATAAAGTAGAAATTCATTTGTTTGTCGCTTGTGTCTGGAGACCAGTGCATCAGGGCGCCTTTATTAGATCTCTGTACCCAAAAGCAGTGTTTAAAGAGCTCCAGTAATTGGCTCCGCTCGCAGGCTTGGCGAGGCAGCCAAGTACATATAAGCCTTCCCGAGCAGGAAACAGGAATTAATGCGCAGCGCTCCTCATCCTGTGGCTGAAATTGTGCTGTTGGGAGGAAAACAAGTCAAAAACCCAACGTTTGCCTTTGAGAAAATGAAAATGCAGGTTTTCCAGTGTTGTGCTGGGGAAACGGTATTACCACTACTTACAAAAAGCCTTTTTTACACGTGTGCTGAGAAGCAGTCTAGAAGCCCGCCAGGCGTTTTGGTAGCTGTCGGTACAGGAGCACGTAGCCGCAGCAGTGTAGGGAGGGGAATTAAATGACATCTGTATCTGTCAGCGAAACGTTTTCAACAGTATTTGCCTGTTTTTAAGATGGTTTTAAGCCTACGTTGCGTGAATCTGTAAGCAGAGCAATGAAATTGTGAATTTTCCTTGCAGAAACCCGACGTGCGGCTCTCCCGGGGCAGCATCGACCGCGAGGACGGAGGTCTCCAGGGCCCAGTAAGTATGTGTGGGATCTTCTCGTCTCCCAGCCCTCTTTGCAGTTTCCTGGTAGTACACGCTGTACAGTCGTGATTGTGGGAGATGACTGAAAGTTTTTGCTAAATGTTTCCACTGTTATTACACGCTTCTACAGCTTTCCAAGAAGCTCAGCTTCTGTGGGAACAGCAGCCGTGGCAGAGCTGTTTGTGCAGCAGTTGGGAGGATTTGGGGCTTGTTTTCTTGCCCCTCGAAGCTGCTGTCGAAACAAATGCTTCTGCAAATATGTTGCAATTATTTTTAAAAGCTTGTGCGGTGTCTAATTGGGCCTTTCGTTTAAAAATGTCGATGGTTTTCTGAAACTTCTATCAACAGGAAGCAGGGGTAAAATAACTTCAGCAGTTGTTTAAATATCTGAAGGGTTTTCTTACAAGGAATGTAAATGTTACTGTTGTATTACCCAGGAATCTGTTTAGGGTAACTGATCCGCTCTGAAACAAATGGAATAAACCCCACAGCCGTTCATTTATTGTCAGACAGCAGCTGCAGCTGCGGTATTCTTCTTTACTGGCTTCACTGGCGTCTGTTTAACTAAAAACATCTCCCCGATCGTTGAATTGCCATCGGAATCTCTGAATCACGCAGATAGGAGAGGGGGGTCAGGCCAGGGACCGTTACTGATAGAAACCTGGTGCTTCAGCCATTGCTTGTCTCCAGGGATCACCTTTAAAGCATTTCTTCGAAGGTAGTACTTTAAATTCACTTCCTTCGATCGTTTGGGATGCAATTCCAAAGTCGTAGTGTGGCTTCTGTATTTTCTTCACTACCTGTGAGTGCAGGGGCTCTTCCTGCATTTGCAGCCAAAGCACAGTCACAGATGAGTGTATTAACGGCACGCTGCAGCATGGTCTCCAGAGATAGCTGTTGGTACTTGGAAGCTGCTAAGAATTTTTCTGTGAACCTGAAGACTATTAATGATCGTTTTGTCTTGCTGTCGTTGCATCTTTCTATTTACTTACTTACTCTTAAGTGGAAGTATTACTGTGTTTTGTGCTACTCGTGAAGGTGCTGCAAGAAATTAGCAGGAGATTTTGAAGTCACATCAGAGGTCTGATTAAACTCCGTGCCTCTGACAGCCACCTAAAAGCGCAGCTCATTTTGGCAGGCTGGTTTTTCTGACTGTGATTTCAACACGACTGCCTAGGGTTAGAAGGAAAAATCCAACACCCCGATCCCAAACTGCTTGTAGGGGACGTTCCAGGTTCCCAGGTGAGGGAGGACAACTTCACACCCCACTTGAAAGAGTGGGAAGAAAAATGAGAGCGTTGCCAAAGTGGGTTTTACAGGAGACTCTTAATTCAGTTCCAGAGTTTGATTTTGCATTCTTAGAGTTCTCGATACATTTAAAATGTGACTCTGACTTCATTTGCAGTGGGAAATGTCTGATGCTTCTCTGAGTCAATCTCAGTTTCTCATCGGGAGGATGAGAAATAAGTAGTCATTTGTAGGAGAGCTCAGGTTAAACAACTGCCCAGCATTACACAGAGATTTCTGTGGCAGTGGCAAGGGTAGGATCCCGATCGCCGAGGTGTCATTGAAGTCCTCCCACCAAGTGAGTTTTTGTTAGGTTAGTCATGGTGGTAGTTGGAGCGGGCGTGCGCTTGGCTGGATGACTTCACTCACATTTCTTTCAACACATATTTTTAATAATTTTCTGGAAGGAAAAATGCACGAACTCTTTCAGTGAACTAAGCCTCCTTTCCCTCTCCCCCCCACCTCTTCCCCCCAGGGTTCTCAGATTTGAAATAGCAGAGTTCACAAAGTCAGTGACACAGCTGATGGCGATGGGGCTGGCAGAGAGCAGATGGATTTGTGTGTGAGATGATCGGCCGATGGGTTTCAGAGAGACGTGGTAACAGCAGGAGAGTGTCAGGACGTTGGAGCTTTGATTCCTCCTCCTGCTAGAATATCATCTATGGAACTTGTGAGAACTGCTTGGCGTCTCTCTTAGGAGTTCTCCCCACGCGATATAGTTTTGTGTGACCCTACATCCTGAACGTTTTGCTTCTGGCCACAGTTTTCCACAGCAAACTGCTAGAAATGAGCTAGAAGTAGAGTTAGCGTGGGAATTTTCAGTTCTTGCAGTTAAAATTGGGAAAAGTTTTGAGCAGCTCAAAAGAGGCCTCAGGAAGCGCTGGGCAGCCCTAACCACAGAAGCCTTGTCAGACCTGCCTGCAGTTTTAAAACCCTAACATTAATTTCTAAAAATGCCAGGCCAAAGCTTTGAATAAATGCTGAACTGAAATGGTGAGTGTCCTTCAGGTTCGTTAACGGGACGATGATCCCGTTGGCAAGATGGGAGCTTCTCAGGTCCGTTTAGAGGATCTCCTGCAGACCTGCATGCTGTTGGGCAAGGAAGGTGCTTGGTTTGTCACAGTCGTAGTTGTGTTAGTGAAGAAAGGAGGCAGCTATGAAGTTAGAAGCTGAGGAACAGTGAGTGTACTGCTGCTGTTCCTATTACCTGGGTGTGTTTCTGAAAACAGACAATGTGAGAGATTCAAAAACCGTGCTTAAAAGATCAGAAAAGGAAGTGAATTAACATTTTAAGGCAGCGCTTTGTGATAGCATTATCCGGAGCTGAAGTCGAACTGAAGCAGCTACTGTGCTTTCACACCATTAAAAGGGAGCTCAGGGATTCCTTATTGCCATTTTTTAGCATGTTGAAAAAGCAGCTTCCTTAGGTTTGATGCAAAGAGCTATTCTGGCTTTGCAGAAAGCGGTCTTTATTTTATAAACGAATGCCTTCTTGAAATGTTTTATTACTGGGCATATTAAATTCTAACTGCCTTCAGTGTCTTATTTTGCAATGGAAACTCCTTTACACAGATACACTTGCATAAAATTAGTCTGTTTTGATTGTAACATTTTCGTGTGTTTTTTAATATGACAAGTTTTGCATAAAGTATTAATTTGGTTGTGACCAAACAGATTTTCATCTTTCTTGGCCTGAGGTTGTATAAACATAATTACCAAGGAAATTCACTTGAATCTATCATTAAATGAATAAACAAATTGACCTTGATTAAGAGCTTCACAGCTCAGAAGCTCTGTTACCTTCATTGATGCTCTTCCCCAGTGCAGAAATAGTCCTCTAAGTGCTGCACTGCAATTCCTTCATCAGCACCATGACTTCTACAGTTTGATCCCTGAATGGAGAGCAAAAGATATTGTAAATATGCCACCACATTTGGTTAATAGTGAGGGATAAACTGTCATGTACAGGGCAGGGCTGTTGTGAACACTACAACATAAATGAAAATAACTTTCCTTGCTGTATAAATAATGTAATTAAGAGATTACGGTGAATATGGAAGGGTTTTAACTGCTGGGAAATGGGCTGAGAACTGGCTATTTCCAGTTGGTTGAGATTCTGCTCGTGAAATCGTGAGCACTGTACTAACTACTATAAATGTGTATTTTATTTTATAGGCTGGTAACCAGCACATATATCAGCCGGTGGGGAAACCAGGTAAGCAGTAAAATCATACAATGTCCCCTTGAATCCCGGATTACAAGTCTTGTAGCAGCAGCAGTGAACAAAGACGCTTTCCAGTATTTCCATACAAGGCTGGATTCGATTCCAGATAACCACACACGGAGATGTTTCGGTGCAGTCAGTGCTTAAATTCCCAGAGACGTAGTCAACAAATCCAAGAAGGTGTTTCAACAGCTGGGAAGCCTAGAGGAAGCTGAATCACTGTGTAGGACTCCACTGCGTGTGGAGTTCAGACATGTAAAGCACAGGTAGACGACTAAATTTAGGTTTCTCTGTCTTCAAGTGAGTCATGCCCAGGACTTCTGCCAGGAAGAGGCCTGATTTCCCAGACACACAGCATGCGGGGCACTCAGCTGGGGTACTGGTAGAGGTGGTAAGCACCTCTCAGCTCTGGGTTAGGTGCCCTGAGTGAGTAGGAGGGTTCCCTACAGGGGGATTTTCGATGTACCTTACTAAAATGGCCGTGTCCTCTTCATTACAGGGAGACTTGATGAATTCCACAACCTTTTTTTGTCTCTGCTTTTCTTGAATAGAAACACAGATTAACGTGTAACCCACGCAAACAGTGGATTTTCTGTAAGACGTTACGACGTACAGCTCCTCTGGCAGTAGAATAAAGCAGGAGTAGCCTCTGTAATGTTGACAGACCAGAATTATGCAGGTACATCTGATGCGCTGGTCCTCTAAAATGCAGGTTTTCTTCACCAGATCACACAGCTCCGCCAAAGAAACCTCCCCGGCCCGGAGCCCCCGGCCATTTGGGCAGCCTCGCAAGCCTCAACAGCCCTGTGGACAGCTACAACGAAGGCGTGAAGGTACAGTGCTCGGTATCACACGAAAATTAAACTAGCACACGTTTCAGAAAATGAAACGTTGCCCCTCAGAGACAGTTAGCTGTTCCTGAAGGAGAGACCATGGAAAGCAAAAGTGACTAAACTTCCCAAGTAGATGTTGTCGCGCGCTGGCAGCTCTCCAGGGAGTTAACTGGTTGGTTCGTATCCTCCAGGACTGATTCAGCACGTTCCTCACCTAGAACCTTTCCCAGGTGAGCTTATTTCTGGTCTGAGGGGTGTATGATCTCTCTCACACGGACCCAGCCTTCCTGCTCAGGAGTTCTGCTGAGCAGGAAGGAGCTCAGCACACCCAGGATCCAGCCCCAGTTACTCAGGTATTACCACGGTGTCCGGGCCCTCAGTCACACAGAGGGGAAACGCGTCTGAGCTGTGGTGCTCCCAAAAGCTCTTGTTGCAGCACCACGATTCCCAAAACCCTGCTGGCTCTGGGGAGCAAGGAAGGAGAGGAAATGGTGTGGTCAGGACTTTCTGACCTGTGACTGAGATATTTTTGTATTTGTTGTCTCATCTCCAGTAAATAGGCAATAAAACCAGGAGTGAAACTTTGTGGAGTTGTCTAGCAGAGAGGTGCTGCAGGGCTGTGTGAAACTGTGCCCTGTTTCCTCTTGCAGCTGGAGTAAGTGGAACCGGTCCTTAAGAGTGTCAGTGACTTCTAAAATCACGTCTCCAGGTTTTTTTTTCCCTGCCTTTGGGACTCGTTTACCTTCCTAATCAGAAACAAATGACCCCGGGGCCTCCCGAGGGGAACCAGTGGAGCTATTTCTGCTATTAGCAATTTCCAGGAGTTAGGTATAATACTGACTGCGGCTTCTCCATCAGCACTGCTCTACCAGAAATGATGCAGACACACCGCAGGTTACTTTCCAGCCTCTGTGGCTAGACAAATACCCTCCCAAAGGTCTGACCGTGGCATTACTGACCAGAGCGTGCAGGCAGGACCCCTTCTGCTGCTGCTGCCCCTCTGTCAGCGGCTGCCACCAGTATTTGCACTCGAGCCGTTCCCTCAGAAGAGAGCAATGTCAGCGTTAGAGTGCAGGCTCCTGTAAATATGCTGGGGCCATCCCTGCTGCACTACGACAGCCAGTGTTAGTAGTGCAGTTCCTCACGGAAGGAGAACCTCGTGCTAATCAGAGCCCTGCCAAGCCTAGAGTAGAAAATCGGAATCCGTATTACGGTAGGCACAGATGTAGCTGATGCTGATTTTGAGAAAATTCAGGAAAAAATGCAGTTCCTCTGACCATGAGGTTCAAAACTGGCCCCCAAAGCAATGTGTTTGGCACAAATCGATCTTTCAGCCCCTGCCTGTCTCACTCTTGCTCACTTTTGTTCTGAGATTATCTGAATATTTAAGAATCGGCATAAATTGACAGCGCTGGCGAGTTCGAGTGGGATTATTATCGACTGGTGCCAGTGCTTTTCAAGCCGCCAAGCCTCAGAAAACGTAAAAAAGCAGGAACAGATGTGTTGCTGAATTTGGCTTCTCTAAAATTTCCTTTCTAACTACTGATACTGGAACACAAAAAATGTTTTCTGAAATACAGCCTTTTCACAACAAACAAACCTGAGCAGCCAAAAACATCAGTACGGAGAAGATTTATGTACTAAGTAACTCCTTCAGTGGAAAAGAAGCACTGGTTTTGTTCTTTTTCCTGTTAGTAATTTCTTGAAATGGGATTGTCATATTCCCTTTCAAGAAAGGAGCTCATTATTTTGCAATAGGTTGTGACTTTATGTCTGCAGCCCTCCGCTGAAGATGCTTTGGGGGTTCGTTTCAGACTCCATTTCCTGTGCACCCACCGGACTCCCATTTCATCCTCCCTTTTCTGCAGGATACAAATGGAGGGGATTAGAACTGCTTACCCCAGGGGACCTGTAGGGCAGCGGGCACCAAGAAATAGTTCTCAGTTACCGAGGCAAAGTCGGCCAGTCCACAGAAAGATATCCCTGACTTGTTGAAGTTCGCGGAGCAATAATGTTGATGTTAGCTATAAAAACAAAAAAAAAAGAGAGAATGATGATTAGTAAGAACTGCAGATGTCCATTTTCTGAAGTCATGTGTCCTATGGCCATAGGAATTCAGTGGGTTGGGGAGAATGCATTTGGAGCGGGCTCTTGGTAGTTCCTAACCCCAGCTGTGGCTGCCATCGTGAACAGGAGCCGCGCAGTTACCTGACTGCGCGTTTCCCATCATGACTTTTATTTTAAAAAAAAAAGAGCAAGGTGAAAGCAACGTTTCCTACACCTGCTGGGTAGCGGATGGCTTGTGTTACAAAGGAGCAGGGTTTCCCAGGAAGCGCCCCCCCCCTCGCTGCAGAGGCCCTTTCACTCCACTCCCCACTTCGCTATTTGCCAGGCTGCCTCGCTCCTGTCGAGCTTTGCATGATCTCTTCCCCATGTGTTGAGTAAAAAGTCGGCATGGGCGCATGGCGAGCACTTCCCCCTCCTCGCGGGTGCACGGCAGGGTGTCAGCACCACGGGGCTTCCCTAACAGAGGGGCCACGAGCTAACCCGAACGACTGCCGGGACCGTTCAGGATGCGTTTTTGTTGCAGGCTTTTTAACTGGTCTCTTATCGCTACACATGTTTTGGTTTGGGTTTGGTTTTTTTTTTTTGTTGGTTTGTTTGTTTGGTTTTTTTTCCTGCTGAGTTTATTAATAATTGTTTTTCTTTTTTTCCCTTCTTTTGGTAAATTTCTTTAACCTTCCCCCACATTCTGCTCAACAATAGCCATGGAGGGTAAGCAGTGCGTGAGCGTGTGTACGTGCCCTGTTCCCAAATGTCTTTGCATGCGACTTTGCAAGAGGACTGTTGTAACTTCTCGATCGCTTAATCCAATTAGAATCACGGCCTTTCCCTGCTGATTGAAGTAATTACCGTGTTCTTTTTCCTCAAGTATTCTCTGATCGATGCGCCAGCCCCAATCTCCGTAACAGCTGTCAATAACCAGTTAGCGAAATGCAAAAAACTTGCAAGCCCGATGCTCTAAATCCTGCGCTCCTTCCTTAGACAAAGCCTCGCCCAAGTGTTTTGTCCTTTCAGCGGTGTGAATGCTTCCAGTGAAGCGTCTCTTGTAGCTGGGACCGGCTGGAAGCGATGTGGGGGGGCCGGGAGCTGATCCCAGAGCTGCAGGGAGGACAACCACCGTGGCACCAGGAGGAAGGAGGCGTTTCCCAACCCTCCTCTCCCCCAGGGGGTTGTTGTACCCAGAGCTGCGGGGAACTGGGGTGTCTGCAGCTGTACAGGACTTGGAACCTGTTGGATTTTCCCTCATCTGTAGGAAACGAGCTGATGAACACATTTGGGGTGTCCCACCTCTGCTGGTGACACCGGTTTTGTTAATTTGCTGTGAAAAAAGAGGACTTTGTGGAACAAGGGACCCGATACCCCGTTGTTGTAAAGGGACTTTGTCCATCGGTGCACTCAGATGTGCCAGGTACTCCGTGCTCCTCGTTCCTCACCTTATTTTTTTTGTTGTTGTGGGAGTTAGACTGGGAGCTCTTCAGAGGCTTTTTGGTAAAATCCCTCAGTGTCGTTTCACAGATCAGGTTTAGTCAGAAATGAAGGAAACTTCCTTCAGCCCCAAGGACGAGCGTGTTCAGCAGGGACAGGGTGGCTGTTGCGAACACGAGCCCGGAGGTTGGGAGGTTGCTGAGCCCCATCTGCTGGGGACAGGAGGTTCAACAACCCCTCTCTGCTTCCAGATTCAGCCGCAGGAAATCAGCCCTCCTCCCACGGCCAACCTGGACCGCTCCAACGACAAAGTCTATGAGAATGTAACCGGGCTGGTGAAAGCAGTCATCGAAATGTCCAGTAAAATACAGCCAGCTCCGCCAGAGGAGTACGTGCCCATGGTAAAGGTGAGGAGGAACTTCGGAGATCAGGGTTTTATTTCGCTCCTGAATGACAGAATTCGTGGTACAAGCGATGGGAGAGGAAACTTTCTGGAAAGTCGGAAGTAGAAAAGCTTTTTGTGGTCGTGCGGGGTAACGTGCAGGCAGTGCTGGAGCTTTGTCTGGTTTTGTCGTGGTGTACATGAGAGGGGTGACGGAATCAAAGCAAGGGTCCGTGTCCCGTGTCTGTTCTATTTCCTTATTTACTTACTTTTCTCCTTAGGAGGTCGGTTTGGCGCTGAGAACCTTGCTGGCAACGGTAGATGAGACCCTGCCGGTGCTTCCTGCAAGCACCCACAGAGAGGTGGGTACAGCTCCGCTCGCGTGCTGCTCGGTCCCTGTCTTCCAAGTTACCCTCAGCTACTGGATGTGTTTTGGCTCTCTCTTCTTTGCACGCACGCATTTGGATTTAGTAAGCGCTGTGAGCTCTCAGATTTCTTCATGAAATCAAGTTTATTAGAACCTAAGCGCTGTGTGGATGTAGGTTTTTACAAGTGAAGATGCTCACACTGGATGGAGCATACAGCACGCACACGTGCACAGTTTAAGTAAAAATTGTCAGCAGTGCTTACACCAAATCAGAACCGGAGCGCAGGGAGACCATCTGGGCGCTAATTCTTGGTACAGATTGAATCTTTGATTGAACACAGCTTGCGCACAAAGTCATTAAACAGGTAATTGAGCATAGCTTGGTGCAGCTGGGAGCTTTTGATGAGAAAATATCCCTTAGTAGCCTCGTTTGGGATGAGGAATGACAGATCTTTCGGTGAAGTTGAGGAGAGTCAGGAATAAAACCATTTTCCTCCAAAACCTTGAGCGTGATAGTGAGAAAGCCAGAGAATCGTTACGTGCCGTCTTAGAGAATCATCCTGTGTAGCAATTTCACCTGCTCCACGCGGTGGCTCCAGCTCCAAGGGGAAACCTCAGGCAGGGGCTGGTGGGGTTTCCCTGGGGGGATGCCCTCGCTCAGGGAGAGGTTGCTCTGTCCTGAGTGATTTCTACCGATTTACGCAGCTGACCGAGTCTTGTTGTTGCAGATTGAGATGGCCCAGAAGCTGCTGAACTCGGACCTGGCCGAGCTCATTAACAAGATGAAGCTGGCCCAGCAGTACGTCATGACCAGCCTGCAGCAGGAGTACAAAAAGCAGATGCTGACGGCCGCTCACGCTCTGGCCGTGGATGCCAAAAACTTGCTGGATGTCATTGATCAAGCCAGACTGAAAATGATCAGCCAGTCCAGACCGCACTAAGTACTGAGGGAAGAGTTTCAGCAGTCTGAAAGAATTCTGCTTGCGAAAGGATGATGTTCCACCTTCCACCAGCAGCGAGGATTAACCCGGTGCAGTCCTGGCTTTCCAGCGACTCTTGCTTCAGCTGACTGACAGCTGTCGGTTCTCTCCCGTGACAAAAGTTTAACCCAGTTTTTCAAAGCCAAGCTGGTCTGGGATTGAAGAAGCGGCGTCGGCAGCAGCCGAAGTCTGTACAGAGGCCCTTGGGAAATCGCGGCTTCGGGGCGCGATTCGGTTTTGCTCCCATCGCATCGGCCACGCTTAGCCCCGAGCTGCCGCAGAGTCTCGGAGCCAGAACTGTTCGAGCAGCAGAGCGGAGAAAGATATTGTGAAGAAGAATTCTGGGAAACCTCAGGGCTGAGAATTCTTGCCCACAGTATATGAACTATCCAGACTGGAATTTTTTTTTATTAGAACACTTACGTCGCAATATGCTAATCACAATTTACAGAGAAAGAAAATAAAAAGCTATATTTTCAAGACGTCGGTCATTTCAAGACGAACTAAAAGCCCTCTTCATCTTCCTGCCTTTTACTTTTACGTGAACGTGTGATGCATTTGGTTGGAACTAGCTGTAGGACACAACTGAAAACTCTCGTCTTTTTCACCAGAATAACGTGCCAGTTCTTTTTTGTAGCAACGTTGTTTTCCTTGGAAGCAAAAATGCTGCTTTGTACCAGAGCAATTCAGAGCTGCATTTAGAGGAGTTCTGTAACCATTCATGCCCCCCATTTTTATATAATTTATAAAGACAGATTAAAGCCATGTTGAATATTTTAAACCCACTGTAGTTAACTAACCCATCCTTTTGTCTATCTTGCCTGGGAGGAGTTACAGTAGAGCAGTGTAATTAGATTTTCCTTGGTTTTTTCCAGTTATGCCATCTGTTCTGTTAAAATAAAAACCACACTCCCTTTTTGCTGTTGAGGGATATAAATTATTCTCAGGAAGAATATAATGAACTGTACAGTTACTTTGACCTATTAAAAAGGTGTTACCAGTGAAAGGCTGGCTCTATTTTTTTTTTTTGTCTGTGTGTGTTTTACAGCAGCCCTTCCACATTCTGTCTGCTTGGAGAGCTCTCCCTACCTTTCCCTGAAATTTCAGAAGGTCAATTCAGGAGGTGCAACAGCGAGCATCCAAGGAAGAAATCAAAGGTTCTTAGTCACCTTCCACAAAGCAGTTTTATTTCTAAGCACAGGAACAAGTCAGTTGGTGTTATCGGCCGTGTGAGTTGTGATTATGGGATGTCTCTTATGCTCCTTTAGCCTTTTAAAATCAGTTTTTGCAGAGGGCCGTTTCTTTGATGGAGGTAGGGGAAGTAGCAGCTGCAGGGTTATTCTGGAAGCTCTCAGCAGCAATGGGGTTGCAGGGTCTACCGCCACCAGGGGTCCCCATCAGGACCAGACCTCACTTCCCCAGGTGCCTGCATCTTCCCCACAAAAAGTCTGGGGTTTTGTGGGATGGGGCAGTGTAGTGCTACCACCCTTCATCCAGCTACACAACACCCCTCCAACACAGCTTCGAGTCCTTAAATGCACCGAACACTTTATTAATGCGTAACTAACTTTCATTTAATATTTTGTTACACGTTTAAAGATCTGCCCTACCTTGACTCAGGTGCTCTGGATAAGCCCAATTCGAATGTTTTTTTGTAATGCTTTTACATTACTCCATTCACGAGCAGGTTCAATTGCCTGGTACCATGAGCTAAGAATTGGTGGGGTGCTGCAGCTTCCCAGGAGGCCACTGCACAAGCAGCTCCTGACTGCAGCACAGGTAGTACAGCAAGTAGTAACACTCCTGCTAAACCTGAACACATCCCATACTCACTGCAATTACGTTCACACCTTTATCCACGTGCTGGGAATGCAATTAAGAGCTGTAACTGTCGCTGTGCTACACCTCTGCTGCTGCTGTGGGTGAAGACCCAGCATGGCGGGTAGTAAAACCCTAGGCCAGCATTCAGTGGCAGCAGTTTTTGGAACTGCAGGTAGTGTGGCCAGCCTTCATCCGCTCCCTTCCAGCATTTAAGAGACAACCAAACAGTTCAATGCTTCTTTATTACAGGCAGGTACAAAACTAATTAGTCAAAAAGACCAAAGCCCATGTCATCATCAGATTCCTCTGATTCTTCTTTCTTTTCCTCCTCTTTCTTCTCTTCAGCTAGAAAAGAAGAAATGGTGAGAATTCTTCCATTTGCATCAACTCACAAAAGTCACACGCTAGAAGAGTTAACAAGAAGCAAACCTAGACAATCATAACTTACTAATCATAGAAGGGCCTGGGTTGGAAGGGACCTCAAAGATCATTTAGTTCCAACCCCCTTGCCATAGGCATGGATACCTCCCACTAGATCAGGTTGCTCAGGGCCCCATCCAGCCTGGCCTTGAGCACCTCCAGGGATGGGGCATCCACAGCTCCTCTGGGCAGCCTGTGCCAGGGCCTCACCACCCTGCGTGCAGAATTTTCTTTTAACCTCTAATCTTAATGGCCCAGGAAGAGTGATGTTTCTGCTACCAAGCAAGTGGCACTGTGCCTTCAGAACTCCCATCAAACCCAAGGCTTCACAGAGCAGGCGCACTCCAGCCATCACATCCTGACAACATACAAGGCAGCCTCAGCTCTGAGGTAACCCCAGCCCCACGCGCTAATTCGAAGGATGACTCCAGCCTTATTACTGAGGGTGAGGCATGGTTTTGCTCTCTCCCACCCGCACGCTGACTCCCAAGCTACCAAGAGCATTTCAGCCCAGGGTTTCACCCGGCCGTTTCCAGCCCAGGCAGCCGGACCCAGCACCCCACTTACCCGGGGCAGCCCCGCCGCCCGCAGGCGCAGCCCCGCCCGCAGGAGCAGCCGCAGCCGGAGCCCCGCCGCCAGCTCCCACGTTGCAGATGAGGCTGCCGATGTCGATGTTGGCTAAAGCCTGAGGAGAAAGCACCCGGCACGGCCTCGTTACCGCGGGGCGAGCTTCGCTTCACCCCCCGAGCCCCTTCCCCGCCAACCCCCCCCTTACCTTAGCGAAGAGCCCCGGCCAGAAGGGCTCCACGTTGACTCCGGCCGCCTTGATGAGGGCGTTAATTTTGTCCTCCTGCAACGAGGCCAGCGATGAGGGGACGGCTCCGAGGGAAGGGGGAGAAGGAGGAGGAGGCCACCCCTCGCCGGGCCCCCGCCGCCGCCATGCCGCGGCCGGCCGCCATCTTGTGGCGCCGGGGCCGCGCACTCACCGTGACGGTGACTTCGTCGTCGTGCAGGATGAGGGCGGAGTAGATGCAGGCGAGCTCGGAGACGGAGGCCATGGTGGTGGGGGGCGCGGTGCCAGTCGCCGGGGTGGAACGGCCTTAGCTTCGTGTGAAGGACACAGCACCTTGTGCGGCCAGCGAGGAAAAGACGGCTGCTCCTGAGGGGCGGCTTTATATCAGCGCCCTCAGCCAATCGCAGAGCCGAAAATGGGGACGGGAAGAAGGTGACAGCGCCGCTGGCCAATCGGCGGGCGGGGAGGAGAGGAGCTCCGCCAATCGCGGCGGGGAGGCGGGAGGAGGCGAGGCGGCGGCCATTTCCCGCTGCCCCCTCACGGGGAGGTGCCGCCTGAGCGCGGGCCGGGGCTGAGGGGCCGGCCGCTGCCTTGCACCACGCGGGGTCGCGTTTTGTTACTGTTCTACCCCAAAAATACGGCCACACCTCGTGGGTGGCACCTAGGTGGATGGCACCAGCGGTGCTGGCACCTAGGGTGTCGTTGCTTGGCTAAACGTACGTGTGTAAAAAAATATATATATGTATTAAAATAACGATGTGGAAAAAGCCATTTATGATAAATTCCCACTTCCTAATTTCTAGGTGACTTTGTAAACATAACAAATTCTACCATTTCCCCCCTCTGCTATTTATATGTGATCAACCGATTTCCAGACAAGAGTAAAGTCATTTAAACAACTTTTTTTTTTTTTTTTTTTTCACAATGCTGTTGGTGTTCTGTAAATGAAACTTTTAAAATTAAGCTTGGGCAGAATAATTTAAGGATTTGCGAAAAGACCCGGTATTTAGAATCCTAAAATGACAGCGTTCGATACCAGCAAAGTATGTCTGAGAGCTGCAGTTCTCATGCGAGTCCAATAAAGGGCGATGAAGCTGGTGAAGGGGCTGGAGAACAAGTCTGATGGGGAGTAAGTCTGATGGGGAACACGTCTGGTGGAGAACTGGTCTGGTGGAGAACTGGTCTGATGGAGAACAAGTCTGTTGGGAAGTGGCTGAGGGGCTGGGGCTGTTCAACTTGGAGAAAAGGAGGCTCAGGAGACACCTCAGGGGACATCTCATTGTACTTTACAATGACCTTCAAGGAGGTTGTAGCAAGGTGGGGATTTGGTTGTTCTCCCAAACACCAAGCGATAAGATGAGGGGAGATGGCCTCAAGTTGTGTCCGGAGAGGTTTAGGTTCAGTATTAGGAGAAATTTCTATACCGAACGGCTTGTGTGGTGCTGAAATAGGCTGCCCAGGGCAGTGGTTGAGTCCCCATCCCTGGAGGTCTTCAAGAGACCTGAAGATGTAGAACTCAGTAGCACGGTTTAGTGGTGGACTTGTCAGTGCTAGGTTAAAGGTTGGACCAGATGATCTTAGAGGGCTTTTCCAACCTGAGGGATTCTCTGATTCTAATGCTTCTCCACAAAAATCAGAGGACTGATGAGACCATTACAAGTAAAAACTGAGGCACACAAGAGGGACCTCTTGTATCCGTCCCTTCCTCACAATTCGAAAGATCTCTAAGTTTCACTGGATGAGGATCAGACTACTTACTGCTGGAGACGATGAATGCAGTGTTGCAGCACTTAACTTGCAGGTTTTTAACCTTGGTAGTGGTGGTACCAGTTCTGACTTTAAACACTTAAACTTCTTGTACTTGGCGGAGGGCACAGAGGAATCTCTGTAAGTGCCAGGTGCTTGAGGATGGGATTTCATGAAGGCCCAGCAGAGCAGGGGCAGTTCTGCTTGCCTCATCCATCCCTCATGCCAGTGCTGCCACGGCCTCCTCTGCGGAAGCTTTCAGAGCTGTGTGGCTACATCTGCAAAGATCTGCCCGAAAACTAGCAACATGGACCGAAAATTTTAATTTTCAGGCAAATGAACTCACAGATCTAGTTTAGAAGGAAGTTCATGTATAGGCTATAGCTATGCTCAAAATATCTGGAAGCAGAAACTGGAGTTTGCTTAAGGGCATTGGAATCTCCGAGTAACTCCTTTTTATCAGCAATAGCACCTCTGGAAATGTACAGCTTGTGAAAAGGCTAAAAAAAAACTTGTAGGACACCCAAGCTAATCAAGTAAGAAATATTCCTCCTAAGTAGATCCCAGATTACATTCATGTATGTGGAGGAAGGAACTGAGGAGTGACTTGCTGAAGCAGATGGAAGCAAGGGGAATTATCAATTGCCAGTGCAGGAGGACCACCATTAGCCTTTATTAGAACAGCCCACATGAAGATAGCTAAATAGCTCAGATTATACTTCATGGCTAAAGACACTGCCAGCTAAGAAACCTAATAATGTTAGATTCAGCATCTGAAATGTGCCTGCTCCACTGAAAACATCCTGCATTGAATAGAAAGTAACTTATTGTACAGGATTTAAATAGTGACGATAAATCTTTGCTGTCTTCAGGCTGTAGAGAAAAATCTAGCTTCACTGAACTTGCAGGTTGTGTGTTCAAGGGTTTCTTGTTGGCAATGATCCACACGTTTCGTGATGTTGTACTGAAATTGAATACATTTGTTTGGGGACAGGAGTCTCTATTGCTTGTGCATAAGAAGACAGGTGAATGACAGGGGACAGTTTTTTCTATCCTGTTTTAGTGGTGAAGGTCCAAGTGGAAATTTGAGCGGACCCTATAGGAGAGAACAGGGACGTAGGTAACAGTTCTTAAGCGAAAATGATTTAAAAATGAAGATGCATTGTTTAAAAATAAAATATTATGACCTGAAATTTAAACGTGACTTTCACATAAGCTTAGGTTTTGGTTGATAAAGACATTAATTAGAGGAGATTTGCCTGCATCCTTGCTTCATGGCTGTCTTGCTGCATCTATTGAGTGACACTGATGTGGCTGATCTGTAGGGGCTCAGAATAAAGTTATGATGCCAACAAATCGCTGTGTAATAGGAAAGAACAGTGTTGCTGCTCCCCAAAGCTTTTTGAAGCCTAGCTATCCAGTCAGCATTGCCAGTTAACAAAGCTCCATTCCAAGGCGGACCGAGGGATAAAGTCTAGGATAAAGTCTGTGTGCTTTTCACCTCTGAGCCGGTTAACTGTCCATGCTTCATACAACCTATTTAATATTTCATCATCCTCTTGGAGCAGAATAACTTCCCTTAGAGATGGCTCTGTAGAAAATATATCGGGGTGTTTAAAAAAATAAATAAAAAATGGAAAGTATGTATGCTTCTGCGTAGTCTACAGTTCTAGGATCCTGAATTACTTCCAGAGTGATGAGTTACTAGGGCTTGCTCCAGAAAGACAATGCTCTGATGTAGGGTGATAATACAAGTGTGCTGATAAAGTGTTCACCAGATAGCACAGGAGTGTCTTCACGATAAGCAAAGCAAAGAGGTTGGGTGTGAAAATTTCCCAAGGTGGGTGTTTTACACGTGGAGGATGGTAAAGGGCAGCAGCAGAGATTTGACTGAATGCACTTGAGCTCTACTTACCAGCCAGGAAAGGAAAACATCAGGAAGGAGGGGATGAACTTGTTTCAACATGCGCTGTCGCAACTGATATATATTTATGTGTGCATATATATGTATGTATATATATATGTATACATACACACACCATTTAAAGATTTAGAGATTGCTGGCAGCGCTAACACTGGTAGTTTTAAATTTAAAACAGAACTTTAATACTAATATTAAGTAAGAAAACACTGTGCTAATAATTCTCACAATTGTAACCACTACAGATCAATTCTTGTACTTTATCAGTCGTTATTGCTACATATACAAAGGGTTCAGTCCTTAACACTTCTTCCTAAATTATATGTGTGTACACAATACTACAGAGCTGGCGCTGTAGAGTAAAGCATGACTTTGGGTATTGATAGTCATCAAGGTGGCCAAACTCAAGAAGTCTTCACCAAGGAGACCTGAATCACACATTTCTTTCTCTTTCCCTGACCTTGCTTAACTGTTTTGTTGTTTTTAACCTTCCTGAGCTGATCCTTCCTGTATTAAACAGCCTTTTTCCAGCTCTCAAGTTGCACTTTTTCGATAATTAGTAGTTGACCACAAGTTTGGGGAGGGACTCTTTGTCAGGGAGTGTAATGACAGGGTCAAGGGGGAATGGCTTTAAACTAAAAGGGGGCAGGTTTAGATTAGATATAAGGAAGAAATTCTTCACTCAGAGGGTGGTGAGGCCGTGGCACAGGCTGTCCAGAGAAGCTGTGGATGCCCCATCCCTGGAGGTGCTCAAGGCCAGGCTGGAGGAGCCTTGGGCAACCTGGGCTGGTGGGAGGTGTCCCTGCCCATGGCAGGGGGTTGGGACTGGATGGGCTTTAAGGTCCCTTCCAACCCAACCCATTCTCTGATTCTGTGAAGTTAGTAATGATTTGGGGGCCTCTTCTTTCAAGGCCTTTCCCATTATCCCACATTCAAACCTCACATAGCGTGACACCTGGTACCAAGTTCCAGTTCACACGGCAAGCTCTCGCACAAGTTGCACAGGTCTGACAAATTAGGGTCAGGGCCTCCGGCCTGTTAGTGTTGCGGGACAGCAGTGTTTTCATCGGGCATTGGGTACGGAATTTCTATATAGTTATGCTATAGTGGTATGCTTATGTTTGGGGTCAGAAGAAGCTAGCAGTAAAGTCAGCACAGTGATTGTTGTGAGGTTCTAGAAAACTGCATTATATTGTGAATCGACACCGGGGAAGCAAGAATAAGAAGTGTAAAATGGCAAAGTCTTATATCTGTGTCTTGAAGGCAGTGTTTTACAACACGAAATAATACATGAGCTGGCCGCTCAGCCAGGTGTACGTCCTGCAGGTAGGGAAGTCATCTGCAAGAAGGAGAAAAGAGATGACTGCTTGCCTGAAAGCAAACAAACAAAAACCAAACCAAACAATAAACAAACACAATTCCCTGAGCCACCGAATAGGCTTGGGAGATGCTGTAGCTGCCTAAAGGCAATCCCTGTGTCACGGTGAGAGGTCCTAAAAGCAGATGAGCCCTTTTAGGTTGTCCTTCTTACCGCAGTCCACTTTAATCTCTCTACAGTTCCCTTTCTTTCCCTAGTAGAAGTTCATTATTGTTTTCTACTTTAAGCTGTTCAAACAATCCAAGTTGTTCACTGGCCCTGGGAGGATCCTCATTTGGCTCGACATGCCTCTATCTCCTGGTTTTAGCAATTAGCCACACCAGTGAAGTTCAGGTTGTTTACCATCACGCCAACACCTTTACCCAAAGGGCCGAAGGCTTTCCGCTCTTGAGAGAGGGAAGGAGCTGGCAGTTAATTGGGGTGCCCTGTGTTTGTTGAGGCACATCTGGGTGCTGTTAACCAGGACAAGTTATCCCCCCCCCAACTGTTTTCCAGTGGTGGTACCAGCTTTTCCTCTGTATGGTATGATTTTAATTTTACAGTTGCACTTACTGGGCTATAATGACACTAAGTCCATGGCTTTTATTATTATTGTTGTTGTTATTATTAATATTATTATTTTATTTTGAGGGTAGGAGTGGATTTGACAAAGCAACTATTCACCATTAAATTGTCTTCTCCAACTTTGTTCATTAATAGTATCAGTACAGTTATCTGCTTTTCTTATCCTCTTTTTGGAAACAACTTGTTCCTTAGCTGATTTTTTTTTTTGTGTGTGTTTTACCCTTTCTCATAACTGGGTTCAAACCGAAGAAATATTTCCAGGCCTGAGTCCATGGCTATAGTGGGAAGTCCAGCTGAGAAACCTGCCTGGACAGGATGCTCGTTTGGGCTCACAACAAGAACAAAACTCTACTGCTACTTGCAGTGGTAATAATCAGCACACAGCACATCCCCAATAGGTGGTGCTGCATCTTTTTGATAGTTTTTAATTGCTGTAGTGTTTGCTCTGATCACTTACAAAAGTAAGTCCTTCTTGAGTCCTTCTTCACTTTTTTTTCTGATCTCACTGTATATTTTTATTATGTAAAGCAAAATATATATATTATTATGAAAAGGACATAGAGTATATGAAAATCTAGTGCGCACACTCCAGAATAACAGCTTCAAGTCAGGCCAGGTGAGAGCTGGAATAATGTAAGCTTGAATTCCCTCAGTCAAGAATCAAATTTACATCTTTCTTCTCCGAGTAAATTTCTTTGCCATTTTATCATTCTTATAAATGACTAACAGAAATTATAAACTGGTTTTTAAATTAATTTAGTTTAAAAAGAGAAGGGTTGTGCTTAGTGAGATCGAAATATGTTCTCTCATCAAAAGAAAAGCCATATGTTCTGCCACTAGCTTATTTGTATGTAAAATATTTACCCCCAATTACTTCTGTTTATATAAATGATTCTTAAAAGCCATTCATAAATATTATCTTCAAAAAATATTAGAAAATGCAGTTTTTCCAAAACCAGTATTTCCTTCCTTGGGAGATACCAGTTCTAGGAAATTTCAGCTTGAAATCTAGCAGTTATGATAGGGTATTCTGTGCAACAGCCAGTCAATTTTTCCTCTAAAGAAACCTGATTTTGAGCATTTCAGCAATTCTTAATGATACTTTGTAATCGTTAATACAGTTTATTAAGAGCATGTTGAAAAGAACGCTTTTATAGAGCTTTCAGACCAATATGACCGCAAATCTTTTCAAAAATAGAGGGGTTTTTGTGTGTAAGGGGGAGTGAGAGGGTTGGTTTTGGTTTTGCTTTTTTGGGGGATGGGTTTGAAATTGCCCAGTAAAACATAATTAGGTTTCACTGTGCTCCAAAACATCATTTGTCAGTGACAGAAAGCATTAGAAGTAATGCAAGTGACGTGGACCAACCTGTGTGTGCCCTGTTACTACAAGAACAGGGGCAGACCAGAGCTGTAACTCTCCTCTCCTCAGTAACCCAGAAATCTTGCTGAGAGTGTACAGTAGCATGAAAACAGCCTGCAGGAACACCAGGACTCCTACATGAAAAAAAAAAAAAAAGAGTGTTTAAATAAAGCTATTTAACTGATTTACTATTTAACTGGTTGTGCAAGTCGGCAGTCATGTATACACAGCGATAAGCCCTCTTGCTTATGAAGTTCTAAACCCACAAAAATCAGCTCAAAATCAATACAAGTATATTGCACTCTAGCCTGTTCCAGATATTAATTGCTGTTCTCCGGCTCTATATTTTCCAGAGAATTTCTGAAATCAATTGCAGAGTGTTCTTCAGAACCCAAAAGTAGCATGGGATATGTCTTTACTGTCTTGTGAAACCTCCCCTAAACGTCAGCTACCTTCTGTTGCTTGGGAGCTTGTTAATTTCCAACTGATTGCTGAGTACCAAAATGAACTCTCTTTTTTTTCTTCTTTGGCAGCTGGGTGAGGTATCAGATGAAGTTTCATGTCGGCACATCCTTTCAGCATGCAAGCTTCAATGACTGTTGTTTTCAGTCCGGTATTTCACAAGCAGGATGATGTGGAAAGGTGAGATGGGATTATCTGTGTTTATGTATCCAACAGTCAGTCCGTTTGTTTTTTGTCCACCTACAGGACAGAGATGGTTCTTTCCTGGAAGTCTGGATTGAACTCATTCCACATGCCTACCAACACGAGGAGCTCTTCCTTCAGGTGGAAAAATATAACACAGTAATCACTGCTCCTGTCCTGTTCCTGTTCACGCTGCCAGCTCCGAACTCGTGAATGTCCTGATGGAGGAAAGCCTCAGTGCTAGTCAGGGTGACCAGATTAGACAAGAATAAATTACCAAAGCCTTTCGCAAATGTGTTGTGGGTTTTGGTGGTGGTGGTGGCTTTTAGGAAACCTATGCATGGATTATTTGTTCTCCCCCACCAGCAGTTGTGTTTGGAGTTATAATTAGGCAGAGCTATTCCACTATATCCTGCAGTGGGGGGCTCCGAGGTCCTGTTTACCAAATCCTCTTAACCCGACATATAGCCCTCTTAACCTAAAATCTGTGTGTTGTGTGCTAGAATTTTTGTAACATGAGAGCTGTTTCTCACAAAATACCTTTAAGTGCAGTCTTATGACTGAAATGTTTATGTTATCATTTTTGACTGAAGTATATAAGCTTTGCCAATTTTTTTAAGTACTAATGGACCTGGTATTAAAATGCTCGACATGCTATTAGTGATGTATGTTAACTACCACATCACATCAGGTGCCAGGGATTAAAAGTCACAGATTTTGAAATGCCTTCATTACTTGTGGTGATGGCTTATTTTCGTCTTGTATTCCTTCTATAGCAAACATAAGCCATGTTATTTCTCTTGCTAGAACAGTAAACAAACTGCTCATATGATGGTAGCCCTACTACATTTTTTCCCCTGGCTCTTTCACGTGTAATTTTTAAACCTGAGTAGGCAATGGTAGGTGCCAAGACAGGCATGTAGCTACATTGTTCAGCCGGTGCTGGTGTGAGGCAGTAAATCTAGACTTAGCTGGGTGAGATGAGGTGGTGGGTACTGGATGCTAACTTCTCCATGATCACCACTTTCAGTAGACTTTTCTAGAAACCTATCTGTATATTTTTATGTTCTCTTGTACTTAAATGCAGAAGGTCTAACAGGCACGGAGCTATGCATAATGTTAGCAGGAGTTATCCTCCTAATCAGATTGAAGAGATTGATTTAAATATAGTATCAAAAACTCAGATGCTGATATAGGGACTGCATGATTTCCCACTGTCACCTCAGCATTTAGTACTGTCTGATACAGCAGAAAGGCCAAAGTCGCCTCGGATAACTCCCTTCTGAGTCTGGTTTGGGGGGATTTTGTTTCCTGTTTTCAGCCTCACCTAACCTTATTTAGCATAAACCAATAAATTGTGGGTGTTTGTGCAAAAATATTACCAAATGCTCTTCACAGAGGGGACGGCAGCAACCCCTTTGCCAGCTCCCTTGGCAGACCATCTTCAAAGTCTCTCTTTACAATTGTGCTCCAGCCACTTGGCTTTTCTCTAGAAATAAATTTTACCCGTAATTTTGTCCTTTAATTGTCCATAGTTGCTGGTAAATCTTAACTTTCCAGCAACATGAGGAGCCTGGAATGAAGACAAATCCAAAATCACTGCAGTGGAAACTAGTGGTGACAAGGTTTTCAGGAACAGTACACTTGCAGTGAGAGATGAGCAGTTAATAGCAACCCCTGAATATCTACCTACAAGTATGACCCAAAGGGGAGCGTAAACATCTAGCTGATGTAAATTTGGAATAGCTAAATGCTTCTATTATCACTTCAAATACAAACTGATGAAGGAGGATATTAAATGGTTTGAATAACTATACCAAGCAGTACGTTCACCGTGTCCCCTAGCACATAAAATTAACTGAAGGAATTTAGTTGACTTTGAAGGGGCTTGACTGTTCTGGGATGAGATTTTTTTAAAAAAGTTATCCACATTTAAATGGCGCCGCTGGAGGAAAGTATGGATCATAGCTGATGTAATTAATGTTTTCTGGTGGAAGTGAGATCATGCTTTAACTCAGTCTCCTTAGCAGGTTTGCTTTTTTTTTATTTTTTCCTATTTTCCCCTCCTGAAAGGAAGAAGAACCAATGAGGTAATTACCAAGGGATGAAAACTCCTCCAGGAATCATCACAGATCATCTCCTGGGCCTCAGTACGTCACGCTGACCAATATTATGCCTCTTTCACACGATGGCAATTGCTAATTCGCGTTCTCCTGTACCAAACCTCATATACATATGGCCAGGAATTATCTCATTGTGCAAGACAGTAAGGTACCACAACACAGCTGGGATTCCTAGATGGGACAAAAAGTGGATGTGGCATGGAGGTGTGAGGGAAGCGAGGTGACTGATCTGAGGTTTTCACAGCAGAGAGGGAGCCTGAAGTACTTTGCATTTTCCAAAGCCCTCTAGCAGCCACCCTACACTTTATTTTAGCACAACTGACGATACCACACCTGCCTAAGCCAGAAGCTGAGGCAAAACACCCTTTTGTTTCACCTCAGCGGCTCGCTCCGAGCCTTAGAAACGCTTCTCCTACAAACGCTCCGCGCCTGCTCGGCCACACCGGCAAGCGAAGAGCAAAGCCTGGCGGCATGGCTGAGGAAGAAATTCGTCAGGGGGGAGGAAGAGGAGGAGGAAGAGGAGGAGGAGGAAGGGAATCGGCGGCCATTGGCGGCACGCAGCCGGCCCCAGAGCCGGGCCGCGGGGCCCCTCAGGCGGCGCCCGCCCCGCTTCCCGCTCGCCGCGGGGGCTGAGGGAGGGAGGCGGGCGGCAGGCGGGGCGCCCCTTCCCCGTGACCCCACGGCTCCTCCCTTCTCCCCGCTCCTCAGGGCCGCCGAGTAACCTGGTTTTAACGTGGGCCCTCCTCCTTTTTTTTTTTTTTTTCCCCTTTTCTTTTCCTCCTCCCTTTCCCCCCACCCTCTCCTCCAGCGTTAACCGCGGCTCGGGCTGCTCCCTCCCTCCCTTTCCCTCCCCTCGGAGCCGCCGAGCCGCCTCGCACGGAGACATGTACCCGGGAGCCACCTCCGCCGGACCCGGTGAGGCTCCGACCGCTTTCGCCTCCCTCTTGGGGCTTTCTGGGGCTTTCGGCTCGGGCTCGGTGCGTGCCTGAGGGACGGGGTCGAAGGGGAAGGAGGGGACGGCTGAGGGGAGGCGACCGCCGGCGCACGAGGCGCCCTCAGGCGCTTCCTCCCTCCTTCATTTTTTTACCCCCGACGGGGCCGTTTCGGGGGCTTTAGGCCCGGTTGGAGCCTCTGAGGCCGCGGGGAAGGAAGGGGCAAAGCCTCGGTGCGTGTCCTGAGGCCCCCGGAGGGGAGGCTCGGCCCCCCCCCGCCCTCCCTTCCCGGCCGCCGTGAGGCGAGGGGGCGGCGGGGAGCCCCCCGGCTCGGCCCCGGGGTCGTTCCCCGGGGCTGGGTGAGCTCCGTGCCGCCTTCCTTCCCCCTCCAGGCCGGCTGTGCTGCCAGCTCAGCCTCCTGCTGGCAGCTCTGGGGTCTCCATTTCCTTCCCTCCCCGCTCCCGGCAGCGGGCCGCATCTTCCTGGCCTGCCCCGGGCTGAAGGAGGTCGGGGGGCGCCAGCTTGTCATGGGGCCCTGCCTCATTTTTGGGTTTTTAGGTGTTGGTGAAACCTGCCCAGACCCTACCCAGGCACCAGGTAGGGCTGGAAGAGGTTATTGGCTTCCTTAGGTGTCCTCAGGCTCCGTCGTGTAATGAGTGCTGTGAGCTGGAAGATGAATGCGGGCAGAAGAAAGGTTGCCAACTGCCTCAAGGACCCCCGATATTATTTAAGAGAAATACATTAATATCGTTGAAGTGTGTATTGTTACTATAGGACAATGCTTTTTTGAGTCTGGGCTGTTTCTGTGAGGCAGTTTCTATTTTAATGTAGGAACTACAGTGTTTGGATGGCTGGTGCCTCATAGTTGTTGGTTTTTTTTTTTTCTTTTTCCTAGAAAAGTTTCAGAACAAGTCGAACTTCCTGTATTTTAATTTACTGTTCCTAACAGCTTTGCATAACATCTCTCTCCCTTATTGTCGAATTCCTTAGCGAGGAACAGCACAGTGAAGTACGGGACCTGTAGCTGAGATGTCTGTCCTGCTTCCCATGGACTGTAAGAGCGTTCCCATCCTGGGACCCGCGGCTGGGGGCTGGCTTCTTTTTTCTTTGATTTCCCCTTGAGGGGACGAGAATCAAGAAGGACAGCCAGCAGGATTGCTGCCGTGTTAGGAAAAGCAGAGGAGCTGTACTTCTTGCTTTTCTCCCTACGGTGCTGAAGGCCTTTACTAGAAGCCCTGGGGAGATAGGGCTCTGCAGCTGAGTGGGGTTCAAGGCTTTGGCTTTCGCACGCTTCAGTACCAATAACTGTGGGTAAATACTGATTTAATCATTTCCTTTGCTTCTGGCGTCAGGTTCTCTGGTTTCCACGTTCGGTGTGCAGGTATTCGTGGAGCTCAGACTGTGCTGTTGTTGCTAAGGCTGCTCACCTCCTGTGAATACACCTTGTTCAAAATTGGAGAGCCAGATTATTGAAAATATTGCCAGTGTACGGATTGAGAGTAGTTTCACGTATGTGGGGGGTGATTGCTGGAGGTGACTTAGAAATTAAACTGATACTCCCATCTTAAATAAAAGGTGCGGCATTGAAGAGGCTTCCAGGGTGGAAGCTTTTTGTAGCTGCGCTCCGTAGAAGTTCCCTAGGCCTCCGACCCTAAATGTTGGGGGGAACAGGGGGAGCTTGGTGTGCCGCCTCCGAGAGGAGCCGTGCGGAGGGTGGAGCGGCGCGCAGGCACCGCGGCCAGGCTCCGTGATAAGATGGGAACTCGAAGGTACATCGGAACCGATAAGCTGCGTATTTGCTACCCTGGGCCAACGGCCTGCCATGTTTTTGAGAAAATGCTGCCCTTTTGGTGAACTTTGCCCATTATAATATAATGGTATGGAAACACACCTCCGTCCTAAAAGCTACGTGTATCCAAGGTGTAACCATGCATCGCTGAGCTTGTGCTTTAAGTTCTTCTGGTCTATGCCTTTAAAAGCAAAGCGGGAACGTTTCACACCAACTGTAACAAAGGTTTGTGTGCCTAGAGTCAGTCTATCTCCACGTAAAGGTAAAAAATGATAAAAATTAGCTTAAGGGAGAGAGGATGTTGGGGGAGATACCATCATGTAAGGGAAGATGCCTTCTGATGAATTGGGCATCACTCCCAATTGCTTTAACCTTTAACACAAGGAGGTGGAAGTCCCTCTAACCTCCTTCCCTTGCTCTCTGACCCTCCTGCTCTCCCTTTCACTCAGAGTGATCTTTCCCCAGCACCAGATTCGGTGTGTAAGGGTGTTTTCCCCGCAGCAGAAGATCCCTTTCTGAGCCCAGGGCTTTTGATACCACAAACACCACGCTTTTACCGAGTCCCAGGTTGCTGTTCCCCTCCAGACATCGCCGCTGTGTCTCGGGCTCCTGCTCCCTCCCACCAAGCTCATCTTCTGCCTTGTTTACTTCCGAGTTTATCTCGGAGGCTCAGCCCTTTCCCCCGTGCGGAGCTGGGCAGCAGCAGTGCTTGTCCTGGGGTACGAGCTGCGAGTTGTTCTCCACGCCGTGACGTTTTCTGCTTCCTTCCTGTGACCCCATCCCCAGCCGGGCTTCCAGCAGTCCCAAATATCTTCCCGCTCCCCATCGAACGGTCCGGCAGGGCATTTGGTTAGCGTTTTATCCTTTTAAGAGAGCGGCGAAGCAGTGTGGAAAAGGGGACCGTCCGCGGGACGCTCGGCCGCCTTGCGCAAGGTGTTTGGTGCGGTCTGCTGCCGCCAGTGAAAGTTCCCTTCCACGCGCCCGGCTGCTACCTGAGCACATGCTGAGATCCGGTTCAGAGGGATGAGCAAGAGCTGCGGTTTGCAAACGTGCGCCGAGACGCAGCTGCCGCGAGCGCGCGAGAGCTCCAGCCCCTACATGTCTGTCAGCACATCCTCGACGCCGCGTAAAATGCTCCATTCATGCGCCTCCTGACTTGGGTCTTGCTGCTGGTTGCTTCGCTCCAGCCCGTGGATACATCCGAGCTACTTTACTCCTCCGGCTCCCCCTTGCCAAAACTGGCGGCCGCCGCCAGCCCTGTTCCGTCGCGTTGGCCCCCCGCCAGCGAGCTGGCTCGATTTGCCCAGGGTTTGCTATTTTCATCTGAATTCTTTCTTCCTTTCTTTTTTTTTTCCTGGAAAGGGTAGAAAGCAAGTTAGGAGGCCGTATCTGACTGATTTCACAAAATTGCTGCTGAACATGGAAACTTTGTTCGAACACACTGTTATGTCGGGGGGAAGACACTTTTAGTACCGGAGCGGGACTTCGTAAAATCACTTCTGCCGTGTTTAGCAAAGCTGTGATCCCTGTTCCTTTTCCCCGGGTACTGACTTCTTGGCTTAGCGTTTAATTTGCTGCATTTTTCAATCCCTACGCTTTTTTGCCTTCAAGAAACTATTAAGAGTAAGAAATGTGAATGTATGGCTGAGATTTTTGCTTTGCTCGTTTTAACACAGGAAGCGTACATCTTGTGTTATCTTTTCCAGGCTGGAAAAATGTAGAAGTGGCATAAAAAGAAAACGTTTGGGGCTGGAAGGGACCCTTAAAGATCGTGTAGTCCAACCCCTCTGCCTTGGGCAGGGTCATCATAATAAAAACTCTGTCCTTATATCAATTCGGCTTGAAGAAGTGATTAAAACTTACGTAAACTTCTGTAACTCCCCCTGCAGAGCATTTCTCTGTTTCTGATTTCTCACCTTGGCATGCTGTAGGTTCCTTTCTGAGCCTTTGAAAGGGCGTTTGATTTTTGTCTGCTACCTGAAGGCGTAATTTGTTGTCGAAGCAGCAGTTGTCTGAAAAACTGACTTTGTAAAGGGGGTTTTGGTTTCTGTGTGAAACGCAGGCTTTGTTTCTTGTGCTAGAAAAAAATTGGAGTTCTCTGTATCGAACCGGCGAAACTAAGGCTATTTTCTCAGTCGCTGTTTGGCTGAAAGTTCCCTCTTTAAAAGTTGTTAATAGACTTTTGAAACTCTTAAATCTTTCTTGAGTTTCAACGTGTGTGTGTGCTCGTTTTTAGCCCCCATATATTTTCCTGTTGATATGCCACGGTTGCGTATTCTCTCTCTTCAGTCCTAAAACGTGCAGGGAAGGGTGTGCTGCTGCTGCACATCAGGTGCTGGAAATGGCAGCACCTTCATCTTGTGGATCTGAACTCCACCTGCGTCCTCCCAGCGTATGCCCTGAGGGCAGCAAGAACGCCCGGCACCTCCTGTCGCTGCTCTTTGCGTTTTGGAAAGGTTTTTTGTGTCCCGGGCCTGCTCCGAATGTGCCAGCTCGGCTGGTGGCACGGAGCTGTGTGGTTTCTTCGGCTTCATTTTAGACAGCTGTGTTGAAATCCATCGTAAGCTGCCGTACATAAAAGAGGAAATAGTTTCATGTGCACCTTCAGCTCTCCCTTTTCGCATGAGAGTTTTTCTTTAAGCTTAAATTCCTCTCATCAACTTTACCCATAAAACACAGTGAGTTTTTTTTCAGGAGCAGCGTCTCCACGGCCGGGGTGTCTTCCTAAAGACGACTCCTTACTGTGTTGGCTGAGCCTGCTGCGTAATCGTAAGGTATCTTAAAGATGAGGCAGTGATTAGGTGCAAAGACAAGTGATGAATGGAACCTCCTCCTTTTCCTTTGCGAGCCAAAGTACACACAAGATTCACGCTGTGGAAAGTGGAAGTTGTTTTTCAGCAGCGGTTCTCTCATTGGCTGCGCGGAAGCGTGGGGTTTAGTACGTACATTTTTCCTCCCTCTTGAAATATTTCGTTTTGGCAAAAACGTCTCGTACTCGACTCCTCGGTGGTGTGTTGTAGCGCTCGCAGAAGGCCGTGCGGGACATCCAAACCTCCTCGCCTTCCAGGAAAGTCCCGCTGGCACGTGTCGTGCTGCGCTGCTGCCTCCAGGCTCGGCCCCTCCAGAACGGCTGCGAGTCACGTTCCCAAACGCCCGAGAGTGAGTTTGGGTTTCTAAATCCTACTAAATCAGGTTACCATATGACTGTCTGTCCTTCTTCTCTCTTCAAACAGCCTAGGAGGGAATGTCCGTTCCCAAAAGCAGCCCTCCTGAGTTCTTCTGGCCCCCCAAAAATTGCGGGCATCGGGCCGATGCGTGCAGTAAACGTCTCCGTGTTAAACTGGCGTCGCGAACGGCCGCGCTTCTTGCTAATTAGCAACTTTGCCTGCGTAATGAGAGTCATCCCTGGGTGAGCTAAGCATGTGCCGACAAATAGCTGTACGAAGCTTGCGAGACCTGTCAAAAAGGGTGTCGTGGGTTATTGCCTGCCTTACCGCAGGTCTTAGCGGAGCGCTTGGTTGTATTTTTGGTGGTGGAGTTTGTAGCGTTCAAACTACCAGAAAACGCTGCTGACTCTTAAATTTGATCTCTGGCTTCAGCGGCGATCGAGAGAAGTCAGCCCTGAGTAGCTTACTGTTGGTAAGTTAAGAAAAAAAGTAGCTGCTGGGAAATATTTAATATGTTTAACTGTAGCGTCAGCGGGTAGGGATCCGCTGCGTGCATTATCGACTGAATTTCCCTTACTGCCCTGCATCCTTTCTGATGCGCACACAGAGCAGCCAGCTGCTACGAGGAGCCCTGTCCTGTTGACTGGGGAAGTACTGCGCTTTTTAACTTAACGCAAGGTGGTTTTTTTTCTTTTCCCATTTATGTTAATACCCAGAGACGGACTGAAACGTTTCCTTGTCGCCTTTACGCCCTCAAGATTAGGAGGGTAAAAGACAAATCCGAGTAGCGCTGTCCCCAGGTACGTCACACCAGTCCAGCCTTTCCCAAATCTTACACCAGAGCTGTAACTTGTTAGCGTGATAATTTTTTAGTAGCCGTTTCTAAGAAGCAGAGCTCTGAAGAGACCTTTCAGAACCGTTCAGGAAGTGTTGCCGTGACCCCGAGGCAGAGCTGATGCCCCTATTTCTGTATACTCACGGCTGTTTTGGTAGGCGGTGCCTTGCAGCGCTCAGTGAGCCTCAGAGGTTCAGAAGAGGCTCAGAATAAAGTCCTCGTGCGAGCATTTTTACGGGTTTGCGTGGTCTCTGGTTTCTTTGCATTAAGGAAAAGGGCTTCTCGTAGATACCCTCACAGCGTTGCTGCAGCTGAGAAGCCAAGCGCTACCCGGTGACCGTGTGCTTTTTTTTTTGTTAACTGGGGGACTTCACAAAATGACGCAGCCAAGGCAGAAGCAAACCATCGGCTCGGTGTGGCGATGACATAATTAAGTCCCTCATTAAGTTGGCTTTTTTTCCCCCCCCCTCTCTCTGCTGCCGTTAGTGCTGTCTTTCGGATTCAGTTCTCGTTGAGCTTTCCACAGAGCTGCCAAATCTTGGTCGCGTTTGGGTTGTGAAAGTGATTTTTAACCGCAGTGCCGGCGAGAGCAGTTCGTTCTCTCCCCTTGCCGTTTGCTTCTCCTTTTCCGTTTTCGCCAGCGCTTCTCGGCCGCGTTTCGTCTCCGCTGCAGCTTTTAGTCGTCTTTCAGCCTTCGCCAAACGGGCACCCGAGAAACAGAGCTCCTCGTTGCTCAAAGCAGATGTAAAAGCTGCCCGGGTGCAAGCCAGTAAGTTTACCTCCACCTCAAATTAATCCCGCGGTGCTGTGGAAGGAAACGGTCGTGCTGGCGTGGGAGGCTGCGCGGGGCACCGCGGGGCAAGCCGATCCGAACTGAAACCAAGGCTCCCTCGTTCGTTGCCTCCACCTCCTGCCTCGGGAAGTCCTTCCTGCTCCGCTCCTCTCCAGGAACGTGCGTGATGACGCAGCCTTTGGGACCCCGGGCGGGCTGAGCAGCTCGGCCCCGCAGAGCTTTCTGTCCTAGCAGGGCTTTTTTTTTGTGCGGCTCGTTAACGCGAGAAAACAACGAAACCTGGATTTTAATTTAGCACTAGGAAGCGTGCGGACGGGCCGATTTTGATTTATTTAAAACA
The DNA here is from genome assembly GCF_964034855.1 of Anser brachyrhynchus. Taxonomy (NCBI): domain Eukaryota; kingdom Metazoa; phylum Chordata; class Aves; order Anseriformes; family Anatidae; genus Anser; species Anser brachyrhynchus. The sequence continues at coordinate 157,234,579 of NC_137695.1, read as the reverse complement.
AGCCGATTTCAGAAGAATTCCCAAGAAGGGAGGTTTCACTGGCTTAGCTGGATCGATCTAAGAATTGTTTGAAGTTAAACTTGTCATGTAGATGAACGAGGCTTTAAAATGTAATTATTTCTGGGGCCTTGTTGTGCACCTTTTGAAACTCGTTTAGCAAGCGTTTGCTATTAAAGGACAGGCGTCTGTTCGTGCAGAGGGTAAATTCCTAGCTAAATGTTTGGGTTCTTGGCTTCGCTTATCCTTCGATAATGAACTTATTTCATTGTCCTTTCATGCGACCGGGGGATTGCAGTGAACGCCCCCTTTTTTGCTGTTTTTTTTTTTTAATATTTTTGTCTGTTGGTTGTCCTCTCCTGCCCCATCATACTCCTCCATCGTTTCTGAAATCTTCATTTGCTCCCATGTGGAGGACGAGTCTGAGGATGTAGGAAGAGCAGGGGGTCTCTTGTTTGTGTGATTTGTGATTTATTTTTTTAACTGCTGGTGAAATAAGGAGGTTTCTCAAACAATAGGATGTCTCACCTTCAGCTCTTCGGGCTTGCTAGCTTCCTCAGTAGTAATAGCAATGAGACATAGGGTTAAAAAAAAATCAACCAAACCCACCAGCCCTCCAAACCCCGAACAAAACAAAAATAGACTTGAAGACGCTCGGATGCAGGTAGGAGAGCCAAGACGGAATGGATGTCGTGGTGAACCAAACGCATTTCTTTTGGAGAATTGTTTCGTCCTTTAATGCAGGGCCGCTCAGGAACGTTTGTACCGATTCAGGCGGGACAAGGGCGTGTGCCTCGGAAAGTGAGAGCTTCGCTCACGAGGAGGAAACTTCAAACGGAGTTCCCACTGGGGCGGGGAAGTTGGAGCTTGGTTGTTTGGATTTTGCTGTGTGATTAGAATACGGTAGTGGTATTTTTTTTTTTCCCCAACTGTTTCTAATTTGCAAATCCCTGGTAATGTAAAATTTCAGTGGAGGTGTCGGCCTCCTTGTAGCACTTGTACTTACACCTTTTCCTTTTTAGCTTCTACGCTTTTTTTTACATTTACAGAATCCTTAGAAGAGAAGGACAGCCCCCAAATGGAAATGTATAGGAAATTCCTATAGGAAACTTATAGGAAATTTATAAATATATATTTATAAATATATATATATTTATAATTTATAGGACTGAGTGCGATGTTGAGTAAGGTTTTACTAGTGACACTGCGGGAGAAACTGAATAACTTCGTATTTCTGCCAGGATTTGGATCTCCCTGTAGTAAAATGCCACTATTTATGGTCTCCTCCCTTGCTTTTGCTGTCATGGCTGGGGTGGCGCGGTGCCACGGCCGAGTCTGAATTTGTATTGACTGCTAGGAGAACTCGAGATGGTTACAGGAAGCAGGTAGAGGAAAAACGAGCCGTAACAGGGTGTGTGAGGGGGAATATCACAGAGGCATCCTGCTGGAAGCCTACACTCCTGTCACATTGCAATTATTCCATTAGTACAAACCTGTATTTTACCACTCTCTCCAGCAGCGCTGAAAACCACAGCCCTATCTCTTGAAACCGCATTATATGCTGCTGGATCTCCTATTAAAGATGCTCCTGCAGCTGCTTTCACTACCAAAAATGATAAATTAACTGTGAATTTTCTACTTTGAAACTAAGACACGAGTTGTTTTCTTAAGATTAATCTGGTGTGGGTTTGGGTGAAGATTTCTTTTCCAAGGAGAGCGTGACTGCTTCTGAGTTAGAGCAGCTGAGTTTCGTAAAGTAAAAAGATTTTAGGCGTGAGAATAACTCTCAAATCCATATTTCTAGACTTTAGACTAAACTACTGCTATTCAAAGCGTGGGGTGGGTGTGAATGTACTTGCGAAAGGACAGAGCAAATGTGTCCATCCTGGACTGTTTCTCTAATAAGCTGAGGACAAATCACTTCTGCGTTTCATTAAGTTGCACACAATGGGAATTACACTGGGGACGGAGGTTTGGGGCCTCCGTGGCACCAGTCTCCAGCTGGCGAGGCGCAGCTCGCCGCAAAGACGTGCCAGGGGCAAAAGCCCGAGCCTTTAGAGCTTGTTGGGCCGAGCGGCGCTCGTGTGCGTGCGGGCACTGATGCCTCTGATAACACACAGCAGGAGGGAAGGAGCCAGGATGACCAAGGCTCTAGATCTGTAAGCGTTTATTCCAGGCAAAATCAATACAACGGTGGACTTGAGAATTAACATAGCTCGAATTCTTTTGCGGTGAGTGATGATTGTTCCATAAAAATCGCGTTTAGATTAAGTCTACTGAACATCGGGAGGTTGATTACAGGTTTGCAGGCGGTGCTGTTTAACCAAGACGTTCTGCTCTTTACCTGAATACTGGATTCCGTGCGACAGCACTAAGAAATTAGAAGCACTGCGGCCTGGTGGCGGCCCTGAAGTTCCCAGTAACGTTGTACAAGGGTCTTAAAATGTGCCCAAATTTTCAGAGCGCCCCTTCATTTTTGCTCGTCAGCACTGAAGCAGTCAGGGATGTGAAGGCATCCCGTGTGGATCCGTGGTAGGGTCTGGGCACTTTCTATGTGCTGAGAAGAGGAGGAGAAAGAAACGTAACGCGTCCAGAGCGAGGAACGGAGCTGAGCAAAGTTCCTCCATGGCTTGGGTCCGAGTGGAGATGGAGACGTGGCGCCCCCTTCTTTTTTTCCTGAGGAGACCTCTGGTAATCTGTTTGCCCTCCACCCACTTGAACACTTGCCCTAATTGCTATAGCTGGGACAAGAAGTGGTTAAAGGAGCTACCCGAAGCAGTCCTAGACGTGCTTTATTTGCATAAAAGGGTAGGAAGAATTGGTTTTTACCCTTTGCTCTTTAGCTGTTCCCATTCCTTCCAGATGCTTATCGGGTTGTTTGCCCCGCTGAACCCTACAAAGTGCTGCTTTCCAGAGGAGGTATCCGCAGAAAACCTCGGGAAATCTCGGGGCAATCACACCTTAGCGTGAGGCCTTCGGGAGGTGATATTTAAGATAATGCTCTCACAGATGCCGGATTCAAATCCGCCTGCATCATCTCTCCTACTTCCCTCCAGCACTTTCCTCGTGGTTTGCTGAATTCCTAGGGTTAAGGTTAAGCCCGTTACCTTCCCTCTTTGCCTATCCTCTACTCCAACAGCACCGCGCCTTGACTGAGGGGCTTTCTGTACGCCAAAACACGCTCAGCGAGGAGCAGAGACAGACGGATAGATTCCTCTGCCCTCGTAGTATCAAGGGACTGGGAGCTGCAGCTTGGAGTTTTCCTTATCTCTCGCAAAACACCGCGAGCCTTTTCCCTATCTTCGTCTAGCGGCTCTTAACAGACAGTTTGAAAGTTGAGCTTCTCTCTAAAACACGGACTGTGAAACACTTGAAGGTGGTCCTAAGCCTTTTTAGTTGGTTTGGGGGGAAAAGGAAAAAGCCAAAGCCCCTCTCTCACACAAATATATGAGAAACTTAAGAAGAGTGAGGTGGTCTGCAGCTGCCGAAGGGGGAGATCTGGGGAACACAGGGCCAGACTTAGGGCAGGTGTACCAGAACGGGGCAAGAGGCAACGGACAGAACCTGGAACATTAATTACAAGGCAAGTTTATTTGGCCATGAGGGTGATCAGATACTGGAATCAGCTGTTTTGGAAACTCTGTCCTTAAAGACACTCGAAACTCAACGGGACAAGGTCCCGAGCAAACGTAATCGGACTGCCTTTGAGAAGGGCAAGCAAAATTCGGGTCTCCTCCAACCTCCGTTGTTCTCCGTCAGCTTTTGAAGCCTTTTTCATCCCTTCCACGTCCCCTTGTGCAAGGGATGGAGCCAGCTCACCTGGAGGCAGCAGAACTCGATCGAAGAAGCGCTATTTGCAGTCATAGGGGCTGTGCTGCCTGCGAGGTGGGGTTGACAAGCAGGGCACATCAAACCAAGCGCTGCAGGGGAACCGAAATTACCATTAAATTGCAATTCTTTATGCAGGCTTTGAAACTTGGACTTCTTTTAATAAATACTTGGGTGTCAAGTAATTAGTGTATCTGATATCCTTAAAAAAAAAAAGTGTTTATGGTGCCTCTTCTGTTAGTGCAGAAAGACATGAATTCTGTCTTCAGGTTAAGCTTTGTTGCCTGTAGCTCACTTTGTTTCAAGTCCTGCTTAAGCTGAGTAAAACTGCACCAGAAAATGTTTTTGAAGGGCTTAAAGCATCCTCTTCACACGGCAGCTTCAGTATCTGCAAACGCCCGTCCCGACGATCCAGGGGAACTGCAACTTCGACCGAAAGCAGAGCTGCCAAACAAGGCTCCCGTGCTTCACGTGGGTTCCTGTGAGTTGTACGGAGGGGCTGTGTTTTTAGAAAAATAGCTTGAGAGTCACTTCCTATCGACAAATGTGGGCTACGGGAGCCCGGCGCTAAAACATTTTTGAGTTGTGAAAGCATCACCTGATTACTAAAGATGTGTCAGGACCTGCTATGCCAGGAAACTTATTGATATAATTACTCTGGTCTAATTATGCTCAGACGATCTCCTGTGTCGACAAGCCCTCGGATGCAACCAGCTTGGCCCCTTCTTATTTAGTAACTCGTTAGGCCCTGATATTGTTACCAGGGCATAATTCGCTGCTGAAAATCTCTAATAGCCAAGCTTGGCGCTGACCTGCAGGACCGAGCAGCCTGGCAGCGAAGCTTTACAGCATCAGGAAGGACGAAGGATAGTGCTGGAAGCCTGCAAAGTGGCTGTAAATGAAAGAAATGGCCCCGAAAACTCAGTTACACAACCGGCTGGGTGTCAGAGCCACGGTCAGAAGCGCGGCTCATTCACACCTTGTGCGCGCTGGGAGTGCCTTGGCCGGGTGGCTCCCTGAGTCACTCTTATCTCGGGGTTGATCGGCGTTATTTGGATGGAGTGGGAGCTGCACGCGGGCGGCCTTGCTCTGCAGGCAGGTTGTAAATTTGCAAAAGCACCTAATTTACACTGAAGTAGCATTTCTGTGCTCGTTCCTGCGTTGGTGCGTAGCTCCTCTGCTCCTCCTTCCTCCCGCTCATCCCTTTTAACAGCGCAGTGCTGCTTGAGGTTTACTTCCCTTCACGAGGATGTTATTTTTCTAATACCTGGCCTTTCCCAGATCTCTTTCTTCTTGTAGAAATCACATTTCTTAAGAGTGATAACTTAAAGAGTGATAACATTTGGTCTATGTAAGTTGGGTTATAAGAGAAAGTTATTTCATGATTAAAACTAAGCCTCAGGATACTCTGTGTTGGCACCTCGCTATTGAATATCCAGCGTACCTTACTCCAAACCTTTAAGACAGAGCTTGGTATTTTCGTGATGGCCTCAATCATCGTATCAAGGCTGAAACGCCCTCGGTATTCAGGGTTTTGTGTAGCAAACGAGTGAGGAGCTTCTGATAGCTCTCTCTCGGGTGTTTCACGTTTAATAACTCTCTCATCTTCCAGTTCATTCTCCCCCTGGCAGCGCTTTAAGACTAAGATCCAGGTATCCACGTGGAGTTTTCGAACACTTTGCAATGCTGTCTCTGCTAGGGAAGGAGCCTCTGGAAGAGCAGGAAAGGAGGAATAGAAAGAAAAAAACCACGGGTGTGTTTGGAAAGCTGCCAGCGGTGGCCCTTTGGGCCCCAGTGGGTGGGTTTGGGCAGTTTTCCGTGGGCAGAGTCCAGCCGTATCCTCCGACACACCTCCCCACGCTCCGAAACCTCCCCGGCAGGAACTCGTGCATGAAGAAGAGCCTTCCCCTGCTGGCACCTTTCAAAGGGTGCAGGGAATTTACTCGGGAGCGCCGCAGCCAGGAGCCGGGGCAGTGTGTCGGGGCAGCCTTGAACACAGCAGCTACGTTTCACGATGAAGGTTCGTGGGTTTTCTCCAACAAAAAAGAGCAATGACGCTCTGAACTGGGCGCGTTGTGACTCCGAACTTCACAGACGGTCGCTGTAACACGTTTCGCACGAGGTATCTTGCTGTTCCTTTGCGTTCTTAGCGTGAGGTGGTAGTCCCCGCAACGAGTTCACGCCACCAGTTGTCATTTTCGGTTTAACTTCGGTTTTCCCCCCCGCAGTGAAGCTGGCGGCCCTCAGTCCTCCAGCCGCAGCGTGTGGCGGCGATGGAGGCTGCCTGCTTATCGGGTCAGCGCTGCTGTTTAATAAACAGGACTTATCTCCTTGAAGCACCACCCTGCCCTAAATAAGTTTGACTTGGTGAGCTGAGCCAGAAATAGCTTTTTTTTTTTTTTTAATTGGATCATTAAAAAAAAAAGTTTTAAAAATACACGGTGCAGGTGTGCTGTCAAACTGCCTTCATGTCTTGCCCAGCAAGCTGCGTTTTTCTCTGCTCCAGCCCTCTGAGCATCTCCGGGGCCCTCTTCTGGACCAGCTCCAACAGCCCCACGTCCTTCTTGTGCTGAGGGACCAAGACCTGGACGCAGGGCTCCAGGTGGGGCCTCACAAGGACAAAGCAGAAGGGGAAAACCCCCTCCCTCCCCTGCTGGCCACCCCTCTGTCCCACTTGGACTTGTTGGACCTCATGAGGTTCACGTGGGCCCGCTTCTCCGGCCTGCCCAGGTCCCTTAGGATGGCATCCCTTCCTCCCTCTGTGATGCTGATCGTTGTCTTGCCAAACCTTAAAAATTCGGAAGTACTTTTCAGAGAGATGAAAAATGCTGCGTCAAATCTGGCACAGGAAAAAGGAAGGGCAGGGAAATAAGGCTGGGGCGGTAGATACAGAAATGTCAGAAAGCGTAAAAATTGGGGGCGAAGAGAAGGGAAGGGCTTAATATGGATGTGATAACAGTTGAACAGGTACTAGGGGTAAGGCAATCCATAATCCAGCTAGGATAGAGCGTGGATAAAAAGAGCAGAAACGTTCAAAGACAAATGCCAGGAGCCTGGGCAGAAAACGGGAACGTTTTTGGAATGGCTGGTGCTATGGAAATGATAGGGAACAACACAAAAAAAATACAGATTAATGTCAGTGCCCAGGCCACTGTGGTTGAACGGGGATGTTAGAGGAAAAATGGAAATGAAAATAATGGCTTTAATGCAATAATGAGGTGTAAGCAATAAAATGGCTGAAACCCTAGGTGGGAGCCAGATTTTTTGGGGGAAAAGTTGGTAAAGGAGGATCTGTTGGAGGGGAGTTGAGTGCTTGCTGCGGAGCCTTCTGGTGGGGTTTGGAGTTGAATAATAGAAAGCTTTGAAACGTTGCAGGTTTAAATGTCTGTGGGAGCAGCTTTCTCACCTGGTCCTGCAGAGGAGGGGCAGTGACAGAGCAGCTTGGTGCCACGGTGAGCCCGCCACCACCACGAAACCAAAGGCTGTCAGTAAGGGGCATCTTGCCCACATCTATCCAGTTTGGCCCTGGAGAATCACCGTTGTTAGTGGTGATGCTTGTGGAAGGGAAGAAGGAAAGAAGACTGGACTTCAGTTGGACTTTAAAATAAGTAAGGAGAGACTGACGGGGGGAAACAGCCCTGGGGGTTGAAGGGTCAAGCGGAGAAACGATGCTGCTGGGGTCAGGAATGGTCTTGTTTGGGCAGAGATCGTTTAGGAAATGATTGTTAGGGAGAAGTGTGAGAAACTCCGTGATGTGTGGGAAAGGGAGGACCTGAGTGTTGTACGGGAGGCAGCAGGGTAATGAATACAGAGTAAAATCTGTGCAAAGAGAGGATCACATACCTGGGAGTGAGTAGGGAGCTGGAAAAGGATCCGTCATGAACAGCCAGGATGGATGTGAACATCGTGGCTGATCACTGTGAGGCATAATGGGCAAAAGCAGTTTTGGGTTGAGTAACGCGACATCTCCAGCTGAGGGATGAAAGCTTTGGTGTGCTCACCCCAGTCCCCGATGGGACCTCGTGTAGAAAAGTAGTCCGTGGTGCTCGGGTCAGCCTCGTTCAGGGAAGGTGAACTGAAAATCCGGGTGCTTGACAGGCTACGGGATGAGAATAAAGGCAGTTTTGTGAGATTAATAGAAAAAGAATAATGTAAGTATGAGAAATAAATGGGTATTTGGTTTAAATCTGAAAACACAATTGGTGCTGAATCTAAAAGGCAGCGAGGATAATCCGACAAGGACTATACCAGCCGGAAAGCAGGAGGGTATTTCTGAGCGTTACCGTTCTGGGAGCACTTTCCAGCAGAGAAGGTGACAGGCGTGCGGATGGAAGGACGTGCGTTGTTGAGGACCGAGCTGGGTGATCCCGAAACCCCACCTGGGTGCTCACACGTAGCGAGGAGCCCGCTGGGCTCTTTCACACCTGAGCATTTTGCTGTGAGTTACTGCTGCTCTAGACCCTGGGCAAGCCGAGCACTGCTGTTTCAGGAGCTTTGGATGCTCAAATTGTTATCTTAGATCCTTTCTGGTGGATTTTTAAGGGAATTCCTAGGTTAAAACAAGCAGCTATTGCGCTCCGGCTGTGCCTTGCCCTATCTATAGCAGACGGCTGTTGTTTGAGCTCAGTAACGCGGGACAACAGCCGGAGGCTATTTGCTCTGTTTGCTTTCTGCATAAAGGAAACAGCGGGGTATAGCTGAATTCTAACACGCCGTGTTTGCCAGAGAGCAGAGATGTGCAGGAACGACTCCTGGGCTTCGTTCCTGCTCTTGGCAGGCTGTGGTGATCAGAGCAAAATGCATACAGCTGAAATACGCCTGTGGTATTTGCTTTATGTGCGTACAAGCCTTTCAAATACGACTTCAAGGGTGGCTTAAGTAGTGTAAACTGCATCTTACAGGTGTTTGCTCAAATAAAAGTGGTTAGGTGATTTGCTTCTGTATCTCTTTTGAAACTGTGATCTTCCCTGCAAGAAAGTAGTGATGCTCTAGTTCTCACTTTTCCAGCAGTGCGTGCTTAGCATCTCAAAATCCTGTCCAGGATAGGGAAATGCAACTGGTTTAAAGATTTTGGTCAGTAATCAGGACTAGGAAATACAGCGAATAATGAACCAGTATCGGAAGAAGAGATTCGTGGACTCCTGTTAGCATATTTTTTTTTGTTTTGTTCTTAATTTGGGTTACCAGTTTGAGTGTGCTCTACTTCATTGGTCAAATAACCTGTAAATTTGCTCAACGGTCAGTTGAATGTAGCTAACATGGCTAAATTTTTTCCTCTTCTTTTTCCAGTGCTCGCACCTCCTCCACCAATGCCACCACCAATACAGGGATATGCCTTCAAACCTCCTCCTCGCCCAGATTTCGGTACTTCTGGGAGAACAATCAAACTGCAGGCCAACTTCTTTGAAATGGACATTCCTAAAATAGATATCTACCATTATGAGTTGGACATAAAGCCAGAAAAATGCCCTAGAAGAGTTAACAGGTAATGGCGTGCTTTGCTTTTCCTCTGTTTGTTACATTCCTGCGGTGATTTGAAAATGCTGGAGCCGTGTGCTGGGTTTTGTGGACAGCTCAGAGGAGTTTTTCTATCTATTCGTTACCTGCACTGATAGCTTCTGGCTTTGCATGTTCATCAACAGGAGTTATTTCTGAGAGTTCTTCTTTCTTACCAACTCAGTGCTAGTGGTCCCTTATTTCGATGGAGCTTGCCAGCTTGTGATTAAAGCCACTGTGTTAACTCTAGAGGGGTCAGGTCAGTCTAAACCAACTGGATAAATACAATTCTTGGTATTGCTCGGTTAAATATTGGAATGCAGCTGGCTGGCAAGCTCTTCAGCAAGAAGAGCTTCTTGTTTTCCTACCTTCCCCTGTGGAAGAAGAGAGGTAAAACCCATTTGTTTGTGCTGCTGTGAGAGGATCGTGGAGGGACTGAATTAGGTAAGAAATTATCCTTCATCAGGAGATTCTATATAAGGGAAAGATATGCTCCTGAAACAGATAGCGAGATGAAGACACGGATCAGTTGGCCAAGGAAACAGGCAATTAGGTCCCACGTTTTGCATGTGTGCCCTATTAGTCACAGTGTGGCAACCTCATTAACTTGGAGGAGAGTGGTGTTGCCAGAAGTGAAACTGAGAACAAGACTTGGCACCGACTCGAAACCGCAAGTGTCTTCATCGTAACTACCTACACATCTTGACTGTAGAGGATCGGAATGGCGTGTTTATATATTCAAGAGCAAAAACTTTCCGCATTAAAAAAAGGTCACATGGGTGGAATATGCAGTCATGAGCGAAGTGTGAAGTCAAAAAAAGCCACCTGAAAGCCAAAGTTTTCCTAACATGAGGTAATAAACTGGAGTGTGCTACCCATCGTTACCCTGACGAGGCCACTAATGGTAGGATTTCCATAAAGCAGCACTGCTAACCTTTGCAATTCTGTTTTATTTTTTTTTTCCCATGGCTAGCTATTAACAATTTAATTTTGAAGCTAGTTGAGAATTGGGTCTAGTTTTGAAAGCAAACACTCTTTGCTAAATTCTCTTCAGGAGCAGGTATAAATGTGCATGGACTAAATGCCTTTTGCAGTAACCAGGGCTGTCGTAAATGCATTTCATGATGCTACCGTATGTGTTTCTGGTGTGGTGGGGGAAGAATACAAATGGGATTCCCTCAATGAAGGGTGTGTTTTACTTCTTTGAGCACTTATTCGTGCTTTTATTACCCTGTAGATGTACATGTCTTTGCCCACGCCTGGGTTTTTGTTAGCCAGAACCTTTCAATCCTACGTGTATACTTGTGTTTGTGTATGTATTTGGGTATATATGTAGGGTTTTGTGGGATGCGCGTATAGTCCAGGACTAAACTGTACTTTTTTTTACAACTGCATTAATACATATATTTATAGTAAATAGCTTGTGTTACTTTATAATCCCTAGAAAAAATAGGGGGACATCTCATTTTCATTTACACTACTCCCTTATCTGTCCTGGCTTCCTTCTTCAGTTTCATTCTAGGATTTGCTATGGCTTGGACAGATACGTGTCCAGATCTATTTTGGCTGACGGTCAGGATGGGCAACGTGGCATCGGGTTCTGCGCCGTGGATGCCCTCAGTTTAAGTTGTGAGAATAGCTGGGGCTCACAAGGCTCAAAATGAGCTCCACTTCTGGTCAGCGGCCTCGAGTTCTTGTGTGTACGCATGGTCTCCGTGGAATAGTAGTCCCAGGGGGCTGAAGTTGGAGAATTAGTAAATAACTCTTCTTTTAACTTCAGATGGAGGAAATACTTTCACTTTTCATTTAGATGTCTCGACCCACAGCTGAGAAACACAGTTGCTAAACATGGCTTGAAGTTTGAAAACCTTAATTAAGTAGAAGCGTTCACTTTCGTACAGAGTAGTTTACAATCAAAGCTTGCTTAGTAAGAGAATGGATTTTCTGTTACTCAAAACATTTAACTTAAGGTTGAAATGTATTTCTCTCCTCCCATCCTTGAAGTATGTACTTGTTCAGTCAGATATTGCAGATCCAAGGCAGAAATTACTGGGCCAAGTTTCATTCCTACTTCTCGCAAGGTCAGACAAGTTTCTTTTAATGCTCTCATCTTGTCTTAAAGCCTTGGGACACAGCAAAGAAATTGTCAGCTAAAAGTCTTCATCGGTTACAGCACTTGAATGAACTCGGCATTTCTTTTCAGAGCTTTGTGTCGCTCCAGTATCCAGCTAGGCTAATTACCTGTCCAAGAAATGGTGTTTAAAACAGCCTTCGCAGCCTCTCTGAGCTAGTTGACGATGGTACTGAAGAAACAGCATCCCGTGGCTTTCCCTTCTGTGTCAGCTCCACTTCTTCGTGCCCTTTTGCTCCCAGCCATACGTCGAGGATCTTCTAGGCAGCGTGCTGCAGGCTGCTGATGGGTTTCTAATTTTCCAGCCGTGTGATACAGATGGCCCAGGGATGTCTTTTTGGGATGCTTGGACCAAAGTTCACATCCCGTGAACTCACGGCCAGCGTGTAACCACTGTGGTTTGACAAAAACTTGGGGTGGTCGCTTCGTTCGTACTAACAACCCATTCCAGCTATGCTTTATGAATGAAGATACATTTTTAATACGTGTGAGTCCCTGTGAACGCGAGTTTTGCTGCTTTTGTGGGGAAAAAAATGCATTTGAGACATCTTTCTTAGTGTTAGGGGAAAAGCTTGCTTACCACTGTCGTCGTAGGAATATTGTGCTGCTGCAACCCTAAGGCTGCACGGTTGGGCATTGGTTCTTTGGAAGCTTCTCAGTCTGCTGAGCGTTTGGTCCACCATCCTTTGGTGACATGCAGAAAGAACTGTAGGACTGGGGAGCAGGAGCCCCAGCGAATACCGTGCACCTTCTGTTTAGAGCCCGAGCTAGCACGTTCTTCTGGTCTGCCAGTTCTAGTAAATCACAGAAAACAGGAAGGAAAGCTTCAATCTGAAAACGCCAAAAAATAGCTGCTTTGAGAAAACCGTTTAGTCTGTGAAAAGGTTGCTTTCGTTCAGGTCGGCTAAACAAATCGTAGCTTTGATGCCCAACGGTGGACATCCCTTTAATTCTCTTCGTGCTTCTGCTCGTAAATGTTAATGTTCACTTGCTGCTTAACATCAAAAGTAAAAAGTTGAATTAACGTCGTCATCTTGTGTTTTCAGGGAAATAGTGGAGCATATGGTTCAGCACTTTAAAACACAGATCTTTGGGGATCGCAAGCCAGTGTTTGATGGAAGAAAAAACCTTTATACAGCTATGCCGCTTCCCATTGGAAGAGATAAAGTAAGTTTTAAAGAGAAGAGTTTCTAGCGGGTGATTCTAATGTAATATTTGCAGAGCCTTTCTAATAACTGATCGCAACTGTTGTGTGTGTGTGTGTATAAATGTGTTCTGCTGCCTTTAGATGCCACTTTACTCAGGGTACGGTTTTGTAGAATCACAGAATGGTTTGGGTTGGAAGGAACCTTAAAGACCATCTAGTTCTACCCCCCTGCCATGGGCAGGGACACCTCCCACCAGCCCAGGTTGCCCAAAGCCCCATCCAGCCTGGCCTTGAGCACCTCCAGGGATGGGGCATCCACAGCTTCTCTGGGCAGCCTGTGCCAGGGCCTCACCTCCGAGTGAAGAATTTCCTCCTAACCTCTAATCTAAATCTCCCCTCTTGTAGTTTAAAACCATTTCCCCTTGTCCTGCGACTGGCTGCCTGAGCAAAATTTGCTGTCCATCTCTTTTGTAATACATTTAAGTATTGAGAAGCTGCAGTTAAGGTCACCTCAGAGCTTTTTCTTCTCCAGGCTGAACATCCCCAGCTCGCTCAGCCGTTCTCCACAGGAGAGGTGCTCCAGCCCCTTGACCATCCTCGTGGCCTCCTCTGGCCCCACTCTAACAGCCCCACATCTGCCAGCTGTAGTGTCGGCTCATTTATGTCATCAAAGCCTACTGAGAGCTGATTATTATTATCCACTAATTGGAAGAAGCTCCTGCACCCCTTGGTTGGCAGTATGGAACCTCTTCTCTTTGTCTTTTGTGATGTGAGAGCCAAATTAGCTTGAATTGCCCAGGCAAAGACCTGCTAGCTGAGCACTGGGGCAGGCGAAGAGCGCTCGAGTGTGTTGTTTGCCAGCTCTGTCCTGGGGAAAGTGACCTCTTCAGTCACTCTGGCTGTGTATACCCACTGATGACAAATCTATACCCACTGATGAATCGTTACGCAGAAAGAAAAGAAAAAGAACATGCTAACACACAGACCCTGTAAAATAACTTAACCTACATTTGCTGTGGTCTAATATCAGATTGAATTTTCCGTGACCTTTTTTATTTATATGCTAAATACTTGAGGATGGAGTCATGCTCGTTATTCGTTTGTGCTGCGGTAGTTTCTGGAGGCCATTCCACCCTTCTGCTGTGGGTGCAAGGTGAGGCATGTGCAATTAGGGCCAAAGCCTGTTCTATCCTGTTGACTACAACAAAAGAAGACAAAGTAAAATGCAAATAAGTTATAGAGGGATACGGAAACTTGCAGTGTGCTACAACTGGGAGCAGAGCTCAGGTCTTCCTGAATTTGGTAAGTGCTGTAACGCAGTTATACTGACCTTCTGTGTCTCCTGCTGTGTGCCTGGGCAGCGCAGGACGTGGTTGATAGTTCTACCCAAATGAAGCTCTTGCTCTCCTAGCTGCAATTTATATTTCCCCAAAGTGTGCTGAAGTGAGTACAATTCAGTAAAGGTCAGTCTGTGCTCCGGTCTTAATTATTTTTCATTAACTGATAAACCGATGTCTAGGAAAACTATAAAGGAATCATTTAAGATTATTAGAGACTTTTTTTGACTTTCACATATGGTGTCCAAGTTCCTACGGGTTTGATGCAGAAAGTTGCAAAGTGTTTGCCAAAGCTAGAATGATATTTGGTGCGTGTCTCTGGGGGTGGTTCAACAGGTCCTCGGGACGCACAGGCTGAGCTTATAACTATAATGCCATCTGAGCTGTGCATGAATAACTCTACGCTTTATGACAAGCATGACGTTGGGCATTTAAAAAGGAAACGTAAATGAAAAATGGTCCATCTGTGGAGGAGAAAGGAACGTGGGATCAAAGTAATCCTCTGATCTGGTGCGAGCGTGTGAGATGCAAGCTGACCTCGCTTGGAGCAACTGGGTGGGATGACCTCCAGCTGCTCTGCTCCTCTTTGTTGTGTGTCTGAGTATCTGCTTCCTGAGCACAACTCTGCTCGAGATGCTCTCGGATTTTAAAACCTGCTTGTGCCAGATCATAGATCTAGCAGAGGAGAGGTGTTAATCTCCAAAAAAAACAAAGATGGTTTAGATCGTTTTATTTGTGTGACTGGCTGATGTTTAGGCTCACTTCTAACAAACTGCTCTTTTTCCCTTTTTCCCAGCAGATACAGGACTTACGCAGTTATTAAAGTTATTACCCTGGAGGAAAGAGCTAATAGAGATAAACCTTCAGCTGGTTTAAATCAGGTGTTGGGAAATTTAGCTTAATGAGGGACATTTTTTACGTGGACCTTAATTGGTTTAAGCATGGTTTAAACCAGTATAAAGCTTGTAGGTATTCAGACTTCCTCCAGGGCAATTAGATTAGGTTTCTTTTTTTTTCTTTTGGCTGTTCTGTACAGAACAAACGTAGCAAGTTTACAGCATGTTTGATTATATTTATGATCATGTTGAAAAAATTCATGAACACACAATGATTAATAGATGGTCCTTCATCTAAATGGGAGAAGATCTTGATTAACTTTTGATGTATGTCAGTAACGGAAGAATTTCTGCTAAACAGAAGGCTGACACTAATTTCCCATCATCTTTCACCGGTTGCTCTTTAACTTAATTTACTGTTCTCATCTCTTGTCAGTGGTGTTTTTTTACCTTTTTTTCCCCTTGCTGATAACGTACTTCTCTCATAACTTTCTCATGTACAAACACTTTACATCTTTTCTGCTTGGCCTTCATGATAATTATACCTATTTTCATTCATTCCTTGCACCACATTTTTGTTCTTCTGTTCCTTCATTTCTTTAGACCTTTCGGAACAAATAGGGAATAGGTAAGTGCTAACAGAATATTTTCTGAGTTTTTACTTACACATTCAGAAACAAGAAGTGTATAGGACACCATCAAGGCATAAAAATACGAATAGCCTCCTCTTTGCCATAGGGTTCTAATAGTGAGCCCAGTTCACCTGTAACTTCCTGCCTTTGTCCTTTTGAAATATTGCTAACGACATTGTGTGTGATAGCTGACCTCTTTCGTGAATCCTTGGCTTGAATTTTCCAGCTGAGGCCCTGGAAGGTAGGCGCCCAAGCATTTGATTGGAAACTGCCTATCTGTTTTCCTTGGAATCTGTGGGAACGAAAAGCTGTAGATTAATAGATCGTTATGTGATCTATTAATCTAGATTAATACGTCATATACTCAGAACATGACAAAATAATCACATAGTGATGCAAGTTTTATGGAAAAGAGAACAGAGAATTCCCCACAATTGTGTGGTTAGGTTTTAGGAGAGCAGCAACACCACCAAAATGAAATCCTGCTACGCCGATTTGTATGCATAAATCAGATGAGTACCTCAGCTACCAGCCGTGTTCTTTTTAAGAACGACTTTCCATTTTTCCACATCACTACAGTAACATCCCTTTCATTTGGGTTCTTAGCTGTCAAGTGAGGTTAACTGCTAAACTGCAGCACAGTGTCTTGAGCAGGACAGGTTAGTGATCGAGACTGTGAATTTTTATTTTCAGGCAGGTTATATTTGGAGAAACTGTAGGCAATCAGCTGTTAAATTCAGCTTTACAATTTAGTAAGTTATGTAGCAAAATTCCAATGTAAAACTACTATTCTGAATTTCTCTACTTGAAATACTACTCTACTTCTCTGCTACGAAATACTACTCTGCAGTAGTATTTTATTCAGTTGAGATATGAGAGGAAGGGAACCCGGAATGATGGATTTAAACTTACTTACTTGAGCGATGACTCTAAATTCAACTGTTTTGAGGAGGGTTTAGGACCAACAGCAAGAACTGGACTAAATTCAGCAGCGCAAATTCACTGTTAGATCTAAACTAAGCGTGGTGGGTATTTGGCTCAGGTACTGCTCTGATCACTGGTAGGTTTGTCGAAGGTAGCTGAGCATATCTGTGTGTTAGGGTGTTGTTACCAAAAAAGGGTAAAGTTCTTTCAAATTATGGATTATCGACTTTTAAAATTAAAGATTCGGGGAGTGGGACAGACACAAGCTTGTGGTCCGGTCATTGGCACAGAAATTCTTCAGTCCTGTGGCTTTTATATCCATTGGGGACACGGATACCTCAACACGAGTAGTCCAATTCTTTGTCTTTTTCCATTTCGTGGTGGTTAGGGAGCTTTGTAAACTGAAATCGGGAAGGGAAAAAAATATATATATTTAGATTAATGTATCAAAAACACTACTAATCAGATTAGTTATGTTTTAACAGTGTCAGGAATAACAGAAATGATGGAACTTTATTTGGAGGAGAGAAGTTTAAAAGAAAAATGCATCTCATCAGTCTTCTATCTGCTCTAAATGGTGTTGAAGACCTTTCGATGGCACAGTTTTTAAAGTAAAAACAAGCAAAAAGGCTTTATAGAAAGCTTCCAGCCTGTGTCAGGTGAAAACCTGTGCCTTTGTTTGCATTTTTGGTGGAATAAACAGTCTTGGCCAGATTCAGACCAGTGATCTCTGCTTTCCATTGCTCTCTCGTGGCTGTGTGGCTCCTTCCTCTACGTGAGTCTTCTGGTGAATAATGTTTGTACTGAAGGAGAGATGGGGCTGCAATTTTAATTGTGATTGCCTACTGTAAATTGTCAATTTGGGGTTGGGCTTATAGGGAGGTTGTTATTTGGGCTTTATCATTGCTTCCTATTTTTTGACTGCGGAAGCTAAGCGCTGTGAAAGATCAGCTGATTGCATATATTAGCGCTCCGTTACCCATGTATTGTCTTCTGTAGCCCGCTAATTACAGTTTCTCTGTAAGTGGATGCCTTTTGTATTCAAAAAGTAAGCTCCCTAGGACAGGAAAATGCAACGTGTTTGTTTATAACCAGCACAAAGGATATTCCTCTGATCGTGTTATTTCTTGTAGTCACTCCCACAAGTCTTAATTTCAGACAAGCCTTAATCTTTGTTGGTTTAAGAATTGTGCTCAGACTTCTTCTTTTAATAAAGATGAGAAAACAGCGTTACAAAATACTCCACAGGTAGAGTAATTCACGATAATGTAGTTTGGTTTTGGATGTAAAATTCAAAGTAGAGGCTAACACAGCGAGGAAATGCGCCTGTTTCCCACATGCTAATATCACCAGTATAAGGAAGAGTACCTGAACTATGTGAATCTTGGCAGGTAATTGCAGACCACGTTTTATTTTGGGCATGCAGAAGCTGACGTGCGTGTTGCTGCATTAGTTTGTGTTGGGTATCTGAAATCGGGTTATCGGATCTTCACGGAGACCTCCCTGTTTGTGCGCAAACACTTCCAAAATACAGTTTTGTCTCGGAGGGACATAGATGCCAGTTGGGAAGCGTGCCAGTTTTCTGAAATACACCTTTGGAAAAATCTAGCCGTAAAAAGAGGCTGTAGCTACTATATATGTCGTTTCTTCATCATTGCTCTTTGTCTTCTCCCATGTTTTACAACGTTTTTCAGCGTGGTCCCGTCTAAGTCCCTCTCATTTTTCCCTCTCAATGGAAAGAATCATCTTGGTTTGTTGTTTGGCATTGTTGCAGGTGGAGCTGGAGGTCACGCTGCCAGGAGAAGGCAAGGACAGGATATTTAAGGTGGCAATCAAGTGGATGTCCTGTGTGAGTTTGCAGGCTTTACACGATGCTCTTTCTGGCCGGCTTCCGAGCGTCCCGTTTGAAACCATCCAGGCTCTGGATGTGGTGATGAGGCACTTGCCTTCCATGAGGTAAGCAGCAGACACTGGCATGGTTTAGAAAATTTGCCTTATTGCTTAGGAAATTGCCTTAAGGCTTAGGAAATTTGTCTGAATCACTTTAGCAGCTGCTTTGAGTAGGTGGACACAGATCAACCCAAATAATAGCTACCTAGTGGGGCCAGGCAAGACGCAGTATGGCACTTTTCTGCTCATCAGGAGGAGGGAATAGCCTCAAGCCTGGATACAAGTCCCTTTCCTCACTGATTTTCAGCCTCATTCCCTGCTGGTGTGCTTGCTCTCCGGGGTGCCCTCCCATCTCAGCAGCGCCCTGTTTCTCTCTGGGCCTCAGAGAAGGAAGCCCTCTGAGCTGAAAGTCCTCGGAGGCTGGGAGACGTGTAAGGGCAGGTTTAAAACTTGTTGCCCTATTCCTGTGTTTTCTTTGGCAGATGTTAATTGCTGATTTTGTATATCACCGTGCCAGAGAGACATTAGTGTCACAAGTACAGCTATTTTTCTAGCAGAAAAAAAATTATCCTTCAAAATACTTTCCCAAGCCAGTGGGATCTATGGCATTTGTAGTTAACGCGAGATGCTGCGTTTCTTTAAATCTGCTGCCATGAAAAGACTCGCTTAACAACACTGTTCAAATTAAATTCAGCTGGGAAGTAAAGAACAAAGCTTAATAGGGCTGAACTTCCCCATTTTAAAGGCCTAAAGAGAGACAATGAGAATTAAATTTACGCAAATATCTTTAAGCAGCCTTATATTGCGTTGACTTTATCCTCACATTAAGGATTAAAAAAAAATCTCTTCAGTCAGCTACTTCAGTCAGCTTTTTACAGTAAATAAACCAGCCAAGACTAGTTATTCATGCATCTGTGGTCAGAGAAACATATTAGCACTGGTTTTGATTAGTTCGATATTAAATAAATTGTACCGAATTACCAGTGCAGTGATTTTGATGCGGCTGAAAGATGTGTCAGAAATACTTAGATCGGTTGTTCACCTGCACAAAGTTTCCATGGATTTTAGAGGAAGCCATGCACAAATACAGGGAGAGATTATTACTGTGCTGTTTTAATAGTAGAGTTCTTTAATTATTCTCTTACTGAAGCATGTCTGAATTGTTAAGAGTACGAAAAAGTTATTAATACCCACTAATTCAACCCACGAAGTATATAAAGGGAGTATACTGAAAATAAATGTAAAAACCAACCTGACTAGTAGCCAATTGTTTAATATAACTAAATGGATTTTAAGAAGTATAACCTAGAGTCCTGACAGGGATTTCAGATTATTGTCTGAAACACTCATATTTCTGTGCTTTCAAATAGGAATTTTTATTAGTTAAGTCTTTATTGCTGTTGTTGCCTTCTGCTTTAATTTTACGATCTGAATTTATTTTATTTCAGATATACTCCTGTGGGGCGATCTTTTTTTACAGCATCAGAAGGGTGCTCAAATCCCTTAGGCGGTGGCAGAGAGGTTTGGTTTGGGTTCCATCAATCAGTCAGACCTTCCTTATGGAAAATGATGTTAAATATTGATGGTAGGTCCTGCACAAATTCCTTCTTCCTCCTTTTCTCTCTTTCAATGGGAAGGCCAAACTCTTATTCCCTCTGTTGGGTTTCTTTTAAAATTTCCTCAGTATTTTTGTAATACAACCTTACTGTTTTTGTCTACAGTATCTGCAACTGCATTTTACAAAGCACAGCCAGTTATTGAGTTTGTATGTGAAGTTTTGGACTTCAAAAGTATTGAAGAACAACAAAAACCTCTGACAGATTCCCAAAGGGTAAAGTTTACCAAAGAAATAAAAGGTAATAATTATATAGAAAACTGTTTTATTCTGTCTACTGATAGATTATCAACACATATTCAAAAGACTTTCCTTAGCAGTTGCCTATTTGGGAGACAGATTATCATAATGAACAGTGAACATGCTTTTTGAGCAAACTAAGGGGAAAGAATCGTTTTATTGCTTGCATATGTTTCAAGACTTTGACAGAGTTTCTTGAACTACAAGAAAAATTGGGTCAGTTCAGAAAAGTCTATGGCTTCAGACATGATTCAGTCGTGCGAAAGGTTAAGTGAGTTTTTTGTTTCATTTATTTTTGAAGCAGGAACATTTAGAGCTTGGGTATGTATAAGTAAATTATCATACATTTGAGAATATTCGGTAACTATACATGCATGTGCATTTAGCCTGTGGCAAGTAGAGTAATTTCAATTAGCTTTGCCCTTCATGAAAGTGCTGCAGTGAATCCATGAAGATGACAGATTTTAGTCTCTAAGTGTTGGGATGAACTCTTATCCTAACAGATGGATCATAACTTAATTACTGAGATCAGTTACTGGCTTGTATAAGCTTTTCCTCCTCCTTTAAGCGTAGGTTCTCTTGACATACCTTCCTTTTATCGTGCCTCACCACCACCCAGTCACTTGATCAAGTGTCAGGTCAAAGTTACTCGTGCGTGTAGACGTCTGAGAGCATCTCAGTGCAGAGGAGCTGAGATCCTTTCAGTTTGTGCAGCAGCATCCCTTATTATCTCAGTCTACTTAAAAAAAAAAAAAAGTTACCTTCTCAAATGAATTTTGCTTTTTCACCCTGTATTTAGAACTTAAATATTACTTTATGCTTTGCTCTTCTTAAAGTAGTTGCATCTCTAGAGTAAATGCAAGTTACAATTAGACGTGTGGAAGTGTTGCGTTATTTTCTGTCTCTAATCCAGTCATTTCAAGTTGTTTGTAAAGACTGGGATTTCAGTTTTCTTGGTTTTTGTTGTGTGGGTTTTTTTTTAATTACTCAGTCTCATTTTTTTTAGAGATTGCTGCTGTAAAGATTTTCATATTCCAGCTTTTACTAATAAATCGGCAACGTGTTTTTGCATACTTAAGTATAGTTCGTATGTGTAATTTCCTGGAAGTAAGTTACAGTTATTCAAATACGGAATGACTGAATCAAAGAGTAGGAGAGGGGAATCGTGCTGTTCGTGTTGTTTACTGAGTCCATACCCAGAATGTTTCTTCTGGAGAATCAGGCTCACTCTGTTGTGGTTTAACCTGGCAGGCGCTAAGCACCACACAGCTGTTCCTTCACTCCCTCTCATGTGGGATGGAGGAGAGAACTGGAAAAAAGTGACTTGAGTGGCTTGAGATAAAGGCAGTTTAATAGGAAAGAAAAGGGAGGAGAGGAAAAAAAAAAAAAGAATAAACAAAACAAGTGACACATAACATACACCACCTGCTGACCCGTGCACAACCCCTCCCTGAGCAGCGGCAGCCCTCCACCCCAGCTATCTCCGCCCAGTTTTTTTATTGCACAGCATAACGGTGTGTGGTGTGGGACATCCCTTTGGTCAGCCTGGGCCAGCTGTCCTGCTTCTGTCCCCTCGCAGCTCCCTGTGCACCCCCAGCCCCTCTCTGGCAGGGCAGTGTGTGAGAAGCTGAAAAGCCCTTGAGTTATTAGTGTGAGCACTGCTCTGCAATAATTAAACCCAGTTATCAGCATTATTCTCATCCTAAATCCAAAACACAGCACCATACCAGGCACTACGAAGAACATTAACACTATCTCAGATGAAACCAGGACACCTTCCTTCATGATATGCTAGTTAAAAAGTAAGTTAGGCAAGAAAAACAAGCTGCATAAATCTGTTTTGTGGGGAAAGCAGCTTTAGGTCTTCTTTATTTCCACAAAATGGCTACGAAATCATCTTCAAAGCATGTATTTGCCCAATGAGAAGTTTGCAAGAAAAGTATAAATAAAATGAGTTTGTACCATTCGTAAGTGTTCTGGAAAAATAGCTAGCAATTCAGCACCTGGCTATTACTGTCATTCTTTTCCGTGAGGATTTTCAGTCATCAGGAAGTAATAGTTATCTCAAATTTGCAGCAAAACTAGTTGTAAATTGGGGTACTGCAGTCAGTTGATCTCTTGATTAAACTGCTGCGATGCAGACTTCACAGATCCTTTTGAAAACTTGATATTTATTGATGGTTTCATAATAGATAGCACTTTGAGCCCTAGCAAATTACGTGGGAAGATGAGTTTGTTTGGCAAGCGAGTGCCTTTGACAGATAGGGTAAATATGCGGTGTTACTCAGCAGCAGCATGAGTTTATACACGTGTGCAGATATAGATGGAATTTGTATTTACAGCCCCCTCTTTCCTATTCCCACACCTCCAACTTCCTAACTCTGATTGTCCACCTACACCTGTTTCTGTCTGAACATGCAAGTAATACAAATAAAAATGCTGTATCCAAGCTTATATGGGATTGTAGTGGTAGATCCGAAATATTTCTGTGCAGGTAGCAATTTTGTGCTGATTTGGGGTGGGTAATTTATTCTTTAGGGATGCACAGAGCGAGGAGGGTTCCACTGTTACGGTGAGCTTTCTCTAAAAGTTGCTGGCTTTCAGGTAGGCTTAGTTTTCTGTGCAACTGGGGATTGCAACAGATGTTTGTCTTCAGTAAGAATAAAGCCCAGCAGCCTCATTCTCATGGGCTCCTGCAGGCTGTGTAGGTGTCTTTTGTTTCCAGATTCATTAGGTCAGGGCTGGTTGTGCTAGCTGGAGGTCCCGCAGACACTGTGTGTTTAGACACAGAGTATAAACAAGCCTTTCATTTCATGCCCTTTTTGTCCTTCCACCATCCCTGGCTTCCTTAGAAGTACAGAACTAGAATTAATTGAGTATGTCCAGCTTTGTCTTTCAAGTCTTGGGCCTTTAAGGTTTTGCCTTGTACCTAAAACTCTTTGTTGAACTTTGGCTGAAGGTCAGGGTTTTCGAATTTTAAAACTAGAAATTGAGTTCTACCTGAGATAGGTATCTTCAGTGCTCTAAGAACACGCTAACCACTGATGAGCTCTACTACACAGAGTAGTCTTGTTTAGTAGCTGGGCGGGCTGACACCTTGTTTTTAAAGAAATGGTGATACGGATTTTCCAATTTTTAGGTCTGAAGGTGGAGATAACACACTGTGGACAAATGAAAAGAAAATACAGAGTGTGCAACGTCACCAGACGACCAGCAAGTCACCAAACGTAAAGTATTTTGCTTCTTAAGCATATGTTTAACTTCATGCTGGAAGAGTGACTTCCTTACTAAGCTAGGGAAAGTTATCTTGCAAAATGGCACTTTTCTTTGCTCAATACATTTAAAATACACCTCAAAGTATTTTCCCAATTTTGTTGTTCCTTTTGTTCTATTTTTATGCTATAATGAAATTCATAACATTTGAACTAGTCTTTTCATTTTAGATCTGTTTTTTTTTTTCTTTTTCCTTCACGGATTTCTTCAGCATTAGGACCGAACACCCTATTGGTAGCATAATGCTTCCCAGAGCTGTTAAGCAGAGAAGTGAAGGCAACTGGGATAAGGTTCCTAATCCTGCTTATTGCCAATCCATTTTTAGCCTGGAAAAATATTCATTTATAATCACTGTTGAAGGTTTTGCAGGCAGCTTAAATAGGCAGGTATTTTACCCATTTTTAAGAAAGCAGTATGAGAAACAAAGCTGCTACCAGCTTTTTGTTTTTCTTCAAGAAAATAACTCATTGATATTTAAATACAGTATTTAATTGACTTCATTTCCTACTCTTTCAATGACACGTTATATTAATGAAAGGACTGTTTGTGCCAGCTTGATATAAGCCTATGCAAATGTGTCTGCATATGTGGTAATATATTTGTAATACAAAGAGAAGTGCATTAGTGGAAACAATAGTTGGCTTTGTGTGCCTCACAATAAGCTTACAATCTTCTGTGCACGGCACGTCCTGAAATATAGTACTGCAGGTATCACAAACAAGCAAAAAACATTAGCTTTTGCCTCCAAGTACCCATTCTTAGGAAACAATCTGTAGCTTCAGGTGTCGAGAAAGTTACAGAAACAGCCTTCTGTGGTACTACTGGGAGACACACGGTAGTGGCTGTGATGGACTCCTAATTGCAGAAGTACGCTTACATCGTTTAAACAAGAGAGTTTAAATCTCCAGCGAGTGTAACTTGTGCCAAGAAGTGTATTGAGCAAGTGTGGGAAAGTAGCTTGCGTGAAGTAACGGCTTGTTTTCATGTTTGATTTCCAATAGATTCCCGCTTCAGCAGGAGAATGGACAAACAGTTGAATGCACTGTAGCTCAGTATTTTAAGGATAGGCACAAATTAGTTTTACGCTATCCTCACCTCCCATGTTTACAAGTTGGACAGGAGCAGAAGCACACGTACCTTCCTCTGGAGGCAAGTAAACTTTTAGATAATACTGTATTCCGGGAGTGGGGGAAGGCGGGCAGAGGGAAAAAAAAAGAACTGCTGTCAAAATTATGAGTAGCCAACTTAGAAATGTTGTTGTTTTTCTTCCTGCTGCTTTACACACAGTTGCATTTTGTTTTTTAACTAGCTTTGTGTGCGGGTATTTTAGGTGTGCAACATAGTGGCAGGACAAAGATGCATTAAAAAACTCACTGACAATCAAACTTCCACTATGATTCGAGCAACTGCCAGATCAGCACCTGACCGTCAGGAAGAGATTAGCAAATTGGTAAGTGTTCTGTCAAAGTTGAGTCGAGTGCAGCAGAGGATTTATTTTTTCTCTTACCATTGGCAGGTACTAAGTTGCTTGTGCACTGCACACAGGTTATAAACTTGTTTTTCTAAATATTAACCATTAAGAAATGCATTCTCTCAACAGGTTTAAGGGTGGTTGTTTGGTTTTTGGTACTTTATTTTGAATTTGGAGGCAGCCATGTATCCAGGAAGAATTAACTGAGGCTCTGAATGCTTGACTTCACCCATATATAGGGGATATATGCCCAAATACAGTTATCTCAGAAAAGTTATCACCTTTCCTAAAAAGGACCTCTTTTTCTTCAAGTAATATCTCAATCCTTTTAATTTCAGATGCGGAGTGCAAGTTTCAATACTGACCCTTATGTTCGTGAATTTGGGATAATGGTCAAGGATGAAATGACAGATGTGACTGGTAGAGTCCTACAGCCTCCCTCAATCCTCTATGGAGGCAGGGTATGTTAAACATACACTGTACAATTATCTGTGATTGCTTTGATTACTAGCTGTGATAATTTTTGTAATATGCTCGTTTGAAATGAATGATGTTGGGCATAACGGGATAAAATCATCGTAGGTATAATATTTAGCACTTAAATACTATTTTTAGAAGTCCTTCAATTCAGTGGCCATGTTGTGTGTGGCAATGCTTTCTTCAGCTCTCCCTTTTTCTTTCTGAAAGTAAAGCTAGGGTAAAATGCATTTGCATAAACCAGAGGAAGATGTTTGCAAGCTGTTTTTTTCTTTGACACGCTGTTTTACTGGGTGTTGCAAGAAGAAACCTGCAAGTAGTGGTTCAAACCCGCATGTATTGAAAAGAACACAGATAAGGAATGGTAATAACTGAAGTTATTTTTGCCTCCCTCACTAAAGCTAAACTTCTGGGTGGTTTTGAGTGTTCTGAGTGACGCAGCTCTGTTTAGGACAACTATATTAAGGTATTTTCTCTCTCTCTCAGCACGTTACTCTCTAGAGACTCCTCTTCCTGTTGCAGTATTTATTTGCAGGTTTTTCTTTACAATGGGTTCTCAGATGGCCTCTTTCTGACAGTCGTCCTACTTTATTGTCTTTCAAAAAAAAAAAAGCTTAAAAGTAACATTTTCTATCAATTATATAGCATCTTGTTTTTCTGGATGATGAAAACCTTGATGTTTAGGATGACTTAATTTGTGGAGGCTTCTGATGAACCTTTCCTACATCATGCATCACCGGCTGCAGATAATTCTGTTCCAGTGCACTGTTACCTGCCATAAACCTGAAATGGGCAAGGATCTCATGCCTTCTACCTAATGCTCTTCAGTCAAAATCAGACAGACTAGCTCAAACCTTCCTTCAATGTCAGGTTAAGGTAACCCAGCTGCCTTTGGCTGATCTTGATGAGGGAGAGTGCTCTTAGGAACTACTCTGGTGCAAGAACAGAGGGGGAAGACAATGGCAGATGAATGATGAAGAGTCAGAGTGGGGGAGGTGCAGCTTTCAGCAAATAAAATTCTTTGCAAAATGAATCATCAGATTTGTGTGTGTGTCTTGAAAAAATTTTGGCCTTGTCTGCTTAATGAGAAGGCAGACGTCGTGGTAGCTTGTCTAAAACATCTACTAGATACTGACACTTATTAAGGTAATTAATGTTACCAGAATTAGTTTGTTGTCTTGTATCCATTATCCTCCATCCCTAATGGAGATAATCCATCACAGTAATATCCACTTGATGGGAGAAAATGGTTGCAGAGGTCAGAGTTCAGTAACTAGTCATCATTTGTCATCTCTTTTAGGTCTTTTCTAGAGTTGAGTTGACACTGAACCACTATTTTCCTCTACTTAGTGATAAAATACTGATAGCAGTTGGATCAAGTCACTCTTGGAAAGTTCACCCAGCAATTGTAAAGTTACTGTAGGAGTATAAATTCCTGTTGATTTATATACCAACTGACGGTATCTATCTTAATATCCATATGTAATTTCCGACTGTTGCTGATTTATCTAACCAAAGAAAACCATAAGCAGTAGAAATGAACAATGCCTGCTTGATTTTTTTACAAGCTTTACTTTTCACCAGCCTAGCCAGCTGTCTTGTTAAAGTGATAGAATGATCTTTATAAGGTAGGATAGATGTTTAAACAGTAGAGAAGGACCTCAGACTATAAATAGTCTGCGGGTTGGAGGGAAGCGGAAACAACTGATCTTTGTTAGCGTGAATCATTCTCTACATTAGTGTTACTTTTTCTTTTCTTTCCACTTCCAGAACAAAGCAATTGCTACCCCAGTTCAAGGAGTTTGGGACATGAGGAATAAACAGTTTCACACTGGAATTGAAATAAAGGTTTGGGCAATTGCTTGCTTTGCTCCCCAGCGCCAATGCACTGAAGTTCATCTTAAGTAAGTGTGCTGCATAAGATGATGATTTTATTACTTGCATGTATGGAAATATCACAGTTTAATTTATTTAGAATATATAGTTTAACACATGGCAGTACATCTTTAACAGTGCTTTTGAAGTTTTCTCTCTGTGTTTTGAATGATGACAATGTGATTTCACTGTTGGCGTGATGAAATCCTCAAAATCACACTTAGCAAAACCACCGCACGTTGAATGGCAAGGTTCCTACCACAATGAGGCCTTAAGATTGAGTGTAAGATGATCAAAGTGATTTAATGAAGGGTGTTAAGGGCTAAGTATTTGTCAGGACCGAAAGCTAGCTTCTACGTTGTCTTAGATTTTTCCTGGTTTTAATGGAGGAATTTGTGCAGAACTTATCCAAAGGAACATTTTTAACATTCAACATCTGAATTAACTACTTGGG
The DNA here is from genome assembly GCF_964034855.1 of Anser brachyrhynchus. Taxonomy (NCBI): domain Eukaryota; kingdom Metazoa; phylum Chordata; class Aves; order Anseriformes; family Anatidae; genus Anser; species Anser brachyrhynchus. The sequence continues at coordinate 157,206,956 of NC_137695.1, read as the reverse complement.
TGTCGTTTCCCTTTGTCACAAACAAATGGAAGACTTGTTAAAAGTGACCTCAGCCGTTCTTAGATCAAGGAACGCGTGCATGCCTGTGTAGGTGGATTTGCCGAAGTCTTTTGTATGCTTTCCCTTCGTGCACGGGCAAGTGTGGCTCGTAGCTGCCCTGGCAGGTGACTCAGCTGCTCTTTGTCAGGTGAATGCAGGGCTGTGGTTATTCATCGCAGCGGTATTCCCATAACAAGGTTCTTTTGGCTAATTTGCCAAATAGCTTGGGAACGTTTCCCTAACAAGTGGTGAGAAAACCGTGGAAATGTTACCTTTTAGTTCACATCCTATTATTTTTTAAAGCTAAGGAGTTGTTTTTTTCCCAGGCATGTGGCAGGAACTAAGCTGCCAGCAGATTTTCCCTTACACACTGTTGCTTCTAGTGGAACTCGTGCATAGGAGAACTCAGTTTTTGGGAGGGTATGAGACAGATTAGAGGGATTGGCAGGTTATCAAGATTATTACAGTTCAGATGGAGTTTGTCCTTGTTGTGAAAGGAATTTCCTTCATACTGGGAAAGTGGCTGCATCCAGTTGCATCTTGTTACATCTTCAGTTAATTGGAACACAACTGCTGTAGATCCATCAGAATAAACACCTTTGAAAACCCTAAAGTCTTCAAAATCATCCTGTTTTTGCCTTTTGGGAACGGTGAGTGCGCCTTTCGTCTCAGGCACTGTACCTGCAGACAGAATTCTAAAATGAAAGGCTCAAAACCTGCAGCGGTGCAGACTTGCATGTTCTGCCACTGACTGCTTAGAGTGGCAAATACTTGTTTTGCCAGGGAAAATGCTTAATGTGCATATTTTCTGCAAGAAGTCACAAGCTGCAGGGCTGAACCTCACACTCCTTTTATGATTCATGAGACTAGCAACGGGTTTGGAAAAAATCTTCATGCCCTCTGCGGGCAAGACAGTGTTATCTGGCACCTCTTGGTGAAGGGGAGCAACTTGTTAGGCACCTCTGGAGACATCCAGTCCAAAATAATAAAGGTGGCTTTGTTGGTGTTGATGTCGGTTAACCTTTGCTACCTAGGATCATGTGTTACCAGTGCTTCAGCACGGAACGGACAGTCAGACCAGGTTACAGCTGCTCTGAAGAAAAATGATACAAGCACACATAGTATGGCGGTTGGTCTCTCAGCACCAAACTGTCTGCTCTGCAGATCTGCAGTGTCACCTCACTGCTTGCTCGTCTTGCCTTTGTTTGTGGTACTTACACTGTTGGCTCCAGGCATCAAACTAGGACGAGCTTGGACTTTGAACACGATTTCCAGACTCAGTGTGCTTTACAGAGCCCTGTACTCCCACACTGAAGTGCTTTCTGTTGTCTTGCTTGCAAGAGGCACAGTAAAAAAACTTGGAGAAGGTTTGTCTTCCCCTCCAGGGTACACCATTTCTCTGGTGGTCTAGCAAGGTGTTTTTTTGCGTGTTATTATTGATGTTAGATTAGTTCTCTGAGATGCAATTGCTGGTAAATTCTGCTGGTTGTTTTTCTTACCAGCACCAAAAAAAAAAAAAAAAAAAAACCAAACAAGTTCCTGTCACTTTTATAGTGATACACATGAGTTTGGTAGAGCGGGCTATCTGAGCTATCATCCTTGCAGTCTGTTTTGCAAAAAGCAGCTCATGCTCTTCCTCCCACAGAAAGATCAAATACTGTGGAATAACTCATTTGCTTTGGAAGTCTAGTTTTCAGTAATGGCACACAGTCTACACAGCGTATTTCCTTATCTTCCCCTATCTTTCCTTCAGTGACTGTGTAGGCACGGTAAACTAAAGATGCGCTTGGGTTAAATTCCTAAATATTTTGGACAGTAAAGCTCTGCAAGTCTAGGGACCACTCCATCAAAAATGAGAACAAAAGATTTTTTTCTAGCTGAGAATCTAATGCATTCCCATCCTTGTAGGTCCTTTACGGAACAACTGAGGAAGATTTCCAGAGATGCAGGAATGCCAATCCAAGGGCAGCCGTGCTTCTGTAAATACGCCCAGGGAGCCGACAGCGTGGAGCCCATGTTCAGACATCTCAAGAACACTTACACCGGCCTGCAGCTTGTTGTAGTGATTTTGCCAGGAAAAACGCCAGTCTATGGTCAGTAAGCCAAACCCGTGAGCATGTTCTAGTCACAATTTCATGTAATTTTTTCTAAGCATTTGAAAAACAAATTTAATTCTGGTTTAATTGTATAAATTCAATTTAGAAATAGGCTATAAATTAAATTTATTCCTCTTCTTGTGCTGCCTGATGTTTTATATTAATGCTTTAATTCACTTCATTATTTTTGGCTATGCTTTTAATTTGCTTTTGCATGTTCATCCCGTTGGTTGCATTTGAGATGCGTTTTTGTGAGTGAGAAAGCTAAAATCGGGGCTTTTGTGAAATTGATTAAAGTGTTATGTTGTGGATTAAAATGTACTTAGCGTAATTGGTGTGCTAAAAGTTCCAAGTGGTTGAAGTAACGAACTCAGAAGCTGTGTAGCTTTTAGGATGTCTTTGCTTACTCATGCCATCAGCCTTTGGCAAAAGAAGTTGAATGAAGTAGAAAATTTCTGCCCTGTGGATTTTTCCTATTTCAATTTGTAACCCTTGAAACACGAGGGCACAAAACTTCAATTGATTTTTGGAACCAGATTGGCAACAGGAGCATTTTACATAGCACATACACAGAAGTTTTAATGTTTGAGACAAACCACGCATCTTGTTTTTAACTAGCTCTTCCTATACACAGGACTGCTCTTTTTGCTGTCCTGCCTTCCTCCGTCTCTGTTACCCTGCCTAATTGCAGCACCGTCCACTGTTTTTCTCCCATAACTTCAAGGACTCTCGTTTCTCACAGCCCTGATCTACCAAGCAGCTGCAGATTTGTTTTCCCCAAGCCATCTCTCACCAATTTAATACAGTAGAAAATAGGTTCCTAATTCTTTCTTTTCCCAAGATTATCTGATACAAACTGAAAAGTGAGAGTTAAAAAAAAAAAAAGCTTCCACAAAATAATACTTATTTTTTTCTTTTTTAGTTCAGCCTTGCAAAGAAAGCTGTTTGTCTCTAGGTTGTTCGGTACAAATCCAGGGCAAAATGACATCTTGCAGTTTTCTTGCTTGGCATTAAGAGGGGATTCTTTCCTCCTTCTAGCTACTGAGAGGATGTGGTATCACTCTCATCTGCTTTCCTTCTCATTATCTTCAATTATGGTTCTCTCTGCGCCCTCTAATTATCTCTTATTTTCTCCCTGTGCTCTTCCATCCTCTTGCACGTCTATACACACAGTCTTGTCTCCTTCTCTCCCCCTGCTCCTCAGAAAGTCTCTTTCCCTTTCCCGATGCCAAATGGTGTTGCATCTTCTCCAAGAGTAGTATTGATTCTATTCCTTTGGGATAAATGAATATCTGCTGTCTTGGAGCCTACGTTTCTTCTCCTGAGTGTAAGATTGCAGTTCCCTTAAAGCCTTTAAGTCTCAGTTTTGCTGTTAACAATAGGATTCATTTTAACCTTTGAAGAGTGTGGCTCTTAATGAGTTTATTTTGGAGCTTTTATGGGCCCTCCTTTGCTAAAATGGCTGCTTTTTATGCAAGTCAGGGCTAAAGCTAATGAGCTGATAAACTGGAAGGACGTGACCATGATTGTCTCAATGTTATTTAGCACGCTAATACTCATTTTGTGTTACTAGTCCAGTGTTTAATAATAAAACTGCTCATCATCCTAATATTACCCATGTTACCTGACTTCATTAGCCAAAGATTCTTCCATGCTGCTAAAACACTATAATTCTGAAATTACAATTAGTCTCATTTAAAATAATTTGTAGTTAAAATAAGCCAGCAGTGCCTTTAGTTATGTCTAGGACTGAGGTACTGTGTTGTCAGCTGATGGGAGCAGTACAGAACTGGGAGCAGGATTTTTGGAGAGCAGAGGAGGGAATTAAGTTTTTTTTCATTTTTTCTCTTTAAACAACCATTTTACTAAAACTCTAGGTGTCACTGAGTCAATGTCTCCTGCATTATTTGATTTGTGATACACAAATCTATATATATATATTTTTTTTCTTTGTTTTGCAGCGGAGGTGAAGCGTGTTGGTGACACCGTGCTGGGAATGGCAACGCAGTGTGTTCAGATGAAAAACGTGCAGAGAACAACACCGCAAACTCTGTCCAACCTTTGCTTAAAAATAAACGTCAAATTAGGAGGTGTAAATAATATTTTACTGCCACAGGGAAGGTAAGCCATCTTTCACAGAGGAAGAGGGTATTGTATGGTAAAAAAAACCCAACATATAAGATAACTAAGTGCTTTTTTCAATAGTCAATAGCACTATAATTTAAGTGAGTCTTTAGTCAGACTGTATCTTTTGGCTTCAAATGCAGTCTTGCAAAAAAAAAAAAAAGAGCTGGGTTACAGAGATTGTAGAGGAATACCTACTCCAGTTGAAATTTATTAAAAATATATATATATATTGCAATCTGACCATTGAAATACACAGCTTTCATTTGAATTGGAAAAAAAAAAGCATAATATTTTGAATTTTCAAACAAATAGAAATCATCTTAAATAATAGTGCCATTTCCTTTACAGTTTAATTGTGGTCAAGATTCTTTATTTTGTTGTACATCTCAACTTCAACAGACATCTAAAAAAACAGAAGTTGGGAGCAAGGAACTAATTTATTTCCAGGGTTTACCTTGCAATTTCTTATTAGTATTACAGTGAGAAGCTTTAGTTCTGTAAACACACACAGACACACTTAGTAAGAGTAACTTTAATCAAAATGAACAATTGGGTTTCTACTTCAGTGAAAACATGGCATTTTTTACAAACATTGCATTTCAAGTTACGGAGAGCCCACGGAGTAGCCTGCTACATCATTCTTGGGACCCTGTATCAAAGAAGCAAACACTGTTTTGTGTAGATAAGCAAATTTTCACTTCATATTTAGGCTAGTCAGAGGGCAGCTGCTGAAAAATAATCCAAAAAGTATCTGGGGGGGGGAGAGAAGGGGGCACATTATGAGAAGGGATGGGATATATGTTTTGTTTATCTTGTCAAATTGTGTTTATTGCACTAAATATATGAAGCCTTGGCAGCATGGACTCTCAATCAACCACTATTAAAGCAACAGAGAATCTTTGTATTATGGAGAATGCATTTTAAAAGGCACAGTGTTTTTTAGAGCAGAGTTAAGATAATGCAGTGGAAACAAAACAGAGCTGCACAACATATAAGTAGGCTTCATAAACAAATTCTCTGTTAAGTGCATGTGTTAACAGCAATAATAAGGCCAGAAAGTTGAATTCTGCTCCTCGTACCAATAAACTGTGCATTCATGAAAATGGAGTTAAATAAAGGGGAAAAGGCAAAGCAGCACAAATGTACACAGTGCCTAGATGCTCCAGAAAAGCATCTTTTTGGAGTATTTGGAACAGAAACGATTCCATAATTATTTTCTGTTGGTTGCAGGGGCAGGAATAGAACAGTTCTTTCTATAATAGAACAATTCTTTAATTGCATTGTAGGTTACATTGTTATAATTGCCTTCAAATTCCTTTTTAGAGAAGGTCTGAGAACAGTTGAGTCTGTCAACCTGCCTAACCATTCCTTCATACATCCACAAGCACCGAAAGTACTGGTGGCCTGAAGTCTCCCATTTAAAATCCTTTTGTTAAGGAACAGAGCTGAAGCTTCATGTTTCGAGCACAGTGTTTTGGAGTTTTACTTCTGAGGCAGCAGACTAATACCTTAAGGGTTTAATTAATCTTTGAAGCACAGCTTAAACGTTCTAGTTTTAAAGCAATACCTCTGATAACCACATTTTTCCTTACCAGTGCTGTCTTTTCATTTGGAAACAAAATCATAAGCTTTTGCATGTGTGCAGTTGTTTAAGTTTTAGATGCTATCTGATGCTGAAGAAGCAACTTCTAGTCCTTCTCTGCGGTTCGATTAATAGAGGTGGTGACTCTACAAGTTAGAAAAATCTTTTTTTTCTCATTTTGAATGAAAACGAACCAGCAGTTATGCTTTAAAAATACGCCCAAGTACTTTGTTTGTAGCATGAGAACCCGGATCAGGACCAAGTACCGTCTCATTACTTGTGACCATCTCTGATTAAGTTGAAATTGTTGACTAATTCACGGCAAGAGAATAGAGTGCCATTTAGTTGGCTTCTAATGTGCTTTATTAGGCTTAAGCCATGCTGCTTTTACAAACTTGCTTTCTCTTCACCAGACCGCCAGTATTTCAACAGCCTGTCATATTCCTTGGTGCAGATGTAACTCATCCTCCAGCTGGAGATGGGAAAAAGCCTTCCATTGCTGCAGTGAGTAAATGGTGTAGTTATCTTGAACCCCTGCTTTCTCCCACTGCTCAGTTCTGAAGCATTTATTACTTGCAATTCTTCAGTGGTCTATTTCTTCTGATTGCCTAGCATTACAAATTATTTTTCTGCAGAATTTAATGAAACTTCGGAGAGAAGGCTGATGCTAATTACTTAAATGTGTGTATTGCTTTGTAAAATGCCCAAGCTGCTAATGCACAGAGGAGCTTTTCTATTAGCTGATATTTATCAACCTGTAATAAGCTGGTGTGTGTCTAAATCTGCTTTTTAAGATCTTTTAAATCTGCAGTTAAGAATGTTAAGAATTTATCCATTGTTGAATAGGAATTTGAGAGCTTCACTTGTGTTTTTTTGGGGGGGATTCAAGCTTTCTGATGACACTCATTGTGCAGTAATCTCCTTAAGTATAAGGAAGGGCATGACTTGCATTATGTCCAACACCTGTAATAGATGCTCTGGCTTACTTAATGAGAATCTTTGCAGGCAGTACGTGCAGTATTCATCTTAGACTTAACTCTGGTGCTAAATAAACAAATATCTGTTTTAAAAAGCTGCACACATGTCCTGGAAAGCCAGGTGGAGATGTGTTGTGATTTTTGATGTGTAGAGTTTTTGTTTGTTTATTTGTAAGCCCAATGGAATTTTTAAAATATTAACTTTAAGGTTTAATAAACAGAAAATTGCTTGTTTGAAAAGGCAGTTCAGTTATTTTCATCAATTACCATTATTAAACTGCTCTTAAGTTTGGTGTGATATTAAGCCCTTTTTCCACAGGTTGTAGGAAGCATGGATGCTCATCCTAATCGATACTGTGCCACTGTTCGGGTCCAGCAGCACCGCCAAGAAATCATCCAAGATTTGGCTGCCATGGTCAGGGAGTTGCTTATCCAGTTCTACAAATCAACCAGATTTAAACCAACTCGTATAATTTTCTACAGAGATGGCGTTTCCGAGGGACAGTTTCAACAGGTTACATTTTTATTTTTATTTTGAGGTTTTTATTCTGTCGGTTTCTGGTAGTAAATGTAGTTTTATGTGGATGGAGCTATGAAAAGTAGTGTACCCTCAACAAATTTGTTGTGTCCTGACCAAGAGGAGCAGGGAAAATGATTTCACTTCTTTCATGAGCTTTTTTTTAGTACTTGTTCACCTTAACATGCTTAACCTTTGCAAAAATATAAGCAATAAAGTATAGTTTTAGAACTCAAGCCTGTTCAACATCTGTGACCTACTCAAGATATTAGTCAATATTATATATTATTATAGAAATTAGTCAATTTGGATCCCACAGAACATGGACAGTAATGAAAACATAAGTGTAAGCTCATTGTCCTGTTTTTAACCAGGTGTAATAAATTCTCTGTTTTTACACTGTCACTTTTCATTCATTCTGTATAAAATTCAACAAATGTATTTATTTTGTTCGCTTACAAATGCCATGCTTTAAGAAATATTTTTCTTTATATTTTAAAGATATTAAATATACTAAATATGTTGAAGATATTTAATATGCTTTCCTTTCCGATATTTTTACATGTAAATTTAAAGATATAGAACTTGGTCTGCTTCTCAAAATCAAAGGGGAAGGAAGGAAAGGTCACTTAGTAAACATCAATTAATAAAACTCCTCTTTTCTTTTTTCCATTTCACTGTTTTTCATTGACTTTTCAGTTTATAATTTACATAAATCCCAAATTATTGTTTTGTGTACTGCATTTATCTTTCAGTTTTTGTTGATCCCTGTAGCCATGCTTTACACAGCTGGAAAAGTGCACGCAATTGAGCAATTCTGGATTTTTATCCCTTGTACTAGCCTAAAAAATAATTATGCTGCTGTATGTTCAACAGCCTAATTAAATGAACATTTGTCTTTGGCAGTTGAAAAGATTTTGACACACAGCTGTATTAGTCCAAGCCTCATGCTTGGAGCTCAACAAATACGGAACCAGCTCTGGCGTGGCTCAGGGAACTGGTGATCTAACTTGTTCTCATTAAGTGGAGAAATTAAGGTTTGATCCTGAAAGCTTTGACATCTCATTGCTCTGAGTGACAGTGCAAGACGGAACACGATATAAGAGTACTCTGTAAGCTGTCTTTCACATTTATCACCTATCTTTATGCTTATGATTCAGGTTCTCCATCATGAATTGCTGGCTATCAGAGAAGCATGCATTAAACTAGAAAAGGATTACCAGCCTGGAATTACATTCATAGTTGTGCAGAAAAGGCATCACACCAGGCTCTTCTGTACGGATAAAAACGAACGGGTACGTTCTAACTGTGACCAACAAGTATCTAGCGCGCAGCCAAACTGCTTGGGTGCTATATGAAAAACTTGCTTTGTTTAAAGAGTTACATGATGTATTGGGTGAAATAATTGTGCCTGGAAAGGAAAGCCTTTGGGTTTTATCCCATATAATAACTGGCAAGAAGATGTTACGAAACGGCAACAGTGTGCATCCTTGAACAAGTCTGTGCATCGATTTTTAAAGTTAATCGAATTGTTCGTGTTTCTTTTCAGTTTTTCTCCCATCTGGAGATTCTTAAGGGTTGAGATTGACCTGAGTGCTGTAAGGCTTGTGATGTAGATGTCTACCTCTGAAATAGTTCAGGCATTCTTTTTTTTTTTTTGTAAACAGAGGTCTGATTGATATTTCCATCGCAGTTTAAGGTATTGCTTCCTCCAATTCTAAAATAGTGTTAGCGAGTTCACTGATTTGATTCCTGTTGACTGTAGAATGACTCTTAGGTAGGCAGCTGGGATGTAGGCATGGTGAGATGAACTCTTTTCCTTTAACGCTACGTGTAAGATGTCTTAGGTATCTAATGCCTTGGATACCTGGAATTTGGTTTGGGCATACGGTGTGTCACAACACATTATTTGTAGCAGTGTATATTTGTAGGCGTTATTTCTGGAAATGGAGACTTCTGAACTGCAAACCTCTTTTCACAGACAGGGCTTTTCTTGTGTTTGTTTTCCTGCTGTCAAGCTGCTCTGTGTGAGCAGAGAATTACTTCTAAGGCTGACATCCAGGTGGTTTTGTATATTAATAATGTGAGATGATTGCCCTTAAACTGCTTTTAGAGAGTGTTTCTAAGTTCTGCTTTCAAGTAGAATATTTTTAAGGGAAGGTGAGGCCTGTCTTACAACCACGGGTTGTCCTCTTTCAGCTATAAACAAGAAAAGTTGCAGAGAAATAACCTGTCCTGGAATTGGAAAGTGAAAAGAGATTGACAAATCAGTTGTGGGAAAGTCTTTTTGCATTAATCAGAAAAGCTAATTATTATAGGTAAACTCAAAGAAGGTTCTGCGGCTCATCTCTTCTTTTTTTTCCTTCATTGTACAGACACTCCAGGTTTTCATATGAACAGAATTTCAGTTGTACCTGGTCCTTTCTGGACTTTTTGTTTTTACAGATATTTTAAAATGTTTTCTTCTTCCTTACTGTACAGCTGAAAAGAGGAAAAAAAAAGTTTGTGCACCTTAATATATTTACATTTACTGTTCACACAGGTTGGAAAAAGTGGAAACATTCCAGCTGGCACCACAGTGGACACAAAAATCACCCATCCATCAGAGTTTGACTTTTACCTGTGTAGTCATGCTGGTATTCAGGTACAGCATTTTGTGTGGGATGAGGACTTTCAGTGATAACACTGGCTGTTGGTATTTCATGTGCTCTTTACACCGGAGACAAAGGACACAACCTCCTTCTATGTGTTTCTGCTTTTTCCTGTGCTGTCTGTAATGCTCTTCCATCACTGTTAACATCTAGAAAAAATAATGAACCTAAACAGCCAGTAAGCACACGCTGTGCAATTAGTTTAATGTGCTTCTATCCTGCCTGTGTGCTGCTTTGAATGGTAGCGAGGTAGTTGGGCTATTTTTCCGAGCTGCCTCTTGCATGAAATTCTCTTGAAACGCGTACAGGAAATCTCCAGTACGTTCAGACAGCACCATTATAGTTTCACTTTTTCTTGTGATTTCTTCTGAATCAGAAATGGAAACTATTAATCAACAATAGCACTGATAATGTAATCCTCTTTAAAATTCAGTACTCCCTAAAAAGAAGTGTATGCAGTGAAGGCACGGGTTAGGTTACTGTTAGGGTGAATGTTTTGCATAAAGCTGCTTTGCCTGGCTTCTTTGTAAGATCTAACTTTCACAAGGTCAAAGTGCACTTCAGTACAATCATTTAATATTAGTAACGTGGATGAAATTCGAGGAAGTGCAATCCTTTCCAAAAATGCAAAGGGATTTGTTACACAAGGAGCAAGGAGGGAGGTTCTTTGCCTTTTTAAAGGAAAAAATTGCCGAAGTCTAGAATTTCACACGTGTACTTTTGGGGAAGTAGCAGGTTGTATTGCAGTTCACCCGCAGAGGTGGAAATTAAAAGAGATGTTTTTGAAGCGCTGACGTCCTGTGTGATCTGCCTTCAGGGAACAAGCAGACCTTCGCATTACCACGTCCTCTGGGATGACAATCGCTTCTCTTCGGACGAACTGCAGATTCTCACCTACCAGTTGTGTCATACGTACGTACGCTGTACTCGTTCGGTTTCCATCCCTGCGCCTGCGTATTACGCGCACCTGGTTGCCTTCCGAGCCAGGTACCATCTGGTGGATAAAGAACACGATAGGTGAGTTGCATGGTTTTGAATTGCTACCGAATTTCACAGGAAGGAAACGGGCTTGTTAATTCTGGGATCAGTGGCATCCTCGCTTAGCAGTTTGAGGGCAAGTTGGTTTGCTTTTTCCCCAGTGAATTACATTGTGGGTGGGGAAAAAATAAGGACAAACAAAAACAACAACAAAACAACCAAGCAAAAAAACCCACAAACCAAAAATAAACAAAAGAACCAAAGCCAACAACCAGAAGATCTGCCTGTATGCTTCTGTGCTGTTCTTCTGTTTCAGAACTTCACTGATATTTTAGGGGCAATGAACTGTTGTGACTGTTCAGAAGAAATGAATGACGTGAAAACCTTATGTGCGAGGAGAGGCAGATTAAATAGGGTTTCTTTTCGCCCTCCCTTTTACCCCCCCCTCCCTTCTCTTTCAGTGCTGAAGGCAGCCACACTTCGGGTCAGAGTAATGGCAGAGATCATCAAGCACTTGCTAAAGCAGTTCAAGTTCATCAGGACACGTTGCGCACTATGTACTTTGCTTGACATGTTTTAATGTTTAGCGACTCAGTACAATAGAGAGTTGGATTCACATGAGACCAGCTGCACTTAGACCAACAGTTGCCCAAGCTACAGTGACAGCCAGCAATGAGGGACGCATCTTAATTTCTTCCCCATTTGCAAGAAAGCCTTCCGTCCAGAATTTCAGACTTGATTGTGAACTGCATTCTTGTACAAAACCCCACGATTGTTGGAAATGTGGTTTGCCAAAATCTCTAAGCTGTCTGTTATAAAACAGACCCATATTTTATAATTGAATCAAGAGCTGTGATCTCAGGGCTTAGGGAGAAACAAAACAAAAAACAAAACACAAACCTCTTCATTCAGTTTGCTATTCATTTAACTGCTTTTAATAATTTGGAGAGATCTAATTCATACTAAAGTTGGTGGGCAAAAATGCTGTGAATTAGCTTTTAATACAAAGGAAAAGCAAAGCGTTTTTTGGCTCTTTATGAAGCCTTGATTATTCTAGATGCATTTACAAAGTTTTTATTTTCAAAAGAGTGACAAAATTCTGGTTTTCAACTGTCTTACAAAGATTGTTCTCTCTGTGTCTAAGGGCAAATGTATTTTCTGAAGCTTGTTCTTGAATGTTTTTTATTGTGCTGCATTTAAAAATGTTTTTCATAGACTAAAGAAGAATTTAAAAAAAAAAAAAAAAGGAACGAACTTGTACCTAAACTTTTAATAGGTCCAGTTAGATTGGCAAAAGAAGATGTGCCATTTTTAAGAAACAAAAATTGTAAAGGATTTTTTTAATCACACTGACAGCTAACTTTAGAATTTGTCATACAGGACTGTGACACTTACTTTCCAAAGTCTCTAAGGAATACGGGTCTGTGGTGATAAAATACAGTACAATCCTCTTTCACTGTTATGTTTGAATTAATGTAAATTTTATATATGTTTCACAGTATTAATGTGATAGACTAGATGCTATTATTTATTTTTATTTACTAAGGAGTGCTCATTATGCTTCTGTTAACATATCAAGACTGCTTTGGATTTAGAAATTAAAACCTTATCGTGAGGATATTACTCTTCAAATGCAAAAAATATGCAACTGACTTTGTGAGAGCTCAGAGATACGTACAGGGTGTATTGTGGAGCTTGTAATTTGTAGAAAGGCTTTTCAGGCGTGCACGCAGCAGAGCAGGTTCTACCTGTGCCGTTCAGAGACGCACACGAGACCAACATTCTACATTTGCTCAAGCACAAAACACTTGTATTTTATTTATGCGTTGATTATTGGCGAAGCGGGCGCTCTGGTAGAGGAGAGTGGTTCACTGTTTGTAATTTAGACAGAAGTCAGAGAATCTATGCAGTAAAGATAAATCTTAGGAAACTGAAGTTTACTTTTGAAGGGAGGTGAAACTCTCTTCATTATGCATAAGGTCAATGGTAAATGTGAGAGTTTTGCCGTTCTCTTAGGAGAAGCATTAAGTAAAACTGATAATTGTTAGACAAACGCTTCTGTTAGTTTGCACACTGGGTTCATAAGAAAACCATAATACATATGTAAACCATTGCACTAATTACGATGCCACAAGCAGGTTTAGGAGAAAATGGTAAAAGCCCAGGAAATGTTTATGTTGACTTGATTTTGTTCGTTTTCGTAGGATAACTTAAATACATGTTAAGAGGCAGGTTTTGAAAATGTCATTCTCTTCCATTTTGCATTGTCTTTTTCCCTTTTCTCTTAGCAGAAGCTCAGTCACTGTTCTGAGTCCGTTTACCTCTAGCCACTGAGGCGGGCGCGTAGCTTTAACCCACGCGGAGGTCTGTGCCATATAGCAGAGGGACTATACCTGGTTGCTGTCGAATAAGCTAGAAAATGCCCAAGCTGTGCTGCAAAAAGAGCTGTAGGTACATAACTTTGTACACCTCGTAGCAAGCGTGTTGATTGTCGGTGTTGTTTAGGTGAAATAATGTAAATCCTAGTAACAGATGAATGGTGTTTGTGTTGTTCTGATTCGTTGATTAGGCTGCTGGGTCAGATTTTCTTCCTGGTCAGTTTTGTAAATCTAGATTTTTTTTTTTTTTTAAACGACGCTGGTGTAACAGAAAGCAAGTTCCAGGTCGCATCATCTGTCTTCCTGTTTTCCAGCCGGGTTGCACATACCTCCCTCACAAGCACTGCTGAGCTGCAGAAGCTTTTCCGTAGCGGACACGTTGCACTTCTCCGTGTGCTTGCTTGAGAAGTTTCAGATTTCAGCGAAGATTTTAATTCGGCAGAGTTTTATATAAGAATTATTTTTGTACGGATTATTCTTAACAAATAGGAGAGATCGAACATTTTAAATAAAACGCCAGTTATTTTGTTTGCTGTTCTTTATGCAGAGACCTCTTGGATGTGAATTTCATCCTCCTCTTCCCTATCCGTGCAGATCTGGAATAAAGGACTTTAGGCAAGGACTTTATGGTGGTCAGGTCAGGCTAAGAGGGCGGAATCTGTCTTGACCCACCAAACCTTATTTCTGAAGCAGACTGTGGGACTTCCCTGCACCCTATTTAGGATGCATTCTTTGGGCTGGCATAGCAGTTGCAGAAGGGATATTAGGCAGACCCTTAATCTCAGAGTAGCTGTCATCTCTGTATCCTCTTGGAATGAACAGGAATTTTGTGTAGCTTTCCTTCCTTGAGTATGAAGAACTTGGGATGGTTGCATGCATTTCAGGCTAGGCACATTTCTACCTTCCACAGATTTTTAAGCCTCCAATGCCACTAAGTCGACAGCTTGATTTCTCCCTCCTTTCCCCTGCTGCCCCTGCCCCAGTGGTGAATTAATGAATAATTTAAAGCATTTTTCTAAAAACTTTTGATGAAGTATTATATTTTGAAAAGCAGCGTGCTATGTTAAGGCCAGAAGCTATCCTTCTGGCAATATTTTTAATACTCAAAACGTCTCCCGCCCCCCCCACAAAAAAGGGAGGGGGCGGACAGACGCCCAACCCCCTACTCTTATTTTACCCTCCCACCTGTTTCGTGTTTTGTAAGAGCAGCAATATCTCAGGTAAACGCAACGCTCAAGACGTCTCCATCTCTCACGTACTCCTGCTGTCGAAGTCGTGGCTGAGGTAGGCAGTTATAACCACTAAGTCACTGTGCAGCTCAGGCCAGCAGTAACCAAATGCATTTTACCCTCCGGCAGTAGTTCCCTGAGGCCGTGCCGAGGAGTTGCGTGACTGCGGTTGCAAAAGAGCACCGGGCAGGACCTCTTCCACTGCATTCCTCTCACTCTCCGTTATGTCCCTGGCGATGACCTTTTGCTTGAATTCAGCTGTTGGCGCAGGCTGTCCTGGTGCTCGGCGGGCTGAAAGCCGATCCTGATTGCACCCTGGTGACAAAAATATCTCCTTCCCCTTCCAGGCGTCGGCGCCGTTAGGGACAAACTGACCGGTGTCAGTACTGCAGTATTTCTTCTGTTTCGGTGCAGCTCGTCTTTAAAAGAGCGTGCTCAAGAGGTGAACAGGTATTATTGAGTTGCCTGCTATGGATTGCTTTTCTGGCTTTGTACTGAAATGGTAACACTATAGAAACAGAAATATCCAAATACTGAAGCGGGTTGTGAATCTCTGTCCTTGGAAAGGCTCTGATCTGCTGGACCTGCTTTGGGCAGGGAACTGGGTGTCTCCAGAGAGCCCTTCCAAAGCGTGTGGTTCTGTGACAATCACAACGTAGTAACAAAGATTAAAATACTTAAAAGCTGTCTTTTTTAATGTACTAGCTGTAATACAGTATTGCCTGGTTTTAGAAACTTCTGCTTCCGTGGCTCAATCAGATAACGTCCGCTCTGCCTCTCCTTCAGGCAGTCCTTAGGAGGAGATGCCCCACTGTGAAATGTTGGAAGTAGGGGGATTTGTCCCAGCCTTACGTGAGTTTGGCCTTCCAGATAGCCCTATGCAACCGTAACTCTGCTGGTTTGACTGCGTGCACTGATCACTTGTTTTTATTGGGACTCCTCCTGGCTTGGTTCGAGTTAGGCGGCTTCGGCGTTTGGGTTGCTGACTCACAATCAATGATCTTCCACGTTGCGGCAGCTCTGGCATATTAATTTCCTTGGGTTTCGATCTGTCAGGTGGAAAGGTTTGGGATTAGTCGTTGACCTAAGCTGTGAGGGAAGGCCTTGTGTGTTAACCTGCTGCAGCCAGCATGGAAAATCTCCAAGTACCTAAGTCTAAAGCAAGAAATCTGTACTACACGTTTCTGATCTTCGTCCAGGCAATACGTTCCCTGATTGTTAAAGCCAAAATGTTGCTAAGGTTTAGCTTGAAGTCTGACTATCAATAACTCCTGCGGCCCCTGTCCATTTTTATCATCTCCTGTTCAGACATGAATAGACCACCTGTATAACTAAGGCAAGAGGTAACACCTCTGCAAGGATTTTAAGTAACTTTTGAAGGTTAGCTGTGGGCTTCTAGGTTCTTGCGTGCTCAGGTCACTTTATAAAAGATTGAGGTTTCTAACGGAGTTCAGATGCTTTTGAAGCTTTTATCAGCAGCCTGATGTGTACCTGCACAAAGAGGCTTTGTGCCGAGCAGCAGATCATGCTGCCGAGTGCTTCGCACATCGCTGCCAACACCAGTCACTGCAGCAGCCTCCTCAAACCCCAATCTTCCTCGTGCCGGCGAGTCTCTGAGATTTAACTGAGAGCAAGGGCAGAAGGAAGGCCTGCATTAGCACCGCCGTGCGTGTTTAGTGGGCTGCTGTAGGTTTCCCTGTATGTGCAGACTTTCTTTTTGAGGAAGAATGTTGTCGTTTTGAAGTGAGAACAGGTTGGCTCTGCAGCTCGGTCCAACGCAAAAGGACGCCTACTGCAGGAGCAGGACTGGGACTTGTGGAGACGCAGATGGGGACGTACTTGCCTCTTGGTGTCATCCAGTAAGCATTTCTGGTGGCATAGGTAGCCCATAAGGGATTGTTTTTTCTTTTAAATACCTTATACACCCAAAAAAAGAATGTAAAAAAAAATTATTGTTCTATTTTTTACACTCAATGCCAATGTAAGAAAATTACTTTCTTTTCCTAATTTTTTTAATACTCTTCTACAGTAGCATCTGTTTTTGTTTTGTGTTGTTTTTCCTGACAGTGTGGCTTTCTCTATTTCTCATACAGGACAGTACATTTTTTTTTTAACTTTATATACATTTGGCAACATGCTTCTTGTTGCATACATGCAGTCTTAAGGAAAACTTCAAGTAGAAGGTAATTGCACTGATTGTTTTTAAACTCCCTTTTTACTGTAAGACTTTTTTTTTTTTCCCTTCTGCTGTAGCTCTTTAAAAATACTGTAAATAGCGCTACGGATAGCAAATACGGAAATGCTGTGGATGCCATTCCTTGCTCTGACGTTGTAGGAATGCTGCCATATTTTACAGTGTTGAGACACGAGCTTTGGTTCTAAATGTTGTTGTGCTTCGTTTGCGTTAGGGTGTGAGTCCGAGGGCACAGTTGCTTTGTTAGGGTGTGTTTGTATTCATAAAATATTTCCTCCCTCTCTCCTCTGTGCACGTTTCTCCCACACCATAAAGATGCTAAGTCGGGTTTTTAAGCCACCACCGTGCTTGTTGTCCGTGCAACATTTAAATGCCAATCTTGGATTGAAGTTGGCTGATTAATTAATTAATGCAGTATCTGTACTCTCAGCTCCAGTTGTCCCGCGTCTTCCTGGCTTCCTTCAGCATTTGATTCCCGTGTGGTATTGAGAAGAACCGGTCTGCGGGGCAGAATTAGTAGAGTAACAGGGATATGGGATGGGGTTTATGATGTCTTGTTCTCTGTCCCTCCGTGGCTGTGGGACTGTTGGGTGCAGTCGATGTTTTAGTGCCCTGAACTAAGAAGTGGTGTGTGATGCTCTGAGAAGCCATCAGCAACGGCCTTCTGTAACCATCGGGACAGGAGAGACCCGAACTCCAGCCCGTCGCGTATCATTAAGGTGCAAAACCCAAGTTTTGTCTCCGGCGGGTCAGTGTCTGGAAAGGTGCATCCCTCCGAGACCTTGTGTTGAATCCCAAGGAGCGGGGGCTTATTTTGTGTGTGCGTGGCACATAACCAGTTTTATCTCGTTTTGTGTGTTTCAGTTGCTTGTTCCGTGTTGTTCCTTTGCGTGCAGTGTTAAGATGAATGTAATGGCTTGGCCAAATCACTACGGAAGGTGGTTGTGTAGTACTCGTTAGTTAGCGAGCAGATGCAGTTCAAGGCTACCTCCTCTATTCCTCCACAGAAAGATTAATTTGTAAAGCGAGCCTACTACCTAAGCAGCCAAAACGCTCCCCGGAGAACTGTATTATTGCTCTTTTGTTCCGTGCTGGAGGACCAGCGGTGCCATACTGTGATCCCGGACATCTCCTTTTCGCTCCTCCTGTCTTCCAAAGGTGTCGGCGTGGCTCGTGCAAAGGTGGTGTTGAGATTTCAGAAAGAGCTTGGCACATCGTGCCTGGCACGTTTTCTTTTTTGGTACCTGGTAGCAGCGGCTCCCGTGTCACCTCTCGGTTCGCTTGCCGGGTTTGTATACCGTTGTTTCCAAATGAAACATCTCTTCGTATTTCAGCTGTTGGCTGACAAATGTCGTGCTTTCATTGCAAGTGACATCAAGGTGCTTGGAATATATTTTGAATCTGAAGCAAAAAACATATGTATTGGAATATTTTTAAACCTATTTTTTTGATAAGTTGATGTGAGACTGTAACGTTGAGTATATTGACTATCTTCCCTGCTCAGCCCAAGACTGATAAACTTTAAAATGAAAACAAAAAAAAATCTGGAGTGTTTTTGTTGTGAATGTTTCACGTGTCAGTTTTGTGTGAAGCCTTGGCCATAACTCAGTCTTGAACTAAGCGCACACCGACTAAAGGTGCTTTAAATGGCCTGAAATGAAACCGTAGAAAACCACGTTAATTCCTTGTTTTGTTTACAGTGAATCCAAGCGAGCTTCCCTGGTTTATGCTTAACCACTCTGCTGACAGAAATACTACCTGCCTGACCACGACGCGCTGGGGTGGTTTCGTGGCACTGCTGTAGCTTTTGGTTTGGAAGTGACCGGGCTTTATGCTAGGAGCTGGCATCTCAGAGGCAAATCAGCCAGGATTATGTTACCTGCGATTTCATCATCTTAATCTTTGGCCGTAGACACTAACGAAGCCTATCGATGGCAGGGACGAAGTTCTGGCTTTTTGGAAGAATTCTTGCTGAGCGATGGTGAGTGACTGAATAAATGAGCTCAGCAATGATTGAACAGGGTAAAATCTTGAACATTTCGTTCAGATCTTTGTTCTAACTTCACAAGTCCCCCCCAAGGCATGAAGAATAGGATTTTGCTCGAGGGCAAATAGCTGCTTTTAGAAAATATTTCACTACGTCCTGGTTTTATGGATCCATAGACACTATTGATGTTGCTGTGGCCTGGAAGAGGTTTCCCTGTGCAGGCAGGGGATTGTGAGCACATCCCCTTAAAATGATGAGAGTGACTAGGGAGGCAAGGTGAACCATTTTTATCAGAAAACTGCCAAATAAGCACTTGTTGAGGCAACAGTAAGCAACATGTAGTTTTCCTTCTGGCTTCCTGCACAGCCCCGCAGCCCCCGGCAGATCCTGCTGGCAACTTCCAGCCCCTGCCCCAAAAGGGAAGGCTGTTGGGCAGCTCCCAAAAGCTGCCTTCTGCTCTCGGCATCGCAGAGCACCTCGGATTTGGTCGGAGCGAGGACAGGGACGTTCGTGGAGTTCGCAGGTGCGAGAGGCTGGTGGGAGCCGGTCCTGGAGTTTTGCACGTGGCAGCGCCAGAAATGTAAAAGATCCGCAGCATCTGGCTGTGTTGCTGTACCAGGTTGCTTTAGTTTTGCTCTATTTTTTTCCCCTTTAAGAACTGAAATACCTGCTGGAATAGCTGCTCTACCCAGCAGCAGCAGTTACAGATACGGCTAACCTAGGAACGAGCCTATTGATTGTCCCTGAAGCATTAATTTAAACGTTTCCGACCATTTTATGCCTGCGTGTGCTTGGCAAGCATGAATTGTGAAAAGGTCAGCAAGCAACCTTGGGAGTTCCTACTCCCCTGGCTGGTCCTCTTTGCATTTACTTTGTTAGCTTACATTTCCTAGCAGGAAAATAAAACCCATACCACATAATGGGGACTCTATTCTTTGCCTATCAGCTTTTCCTGTTTCTGCGCCAACAGAGGAAGCTCCCCTCTTAGCAGCGTACGTAAAACTGCCTGGGTTTGCTTGGCTCGGAGCTTGGTCCACGCTGGGTGGGCACCCCAAAATCTCGGCTCTGCGGCGGGCACTTGATCGTGTGCTGCGGGTGGGGTTGGGTTGAGCCCGTCGCGTATCAGCAGAACGTGCAGAGAAGTTTGTTTCCAGATTTCATTAACATTAATCCTGCATCAGCTGGGAGATGCTCAGAACCCACTGTTTGCGCTATAAAAAGGTGGGATTGACCCTAATTTTGTTGTTCCTTGCTTTCTCCTGAGACTGACCCCTTAAAACTCCTCATCTCATCCACGAGTGACAATTGTGTCATCTTGTTTTGAAGTAAATACCGTGTCTCTAATTGCCTGGCCGACTTGAATCTTGAACTGACCTGAAATTGCCTCTCAGTGTTTAATCCCCAGAACGTCTCCAGCTTAAATGAAGATTGTTGCATTTTCCCCATCCTTTATTACCGAGTTTGGGGCAGCAAAAATAGCGTTTGTTTTTTTGATTATATGGGGCTGAAGGGTAGGATAATGTATGGATTTGCAGAAAGAAGATATACTTAAGGGGTGATTACTAGTGAGCATCTGGGAAAGCTGTGCATTTTTTTTTTATAGGGAGATGCAAAAACAAAAAAAAGGAGTAAGGCTTGAAATTATCTGTGAAAAATCACCAATTAGATGCAATGGCAAAGTGTATCTGGCGAAGCTGTGGATTATCCCGAAGTGCTGCCATTCAGTTTGTCATTTGTTGGCAGTGGTGTGTGTGTGGACGCACACGTGCGTGCGTGCACGCGTCGGTGAAAGCGCAGTGTGACTGCTCAGACGTGAAGGTGCGAAGGCAGAGCTTGGCTGGGAACAATAAGCACAATATCGCTGGCTTCCGTCGTCCTTTGTTAGTTTGTACAATCACAAAACCTCAAGCTTTTGGGGCAGTTTGTAGAGATCTCACCCCAGGTTTCTGTGCGGCAAGGTGGTTGACTTGGTCACGGAAGGGTGAGGTGGAAAAGAGAATGTATTGATTAAATCCCCCCCCCTATTTTTTTTTCCTGAAGTTTGGTATATTGCAGATTTAACTGACATCCATTAAAATCCTTTCTTTGAATATTTTTGTTTCTTTATTTTTGTAAAAATAACTAAAAACCAACCAAAAAGGAACTCAGAAGTCTCCCGTTGTACATGCTCCCTCGAATCCAAATGTTTTTATGACCGTGTAGAGTTTACTATTTTTGGAAGAAGAAGGAAAAAACAAAAAAAAGAAAAAGCTAAGATGTTAAGGGCCTCATTTCAAGTGGTACTAAGCGTGTGTTGGCTAGGTTGCGTGTTGCATCCGGATTAAAACGCCTCGTGCTTCCGATGTATAAACGATGTAGTGCTGTTTGGGTAAGACTAGCACGTGTAACACAAAGCCCCCTTGACTGATTTTTAAACGCGCCGGTGGCATCGTAGAGTTGACGGCGTAGATGAAGTGTTGCTTTATGTTCCCCAGAGCCAGCGGGGCTCCGTGTCGACGTGCGTAGGGTAAATGCTGTACCTTGCTTACGTAGCTTGATGTTTGCATGACGCTGTGTGGCGACGCCACTTTAAATTAAGCCTTAACAAAAGAGATAAATTGGTCAGATTTTCTCGGAGTATGCAAAAATACTGTTTAACGAGAGTAGGATCTTCCTATGAAGCTAAACTCGTAAAAAGGAAGGCTCACCTGAGAACGAAAGGGGAAAACCTGTAGATCTCTATACTGTGACCGACCTCCTTGGGCGCTGGCGTCACCGTTGCTCTACAGAAGCCAGGCTCTCTTGCGTTTCTCGGGCAGTCTGCCCCAAAACGGGCTTTCTCAAATCTCAGCTCCTTGCGTTGGACGTGTTCTTCTCCCTCCCCTGCTAGGAAATCTCTGCCTGAAGGAGGACCGCGACTTAGCGCTGAAATTTTACATTGAAAAATGAAAAAAAAAAATAATTCTCGAGTTCTGTGCTTACTTCAGATAGTGCCATCGTTTTCGCTTCTCCGACTGACATCTAATCCTTAAAACATTAGGAACAGGGGCAAATCACGTGGCGGGGACCCAGCTTTCTTTTTGGATTTGGATCTACCTCATTTCAACAGTTGGGTGCTATGAACTCAAATTGTCGACGAGATGGGCAAAAAGCGACCAAACTGCATGTGACGACTGACCTCGGCGGAGGCGGTCCTCTGCAAACCAAAACCTTTGGGTTTCTTGTTCGGAAACAACAATATTGTAGTTCAGTTTGATTCTTTGTGCCTTTGTGTTTTTTCCCAGTGCGTAACAATCAAAAGTCATGTTCTTGATTAAAAACAGCAAACGAATTTTAACCGCAGAGTTTAAAAAAGAAGAGAAAAGCAGCATATTTTTAGCAAATTTTAAAATATTTTTCGGTGTATCAAATCGTAAAGTGTACAGTATCAGAGCAGAACTAGGCAAAGAAATACCCAATAAAGAACTTCTTGAAATACGTAATCCCAACCCTAGATATATACATCTGTATCTATATATATGCATATATAACATACATACACATACAGAATACAGCTGTGTGTGTATATATGTGTGCATATATATATATATATATAACAAAGGGATACATGGGTAAGGGAATAAAATGTAATTGACTTTTCCACACAGTTTTGTATTTAACAGTTTACAACTACGTATAAGTTTTTCTACTACGTAAGCCTTTTTTACTTAAGAAAAAAAATCCTTTTTGGAAAATTTAAGTTGTGATATACTATCATTTTTTGAAGCTTAAAAAAAAAAATCGACTTTCTACCAATACTTAATACAGAGGGGGAAATCTTTTCTGTAGACTTGTATTTAGTTTAAATATTAAAAAAAAAAAATAAATCTATGTATGGAACTGTAAAAGGGCTGACAGTCCGGGGTGGCAGGACTTCAAAGCTGTTTCTTAAGGCTTTCAGCTGCAGAGAGACTCGAACAAAAGGAAGATGCCTCTGTTAGATGTTTTTATAAAACTGCTCCATCAGGTCTATACTTAAGCTATATTTTCTAAAGCCTCTACTCATCCTTTAATATGCTGCATATAAATTATCAGCATGGTTGCACTTTCTCAATAATAATGTATGCCCTGCAATTGGCTCGAGATAAGGACTTTAGTTTTATAACAAAACAGATAGTACTTTGGGCAGAAGGTAATATTTATATAGGTACCTCAAGAAAAAAAAAAAAGAGCCTGAATATGCTGCATTTTGTTCCTTTAACATTTTTCATGTAGCATTTGTTTGCTTTTATTTTTTTTTTTAGTAGATTACTAGCTACCTGTTTTGCTTCGGGGGACCCCAGTAGCATTTTAGACCGGTGTTTTCTGTTGAGCTCGTAGGATGTAGTATCCGTCCTTGGTTTCACGCAGGAGTTCAGGGTGGGGTTTGCCCTGCATCGTGTACGCAACGGGGAGGGGGGACCACGAGGAAATTCGCTTTACATAGACTTCAGGAAAAGGATACTATACTCCGAAAACAGACAATACGTGTTCCTAACCGTCGGCGTGCTCGTACCGCTTTCTTGACTCTTTTCTCAAGTACGGATGGGGAGAGGGGCAGCGTGTTGATAGAGGAAAACCAAAGGGACCAAACTTCCCCTGTTGGTCAATGTTTTGGGGGTGGCTCGGCCGTGCTGTGCGCCGAGCTGCCCAAATTAAGGCTTGGTGAGCATCGGGCCCAGCACGGAGCAGGATCCGACCTGCTCCCCCGACTCAGCCTCTTGCGGGTGCGTCTTCCACTTCTGCCTTTCCGAGCCAGTGGAAACCGAAAAATGTGCAAAGATGGGGAATTTCTGTTGAAGATGGGGAATTTCTGTTGAGAACCGTTGAAGGAAGCTTCAAAGGCTGTGAAGTCGAGCATTTATTGTCGTGTTTTTAAGCTTAGGTGGGTCCTTTTCCAAGTTTTGTTTTACAGCTTGCAAGGTAAAATAGTTTGCACTACTTTTGCAATAAACTCATGAAAAACCTAACAGTTTCTGTTTTGGTTTCTTACTGTATATATACAACTAATACTAAAGATTTAGCATAGTGTTTCTCACCTCAAAACATAAGACTCGTAACAAGCTCAGAATGCTGTAATTCCTGACAAAATAATGATGTGAATGATATTTTATAAAGTTATTTTGTATGGTGTCAATTTTGTTTTGCCTCATAGTATGTCAATAAAATAAAATTCCTCATCTTTACAAGTTTGTTTGCTGTCTTTCTTTAATTTGACTTTTTTTTTTCCCAGTTACTTGTGCACTGTGAAATCTAAAACTATGGATTGCTGCAGTCTGTAGCTCTGGTAAAGTTGTGGTGGCTGATTCAAGATCATTCCAGAGCAGACATCCTTATAGTATGCCTCACTGTGCTTTGCCAAATCATAATTCTGATTTAAATGTGCTGGTTTTGGGGCTTTTTTGTGAGAGGGGAGAATCCCTCTGGCGCCCGAGTGCCGTGAAGTTCTGGTCCGTGCTCTGCCATGTGCCCGTTGGGCGCGTTTCCAGAGCCGTTTTGTGCTGCTTTTCAAGAAAGTAACTGGCAAGGCACTCTCAAATTATTTATGGCAGGTTGGCAGTTTGGAAACCGCTTGCTTGAAATCCTGCCTTTTGTGCCTTTCTCAGTTTGCACCTGCAGTTTTTAAGCAAAAGAAGCGAGCTCTTCATGCTTACCGTAAAGCCTCAAGTCAAGGTGATATCAGAGGTACGGTGAGTTCCAGCCCTGCAGCCACAGACAGGTTTTACTTGGTAGCATGAGATAAAGTCACAACCGTCCCTCCCCTTTGAGGCAGAAGTCACGTCCCTTGTAAGTCACATCCCTCGTTTTTGAAATATGATGTTGAATTGGGCACACTTGCTCTGTGACAAGCAAGATTTGGGGAAAACGAGTGCTAGTTACCAGTTTTGATGGCAACAAGCTTTGGTAGCTGCAAGGCCTGGAGTTGGTTCTGGCAAATTTTGGCAGCTCTGAGCTCTCCCCTGAGGACTCCGAACACCCTTCTGGATTAATTCAACCAAGTTCTTGTGGCCTCGCTAATTGCCTGAGTATGTTCATCGTCCCATGGGAAACTTCTAAGAGGGACGAAATGCGGTGATTTGTGTGTGGTAACTGCAGTCTGTTCGTCGTTTTTGTAAGCTTGGGGAGATGGGAGCTTCGTTTTCTTTGAGCAGCCCTGGCTTGGTGGGGAGGATCCCGCAAGGTAACACTGTAGGAAGAAAACAAAGACATCTAACAACAGATTTGTCTTGCTAAGTTTGTCCACTGTGTGCTGTCGTCAAAACCCCCCTGCCATGGGCAGGGACGCCTCCCACCAGCCCAGGCTGCCCAAAGCCCCATCCAGCCTGGCCCTGAGCACCTCCAGGGATGGGGCATCCTCAGCATTTTGCAGCCTGGCTGCAGGGAGCCAGCGGTGCTGGGGCCGGCACGAGGGGCACGAGGCCGTGGGTCGTTGCCAGCTCTGGTCCCAAGACTAATGACTTCTGCGGCAGGATTTCCTATCGCAGCTCCCTCGAATGTGACCCTCACAGAGCTGGCCAGGATCTGTGCATTTTTAATAATTAAAAAATAAAATAAACTCACAACATTATAATTCTGTATGGACGTCTGGGAATTTCTCTAGGGCTGAAGCATCACTTCGCACTCACTGCAGCATTCTTGATACAATGCGATGTTTATGGCAACTTACGGAACACAGTTTATAGTGCCACAGTCTTTGATCTTTTAAAGTAAGAACATTTCTTTTGTGGCTCAGCAGCTTAACTCTTCTGCCAGTCTCTGATCTTAGCCATCTAACCCCTGTTTTTGCACTCCTAGAACAAAATGTGGAGTGTGCCAAATGATGGAGTAGCTGCAGCCTTGTGTTTCAATAGCCATTTAGTGTAGTTCGGCCTTCAACTTAAGACAAGCCATAAATATTTTCATAGAATGATTATTTTTCCTTGTTTTCCCTTATTTTTCCTTCCTGGAAGGATGAAGGGTGAGCACGCTAGGCTCATACATTAGTCATGCGCACAACAGAAGCTGGAAAGAACTGTAGAAAGTCTCTGCATTAAGTATCACTTTTCATAAAAAAAAAATTTATTTTTAAAAAGTTGCATATAAAGTTGTACACAGGAAAGTTATTTTTATAGTGTAAAAAAAAAATAAATCCAGCTCTCGCTTAAACAGCAAATGGGTTGTTCATTCTCAACAATCCACGTTTAACAGACCTCAAACAACGCGCGTTTTGTCAGCCACCACAGACACACTGCAGATGTGGAGAGCTGAGTACAGAGCAAGGTTCTGGATGTACATATTTACATCATTATCCAACACCGACTTTGTTACCACCAAACCACATCAGCTATTGGAACAGCTCTCATCCTCTCCGCGTTTCCGTGCAGGCACGCCCACGGAGGCTGCACTACAGCAGCAGTTTTGCAGAACTCTTCAGATGGGCTTGGTCCGCCGCTACTGCCCTGGCGCTATCCCAGACAGCTGGGGGAGGGTTTGATCAGTTCCTGGCTCCTAAAGAGACCAGGACAGCAGATATTTTAAGCTACTGTATAAAACACCTCCCCTCCCCTCATTTTCCACTCTGAGGAGAGAGACAAACTGGGGTAGAACCCCCTTCTAGAGAGAAGGTGAAACAGCTTTTGGACTGAAAGCTGCCCTGAAGGACTTTTAGATTTGGTAACGATTGTCTGAAGAAGTCACATTTTGGATCGCCTCAGCGAGTTCTGCTGTCAAATTTACATGAGCGCTTCTCTCCCCACCGTGTTTTCCGAGGGAAGAATCCCATTCTTCAGCAAGGACAAAGTTCAATTTTTAAACTTCTTAAAGCAAAAGCAAATGGCTCAGTATATAAATATATCCAGCATCTGGAATCTCAGTCACAAAAATAACATCCTTTATACAACAGAAAGCGGATCAACTATGAAGTAGTTCTCCTCTAGCCTTAAGATCCAACATCTTCACCAACAGCTTCATCTTCATCATCTTCCTCCTCATCCTCTTCTTCTCCTTCCCCCACTTCTCCATCTCGCTTCTCTTTTTCAAGCATTTTTAGGTATTTGCTAGCTAGGATCTTCTTTGGCAAGATATCTGGAAGGCAGAATTGCTTCTTTTATAGTCAGTTTGAAACTTAAGTTGTTTCATTCATCCTGCTGTATTCATACCACTAATTAAACAGCCAAAAAGAGGCCTTTTTTGTTTGTTTTACATCGTTATTTTAGTGAATAACCAGATGAATTAGTCTGACCTAAACAGCTATAATAAAAGGGAATTACCCATGTGTGGTGCAAGTAATGTTATTTGTTTGACGTAAAATGGAGTGCTCAGTTACTCAGCCACCTCTGACGGATTCGCTAGGACAACTATCTTATTTATGTCCTATAGAAACAGGTTTTCTCCATTCAGGAGAGATATTCGGGACAACAAAAAGGGCCCTGAGAAAGCCCAGCCTAAGAATGTCTCCTTCTCAATTTATATCCTATGCTGATAACTTCTCTGAGCCAAGTGTTACAACAAAATTGCAAGTTAAGCGTGCACGCACGTGTATACCTTATATATACACGCATTAAAACAGGGAGAGGAACCATATGATGAGTCACTCAGCGAAACAGGACTCCCAGATTTAAAGGTGTAATTTGCGAGCCATATAATTTGTAACAAAGATGTACACTGATCTTGTTTTATAGGCTGAGTGCTTTCAAATGGAGTTGTGGAAGGCTTATGGCAATATGCTGAGTGCTAATTAGCCGTGTATAAATTGGAAGCACCACAAAAATCTCTATTGCCAAAGAAGGGTTTTCAGTGACATAGGTTATGAGTTCCATTTTAGTGTTATATAGAAGATAAACGACCAAGCAGGAGGCTTGTGCTCTCACTGAATTGTTTTGTGAGGACAAGACTTCATTTTCCCAATTACATACTGGATTTACCGTCACTCCATAGATACCTGCAAGGAACTGAAAGGTTTCACACTCTTCTGCAGTATGCGACAGGTCACTGTAAGTTAGAGCATTCTTCTCCTTGCCTCGGCCATGTTTGTAGGAGTATGATGCCAAATATTGGACAAAAAGCTCCTAAAAAGTTAAAGTGAATAGTAAGAATTCAGGTACAGTGCAGCAGTTTTCTTTAATCCCCAATCAAAGACAAAACCACCACATTTAACTGTGCACAAACAGGGCACTCCATGCAAGACCCACTCATTTGAGAAGGGCTTGATACATTCCACAAAGTCAGGATATGGACTCATAGTATTGTTAAGGTTGGAAAAGCCCTCCAAGATCATCTGGTCCAACCATCCCCCTACCACCAATGTCACCACTAAACCATGTCCCCAAGCACCACGTCCAACCTTTCCTTGAACACCCCCCAGGGACGGTGACTCCACCACCTCCCTGGGCAACCCGTCCCAATGCCTGACTGCTCTTTCTGAGAAGAAATGTCTCCTCATTTCCAACCTGAACCTCCCCTGGCACGACTTGAGGCCATTCCCTCTAGCCCTATCACTATCTGCAAGAAGAGGCCGACCCCCAGCTCCCCACACCTTCCTTTCAGGTGGCTGTAGAGAGCAATGAGGTCTCCCCTGAGCCTCCTCTTCTCCAGACTGAACAACCCCAGGTCCTCACAGGACTTGTGCTCCAGGCCCTTCACCAGCCTTGAGGCCCTTCTCTGGACACGCTCCAGGGCCTCGATGTCCTTCTGGTAGTGAGGGGCCCAAAACTGAACACAGCACTCGAGGTGCGGCCTCACCAGGGCTGAGTACAGGGGGACGATCCCCTCCCTGCTCCTGCTGGCTGCACTATTCCTGACACAGGCCAGGATACCGGGGGCCATCCTGGCCACACTGCCGGCATCTTCTCGGAGCACCGGCTGGGCTCCTGACACGCACCTCACCCTGTGCCGCCCTGCAGAGCCCTACCCAGCCCACCCAGCGGCCCTGAGGACCAGAAGGCAGCAGGCTAGCACTCCCCCTGGGCTAGTTTGAACCAGCTAACAGCGGTACAAGGCTGCAGCAGCCCCCAGAGCCCCAGGAGCCGAGCGGCAGGGAGGACACCGAGCCGCCCCTTGGCGCGGCGGGGCAGAAGCGCGGCGCCTCGCCTCATGGAGGAGGAGGAGGAGCGGGCCCGGGCGGCTGGGAGGGCACGGAGAGGGGGGCAGCCGGTACCGTGGCCTTGGCGGTGAGGAAGAGCGCGTCCTGGTTGATGCTGGAGACCTCCGGCGAGCTCTTCATGATCACGCGGATGCGGGACAGGGGCAGCGACACCAGCCGGTTCTCCCCACCGCCGCCGCTCAACCTCGCCGCCATCTTATGCCCGCCCCGGCCGGCCCGGCGAAGAAATGGGCGGCCGCCGCCGCGCGGCCCCCTGGGAGTTGTAGTTTCTGACGGCCACTGGGGAGCGGCGCGGTGCCGGCAGCAGGCGCCGGCAGGACTACAACTCCCATGAGGCCGCACTGCTCTGCCCGCCTGCTCGCCGAGCGGCGGGAGGACTACAAGTCCCGTGGTGCACCGCGCTCCTCGGGGCTGTCCGCAGCGCTGAGGAGATGGCGGCGCCTCGGTGAGGAGGCCCGAGGATGGCGGATGCCCCCGGGGCTCCCTCAGCGCCTTGGGCGGGTTGCCCCGGGCCTGAACTGGCCCCAGCACGGGCAGGAGCGGCCCTGGAACCCCCCTTGTCAGCTTCCGTGTGTGGGCCGCAATACAAGTGTGGGGAAGTTGTATTTAATGGCAAATGGACTCATCCTGTGTATAACCCAATTACAGGCCAGTGGCTACACAATTATTAACCTAAACCGTAATTACAAGCCGCTAAACACCTCTTTAGCTGCTGGTGTACGGTAGTAGGGAATGCTGTCTGGTGATCCTGACACCTGTCAGAGCTGTGTTGGGGTGTGGAGGGCACCCAGACACCACTAACTCATTACGGGGCAGTGGCTTAATTAATGTTATTAACACGTTCCCCACATGCACGGCATTCACCCTCGTGTTCCCTGAGTGTCCTGAAAGTTTTGCTTCTGATGCCATTGGAGCCAGGAGTCCCAATGGAAAAGAGCTGCTGTGCCCCCACTGAGTGGCAGAGCAGTTGGTTTCCTTAATCGCTTTAATTAAGGGTTTCCAGTGTGCCTCACAAACGGTATGTCTGATCACTTGTGGTGAGAAATCTGCAAAGACCACTAATTTGATCTCTACTTAGCATGAGAGGGATCCGTGGGAGCATATCCATAGCATGCAATAATAGTTCATGTGGAATTTAGGCAGAAAGGGATGCACCTGCAAAGCATCACATAAAATGGAAAATACAGGGAATTTTTTTAACTCAATATTATGAGCTGATAGAGAATTTGGCAAGTACATAAGGACAGGGCTTTCATACAGATGACACTGGATTATTAATGGAAGGTAGCACCTTTAGCAGCTGCCAGCACCTCAGCACAAGGCTGGTGCAGCGATGTGCTGCTTGGCACTGGTTCCAGCACTACTGTACTTGGAGACAACTTTTACAGTTAGTCTGACAGTTACTGACAGTCAAAATCTCTTAGACTGCATAATTGCTTTGAGGTTACAACTTTGGTGAGGCTACTCTGTAACTTATACCTGAAGTGAAGCATAATGTACAGTGATGCTATATGGATAGCAGGCTCAGTTCGTTTGATCCTTATCGTCTTCTGACATCTTGTGGAAACAGCTGACATTACTATGACAGCGGATCTTTTACAAATACGAGTGGGCTGCCCACAGGCAGCAGCTCTTCAGGAACTGCTCCCACACGGCTCCGTCCCACGGGGTCCATCCCCCAGGAGCAAACTGCTCCAGCACGGGTCCCCCACGGGCGGCAGCTCCCCCCAGCCCCCCTGCTCCTGCGTGGGCTCCTCTCCACGGGCTGCAGCTCCGGCCCGGGGCCTGCTCCTGCGGGGGCTCTCCATGGGCCGCAGCCTCCTCCAGGCCACATCCACCTGCTCCACCGGGGGCTCCTCCACGGGCTGCAGCGTGGAGATCTGCTCCGTGTGGGACCCGTGGGCTGCAGGGGGACAGCCTGCTCCACCAGGGGCCTCTCCCTGCACAGGCCGCAGGGGAACTGCTGCTGCGTGCCTGGAGCACCTCCTGCCCTCCTGCTGCACTCACCTTGGGGCTGCAGGGCTGCTTCTCACTCCTCACTCTCCCAGCTGCTGTGGCACAGAAAGTTTTTTTTCCCCTTTCTTAAATCTGCTTGCACAGAGGTGCAACCGGTGCATATCCCTGGCCAGCAGTGGATCCCTTTTGCAACTGTCTGTAACTGGCTCTTCTCTAACATGGGGCAACTTCTCACAGAACCCCCCACTACCAAAATCTTGCCACATAAACCCAGTACATTCCATCCTACAGCTCTGTGAAAAGCGTATTTATGAAAGAGAACTCTTTCTATAGCATCACCCTTTTAATGTGAGGCAGTGTGCATGAATTCCAGGTTACTGGTATGAACTGTTACTGCTCCGAACCTGAACTACCCTGGAACAAATTTATTCATGGGCTGAATCTGAAGTGGAACCTAACTGAGGAAATGCACTGATTTGATTCCCTAATTGACTGATTTTACTTCTACAGCTCTGTGTTGAGTGGAAGTACATCAGCTGTAGCAGTAAGACTTGCTGCTCCAATAAATAGTTGGCTCAAATGGGGACAACTCATTCAAATGTAATGAGCTACCTGAAGGAAGAAAGGAATGTTGAATCATCAAAAAGTACTTCTGTGTATCACACCTTTATAGCATGACATAATATGGTAGAAGAAAAATCATGATAAAGCTGATATAATCAGAATTCCCCAAGGAATGTAATCTGGAGAAAGTGTCTGTTCCCTAGATTACTAAGAGAAATTAGAGTACTATTAGAGAAAGAGCAAGAGCTTGAGGCAATTTTAGCTGCACTGAAGATCTTCCATTTATCCCGGAGAGAATATGATGAAGACTGTAAATTGTTTGGCAGAGCCAAAACAAAACAAAACAAACCCACCAACCAACCAAAAACCTGAAGGATAAATTTTCTTTATATAAAAATAGAGCACCGCTTAAAAAAAAAAAGTCCATGCACATTTGGGAAGATAATAGACTAATAATAGATAATAGATTTTTAATTATTTATGCTCTGTAATCACACACACAAAAAAAAGAGTCTTGAAATTCACCATTATTGTATAAAGAACAGCGGGTAAGTGCTGGACTGAGGAAACATCTGCCTGCATCAGCAGTCAAGGAAAGGAGCTGAAGTCAGTCTGACAAAGCATAAATGCAAGATGTGGATAAGTAGCTGGCACAGACAATAAATGTAAGGTTATATTAAAAGAAAGAGGTGTTTAGCACAAGATGCATACTGTCACAGAGGAAAACAACTTCTGTAGTAGTGCCCTCTAAACTTGAAGTGCAAATACAAAATACAATACAAAACAATAAAAAGGCAGCATTTACAAACAATGGAAACAGACAAGTTCTTGATGAAGCAGCAGTACTGTCTTGTACAAGGCAAAAGAAGTATTCTAAAGGGATTTTGACGAAATGTTACACAGTAAGGAAAAGAAGGTTGTGTTGTTCAAAATGTGAGATAAGTCTGAGCAGTTGGTAAATTAAATGCTAATACACAAATGCAAGCAGAAAATAACTGGATTGACAATGGTCATAGGATATATACATATTTGTACAAATATATGAAGTAAAACTTACAGAAGAGGAGTATGGTTACTGAGTGTTTATTTCTCCCCCCATAGCTGTAGGTTACCAATGTGCAAACAAGTTTGTAATATGTCCCTTGTGTTTTCACATGCATCTGTAAATCTAATAAATGCTGAGCATTTTAAACAGAGGCGTCCAGCTGACAGCTCCATTTCTTTTTAGCAGAGGCTTCTGACCTGTCAGTGAGAAATATGTTGCTTACCAGGATATTAAAGTAATTATTCTCCTAAAATGGGTTAAGACCATTCATTTATCTACTTTTATATTTAATAATTGTGTGTTGGAGGTAGGTTTGTGATCGAGTGACCCTTCCCAAGCACTTTAATCTTTTCCCAGCAATGCACCTGTAACAAGTGAGCTTTGAGGGAGCTCACTATTATTTACCAGCTCAAAGCTGGTATTTGTTATCCCCCAAATGTTTGTGTGGGAACTAGTTTTAAAATTGTACATTTTAGAAAATTTAAAGACTTACACTTTCTAAACACAGAGGTAACACAACACATTTTCTTCAGTTTTCTTTTTGGGAAGAGTGCACCGCTTCCATTAATTGTTCATAAACGAGATGGCAGTGCTCCTTGGGCTGCCCTCCTGAAGATTTTCCCCATATCAACAATGAAGGTTTTATCAGACCACCTCAGTAATAGAAGCTCTCATAATTTAGTATCATAGTTAGATTGATTATCAGGGTTCTGCATTACAGAAAATCCCTCAGGGTGCAGTCACACACAGTGGATCTCAAATGGGAAGAGATGTAGATTCAGAGGCTTGGCACCACCTGAGAGGTTTCAGTTTGGAGAACAATTTGGGAAGGGAAGGCCAGTATTTGGGGCCAGAGGTGCCAAGTGGCAGGGAACTCCTGTCACCTCTTGCCTGAGTGGAAAACAGACAATTCTCTGGGAACTGGTCCTAGAGATCTGCTATAACGAGCTGTGCCAATGTTCGGCTTTCTTCACCAAACCTAGGAGCCAGTTTCAAACCGAGGATCTGGGGGTGTTGGTCGACGCTCGCCTGAACGTGAGCCCGCAGTGTGCCCAGGTGGCCAAGAAGGCCACCGGCATCCTGGCCTGTATCAGGAATAGTGCAGCCAGCAGGAGCAGGGAGGTGATCGTCCCCCTGTACTCAGCCCTGGTGAGGCCGCACCTCGAGTGCTGTGCTCAGCTTTGGGCCCCTCACTACAAGAAGGACATCGAGGCCCTGGAGCGTGTCCAGAGCAGGGCTACGAAGCTGGTGAAGGGCCTGGAGCACAAGTCCTGTGAGGAGCGGCTGAGGGAACTGGGTGAACACTGAGGGTGTTGTCTAGAGGAGGCTCAGGGGAGACCTCATTGCTCTCTGCAACTACCTGAAAGGAAGGTGTGGGGAGCTGGGGGTCAGCCTCTTCTCACAGGTAACCAGTGATAGGACTAGAGGGAATGGCCTCAAGTTGCACCAGGGGAGGTTCAGGCTGGAAATGAGGAGACATTTCTTCTCAGAAAGAGCAGTCAGGCATTGGGACGGGTTGCCCAGGGAGGTGGTGGAGTCACCATCCCTGGGGGTGTTCAGGGAAAAGTTGGACGCGGTGCTTAGGGTGACATTGGTAACAGGATGATGGTTGGACCAGATGATCCTGGACGTCTTTTCCAACCTTAACGATTCTACGAGTCTATGAAAGCTGTTTTATTTTCCCAACAACTTCACAGCCTCTGTAGCTCTCAGTCACACAACAGGGACATCTACCAGCAGCTGTGATCCCCCTGCCAGCCGACGAGGGCATCATTTGAACAAAACCCCCTTGGAAGACTTTCTCCTTTTTCCCTCCGCCACCACATCCTACGGGGAGAGCCGGGGCTGAGGCACCGGGGCTGAGGCACCGGGGGTGAGGCGCCGCCACCTTCCCGCCGAGCCCTCGGCGCCTGCGCCGCCCTGCCCGGCTGGGGGCGGCCATTGCCGTCAGTTCCGTGCCGGCGGCAGGAGGCGGCGGGGGCGGCTCCCGGCCCGGCTGTGAGTGCCCCCCCCTCCTCCCCCCCCAAATCTCCTCAGCGCGGTGCCCCCCTCACAGAGCCGGCAGCTTCCCCGGCTCCCCCCCGTCACACTCTCAACCTCCAAAAAAAAAAAAAAACCAAAAACAAAAGCTGTTTTCCGCCATCTGTTTTGCCTCAAAAGTCTTTTCTTTCTTTCGGGGTGTGTGTGTGTGTAGGGTCAGCCTGCTGCTTGGTTTTGGGGTGGGGGGGTGCTCGGGGTCAAAGAGTCCAGGCATAGAGGGGTTTGGGGCTGTGCCTGCCTGTGAGACGCTGAAACTCATTTTAGGTGGCTTGGGGAGTGCTAAATGTTTACGTGCAAATCCAGAACTGATGGTGTGGTGCCCCCCCCCTTCCTGCGTGGGCTTTGAGAAAAATGATGATTTTGCTTCATTCACCCGAATTTAGGAGTTCAGAGCTGATTGTCCTCGGCCTGGGCTGTGTCAAGGCAGTGCCAGGTTGGCTCAGCCCCACCCGGGCCATCCCCACTCAGGTTCCACCCCAGGCGATTCCCCGTGGTTCCCCTTGGTGTGAGGCTGGAGACAGAGGCCAGGAGAAAGCCGTGTGGAGGTGGTCGTGGTTCAGGAAACATTTAATCCTCAGCCCTGGTGGTGGAGACCCTGCTGCCCCGAGCACGATGTTGGCTCGTGCAGCTTGCACCGTGTAGCTGCACCGTGAACGGGACAGGGGAACAGAGCCAGGTGGAAAAAAACCCTACAAGTATGTCTTTAAAGTAATGCACAGGGTGCAGAAGTGCTTAGGAGCAAAGTCCTGGTCTCATTCGGCAGCCGCGCATGCTTCTGAATGTTAAAAGAAATAATGCACTTTTTTTTTTTTTCTTTTCCTAGCCTGCAGTTGATGCAAAATGAGCGTCCCCGACTACATGCAGTGTGCCGAGGATCACCAGACTCTCCTGGTCGTGGTTCAGCCGATCGGCATCGTACCCGAAGAGAGCTTTTTTAGGATCTACAAGCGAATTTCAGCAGTGAGTCAAGTTAACGTGCGCGACTCGCAGCGCGTGTTGTATATCCGTTATAGGCACCATTATCCCCCCGAGAACAACGAATGGGGGGATTTTCAGACACACCGGAAAGTCGTGGGCTTGATAACTATCACAGACTGTTCTTCTGCAAAGGACTGGCCTCAGACTTTTGAAAAATTCCATCTTCAAAAGGAAATGTACGGTTCCACGCTCTATGATTCCCGCTTGTTTGTCTTTGGCCTTCAAGGAGAGATTGCAGAGCAGCCCCGCACGGATGTGGCGTTTTATCCCAGTTATGATGAGTGTGAAACCGTGGAGAAGAGAATAGAAGATTTTATCGAATCCCTCTTCATCGTGCTGGAGTCTAAGCGGCTTGACAGAGCCACTGATAAGTCTGGAGACAAGATCCCGCTCCTCTGTGTTCCCTTTGAGAAGAAGGATTTTGTAGGTCTGGACACAGACAGTAGGTAAGCAGCTATTTTTGGCAGCTTGCAGGTCTTGAAAAATCTGTGCGGCAATTGCTAGCCTCTAGAATAAGACTGTTAGAAAAAACAAAGCATGCTTTTTTACAACAAAGGTCGTGCTCCTATCTTCATGTGTGTGTCTGCTGTAGTTCAAGAGAATTTAATTAGTAGTCTGACCATATTTGAGACTGAGTTTATATATATATAGATATATAAATCTTTAATTTATGAGGCAAATCAAGTAGCAGGAAGTATTCACAGGAGAGGTTTGGTAGATTTCACTGTAATGAGACTTTTTGCTGGAAAGATTCAAATGATTTATAGATATACGGTGTTAAAAAACAAATTAACATCAATTAAAGTAATTCTATGTTATGTTGAGGAGTAGTAGACTAATCCTTATTTTTTTCTGAGCCTCTGTTGTCTTTTTCATCCCACGAAATAGTGACCGTATTTTGGTGTCTAAGTTCAGTGTCTTTCCCTGTCTTTTTAATTATTTGATATTCCTGACCCATCTTGTTTTGCTGCTGTTCCCTTTTGTTTTGTGTTCCTTTTTTTTTTTTAATTTTTCCTCCTCGCATTGCATCTTTCCTTCCTAACCACATGCACGCGTAGCTTTCAGCTTTGAGTGTCAAATATTTCTGGTGTTAGGGATTGGTAATTGTGGCCTTTTAGCTGTAGACAGGTGCAAAGCCTGCTTGACTCTGCTGCTTGAACTCAAATCCATCTTCCTTTATTCTTTCAGAAGATAGAAGTGTGGAAGTCCTGTCAAAATACATAGAGTGCATGAAAATAACATCTTTCCCATCCATCTTGTACGACTAGGGATGCCGGTAGCGGTTCTTGCCCGTGGAAGCTGAGAGGCATCCAGGCTGGGCTGTCAGGAGCTGTACAGGCATGTTTGCGAAGCTTTCTGATCATGTTCATCAGGTCTGCCTGCCTGGGTCGTTAATCCCAGCCTTAGAATTTCTGTGTAAGAATGGGGTAGACTAGAAGAAAGTGTTCTAGGTTTCTAAATAGTTGGAATTAAAATTATTAAGTTATCCCTGCTTGCTCTTTGCTGGTGCGCAGCTGAACTTGCTCTGTCTTGAGTGTGCTGGTTAGCTCCCGCAGTACTCTGCTTTCATGGGCAGGAGAATTTATTTTACTGTTTTTATTTTTTTTATGTTCTGTGGGCAGTAAGGTTTTGTAGACTAGGTGAGCCCTTTTAGTATCTCGGCTTTGATTGCTCGGTTTGGATGAATTTTGGATGAACTCAATCACCAAGATTTTCTGTTTCCAGTTAACTAAGAAAACTATGAGTTTTGGCCCCCGAAATCTTTGCCTTAATATACAAATTAATTATGTTGATGGTGTCTTTTAAGTAACATCCTTCCAGGTGGTACTTGGGAAATCAACCCCTCGTTCACACCCATTACTTTTTTAGGAGCAGGGTGTGTGTGCAACCAATGGCCAAATAATTCCTGTGAGATTCTGACGAGGTGGGGAGCTCAGTAACAGGCAGGATGCTTATCCCTACCTGTCCAAGAGGTTCCTTTATGCTGCTGAACTGAAAAGTTGCAGCAGACCTAGTGTTGTACCTGAATTCTTTGCAAAATGGAAGGTGTAGGAGCCTTTTCCTCCACCCTGGTTCATTTAAAAAAAAAAAAAGTTTTAAAAATAGTTAAGCAGTAGTTTGAACACTAAATAGGTTTTAGGTGAGTCTAGGCCAACGGATATACTTTAATTAAGAGAAAAGGTGATAAATGTTCTAATCTTCCCTCTTTGGTTCGGCAGTAAGAGCATTTTTCAGCTTTTATTTTGCGGCGGAGTTAGCCCTTCTGATTTGATGCACCAAGTTTTAAAACTTGGGATTTATATAGAAATAGGGCAAGCAAGCTGAAAAAAGAGATCCTTCCAGTCAGTTGGGTATTTTGTGAGACTGAGGAGAGTAAGGAGGTAGTTTAAATGCCCGGACTTTTTTTTTTTTTTTTAATGAGTTTTGTAACAGAAAGGAGAAAGCTAATCCCAAGTAAAGATCAGTTGTACTGACAAAGCCCTACGGAAAAAAGGAGCTGCCCTTCGCTGAGTTCGAAGTAAAGGCGTGTGGTGTGCGTGAGCTGCTCTGCACAGGCACCTTCCGTGGAGCAGGACAAATCTCAGCTTCTGTGTTCTCAGCAGAAATTCAAGACCGTGAAGTGTTTTTGAGGGTCAGTTTATTAAAGTAATTTATTCTTGCCAGCGTAGGTTTTGAGCGGTGAAATGCTGGCATATTTCGTTTTATTACTTGGGTTGCGAGGAAGTGTTTTTATTGTATCACGTTCTGTTTCGCAGTGACAGATTCCACAACTAAGGGGAAAGTGTTGCATGAGGCCCTGATGGGGAGATGCAGGTTAGGAAGGAGCTTCCTCACCTGAGTCCGGTTTCTGTTTGTGAGATGCTGTGCTGTGTAATTCTGTTGGGTGAGGGATAAAGGCTGTCTAAACGTGTAGGGTGTATGTGAGAGCGTCTGGCAGAATAGCTTTCTCCACGCTGCTGGTTTTGAGTCTACATAAAGAATTTAAAGAATGAAATAGAAGTGCAAATTATTGAGGTAGACAAGCAAGTGAAACAGCTTTGGTTAGAGTAGGTGAAAATTGTTAAAGGGCTAGAGATAAAGGTTATCCCTCTATTTTCATCCTCTCCCCCTTCTTACTCTGTTTATCCTGACCTACCAGCTGGTGTGTAACTGGTTAAAAAGAACAACAACACAAATATTCTTCATTAAATTGATGGAAGCTAGCTTATAACAGAGAGAACATGTTTTTGCTGCTGTAGCTGAAGATGCCTACTTGGACTAAATAAGCATATATTTTCGGGCAATATCCAAATTTAAAGTTAAATTTCCCGGTGTGTAGCAAAGGTCTCGTAAGAGCTTGAGTGCAGCTGTAACACTCAGCTGACGAATGGGGCTGGTATATGGAGTGAAAATACATTAAGAAGTTACATGGGACACATTAATTATGATGGCATGGTTTGAAATCAAATTAAAACAACCAAACCTTTTTAGTCTCTTATAGTGGACTCTCCTCCAGCAATTTATTGTGAAATATTAAGGGTAATACTTACGAGAAGGACTAGATAGATAGGATGGATGTTCTCTCTTGCTCAGTTAGGTGACTAGCAGTAATATCAGGAATTAGTATTTGCCTCTAATTTGCATAATAAGTGCAACATCGTCAGCTTGTTTTAAGAAGCAGAGTTCATAAATTAGGAACAGGGGTTATTAGGCTGAACTTCAAGTAAAAGAATTCTCCGAAAAAGGGGAGCTGGTCTTTGTCTTCTGCAAGGTGCCTGGGTGATGAGCAGGTGAGACAACGTGCCTGGGCTTTGTGCTGTGACTATGACACCCAGGAAAACTCTGTGTGGCTTGTGTAGGGTACTTTCTTTGGTTGGTAGAAAAGTGTTTATATGGAAAATAGCGGGATTAAGACTTGAGAAGTCTTGTCCTGTTACCTAAAAGCCGCAGGAGCGGGAGGCTGAAGTAAGTGTAATTCCTGGAGCAGCCAGCCAGCAGGTCGTCTGGGCAAACCTGTCGATTTTTCCAGTTTGTGTTTCTTCATCTGTAAACTGGGGAAAGTATTCGTGGTCGTGGGGCTGCTAAGGGTAACTGTAAAAGTTTCTGAAATCAGACGTACCTGATAGTTGTTTGTAAAGGTCGGAAGGCCGATCAAAGAGAACGGAATTGCAATTTCTCGTGGTGATACCGCGGTCCTACAAGCTTCAAGCTGGGAAACACTCATCAGAAACGCCCGAAAGTGTCTGTTTAATTTTCCTATTATATTTCTGTTTCCAGCTAACAAATGAAACATGCTCATTTTAATGTCTTTTATAGCAGTTTGTGTCTTAGGACCTTTTTTTGTATTTTCTACTGGTAAGGCTTCCATGTAACACTATTGAGCAGTGAGAAAGCAGGGCTCTGTTTACAGATGTGCATTTCTCTGTACTGTAGTAGGTGGGATCTGTTTACTGATTTGCCGACCTCTGTGATATCTCAGGATGTGTATGTGGCTGTTAATTTGGTTTCTGTTCTCTGTCTTTCTAATTTTTGTTCTGTTCCTTTCTTTTTTTTTTTCCCTTCTTCTCTCATACTGCCCTGTGAGTTTGTTATTGGGTCTAAAAAGGTAGGCTGTGATTGCGTCTTTTTAAAAGTAGTTAGCTTTCTCCCATGACCTGCCTTTCCACTCTGCATTCATTGCATAGTTTAGCGTTGCTTTTTTATATTTGTTTTTCAGTACACACAAAAATAATTGCTGCCTGGAGCCTCACTGCCGTGCTTGACACTTTTGGGCACACTTGGCAATTATCTTTTGGTAGCAGTGCTGAGTTTTTTTGTAGGGCACACGTGATTTGCTTAGGCGGCTGCTGGCCTCTGGAACTTGCTTTCTTTTTTAAACCCCAAAGCCATGAAGCTGTTGCTGCCCGTGTTTCGTTTCCAGATTGAAAAGTCCTGGCAGATGATGAAATGCTGTAGCTGCTCCTTAAGTCCGGACACTGTTACGATCGGTGAAGTCTCTAGTTCTGCATGCTAACCGGAATCGGCGGAATTGGATGGAAATTTTCGTTGAAGCATTCTGCATGAATCCTGCAAA
Organism: Anser brachyrhynchus; assembly: GCF_964034855.1. Lineage (NCBI taxonomy): Eukaryota > Metazoa > Chordata > Aves > Anseriformes > Anatidae > Anser > Anser brachyrhynchus. The sequence goes on along the minus strand of NC_137695.1, from coordinate 157,166,487 downwards.
TTAATTTTGCATGTTTCCTGTTCTTAAATTCAGCCGTTTTGAAACGCGGAGCATTCAGAAAGTCCTGCAAGCTTGTTACTGGGTGCTTTGTAGTGAAAATAAATTCTGTCTTGAAATGTATTACTCTGACTTTCCCATAAAATGATGCTGGTAGCCTAGAAAAGAGTTGAGGACGCAGGGGTAAAGCCTGCATCTTATATAGCAAATGGAGTAGAAGGGGACATGAGTAGGGCTTTCTGGGTCCCAGAACAGGTTCACTGCCTCCAGCTTGAAGCAGCAGTCATGGTTACTGGTGCTGATGGTGGTCAGTATCGTTCTGAAGAGCGTGTTAGGTACCAGCTTAACACAACCAAGCCACTTCAGAGAATGAGAATTTAAATTTTGTAGTGTTTTTTGTAGTAATTTGATTTTGTGTCAAGGAGGGAATCTTTGGAAGATGGGTTGGCTGCCTGCATGCTGCAGGATCCCACATGCAGCCCTACGCTACGGGGTGTTACCTTCTCTGAGGGCATTTCCAAGTGTGTCACACGCTCCAGAAGAGCTTTTGGGGTGTTTGGGTGAGCCGTAGGTGTGTCTGGGGTGAGACTTCATGTCCTAAATTCTCCTCTAGAGGAGGAAAAGAGACACAGCTCTTAGCAGCAGGGTACAAGAAGGACCTGACCTTGCAAAAATTGTCTTACTGTAGAAGAAGTACCAATTCTTGCTTGTGAACTTCCTGCCATCAAATAGGGTCAGTGGTGGAGAGCCGAAACAATTAACCAAAGCTCTAATCAAAATTAAATCAGAGAGAAAATATCCAGAAGCTTCTTGCTTTCAGCTACGTGGCCCGATTCTTCAGGTGAAGCTGTGAAGCAAAGCCAGCTAAACGTTAAAATGAATAATCATAATGTTCTGCTGGGATAAATACGCATGTATATATTTTTTTCAATTAAATTTGCAATCCAGTGTGGATTGAAGAAAGTATCAATCAGTCTCCTCACGCTTTTGATGACCTGATGTTGTAGACATGGGAGTTCGAAACCAGCTTCCCAAATATCAACGGAGTTGAGTTTTACTTTCTGTGGAGAGTGGGTTTAATTTTAATGTAATCTTTGCCTTTTATCTTTTTTAGACACGCTTAAAGTAATTGAGAAACGCTCAGAAGTCCTTGTTGTTGATTGTGAGAGCTAAATGAAGTTGAATGAATTTGGATTTTTAATAAATAGTGGTATATTTCTTCACCGTTGGGAATAAATTATCCTTTTGGTTTATAAACAGGAAGAGTTCCTAAAAGGGAAATGTTTTGAATGAGCAATGCTCCCTGACACCCAAGTTTGACTGTAATGAATGGATGCATTCACGTTTTGAATATATTGGTGCGCGTACATTTCCAGCAAAATTGGGGATTGGTTAGGAGGAGCTGTTGGTGAGGCAGTGCTGTTGAAATAATTTGGGTATTAGGCTCTGGCTTAGGAGTCTGGCAATATTCCTTTAGCTGTCTGACTCGTATTTCTGAAGTTAATAATAGGCAAGCTAGAAAATCTGGAAGAAACCACACCTTAAAACCTACAGTTTTGAGAGAATAGGGAGCCTGGTTTGTTCATAAAAACACAGAATACTTGAAAATGTAGGGAGAGGAAATCAGAAGTGTTAGCATCTTCAAAAGGAATTGTAGCTCTGGAAGGAAACTGTTCCTTAATTCCACTACTTACTTGGTGTTAAAATTTAAAAATGATATGAGGCTGACATCTTGCTAAGGTTTGATGTTCTTCCATAGTTTGTGCAGAGCACCTCTCGTTTTCTTCCTTTTTTTTCTTAAAGATGATGCTTGTTGAAAAACGAAAAGATAAATACCTGAATTCCTTGACATATTTGAAAGATGAAGAACAGCCGTTGTATTTAGTCTTATGTCACCTCCACATCAATTGTGAACTTGACGTGGTAGATGAGAAAGGTGGAATGTACATTTATACTGAATTAATTTACAACATTTTAGTTGGAGAGGAGCAGTAGAAGACAGACTTCTTGTCTCCCTTTAAAATTTCTGCAATTTCTTCTCAACAGTGACACTGGTCCTGACTGTTTTTCTGTTTGATTTTTATGGACAGTGCACGTGTCCGTATATCTTCTCTTTTTAGATTGCCGTTCTCCATCCATCCATCCAAATCAGTTACTTTCTTTGACCTCTTGAAGTTTTTCTTTTATTTTTGAACCAGCTACAAGGAGTAAGACGTTGCTTGACGGCTGAATGCAGGGGCTGTCCTTAGCACTTGGTGGCTGTCTTTGGTACAAAAACAAAAAACGCACCCAAACCCTCAAAACAAAAACCCAGTAACTTGTGATTGTTCTTATCGTTCCCGTTTCTTCTAGCCTTTATGCCTTAAAATCTGAAGGATAGAAATTAATATGCCTCTTAGCCCTTCCCTTAGGCTTCATATATTCTTTTACTTTTTTCACATATCAGACTTCATAAAAACAGCAGTCTGTTGAAATCGCAGTGAGCGATTATCTCAGTCAGACAGTAACTCAGCGCTGGGAAGCTCTGCCTGGCAGGAAAGCACCGCCTCGAGCCCCATTTCATCGCCTAGTCGTGACGTTTCCTTGTATTTCAAGTGTGCTTTAGGGTATAAGAGAGGATGGATGTTACCTGTTTGGTTTCTGTTTCAAGTTGCTAGATAGGTTCAAATATGCTAGGGAATTTTTTTTTTTTTTAAATATTCTGCTGGGCATTTTTTAAATGAAAAAAAAAGTTTAATTACAACTATTATAAGATAAAAACATAAAACTATGAGTCAGTCTGAGGTGGTCTTTTGTAGTTTTGGAAACCCATGTCATCCAGATTTTTGGCAATCCGTCATGTATATAATGAAGAATTGAGATCTACAGGAATGCTTTTAATTAAAGCTTCGTTCTCAGATAATTTTATTTTAGTCTAAACAAAAAAAAATCTTGGTGTGAAGTTTGGAACGTCAAATATACCGTGCGTACGTAGGTATTTATATCTTCATATACTTGGAAGGCATTGTTAGAGCAGAAGGATACGCTATTGCAGTAATGTAGATAAAATAATAAATTGCCTAAGCTGAAGTTCAGTTCTTCAAGAAAATGTGGTGAGGTCGAGCAGGGCTCTTCTTGCTAGGGAATACCTCTGCAGAAGGGGAGATCTGGAGCATTGCCGACTAACTTGAGAGTAGTGTTGCCCTCAACCATGACTGATTTCTCTTGTCTTAAGCCATGGGGTGCTTTGGAAGTATTGCGTGTCTTACATTGCACCTGTTACGTAGCTTTAGCTGCCACTTAAAATAAAAATAAAGACAAAAAAGTAAGGTTAGTGTCTTTATCATGCTGATTGATGTCCCGATTCCTTTCTAGTTCCACCTTGTCTGTTGATTTTATTCGGGAAAGGAAAGAAACTGTTGCTGGTGCTGTCTCAGCTTTTATTCAAATAACTAAAAAAGGGGTAGCAAGAGAAACCCAGTCAGCGCTTGCCTGAAGTGGCAGTGGTTTTGTTGGGTATGTAAGCGTGGAGTAGGACAAAAACGGAAAGGAGATGAAGGCGTCATCAATTTCTTTCACTCACCGTTGCTTTGAAATAAAAATGTTGTGTTCTCATGAGCCATAACGTTTCTAAACAGGTAGTATTTCTTTACAAGCGTAAGCAATTCTTTGCTTTTTACAAGTGCGTGTTTATTTTCTTTCTTTTGTGGCACGGCTGTTAAAGCACCCTGAAGGGCAGTCTGTTAACTTCATCTGACTCCATAAATTCTATCTAGCCCAAGTTTGCATTGTTTTTTTCAGCGTCTCCTCAAAATGTTGGTTCTTTTACATCTGCATACTATGCTGGTTAGAATTCATACTGAATATTTGCTCAGAGAAACAGAGTAAATAAACGTTGATCTGCTGTTAAGGAGGAAAGAACATTGTCTTTACCTCGGATAGCTGCTTCTTGGAAATAACTGCAAACTGCGCTTTTTATTTTGCAGACACTACAAGAAGCGTTGCCAAGGCCGGATGCGGAAGCACGTTGGTGACCTGTGTTTACAAGCTGGGATGTTGCAGGATTCCTTGGTGCACTACCACATGGCGGTGGAGCTGCTGCGGTCTGTAAATGATTTTCTGTGGCTCGGAGGTAGGATTAACTGGTGATATTGAATCGAATAGTTAGTTGCTAAAATCCAGGAAATGAAAGTATCTTCTATAACTTTCCTTCTGCGTTATGAAAAGTAGGAGCAGCTTTGGTGGCCAAAATCCGAATTTCAAGCGTGACTAAGAATGAAGTCAATAAATTAATAAGAAATGAGAAAGAAAGGTGTTTAAGAAAACCTGCAATACAAAATGTGTTACTGTAGTAAAAGGTTATTTATTTTTTTAAAGAAAAGTGTGACTTTTTAATACTTTTTTTTTTTTTGAAAATGTTTCTGTTTTCAGTGGATAGTACAGATGATTTTGAAATCTATCCTGCAGGTATTACTGTCGACTGTTAGCAGAAGATTTTTGCCTTTACATCTACCAAAGCCATGAGTGTTTAACTTCCAGTGGCATATCTTCCTTCTGTTTGCACTTTCCCATTCTACTTGGAAGTCCTTTTAGCTTCCTAAGTGCTCTGTGAATTACACATGAAAACTTTACCACCTTCTTCTTTCCTCCTTCTCTTGCAGAAGGTTAGGTGGCTCAGGATTCTTGAAGCACAAGAGAACTTTTCTACTTGTGCAGGGCATGAAGATATTTTAAGGCCCAGCTGGTGGATTGTAAAATTATACTCCTGGAAATTACAATAATTGAGGTTGGAAGTGACCTCTGGAGGTCCCCTGCTCTGACCTGCTCGAAGCAGCCTGCCAGTCCAGCCCACTTTCTACCTGCTTGTTGCCCACCTCTCCGCTTTGTATCTCACCAGTTTGGCTATAAAGATGCTATTGGGAGGCTTGTCCTCAGTGGAGGCAGGGCGGTTGCTGAGGACTGGTTTGTAAATCGATGTTTGCTGTTCCCAGACACCTTCAAACTGCTTCCAGGATTTTTAATAGCCTTGTCAGGGAGCTGAGATTGCCCTGAGTGTAGACCCCAGTACCTTCTTCTCGAAGATGGGTGTGGTGTTTGCCTTTGTCTGGTCGTTAGAAACCTCCCCCTGCTCAAGGTGATAGAGAGCAGCTCCTCAGGTGCATCCTGTCTGGTTTTGTGGGTTTGTGGCCAGTTGGATTAAGTACTTCAGATGTCTTTCTTCCTGTACTGTGGGATAAGGCTTAATCCTACAGATTCTGCTGGTAGGCTTGGGGAAGCCTGAAGGTAAACCTTCCCAGTGAAAACAGATAAAAAGGACGTTGAGCTTCTCAGCCTTTTCCATGGCCTTTGTCACTCCTTTCCAATTAAAACATACTTTGTATTCATGTCAATAAACTCAGCTGCATGGTACTTCAGTTCTCGAAAGTCTCTCTACTAATTTGCTTATTTTTTTTTTCTTTTATCTCTAGCTGCCCTCGAGGGGTTATGTTCAGCGTCAGTCATCTATCATTACCCTGGTGGTACTGGAGGTAAAGTTGGATCTCGTAGGGCACAAGGAGGTTCTCTTTCTGCTGAGGCAGGCAACAGGCACAGACCAGGTAAGCACGGGATTTGGCTTTTATTCTGAGTACTGAGCCTCGGAGCCCGTTCCAGTTGTTGGTAGTTAGATATTCACACACAAATACACACTGCCCCCTCATCCCTCTATTTTTCCGTGCTTGTTCCTCCTTAAACTGCTCCTGTCCCTCCTTCTCCCTGCCTTTGGTTCATCCCCTGTATCTCCCATAAGAAGTCTTGCACAATCCCAAGGTATTTTTTTTTCCTTTTGTCCTATGATCCATACTCTGGTAGGCAGTAGCATCCCTTTGTCTGTTAAGGTGATGTGGAGAGCAGCTCACGAAACCCAGCGAGATGAGTTAACGCCCCTGGACAGCTGTGTTGACTCCAGGTTATTGGGGTTCAGCTGTCATGGTGTCTCTGGGCTCTTTTGTGATCATGGAGTTGAGCCTTTAATTGCATAACGACACTTAACAAATGGTGCTCAGGCTCCTGAAAGCTTCTGGACCTTCCAGGAGAGGCTGGCTAGGGTCAGGAAAGCAAAAAAAAAAATGTAACGGTTACTGTAAAATATGTGAATACTGCCACTGGTTCACGTCTGAGCTAGAAATTACTGAAATATCACAAAACCTTGCTTTGTTTTTACATGCTTGATGAGAAATAGGATGGTAAGCCAGCCAGGCCTTTGGTGCCAGCCAGCGCAGCTGTTTGTGCGTGTGTATTTAGGTTCTTACGCAGTGCTGAAGCAAACAGAAGCTAGGTTTACGGGCTGGTCTAAGTATTTCTGTGTGCAGTGTCATCAAAATTAAGTCCTTCTTTAAATAAAGAATAATAACAAACCAAACTCCACCCGTCTTTATTCATCTGTAAATCACAATCTAGTAAACGTTTGCTTTGATTTACCTTTAATACATACTGTGTGTCTTGACACCAGATGACCTGGATAATAAAAATACCTTATTTAAGGAGAGGACACTAGCTTTGCAGGAAATACCTAGTGGTTAAAATCTGTCCGTTTGGTCCCGTGACTTACGAGTGCATTTTATATTGCCCGTTAGGGTAAAATTCCCTGCGGTTATTAATCTTTCTCCCCTTTTAAACAAATATTTAACAGTAAGTATTGCAGTCCGTTCCTGAAGTAGGTAACAAATAAGTCACAGCTATCAGAGTAATCCAATAAAATACATTTGGGTATATTACTGCTGCTTTTGTGTAAGGTGTTTTATAGCTCATAGTCCTTCCGTCACTTCACGTGACTAGATTTTTCAAAGGACTAGGAATCAGGCATTAGGGTCAAGAAAAACTGGTTACAGACTTTTGGTTATCCCTTGCAGATGAAAGTGTTACTTCGTGGCCCCCTAGATCTTGTTCCCTGTCACTAGTTACGATCTTTTAATGTTTTTGAGATCTGAAGCACTAAACTCTGTCTAGCCAAACAGCTGCTGCTGTGATGCTTTTTTCCTCTACAGTCCTCTGAAAGTTTCTTTTCACTACCTTTTGTTTGACCCTGCAGTGCCTTTCATTTAAAATCTCTGCAAAATCTCTGCGCACCTTGGCTTATAATCTACTTTATTTTAATTAATTTTAGGGGACAATATTTAACATGGAGAACTACTTCCAGTGTACCTGTCTGTAGGATCAGTCCAGATGCAAAACGGGTTTCCAAATCAAATCAAAAAATAGCATACGTGGAATGGGCATTCAACTTGTGGCTACTTTTGAGGGCCGTAGATCCGATAGGAACCTGTATTGCTTCCCCATGTGCCTGCCTGGAATCGCTCCTCTTCTTGTGCCCGTAGTTCAGCCTGGCCACGACAGGGTTCCTTGGTACTGTCTTCGTGCCAGGACCTGGCCAAGAGAAGCATCTTTGTCTTGAATCTTGCGTGATTTCCACCATTTGTCCTTCTTAGGCTAAAATGCCAGATTTTGGCTACTCAGAAAATGTTGTGGTGTTTCAAAAACACCTGTGGAGAGAGAAGCATGAATATCTTCTCCTACAAAATAGAGCAAACGTTCAAGAGGGAGGTGACAGTGGCTTTTTTTCCTCTACTAAGCAGAGTTGAAGTATTTTTTGTACATAACTAGGAAGCGCTGTAGGCATCAGAATATCATCTGGCTGTTGGTGGTGCGCCCTTCAACTTCTTTTGAAACTCTTTTGCTGGGAACAGTTCATTCAGAAGGGAGCTGGTCAGTAACAGAGGGTTTAAAGTACTTGCCTGAGGGAGGGGGAGAGCAGTGGAGCCTTGGCTTTTCCAAAGGCAGGTTTTCTTCTGTGGTCCTTGTCTGAACCCCAGGGCTGCAGTATCTTGCTGGCCATGCAAAGGGAGCTTTGGCATTTCGATGAACACGCCTGACTTTTAACATTCCCAGAACTTCGTGTTTGTAGCAGGGTGTGTGTGTGCAGTGCTTTTGCACTGGTAGTAGCCGAGCATCACCACGCTGCTCTCACTCTCCCCCACCTCTGAAGAGCAGGAGGAGAAAATATGATGGAAAAAAGCTTGTAGGTTGTGGCAAGGGCAGGAAGATCGTCCACCACTTACAATCACAGGCAGAAAACTCCGCATAAGGGAGATTAATGTCATTTATTGCCTATTGCTAACAAGCTAGAACAGTGAGAACTAAAAACAAACTAAAACCACCTTCTCCCCATCCATCCTCTTCTACCTCCTCCCCCTGAGCAGCACAGGGGAATGGGGGCTGCAGTCAGTCCCTGACGCTTTGTCTCCGCCGCTCCTTCATGGTGTGGGCTGCCCACAGGCAGCAGCTCCTCAAGAACTGCTCCCACATGGCTCATTACCATGGGGTCCATCCCCCAGGAGCAAACTGCTCCAGCACGGGTCCCCCACGGGTGGGCGGCAGCTCCCCCCAGACCCCCTGCTCCTGCGTGGGCTCCTCTCCACGGGCTGCAGCTCCGGCCCGGGGCCTGCTCCTGCGGGGGCTCTCCATGGGCCGCAGCCTCCTCCAGGCCACATCCACCTGCTCCACCGGGGGCTCCTCCACGGGCTGCAGCGTGGAGATCTGCTCCGTGTGGGACCCGTGGGCTGCAGGGGGACAGCCTGCTCCACCAGGGGCCTCTCCACGGGCCGCAGGGGAACTTTAGCTGGAGTATAAAAGTAGATTTTACACCTGAAGTAGATTTTTACATCTAGAGTGTAAAACCAGATTTTGAATTGCTTAGTTCCTTTGGCCAGGAACGTGTCCACATTCTGCGAGCTAGGCAATTTGTATCTTCCATAAGCAGACATTAGATTACTACTGTTTAGCTTGTTGCCTGTTTTGTTCTATTTTGTTTGAAGTACTAAGCTCTTAATTTTGTCGCCTGATCTTTGTTTCCCCAAGCAGAATTAATTAGGAAACTTCAGTGGAGTTTCGGAGTATCTTGTTGATCTGGCTCGAAATCTCTACTTCATCCTGAGACTGAGCAAATGAATTGGAGGGAGGTCCTTCCTCTCATAAAGCGTTGTTTTGAACCGCTTAACCCTCAGTCGTAATTTTACTGCTATGCTTAATCAGCAAGGTGTTGTCTGTCTGATAATCCTCCTCCCATGCAGCAGCCTTGTCAGCTGTTTTATCAGAACAGCCTGGCTCGGTGGCTTTTCTGGCTTTACTCAGTTATTCAGAAAACGTGCTGGAGTGAAATTAATGGTAATCAAAAAGGGATATGCTGGGTACAGCTCTTCGAAAATGTTGTTACAGAGTATTTTGTGAACTAAAGGAGCTCGTACAGGGAGGTTTAAACACAGGATCTGAAATTAAAATACCAGTGGGTTGTGACAGAAACTTGCCAGCTAAAACAAGAATGGAGAAAAAATACGTGCCTTTAAATTGTACAATGAAAATTCTTCAGTTCTTTACATGCTTCAGAATTAATTGCAAATTTACAGGATTTTTTACTTTGTTTTTTGACAAAATGAAATTTAACGTGTTGTGACTACTTGAAGTATAATTGGTAGTCCTTCAAAATAGGAACGATGATTCTGATACACTTTATAATTTTGTTCAAGCCTGATGATCGTTATAAAACATTATAAGAGCTTATTCTGTTGGCTTTATTGAAGGCTGAAAAAAAAAACCATTTTTGTTCCTCCTTTTAGGGGCACAAGAAGTTCTCATTGATCCAGGTACATTATTTTCATGCATGTTTCCAAAGTATTTTCTTTTTATTACTTGCATTTGTTTTGTATTTGTATAACTAGCGGCTGCCACTTGCCAAAACTAGTCCTGATCCTCGTGCTTCAGGTTTTGGCTCTAAATCTCGAGGAAACAAAGAGACTGCGAAGGGTAACCGGTACAAAATAAACGATGGAATTCTATGATTGTGTCCCTAGAAAGTCTGATCAAGAGTGTTCCTTCCCATGAGTAGTGAGGTTTTTAAAATTTTTAATGGCCTGAATGGTCCCATTTAGTCTTACAGTGTCGTGGTACTCCTTCAGTCATCACGAACAAAGATTTTGCAGATAGCTTCCATAAAACACCCTAAAGTTTTAAGTACAGGTGTCTGTGGTCTGATTCTTTTAAGTTTGACAGACATACAAAACAGTTCTTTAGCATTTGAGGATATAAATAACATATCTCTGAATATACAGAGTGAGTAGAAAGTATATTTCACAGTTTTTAACAGTCCATTAAAAGTTAGGTCCAGCTCTGAAACATGGAGATTTCTTTGCCATCCTAGTAAAGAAGCCTCTTGGAGAAATAAATTACTGTATAAATGTAGGCCCGAAATCATCGAGATTAAATAATACGTAAGGAGATACAGAGTCTTTCTAAACCTTTGATGGATGTTTTCAATTTTATTGTTAACTCTGCAATAAAATTGAATTCTAGAAATAAAATCGTCCGGTACTTATTAATACCCCAGACTTCCTTGGCTTCTACTTTAGATTCTTATCCCTTGTAGACGTGAAGATTCTCTCTCTTTCCTTCTTTCTTATATGAGAAAAGCAATTTTGTACTATTTTGCCTGAGCCTCAGGTAGTTTTCTGTTTTAATGTGGAAGGCTCAGATTGGGTGGCCTTTAGTTATGCTGCGGAAACACTTGATTTTCTGGGATTGGATGCAGGGAAGAAAAACATTTATTTTAAATGATTGGAGGGGGAGATCACTGTTCTAATCATTAGTTTATAGAAGAACTTGCACATTTTTTGTGTGTGTGCTATAGAAATAAAATTTGTAAGTAAAACAAAGAAAAATTCAGATTAAATTTGCATATACAGATGCGGCTGTAATCTAATTTTAGCAACCTAATATTTTATTCATAGCCTAAGTACTCAGATACTTAAAACTTTAAAAGACTGAATAATTTGGTTATTTCCCATTTGCTGATTTGTGATTGAATCCATTTTTTTGTTTGCCCTCTAACGTGACACAGTAAAACAGAGCCAGTATTTTCTAGGTAGGGCAAGCATTCTTTGTGTATGCTTTGGTCAAACCTAGAGCATATCACATTTTTGTTGTTGTTGTTTTTCTTGAATATTTACTACTTGCTAGAAGTCCTTCTGCTCATTTCCTATCCTGGTCTGTTCTAGGTGCGCTGACTTCAAATGGTATAAATGCAGATACCAGTGCTGAAATCGGACGTGCCAAGAATTGCCTGAGCCCTGAAGACATCATAGATAAATATAAAGAAGCCATCTCTTACTATGGCAAGGTAATTCTATCTAGTTTTAAAATTTCACTGAAATTCCTGTGTATAATGAAGTGCCGTGGTTTTGGTTTGGGAGTATCTTCTAAAGCATTACAGGTTTTAAAAATTGCATTACAATTTTTAAAAGATACGATAATGGAAGCAATAGTAATAATTCATGCTCCTGCACTGAGTGCTTGGTTTAGAATCTGGCAAGATTCTAAAGAAGCTTGGTCAAAGATGACATCTGAAATAGCAGTGCACTGAGTGAAATATTTACTGTGACTGCTTGTACCTGGAGGTTTTGGATTAATTGTCTTAAATTTTTAAAGCGCTCTCAAGCAGAAGTATTGAATGTTGGGGAGGTTTGTTAACTGTTAGGTATGTTTATAGTTTTTATTACATACCTCAGCAACTTTATGGATGCTTTTATGCATTGTGGGAGCTGAATGTGAGCTTATTTACTGTGCCTGCTGGAATGATCTCTGGGGAATTCAGGAGTTTATGAAGGGGTTGCTGATGATGGATGTGATTTTACAGGACTGTTAAGGGACGCTGGTATTTAACGCGTGTGGTCATGAAGAAAGGACAAAGGAAAGGCCACGAGAAGGACAAACACTCATTTATGAGGATTTGGAAAATTAAATAGTTCTCAGCTCTACAGGAACTTTATTGGGGGATTTTTTGTGCAAATGTTCAGAGCTTAAGGTAGTAAGGTAGCTTAATATTTGCACTGGTAGTATAGTATAGAGGAAAAAATTTGATTTCATACTGTGGTAAGAGTGGCTCAATATCCTCATCACCACTAAAGCTGAGTTTAATTGCATTACGATGTAGTTATATACGCTTTAATCACTTCTTCATTTCAGATAGTCTTTGATTTTAGAAGTATCTTTAAACATGAGGTGTCATTCCCACACTTGTATTGAAGGGAGGCTCTCCAAATGAGACAAGATGAATCGTATCCATGAGTTAATTCATGATCAGAAGCAAGAGAATGTGATAGTTTGGGGGGCAGTTTCATCACTATAGCAGGAATTCTCAAGTAGGTATTCAGCTTATTATGTTACCTTAAGTTGCTCATCTAGAAAGGAGATGATTTCTTTAAATTTTGGACTTAGTTTTGGGGAGGTTACTTCTATTTTGATTATAATCATATCTGGTGTGCTCTCAGCAGGTAATAATAAGCTTCACTTGCAAATAACAAAGAACTTTGTCTAGGGACTGATCTGTGGCTGTTCAAGGCAAGTGTATTTAGCTGTTGTCTAAGACCTGCAGGCAGAATAGCTCGCAGCTGTAACGCCGAGGAAGCAGTACTTTCTACACATTTTTTGACGTCATCACTAAGCATAAATAACTTTCACATCATCTTCTCAAATGGATTCGATCTCCCATACTTTGTTTTTGCTGATGTCTCAAGCGCTTAAGAAAGGAAGATGGATCCGTGCTTCTCTGGAGTTCTTTTTGCATTTCATTCGGGGCTTTATGTCCCCCATTAAGCTCCAAACATATAAGACTTTAAGTTAAGCAGGAGATTCAAACGTCCAATATCGGTATTGTTTGGGGAAATAACTAGATCAGATTGTTTGTCTGGAAGATTGCCTGTGATGCCTGAGCTCAAACAGATCAATGCACATCTGTGTTGTTTCTGGCCTTGCTTAGGCAAGCTGTGTAATGAAAATAAAACATTAATTTACAGAAAACGGTATCAGCTAGATATTAGAAAACTTGGAATGGTTTGTAATTCACCTGTGATCAATGATACTGGTTTAACTAAAGAGAAAATCGATGTAGTAAAACTGCAGTTCTCTTGGTGCAGCTTCTTGTGCTATATAATACATTTTGTGATGAGTAGAATAGACAAAATAAATTCCCCATTTACCTTGGTAGAACAGTTTTAGGTGGTGAAGAATAATTGTAAAACTGACCTGCCTATTACCAGCCTTGAGCTTATATAGATATTATCCTGTGCAGGTCGAATTTATTACTTTGTTGTAGACATGCACCCGTACTCGCCGTGTGTATGAGGTTACCTAAAATGATGCTCGTATTCCCAACTTTTCTCCTCATCTGAACTCACAGACTTGAAGCTCTGCGGTGTCTGAAAATAATAAAAAAGGGGTGAAGAGGATGAAAACGGTTGTTTTGCATAATAACATTTCAGATGACACCTTCATTGTCACTTGGGCACGTGTTGGTAATTTAACAGTGTAGTCACTAGCGTTAGGGAATTGCTGGGGTCTGGAGGATGTGACAGCTGATTTACGTGTTAGGGAGAAATACTTATCAAATCTAACAGGTGCCGTACTTCATATGATTTTAATTTTCTCTCTCCAAGTACAAGAATGCTGGTGTGATTGAACTGGAGGCCTGTGTGAAGGCGGTGAGAGTCCTTGCAATACAGAAAAGGAGCATGGAAGCCTCGGAATTCCTTCAGAATGCAGTTTATATCAATCTCCGTCAGGTATGTGCACAACGTCCCGTTACGTTTCTGTTCCTGCGTGAGAGATTACACTCAGATGTTAAAATTACTTAGATTTAGGAGACTCCAGTTTCTTTTCTGTATGTGGAAACCATCTATCACTTGCTTCTCACTAGGACTTCTGATGGTTTTCACATCTCTGAGACTGCTTTAAGAAGGTATTCAGAACTCATTTAAAAATAGGAGGACTTAGTTTGAGATTAGAGACTCTAGCAGTTATTTTCTCTCGTGAAGACAAAATGTTCCATTGTTATTCTCTTGAGTTGTTGTGCTAGGGAAAAATAGCTGCTTAAGGCAGATCTCCTGCCTTGGTTTTTTTTTTTCTTGATTGTATCTAGTTCAATGAAACAAGGAATGGCCTTTCACAGAGTGAGCTTAGAGTATAACTGGTATTGTTACTCAGTTGAATTTTTGTTGTGCAGTGCCGTGTCTGGGTGATGCCAAGTCAGAAAAGAATTCAGAGGGGGAAAAAGAAAAAAGTATTTGGAACTGTGAGAAAAGCGGGGAACATGGGGAGGAGAAAACTAGGCATAGACCTTTTCACTTCAGGGAAGACTTGAAAATGTTCATTTGTAATCACAAACAATGTTTTAAATTGTTGCTGTACTTTCTAGGCACATGTAACAGAATGCTAGTGAAGCTTGTTAGCACTTGATGATACTCAATTCTAAGTTTTCAAAGTGGGGAATAAATCCTCTATTTGTGTAGCTGCAAAATTGGCTCTATAACACAATTCCTGCAGAGATTATCAAGAGCCTCTCTAGTCTGAAATGAAGATGATGACTTCTGGTGATGTCACTCTCGAAGCTGATGCTCTGTACCACCCCAGAACAAGATGTTATCAGTGTCTCATGCTTGGTGTCACTGGTTACCAGGAAAACCCGCAACTAAACCAAACCAAACTGGTGTGGTGGAAACGATTCATAAAAAGTTGTTACATTTCTTACCATTTTTCCTCTTTTGCTCCCTATGTCTCAGTAAAACCAGCGGTTGAAATCCACCCCACTGAGCTAAAGCCCAGATTGGGACAGCAAATTTATAAGGGGGGTAGAATAATTTCTTCAATTTGCAGGTAATCTGTTTTGCTTATTAATTCTGTACAGTGTCTCAATTTTTCTAACCAAATAAGAATGAGAATTTAATTAGTTAATGAACTATCATATAAATAACCAATTTTGTCATGGGGTGTCTTAACTGCTGCAATTTCTGCTTTTCCCTCAGTTCTCCAGTGGCTTACACTGGCAGCTCAGAAGCCTTTCATGCACGCTGCTGTGGCAGGATTTTTGTGAAGCTGCTGTGCCAGAAATTTTCCCTTGTCGTTGCGTTGTCATTTGCTCGGCCTGCAAACTCGAGTGTTGCTGTTACCTTGTGTTGATTAAGGGAGCATTTATCATTAGGAGAATCACGTGTTCTCCTCCCCCTTCCCACTGATGCTGTAACTTGAAGTTTACATTAGAGGAAGAAAATAGGACTTACTTTACTAAATGGCGAAGTATATAAGGCATTTAAATAGCTGCTAATAATTACCTTGTAATAAACATGCACAAAGCTCGGCAGCTGCTCAGAATGCAGCCCCTGTCCTGATCACAGCTCGCAGCAGCCGGCTCGGTAGTGTCACAAACGGAAACAACTCAGAGTTTGAGCAGGTGCTGATGAAAAGGACGTAGTGAGAGAGCATGGCAAGAAGACATCATCGTTTCTGTCACCTGCTGCGATGGAGAGAACAATCAGAGAAGGGCATCCTGGAGGCCCCGCTGCTTATCTGACTAGCTAGCAGCTCTCTCCGTCTTTCTGCTTTATTTTTTCCCTAAAGTGACTTTGAACTTGATGTACGGCATCAGCTATTTGACCCCAGAGATAAATCTCTGTGCATGTACACAATGCCAGATCTCCCACCCTCTGGGAAACCTTGAAATAAAAATTGAGAATACTGTGTATGTTTGTTGTAGCTCAGTCTGAATTTAGGGAGTTAATGCACGGAGTGCGTGCGTAACGTGGGAGATGAAGCAAGATGGTGATGGTACTCAGCAGGATATGTTCTGGGAGAGAAACAGGTTAAATTTTGATACTAAGGAGCGTTATTATTATTTTTTCTTCTCAAGTGGTATTGGTATTCACTGATTCTTTCGGAATCATGTTAGTTTGGGGTGGATCTTTTCCACTGTATATTCCTTTATGTCTGATGATCAGTTGGCCATGTCCTGATGTCAGCTGTCATAGCGTGGTGATGCCAGTCTGGAAGTTCTGTATCCGGCTGGTTCTTCAACACCACCACCACCTCGCTGTGACAGTACTGGGCTATCCAGTGCTGAGAACTACCTTTAAACTGCCTTGATTTCAATCAAGGATGGCATAACTCACAATTCTTCATATGATCATGTCTGCTATTTTGTCATTTTCTCAGGTGGAAGTGTTTCTGGAAAGCAGTATTAAGAGAAACGTGAGTTACAGGATCTTCCCAGTGTTGGGGGATCCGTTTTCCATATAGGATGGCGTGGCTGGGAATGATATTTCTGGCTCTTCAGGATTTATTGTGCACAGCACAGAAGCAGATAACAATTGCACTTATTATTTGGGCAAACTTGAAGGAGGAGTCATCTTGTCGTAAGTTAGAGAAGCAAACTGGGGGCTGTGTCTTTCTCTTGCAGGTAGGCAGAACATCAGTACAGCTAACAGTAGGCAGCAGAAAAACACCTCACAGGATAAAGTGCATGCCTCTGATGTGAAGGAAAACTGATTTCTTTCCACTTATATCCAGTCTCCTGAATTGTAAAAATCAGGCCTGTCTGGTAGAATTATGTAACTGGCGTTTTCTGATTACAGGGGAGCTCCAGGGTAGTAAGACTTATCTTTGCGTCCAGTTGTGAGGAATAAATTGTAACTGCCAATTACAAAGAAAGTGAGGTTACAGATGCTTCTTTGAATGTAGTAAGGAATAATTAAAAATCATGTAAAAAAGGCTTCCCTCTTGAAAGCTTGTCTTAAAACTGTGGGCTCGGCTGCTTGGATAGCGAAGTACAGCCTTTCCAGTTGTGGTTGCTAACTCGGTTTGTTACAACAATTAAATGAAGATTAACCAGGTTGAAAAGAAGCTGTGCCTCACGTGTTGGCTATCTCACATCCGTGCGTTATCTTTTACAAATCTGTAAGGCCAGGAAAGGTGTTTGTGAGTGCTGCACTGATAGTCTGCTGAACCCTGCTGCTGTATTTCCCAAATTAATTATTTGTTGTGTCTGGGGGGGATTGTTTTCTTCTTTCTTTTAAGCCCCTAGGTGGTAACGCTGGACTATTTATGCCGAGGGAAAACGCAGCCTCGCTATCTTTGTTGCCAGGAGGAAATACAATTTCCTGCAACTGCAAGAAATGTTTGAGTAGCTTTATGGACAGCCATTGAGCCACAAGCTAGGGAAGCGTTAAAAACTTACTCAAACAGGACAAAAATGAAACTTCCAGAGAATTTGTTGTCTCTGGTAGCTGTTCCAGTTCGTGAGTGCTCATGTTCATCTAAAGAGCTATTGTGGCCCTTTTTCTTCCCATCTTAAACTTACTCTTAACTTAAAGACTTAACTTCCCATCTTAAACTTACATCTTAAACCCTTAGTATGTGAACACGGACAGTATTGTGTATTTGAGAAATCGTTTTGATAATTTATTTAAGCTTTTCTAACTGCAATACTTGATCTGCTCATGCCCCTTTCAACTCTGCTGCCGTTTTTTGATTTTCTATCTTTTAAAAATTATATAAATAGGGAAAAGAAGAAGAAAAAAAGTTGGAGTAGCTTCTTCTCTGCTAGAGCAGTTGAACTTAATGTAACACCTCATGTTCTTTCCAGATGCTAGCTTTTGGGGATTCTGAAAAACTGTTTTTACGTTGGTCAGTGTCTTATTTTTGTGCCTTGTTTTCCTTCCAGCTGCATTTATTGATGGTTTTCAGCTTGGTGCAATTGCCTTTTCACAATTCCAGTTAAAGGATTGGTCTGTTATGTGGCCGGGCTTTGTTTTTGCATTGTGCATTGGCTCGTGTTGTCAGGTCTGAGGGAAATAGCAACTTCAGCTTCAAACACTGGCTGAAACTGCCCCAAATCATTTGCTAGTCTGTCTGCATCTCTTAATCTTTTGACCTACTAGGATTTGAGCTATCAGATAAGGTCATGGTGTGTCCTGAAAACTCCAGGTCTCTTTGGGCCTTTTTTGGACCTATCCCTGTGCCCAAAATTAGTAGTGACTTGTGAAAACAGATCATGTTTTTGTATGTCAGGATTTACATGGCTAAAAATGTTTTGAAGCTTCATAAAACCTAATAATTTCTGCAAAATTTACTAGCGTGGCTAGTATTTTTCAACTTCACAAGTCCTGAAGTATCTGAAGATAAACACAATTCACCAACTGATGCTTTTGGTTTTGCAGTGTGAGTGGCAGAAATGGTGTTTCTTGTCCATTAGTGCTATTTTTGTACGAACTTTATCACTGTACATTCCTGTAAAGCTGATGACATATTTTGAGGAATAATTCTTCGTAATGGCAAATATTTCGTATTGCTTTTGGTTGTGCGTGTTGGATGTTGTGCACTAGGTGTCAGCATGGATCCACTTTCAGGACTCATTAATGCTTGTTACTGGGATATAGACATGAAATAGCTGATAACTTCGAGACTCTTGCAGAAGTTTCTTCTTCTGCATAGAAGAAATACTGCACACCAGGGCGGAAGGAGTGATTATTTGGGACTTGTGCCAGTATATTTACGAGCTACAGTGCATGTTGGTAGTTCCTTACCAAGTTTGTTTGAACTTTAAGCTTAATGAGACTTAACCTTTCACTAAATTCTACCTCGCTAGTTGACAGTCTGCATTTGTATGTTATCATGGACTGCATGTTTTGTGGTTTACAAGATCAGAGGCTCATAAAATCGAGGCGTTAAGTTTCTTTGCTTTCATAGCCTGAGATTTCAAGATCAGCTGCTAGGTTTTCTCTTAAGCTGGTGAAGACACTTCAGTCGTTACATCAGTTGAGTTTGGATGTGGTGTAGTTTTGTGTTCTGACCATGCACATGAGTATCATGCTAAACATCATCCATAAAATACGGAGCTGGTTAGGTATGTTTAACTGCTTTGACTACTTACTTGTTAGTACTAATGACAAATTAAGTTGATAAAGAAATGCGTCTTCACTGTTCTTGGTAGCTGTTGAACTTGAAGCAAGTGTAAGTTTTCCTGGCAGTAGGAGCTGCCAGGACTGGCTGTATGCGAATTCTCTGGCCTTCTGGGGTGTTGGAGATGTCTGCTACATTTCCCTCTGCTTTTTCTCTTTTTTTTTTTTTTTCCCCGTTACTCAGATATATGCTTTCTTGATTAAAACCAATTCCTTCCTATTCTCCCCTTAAATTTCAGCTTTCAGAAGAAGAAAAAATCCAGCGCTACAGCATTCTTTCCGAGCTGTACGAACGTATTGGTTTTCACCGCAAATCCGCTTTTTTCAAGCGTATAGCAGCAATGCAGTGCGCTGCCCCGAGCATCCCAGAGCCTGGGTGGAGGGCGTGCTACAAACTGCTTTTAGAAACTCTCCCTGGCTATAGCTTATCGTTGGATCCTAAAGATTTCAGCAAAGGTAAGTGTCTCTGGGAAAGCTTACTAGGTCACTCAGTTGGCTTTCTATGACTAATTTCCTTGAGAGGTTTCAAATAAAACTCAAGTCCTTTACCTATCTGTCACTAATTGTGGCAAATCAAGCAGTTTTTTAGAACAACAACTTTACTTTTTGCTGGTGTTGCTTCCAATAGTTCTGAATTTCGGAGAGCTACTGCTGAGTGTCTTGCTGAATTCCTCTGTTTGCAGCAAATGCATTTTATTAACGAGAGCTTCCCTTCTGCTGTTTCAAAAATGTCTTGTGATGATACACTTCTCAGTACAACAAAGGTCATATTTTATTTCTGAGTATTTTTTAATTAGCTGCCTTTGAAGACTTGTGTCTCAGAAACTGTATTCCTCGTGGTATTTGTTGTTGGCTTTTAATTAAAGAATGAAAGATTCTTTTATGTTTTTATATATAGACACATATACATTATATACAGATATAATATAAAGTACATACATGCTTGTAATTATATATATATATATCTGTATCAATGTCACATTCTTCCACAAGTTAAATTGGTGTGGTGTTATCTGTAAGACTAGCTTTTGGTTAAGACATTTAAGCAATTTTTAGATGCTATATATTTTTAAAGTTGCTATTTTTTTGCACTTATTTAAAAAAAAAACCACCCAAACCAGCCTGTAACAAGTGACTGTTCTTGTTGCTGTTAAGTGCTGTGTTCTGCAAGTTTTATTTACTGTCTGCTGCCCTTTTTTAGGTAACCTCTATTTGAACATTTTTTAATTTGGCACCAATGTTATCCAAAGCTGTATATAAAGTAATCATTTAAAAAAATGTCTTTATTTTAATATACTGTGCCACATTTTCCCTGTAAAAGAAGAGACAGCTAATATGCTGCTTGGGAACTTGGGAGTTTTGAGTAAACTTTCCTGGGTTTCCCAAAAACTCGAATTCTTTTTGTATAGTGGTGTTTTAGTGAACATTCACTAAACGATGTCTCTGCGGGAGTGGAGCAGCAAACAGTGGGCTGAACATCAATGGAAAAGGCAGTGAGGTTCACCTGTAATAGGACTCTGAACTGGTTTAAATAAGAATAAATTGCAGCTGGCAGATTGTTCTCCCTTTTGTGAGAATGCATTGGCTATCTACTGTTGGGATTCCAGTTCGAAGACTGGCGTGGGACTGTGTTGGGAGGAGAGTTTGCAGAAGTTCTGCAAGAGCTGGCTATTAAAGAAAAAAAAGACAACTGGCGTTTATTTTTTACCTTACCTTTATGTTGCACTGAAGTGCTTTGTCAGGTTTTACCCCTAAAAATTGTCAGATATTACCCTGGCTCTTGCAGAGACATGGAAGGATCACTGTAAATTGTAAGCAGTGCTTGCTAAGAATGGCATTTCACACGTGGAAAAATAACCTCATGTTGATACCTGTGTGTGGGAAATATAAACTCCTTAACATTTGGTTCCGGGAATTGCTTCTGGAAAAGTTAGCCAACTGCTGAAGGGTAGTACTAGGAAGAAGTCTGTTTAGAAGTTTATGAAGTATTGCACATCTTAGAATGTCCGTTATTTAACGATTACTGCTTTTGCTTGCTACTAATCGTAGAATCACAGAATGGCTTGGGTTGGAAGGGACCTTAAAGATCATTTTACTCCAACCCCCTGCCATGGGCAGGGACACCTCCCACCAGCCCAGGTTGCCCAAAGCCCCATCCAGCCTGGCCTTGAGCACCTCCAGGGATGGGGCATCCACAGCTTCTCTGGGCAGCCTGTGCCACGGCCTCACCACCCTCTGAGCGAAGAATTTCTTCCTACCCTTTTTAGTTTAAAACCATTACTCCTTGAATGACCTGAAAGCAGGTTAAGTTTCATAACATGTACTGAATATTACATTTTCAAAAGAAAGCCTACATTATGATGCACTGTTTATTGTTCTGATAGAAACTTGGCAAATACGAAATAATTTGTAGTCTGAAACTTAGTTTTTAAAGGCTAATAATAGTCAGGAGATATGCCTCGTGTCCTTTAGTCTATTTCTTTTTTAACTGACTTTTAAAGGTGAGGAGAGCATCGGGAGAAAACATTTTGCTTGATCCTTGGAGAGATTTAAGAAGTACTGAATTTAGATGAAAGTGAAGTTTCTGTGTTAAATCTTGAATGAATTTCTTGTTTGGAGAAGTTAAAAATTGTATATTGTATTATTTTTTCTTTATGAGAAGTGTTAACTTCGTTTTCTGAGTTCTAATGATAAATTTAGTCAATAGGCAAGCATATGAAACAAAAATTGCTTTACAGTCAAATATACAACAAACCCAAAGCCCCTATTTTTTTGACTGTTTTGAGTCCGAGCTTTGGGTTTTGTAATTATTGTTTCCATTGGGTGATTTTAATCCAAGTATCATTAAATTACTGCTTAGAATATACAGAAAACCAAATTTGATTGTTTTTTGATGACTTCTAGCTTTCAAAAAATGTTTATTTTGTAGGAACTCATCGAGGATGGGCTGCAGTACAGATGCGTTTGCTTCATGAACTCGTGTATGCCTCCAGAAGAATGGGCAACCCTGCTCTATCTGTCAGGCATCTGTCCTTCCTCCTCCAGACCATGCTGGATTTTCTTTCTGATCAAGGTATGATTTTAAAAAAGAGGAGAGTCATCTGCACTTTTTTCTGTCCTACAGTCAAATAACGTGACTTTGCTTTGAAGTATGCTTAGTTTGAGAAGTAGGGGAGAGGACAGAAGTTAGAGAATTGTGTGCACACTGGGTAGCTGTTTGATGGCTATCAATCAAGTGTACGGCGTTATTAATTTTAAATATTGCAGTGTCCTGACCTTGATACGTAGTAGCTAAAATAAAACTTTCTTAAATGTTTTCCGTCTGCTGATTGACTGCCTCAAGCCTATTGCTCAATTTCCTCTGTAAATTTTTGGTGTATGATTGGAGGGCTTAATTTGGGACGTGTAGATGTGGCGCTAGGGATGTAGCTTAGTGATGGGGCTTGGTAGGTCAGCTTTTTGGTTAGACTTCGATGGTCTTTGAAGGTCTTTTCCAACCTAGAGGATTCTGTGGTAAAGAAGCCCTCTAAGGGAGTAGGCACAGTCCTGGTCCCTGTGTTTGTGACAACGAACTTGTAGCAGCTGAGCAAGATGGAATTGAATTCAGCAGTTGCTTTTCCTCCTTTCTTCTTTAATAATGGGCAAATGTTGCTCTTTGGTGACTCCTGCAACCAACAATTTAGCTGGCAGGCTTCAGCCCTTTGCCTACTCACGAATTCCCTTGTTTGTTTAGTGGCTAAATCAGTAATGGAGGAAGGAGAGGAACAGAGAGGAGCTGGGTTACTGGAATAAATTATCTGCCTCTCTGTAGGTCTTAGTTGCTGTCAGAAAGGTTTTCCAGGTTTGTGGGTTTTCCAGGGCTCTTACGTGAAGCTTCATTGATTTACGTATGGAAAGCTTCACTGAAGAAAAGGCTTTGAGCTGTTCCACGTATGTCCACATGTTATTGCTAATCCCAAATCCTAAAAATGTCCTAAAACCAACGTATTTTTGTATTTGCCACTAGGTTTTGAATCTCCTTGAATGTTCTCTGTGTTTCAGTTTCCTCTATATGAAAAAAATGAGAGCTGAAATTCTAGTCTTTCTTGTCTTCAAACGTTGTATGGCTGAGTAAAGCTTCCAGCTTCATAAGACCTCTGATAACTCTGACTTTTAGTGTCTTTGAAAAATTAAAACTCAGTGCTCTTCAAAGTGTTTGAAATGTAGCTGAATCTTTTTATCCATTTCTGCTGAAGGGGTCCAAAATAGAGCTCGCTGTTGTGTTTTGAAATCTTTTGCTGATAGTGTGGTGCTCAGACATGGTGAGTATTCCAAACTAGAGTACCAGTGAGTACTGGAAACTTATTTCTGAATTGTATATTTTTTTTCTTAATTCTTCTGAGGCTGTTCTTGTTTGCTCTTCTGCAAGGATTCATTTAGCATAGAAAACTACTGTGCGTTTATAGTGTTCTTTTTTCCATTATTATCAGGAAAAATACAAACAAAGAACCCCCTTGAACCATGGATTGTGGTAAAGGACTAAAACAAGATGCTTTGTATGCATAAGGTTTTGCTACTTAGTATTTATTTAAAGTCTGTGAACAGTTTCCATTATATTATGAACTTACAAAGTGTTATATCTATTTATAACTTCACACTTTTTAAGATATAACTAGTATTCTTCTCTGATAATCATGACTGAAACTTCAAGGTTTTCTTTACCAAAAAGGGTTTCATTATGAAATTGAAATAACTCAGTAGCGCTGGAGTTTAAGAATGCTAAGATTTTATTATTATTCTCTATGGAAAGTTGCCACATTAGAAGTTAAGAGGTAGAGGAAAATTCACTCTTTTTAAAATAATTTTTTTACCCAGAACTATTTTTTTTTCTTAAATAAAGCACACTTCCTATTTTTAAAGCTTTTAATTGAGGATACACGTTAAATCCTGTGCTTATATTTAAAATTCAGACAGTTTGCAGGTCATCTTTAAAAATAAAACCAATGGAAGTGAAAACTCTAAACTGGAAGGAAGTTACCGGGCAAACATTTGGTACTGGAACATAATCTAAGCCTTTTATGTCTCTGGATTTGCTTCTTGTAGACACAGAAAAGGAATATTGGCTCATTCTATCTTCTTAATCTAGTTCTGTTCAGTTACTACTTCAGCTGAAGTTGAGGAACTCGGATTTCAGCAAACAGAAAAATTTGATTTCGCTTCTAGTCGAATTTAAGAGGATGAGATTTTGTATTTATAATGAAAAATCTCATTAGAAGCTCTTGCTCCTATTCACAGAACCCAAATGCATTGTCTAATAGTGTGTGTTTAAAACAAAACTTTCTTGTATTTGAATTAATTAAATGACACTGATAATTATTTTAAGAACACAACTTTTGTGTATATTTACTGGAACTACAATTTCCAAACATGCAAATCCAAATAACAGTATGATCACGTAAATGGGAGCTGTCAGTTGTCATTTTAATTGGAGTCTGATTTAAAATTAAGCGATTTAGTTACGTAAATCTGTAAAATGCCATCTTCTGGTTAGCAAAAAGAGGTACCAAAGTCTGCTGTAAAGCTCTGTGATCTCCAACCATTATGTTGTAATGTTCACAACCCCTCGAGAATCGCTCCTTCTTTCAGAAAGAATTAAAATGTGCAAATGCAAAGTTGCTTGGAATTAAATCCATCTCTTTTGCATAATACTTTTTGAAACATAACACTGCGTACAGCTCACGCTGAATTTAATTTGGGTAAGGTCAGATACTTGAAAAACACCATTTTTTTTTTTTATTATTGATGGTATCCATAGTTCTTAAAAGGACTGTAATTTATATTGCGAACAAATGATTCTGAGGGGGCTCATCTAATAGGGCTTTTCTGAGCACAGAGTTGCTTCAAAACAGCAGTTACTGGGGTGTGACCATCCGCACAGAACCGACTTTCAGAAAGCACGTGTGGCACCCCTGCAAGTTCGGGTTCTTCCAGATGTTCAGTGGGTTTTGAACTCTGTCACGCCTGATGCTTTGGTTACTTCTCTGGTGACAAGGAGCTCGGTGCACAGAAGCGACCTTCTCTCACTGTTCGTGGTGTGGCATGAAACGAGGAATGCTTTGCTACTTCCTCGGACAAGTTCAGTTCATTAAATATTTTCCAAGTTTGTCTCTTCTATTACTTGAGGAAATCATGTTCGCCTTCCGCTGCTTCTTAGTGTCATTAAGATCTTCCCGTCCTCTGGCTGTTCCTCTGGCTGTTCTCACGCTTTTCAGCGCTCTGATGAGGTGGTGGGCTGTACATCTGAGATCTCCCCTGATCCGCCTGTTGAGTACCTCCTTAGTTGGCAGCATAATTGCTCTGCCTTGCGTGAAACACGCAGAGGTTGTGCTTCCTCTGTTGACCAAGCATTCTGGATACCTTAATACTTAAGGTGAGTGACACGAGGTGAGAGAGAGAACAAGATCTGGAAGCGCTTCCTGAAATGTGCGAGGGTGCCTTTCTGTCATCCCTCTGCACCACTGATTCTTCTTACATCGTTGGATACAGCTGCAGCCTCCGCTGCCAAACTGCAGGACAGAGGTTGGCTCCCAAAGCAGTTCGAGACTGTGGGAAGGTGCACGCCGACTTCGTGACACTAGTTCTATCTTCTGAGCTTGGATAACCGGCAGGCAAAGGTAACAGGAGAAGTATTCCATATTTTCCTTCTGTCCATCGTAGTTACTGATTTTGGACACGGCCTGCGTGGCTGTCTGAGCCCCCTTGGTACCCTTTTGGTGCTTCTCTAGCCAATGGGGTCGCCAGCATAGGTACACCTGCAGCATTAGCATGGCCCTCAGTGTCTCAGCGTGTCTGTTCTGCTGCTTTTACCCTCCCATAGATCAGCACGATAACTCTCTTCAGAAACAGAAGCACGTTGGCTGACAATTTGAAAAATGATGGTGTGGCCGGCCTCATGTATGTATGTCGACCTTTCAACAGCAGCGAGAGAACAGTGGGCATCGTGCAATTCAGTCTTTCTGCGATGACCTTTGTCTTTAGTCTTTTCAGCAGCAGTGGTGACCAGAAATAAATAGGCTGACCTCCACAGCCGTGGCCACAAAATGTCTGGCGGCCTGGCTGGTAAGATCCACTTGTCATTCCACTTCTGTTGATCCAGTTGTCAGGCTTTCTCTGCTCACTGTCTGTAAGATTTTGAACAGTTTTGGCTTATTTATTTTTCTACTGAGTCATGACAAAATTTGTTTTAGCCCTAGCTAAACTACAAATGATATCCTGGGCTTCATTACAGATAGGCTTTAGACGCAGGCGTGCCCTCTGCGGAGCACATCGTCATCACTCTAGCCACTGTCATTGATTCTCTGAAGGACGTGAAATCTTCAGTGAAAAAATTGTTTTGACATTTCTCTTCAGGCAGAGGTCAGACGAAGTCCTGCATGTGATGAAGGACTTAGGGGGGTCGCTCTTGCTGTAGCTGGGTGTTGTTTTCTATGGAAAAAAACCTTATTAACAGTTCTCTAGTGTCCTTTAAGAGGGTTTTCTGTGTGTGGAATTTCATTTGCGGTGTGAATGCTTTATACACCTTCATACAGGCCTTGCACAGGAAATACCCCAGCATTGCTGAGATCATTCCTTGTTCAGACAGTGACTGCATGCCGTGACTGCATCGGGTCAGTAGGATGAGCGAAACGTGGCTCTGTCTAAGAAAAAGGTCTTTGCTCTTTTCAGAGGTCCTCTGTTGATTTCTCAAAAATACCCTGAGTCATATAAATGTCACGGACGTGACTCTGAGCCCCGAGGTGGCACGGTTCTGTCCCTTCTGCAGGGCTGGCTGTTGCTTGCCACTTCAAAATCACACGGCATGTTAATCTGTGCCATTCAAACTTTAGGGTTTGCAAGCTCGGCTCCAGGCTGTTTTCTCATGCAGATAATTTCTCGCTGTCCAGAAGCTGCTTGTTCTCCCCCGGTGCTGAGATCCTCCTCCTCGATGGGGAATTTCTGCCCAGCCTTATGCGGAATGCTCTTTCAGTTCCCCTTGTCCTCTAGATGAGTCCTGATGGACTTGTCAGTGTTGGCTGGGCAGTCGGCTTTGGTAGCTTAGAGCTGGGGGTAGCTGGAGGACCAGGGACTGCGTGACAATAATCTGAGATCACTTTCAGACCCTTTTCTTTTCAGAATTTCTTTTCAGAACCTTCTCATGCTCCTTTCAACGCTGTCGTGTTCAGGAGACTGCTGACATATCAACTGCCAAGGGTGAGCTCTGTCCCTTTTGCAAAGAAGCGATGGGCTTAATCTTGGAAAAATTCCCCAAACCTTGTTTATCTCTGGCAGTTGTGGTTAAACCTGGGCCGATCGTAATTTGAACATGTCAAACTTGGTATCTGACAACTCTGAAAATACGCCTTTCTATCTCATAGCTTGAAAGAGGAAACTACGTAGTATTTTGCAGACATTTTTATTTATAGAACAACTTGCATATGCATCCACTTGGCGATATTTAAATTTCAAATTGCTGTGTAGAAATACAGAAAAGAGTGAAGGATATTAAACCAAGCTCGTAAAAATTGACAGCTAGACCAAAACCAACTGTGCAAATGCCCTTAAGTGTAACCCTTCTGCCAAGCCTATATTGGCAGCAGTAAAGACCAGATTTAGTTTCTGGGGATCCTTACATAAAACATTGTCTTCAGTTTGCCCCTGAACGCTTGGGAAAGTTAAATCAAACTGCATCAGCACTTAGCGAATTATGGTTCCCCACACGGATTTGACTAATGGCATCTCACTGAAGAAAGGGATTCAGGATAACCTACAAACCTCTAAATAACTGCTGCTCCTCTTGAGCACGGGATAATTTAAAACCACCTGGTTTTGCGGGACTGTAGGAGCAACTTGTTAGGGTTTGTTCACCTCGCCGTGTCCTGTTCTCTTGTTTATGTCTTCCTGTGATATTCTCACTCTTCCCTTTTTAGACTGCTTGTAGTAGGAGTTCTTAAGAGCTTCAGTTTGAGCTGGTTGTTTGCCATTTCCCCTGCCTGTTCCCAGTGTTCCTCTTTTTTTCCCTTCCTCTTCATCATATTCAGGTCATAAGCAGCAAGATGGTAAGTATTAGAAATAAAAATGAGGATAAACAAGAATGCTTGACTTTTAACAAAAACAGACAACCCTGTCAGTAGCATCGAACTTTGAAAAGAGGAGCTACATAGAAGTAACGAAGCTCATTGGAAGAAATTAGGGGTGGTGTGCTTGCTGCTTGCATGGAGACCACTTAAAGGTGTCATACTAGGTTCTCTGTAAGTGTATTCTCCCCCTTCTCCGTTAAAGTAAATCCAAAAATAGTGAAAAAGCAGGGCAAAATAAATACAAGTGGAGAAAATTTACACTGTAAAAGTATATGTTGTGTCCAAACATAGAAAGTAAAGGGGAACGCCGCCTGTGACAAGTTAAATGGGGGGAAGGAGGGAATCCTAAGCCCAAACCAGATTTTGAAGAGTAACTTACTGAACGCTTGAAAGCTAGTAACTTCTTCAGATATATTGGAAACATGAAGCCTGCCTGCACTTTTGTAGAAATGAACCGTAACAGGTGTAAAACGACACACTCAAGGAAGATGGAGCCATAGCAGAGAAGTTGATGAAGGTTTCCTTTTTAGGAAGGAAGATTTCAAGGCAAAGCCCTTCCTCTGCGGAGAGTAAACCCGATGAATTCTTTCAAAGAGTTAACTCGGAATGGTTTACGATGGGGAGTGATCTGACCTGTAAGATGAAAAAAGTTCACCAGATAAAGTTCAAAGATGCTAAAGGAATTTAAAAATTAAGTAATTGAACCTCTGACAGTTGCAATTAGCGGATTTCTTAAATGGTCCTTATTCTCCTTTCAAAACTGTAAGTGGCAAATGAATCTCTGCATCGTTTTTTTTTTTTTAGGACTTCATAGTTACTTCAGTAACTGTCTCGAGAGTAGAAAGTAAGAGGTGCTGTACTGGAAACCTTCTCTGAGAAGGTCTGCTTACGCTGAAACTAGTCTCAAGTAATCCCCTGAAGTCTGTGTGATGTAGGCACCAACTGATTCCCTCTATGGCCTCTCTCCTTTTGTGCTGTAGAACTTGCTAATACAGCCATGGCCTGTCAGCACTGTGCAGTGTTTTATAGCTGTAGGGAACGTTGTTCCTCAATATTACCTTTCCATTCGGACAGCATTTCCCCATGGGTTCTCTACAGCACATAAATCAATTTTTAGAAGGACAGAAGCTACCGATTTCAAGGGCTCAGAAGAATGAAGCTTTAATCAGACTGAACAGAGAATGTGGAAATTAGAATTAGATGCAAACGTCTGAGTTGAGGTGAGTTTTACATAACTGACAGTACTGAACTGCTTTAACGCACTGCGTTGTGTTTTGGTTGACAAAGCGCCTGCAAAGGGGGTTTTGTGAAACTGGTAAATCTTTCAAACGGGAGCTACTCTGCTTGGGCTTGTAATACTAAAATGAACCATTTTCTGGATGGAGACTGAAATGTCCAGTATAATTACAAAGGGAATATTTATAGCAGCATGGGAGGTTCGTAGCCATGGATCGGAAGTATTTTTACAGCTCCAGCATAGTGCCGTATCTTATCTATGTATGTATATATAAAAAGTGTGTGTGTATATACATATAAAAATATAATTGAGCAGACTTAGCACCTTGTGTGTGTTAGAGGTATAGTAGTGGCACAATGTGTTTGAATATATTAAAAAAAAGCTTGAATGTAAATGCTTTCTGACGTACTGTAATAAAAATCTTCTGAGTTTGGACTTGAAGTAGGAGGAAGTTTCTTAGAAGTCACTTAACTCATTCATCATGGTACTCTATATATAATCAGATAAACGGAGGGGACCAGGAAATGCGCCATACACAAGCCCACTGGCTAAAGTTTTGTTTTTTTCTTTTCCTCCAACTCTTCCACCTCTCTTGCAGTACTGCAAAGAATGACGCTACATACTCATATTTAAGTTTTCCCGTACGAGGTTAATGTATAAAGGCATCAGTAACGTGGGCGGTATTTAGGATTTGTAGATTTGGAGTTTAGATTTGAGTTTTGCTGCTTTTGTTCTAGTGCTCTTTTGTTCAGTTCTGTGCTATAAAACTTCAGCACTGCTACCTGCTCCTGTTGCTGGGAGTTGTTTATCTAAAACGCTCCTGCATATTTAAAAATCTTTTTTGCTTTCTTTTTATTATTATTTTTAATACAGAATAGTAGCAGCCAGGTAAAACTCTCTGGGTTTATAATATTCTTTTAAAACCTCACTTTGGAACTGGTGTTTTCTAGAGGAGCTGGCATATTAAATAACTTCACTCTAAAACCACATTTTAAAAAAAGATGCCATTGATTTTCATGAAATATATGTCTTGTAGACTATGCTGAAACTTAAGGTTGCCAAGAGGAAAACCAAAATGCCTACAGAAGTTTATCGATTGCAAAGAGTGATCTGCTTATCCTTGTGTGGCTGGAGTAACTCTGGTTCAGCCTACAATTCAGTGAATTTAGTGATTGTGGACTAAATAAATGAGGGTGACTAAACTGGTAACAAAATCACCAACAGGAACGAGAGATTTAAATTCATTTGGATAACACAAGATATGAAGACTAGCAGTTTGAGTCAGTGTTACATGAAGAAAAAAATGCTGTAATGTAAATAAAATGAACGCTGACTCAAACTGCCTGGCATTACAAACAAAGCTGAATGTCTTTCACGCAATTTACCTTAGTTTAGACTTGTGTTGGACTTGATGAGGCGCAGACAAAATCTCCAGCCTCTGCCTTATCCAAATTCGTATGTGAAACAGCAAATCCGGCGTTAAAATAAAATGGTGCATTTCTTTATGACAGAAAGTTCCTACTAAGTTGTTTTAAAGTCATTCATGAATAAAATGAAATTTCCAAGCTGTACGTCAGAATTCCCATCATCGTGTAGTTGCCTCTTGTTTTTTGAAGAAGCCTGATGTGATTAATGGAGAGAAGGGATGTTCAAACGAAGACAACTTGCCAAGCTGTTGTTTCAGAAAAAAACTGCTTCGAGGAAGACATGCTTTAATTGACAATATGAAGACATGAAGAATTTGTGGTGTATTTGCTAATGTTTTGTGCTGAAGGAAGGTATTTTTATATTAACTATTTTACGAAAATCCAAATATATGGCCTTTAGATGGCTTTAACAGACTCAGTGCCCTCCTAACTGCAAGTAGCAGTTTATATGTAAGTAGAAATACGGGTGTTTAAAAGATCATCCATCTGCTTTGGTGATCTCCCTGCATGATGTCCATTTGAGTACGGTTGGATGTACTTTGAAAAGAACAAAAAGATTCAGGAGTGATACTGAAAAAATGCTTTTTCGGAAGGATTGGAAAACTCAAATATGTTAGCTGAGAGAGCTGGCATGTTTTCGTTATCAGTTTTGAGACAGTTGTCTGGTTCTTTAAACAATTAAACTGGCCTTTTCTCAGGCAAGAGGAGTCTCTTCTCTTTCTTGCCACTAATGGAAGCATCAAAACTCTGAATTATGTTAATTCTCTCTGGCCAAATTCCAGTGACTTTGCAGGACAGTGAAGTGAGGAGAGAGCTCCTACAGAAATTACCGTGATGTTCTTACCACCTTCTGTCTCTCTGTGCTTCCTCTACCCAAAACACCAAATCAGATGTGTGTAACAGTGGGCCATTGTATCTGTACATTTTTTTACAAAGCCTGCTTTGCTCAGAAGTGGCTTTGCAGGAGTTGTCTTTTAACTTTTTTTTTATTGTTTTGGAAGTTAGCTTTGCTTCATTTGCTCCACTTTATGTAAAGATAGGTCTGCTGGTATTAACGTCAGAAATCATTAGCGTTGCTCAGTGGTTTACATACTGATTTTGTGTGTACAAAATATATTTTGAAATGTTTTTCAGAGAACACAGACATCTGAAGTTAGCTCAGGTACAGTGGAGAACTAGATGCTGAAATTTTAATGGCGTTTCCCTGAACTCTCACTTCGGCTATCCCAATTTTTTGAGATTCTATCCAAAAGTATTTCTGTGCTGGGTGTGAATTTCAGACTCACTGTGACATAATGTGTACACATTTTATATAATTGCTAAAAAATCTTGTAATGAAAGACCAAATTTCCGAAAAAAAACCCTTCGTGTGTTTAGGCAGTCTCTTTCCATTCTTTCTTTCTCTGTGGTGGTCTTCAGAAGCAGAGAGCATAATCCTGACACAGACAACTCCTCTATATCTCATCTATTTTGAAACCAGACATTTTCCTTTTCCCTCTACCCTGCAATGTTAGGAGTAAAGCCAATGATTGCTCTTTCAGAGATGAACTATAACTACTACAGCAAATAACTGAATCCCCTCGTACGCATTCCCTCCTTGTAAGGATGGAGCCACTTTCTTTGCTGCCGTTCATAATGATCTATTCATGAAAGTGGGTCTTACTTATCAAGCTCTCTGGCTAACACAGATAAATTATTTTCCTATCGTTCCTTCTCTTTTCCATCTCAAACTGTGAATTTTATTAGTTTTAGTCTCCGCCGTATTTATTTAGAGATTTATTTTGCTTGATTTCTCAAAGAAGCAGGGTTCGTGTAATATGCTGTCTGCCAGTCCTTTCTGGTTCTCCCCGTGAGAATATCTTTTGAGTCTATAGACAAAACGTGGCGGTGTGGAGATGTTAAATTTGTTACGTTAAACGCGGAGATCAGAGACGTTAAGTTTGTTCCAGTTTCATGACACTTACTTATCCATGGAAAAGGTAAATGCTAACGGTGCCCTGAGAGACAAAGCAACTTGCTTGAGACCCGTGGACAGTTTGAAAGCAAGGTTAACTTGCTCCAAGTCTTTCTCTTCCAAAAAATATTAGAGGTGCAGTTTACTACAAATGTAGAAAATGCTGTCATCGAATTCCTGCCAAACTTTATGTAATGGAAAAACTGGTGATGCTTGCCTGCAAATTAGAGGAGACCTGCTCTGTTCTGCTGAATTAAACAGCTGAAATACTGAATAAGTGGGTTGATCGGGCAAGTCTTGCTAAGACGCTTCGCTTACAACGTTGGCTTTCTTGTGGTAGTGAAGAGGGATGCACTGAATGTACAAATAGGATGCTTAACTGTCCCTCTGCATCTCTCCCAGACTAGAATTTGAGGGACTCTTTGAAAGGTCACGAAGACCTCTGCACGCGTGCTGTAAGCTAAGTGATTAACTTCAAGGTAAAAGCAATTTGTAGCTGTTAGTTTATGAATACTCACTCACTGCGCCAGCTTTTGTTGAGGGTCTTAAAGTATTTTGTGGTCTTTCTGAATTCCTTTTTTTCTTTGAAGGATCAGCAGCACCTTGATGGCATGGTGGTGCAGGAGATCTCCACGGTAGCAGACGCTTTCTATCTTCTCTAGTTGGAAGATGGCTCATCAAGCGATTTTCTATTTTGTGAAGGGAAAAGTTGATGTTTCCGGGTACAGAAATTACTGTTTCTCTTGCTTCTTCTGCTGTCAGACTGAGTGTTTTCTGCCTTGTTACTAGTAATTTGTCAAGGAGATGTCTGACACTTTGTTCCTGAGAGAGCTGGGTGGGCCAGCTGGCTGCCACTTGTCGGAGCTGACTGCTGCACGAGGTCTCCTCTGACTTCTCCTTCGTCAATGCCATTTGCTGTTTTCAAGGCGGAAGGAAAAGCTCAGCCAGCACAAACAACCCTGGGTACCAGCTTTTTTGTTAAACCTCTGATTCTGGGCTTACCACCAGGGGAAAATTGAAGTCAGAAGGCTTTTAGCTGTTTGTTTCCCTACTTCCTTTCTCAATATTTTAGCACGTTGTGGAAGGAACCAGAAAGTCAGTTGTCTTTCAGTGCAACTGGCAGGTCAGACATAAACTGTTCCCTTTCCTCATTCTGCCTTGCTGCAGATTGCTCTGCAAGGGACAAAAAATCTTCATGAGTACAAGACCAACCATGTGCTTGCCAAAGAGCCAACACCATATTTTTAATATTTGACTCCTTTTTAAGGGGTACTAGCTGTGGCTGGGTATGTTCTACATTTCTTGAGTTAAAGCAATTGTTTTCTTCTAATTTTCTCTGTTACCTGCCAAGGCATGAAATGCTGTTTGTGTGATATGGTTAAACTGGTTACCGAAGTCCTTAAAAATGTTTCTATATAACCAACCTTCTTTCCTGTCCTGTTCAGATTTTTTCAGTGGCTCCGTTATTGGGCAATGTTGCTTCATATTATTGTGAAACTGGCAAAAAGACTTTTTTTTTTTCACGTTCGGTAGCTTTCAGTCACAAACGGTTTCTAACTGTGCAACCGAAGCTTTCAGATTTTTGTGTTCTCATCTTAGAAAAAGGCTCCAAGCAGGCTTGGGACAAAACCAAAGTTTATTGTGTTGACATGAAGTAGTTAAGCAAAAGATCACGAATAATATTGGCGGACTTGCAAAATTTTCAGTTATCAGGAGCAGCAAGAATATGGCAATGAAAATAATTCTGTATGAAATAGGGAAATCGTACTATGAGGGTATAATGAACAGACCGAGAAGCGTGTGCCCGAGTGGCAGTACTGACCGTGGCTTTGTGCAGCTTTATTTTGGTTGCAGCCATTTTATGACCCTGAGCTTTCAATGAGTCTGCAGAGAAATTGGAGAAAAAGATCGTGAATCGTTATTCCACATGAGAAAATAACCCGTCATTTCTCACTCAATAAATCAACCGCCGTAAAACCTGCACAAGAGCATTCAGTGGGGTTTCCAGATGCGGCGCGGGCTTTTAAAGCTGTTGAGGCTAATTCACAGGTCAGAGGATCAAGTGGCGATTGCCTTCCTGCTGACACGCACAAGCATGAAGACGCTAGATGGGCAACGACCTCTAAGCGTAGCTGTTTTCCATCCCTTCTTTCCAAAGAGGAAGAAAACTGCAAATAGTACGTGTCTTTCTCAGCCGCAGATGCTCTTCTCAGTCAAGGTACTCAGTCAAGGAAGAGAGGCTCCAACGTTTGCTTTCAGAAGTGGCTCTCGGGAAAGATTGTGCAGCTCCTGCTCTTAGGTGGATGCTTCTCGCTGCGTCCTGTTGGTGGGGATTCCTTGTGCGGCTCAGCTGAGATGCGGTGCTGAGTGAAATGCAGTCGAGCTGCTGGCTCGGCTCAGCGTGTTACAAACTGCACTTCGTACAGCAGCCACCTAGGAAAACGTCTTGTTTTAGCCGTGCCTTTGCGGCAAGCACACTGCGCTTCTACTGCGAAATAAAAACGGGACTCTCAAATCCATAAGCAGATTCCTTTTGCAAGCGGCAGCACGTTTGCTTTGAACGCAGTGATTGATGGCATTGCACGCTAGGAAATAAAAGCTGGTGCTTCAGCATGACAGCCTCCACTCCTGGGCAGAATGAAGTGCGCGTTGTAGTGTCATCTTCATCATTCTTGGTAGCTGTGATCCTTCCCATCTCTGCAGATCTAACGTTTATTATGTGCCCTTGCTCCTATAAAATGGCAAATAACATCCTGAATCCTATAGCCTGAAATTTTTATGAAAACAGTCTCGAACTGCTACAACTCCTGGCTCTGCTATGCCGTTCTGAGTGTCTGTGTATGTCTAAAACATGTTTTCGGGAATATTTCCTACTCTCCATTAAAATGTGGTGCGTGGCTTGGGACGGTTCAGTGGGACACAGACACAAGCAAGGCAATTTGTCAGGTGCATGAAAAAAAGTGAGCATATGTATGGAATGGTATCAATCACGTCAGCTGTAGCATCTCATTGCCTGGTCTGACAGGGAATAGACAATCTAGGAAATAAGTAATCAAATGTCTTCGAAAGTAAAAGGGGATCCCGCTGCTTGGTTCTCGCTGGGCTTTACGACTCTGCATTGAAAAATCCTTGGATGAATCCTGAACCTTGACGTTGCCGAGCTGAGCGTGTGCTAGGGATCAGCTGTCTCACAGCAGCACCTAGAGAGATGTGCTCTTCCAGAAACAGGTCCAGGACCTCCCTGAACCGTGAGTAGTTGAACCTTAAAGGAGAAAATGATCTGATTCTCCCATTCCTCTTGTCACAGATGCATCCTTCAGCTTCTGGTCTTTGTTATTGAAAGTGCTGTTCGTAGTTACGGTGTTCCGCTGTTATTACAGGTCTTGAGAAAGATCAGGCAGGCAAAACCGAGCAAATTAAGAGTGTTTCTTCCCTGCCATGTCCTGCTAAAGGAGAGCCCCCTGTTTACGTTGTGAAAGCTGGCGATTCTGTAGTTCCCGACAATTCGCATTGGGCAGGAGCAGCCCAGAAGTCACGGTCTGTCCTGCCGTAAATCACCGCGTCGTTCTGCACAGCATCATAACTGGATCTGCATCCGTACAGGAGCAAAATTAACTGTTTGTAAATCTGTCGGCTCACAGTTGTTCTTCACTTAATGTTGAAATGAATAGTTCTGTGTCTCAAGCTCCACGCTCCCTTTAAATGAAGCCCTCCTTTATCTTTTAGGGGGAAAAGATAAGAATAAGAGAAACCTTTGCATGATCTCCGTGGCGTTATCTAGCTGCTTCTGGAAGTTGCTCTGATGCATTTTGCAATAAAAAGGGCTGAAGTGGTAATAACTTGGAAGGAGAATGAGGTGCTGATGGCCAGGAGGCAGCAGCAGCCGTCTGAAATCACGGAATAGTAAAAATACCGCTCTGACTTTATCTCTGATGGTCACCTAGTCCAATTTAGGCCAGCACTGTCACCAGCTGCGGTTTTATTTAGCAGCGTTTTGAAAACCTTCGGAGATGAGATTCCGCAGCCCCCGGGGCAGTTTCTCTGGGAGCTGCTCTTGCTCTGCTCTGCTCTGCTGAATGTTTTCCTGATACCCAACGTGAGCCACCCAAGCTGCTGTTTGTGCCCGGTGCTCCTTGTTGCATCAGCTGGCACTGCAGGGAAAGGTTTGGATCCACCAGCTTCATGGTGGTGGTCATTAGTTTCCCCTGGGTTTATCTCCTCATCGAATAAGGCCAGGTCTCTCAACCTCTCTTCATGGCCCACATGCTTCAGATTACTGGTGGTAACCTTCCAACCATGCCTAATTGCATCTGAAGCGTCATTGTGCTTCTGCACCTGGGGATCTTTGGGACTTCTCACTGGGTTTGCCCCTGAAGGCACGCTGCGTTCCTCGTGGTGGCACAGAGGACGTGCTGCCCTGCTCGCGAGAAGCTCGCGGCTGGTTCCCCAGCCTCCGTTTTCCATTCGTACCGAGGTCATCAGCTGAAATTTTCATCCTTCAAAGCCGATTCTTGCTGGGGGAATGGGAGGGACCCAGTTTCGGAATGAGTCTGTCTTGAGTCATATCCCGAGGACTGCTAGCGAACAGCTAATCGCCCGAACAGAGCAACAGGCTGTGGTTTCATGAAGCTACTTACAATACGAGAGAGAACTACAGGCAGTTCTTAAGAAATCATGAAACTTTGTCCCTAAAATTTAAAACTTAAGCAATAATTATATCCAATCTTATGCCAGGCCCTTCTTCTAAGTATGCATGACTTTTTTTAATGGTTTTGTTTAAACTTCCTAGTTGGTTTTTCACATCGATGTAAACAAACCGTAACTGTTTTTAAAATCCTAAGCAATTTTTTTTTGGAAAGCAGTAACTGCCGTCACTCTCCCATTTTCTATTTTCCTTTCTCTTTGCGTATGTAGATCTCTGACTTATTTTCGAGAAATGATGTAGGTATTTAGTAGTTATTTGTACTGCTAGCACATGTACAGAGGAACATGTACACTGTACCTTAAACCAAGGTAGGTCTCAGTCTTCAGCTACCTCATTCTCACATCTAAGCACACACTTTCAGGTTTGTTTCTGTTTGCAGACTCCGGTCTCAACAGACAAACACAATTTTGGACTCAGGCCACAAATATCCCAATAGACCTTTTTTTTTTTTTTTTTTCTGGAGACATACTTGTATGAATTCGTGGAAATGACATGAAATTCAGAACCATTTATTATATATTATTGAAGGTGACATGCGTAATGTATATTTGCTTGAATGTTCTTGTATTTTTATGAAAAACAAAAGAAAAAAATCTTCCTGGCTGTTACAATTTAGCAGCATAGTGTAATTGTTTTAAAAATTAGGGAGTTGTAACACAAGATAGTGTGAAAACTAATTTGTTTCTCCTTTGCCATTAGGTATTGTTTCAGCTGGTGCTTCAGGACAGGGCTTCTTCACATAACATTGTTTCTATCAATAACCTTTAAGTGCTTGATGCCATCTGCTCTGAATGTTTAGATTTTCTATCTGAATTATAGAAATTGTTATCTTGACAGTGAAAAAAAACTAACAAAGGGTGGGTATACGCTGATGCTTTAAAAATTCTGAAAGTCCATAAAACTACCTTGCTCATTAAAGACCATTTAAGTAGTTATGGACATAAGACATCCATTGAGGCTTTTGGTGCGTAATGTAAGCGTTGTAACGCGGACGTTTGCTGGCATTCCATCCGAGTTATTTTGTTAAAATGCAAAAAAAGCAAGTAAAACTTCAGGTTTTAAGTTCATCTTTAACTTTTGTTGTGTGCAAGTTGAAAGTGTTTCTGACTCTATTTTAAACAAATTTATTTTCTAGAAAAGAAAGATGTCACGCAGAGCTTGGAAAGCTACACAGCAAAGTGCCCTGGCACAATGGAATTCATCACTCTGCCAGATGGTTTGAAGTTACCTCCTGTTCCGTTCACCAAATTGCCTATTGTGAGGTAAGACTCCAAAATGCAATCTTTAACTTTTCCACAGGACCTGTCAGATTTTAAAGGATACTGGAAGGATGTAGTCTTCTCAGTTTGCGTAAGCTGTTCACAATAACATGAAAAAATGTCAAAATGTCAAATTGTTTTGAGAAGTTCTTAAGCAAAAATAGAGCCTTTGAGTAGAAAATACTTTCTGTGGTCTTTAGTTTCAGAAGGAGAGAGATTTTTTTTTTTAAACTGTCATTCAAGAGTTTCTGATACCGTCTAAGAAAAAATATTGTATAATTGCAGCTGAGATTTAAGTTAGATACCTGACCACACTGAAAGTCCACCAGTTGGTTGCTGTCTCCATCCACGGAGCTTGGAATTTGGCTGGGACTGTTGCCTTTTGTAGCTGTTCCTTTCCAGATGCATTTTCAGGCTGGGCCCTTCAGTGGCCTGTTCTAAATCCACATTGCATTTTGTGCCCGTGTTCCAAAGCCCGTCACGCGGTCATTCCAGTGAATAACACCTGGTTTAGACTAAAGTATTGGAGAGAGGGACAGAGAGGGAGGAAACAGCCATTTGGCATCACTAATAACAGAAAGTCTTTGTCAAGAAGTGCCTTTTGGAAGGAAAGGTAATTGCTATTCAGAAAAAGTACGGGGGAAGTTCCTGAAAAGAGTTCTCGGAGAGATTTGAGTTCTCTGTGGGAAGTCATCAATGTTTCACGAAGCAATGTTCTGGTATCACAAAAAGATAATAAAGTGTATAACCAGAGAGTGAAGAGTGTATTTATTTGCAGATTACTTTCAGTAAATGTCTCTAAAATGAAATCAAGGTTTTACACCAAGACCGGTTTTCCTGCTGTAGCTAGTTTTACCAAATCCTCTCTAACTTCTTTACTGCGGGAAAACGTGCTGTCTAACTGTTTGCAGTTCATTTACGGTGA
This sequence comes from Anser brachyrhynchus, assembly GCF_964034855.1. Lineage (NCBI taxonomy): Eukaryota > Metazoa > Chordata > Aves > Anseriformes > Anatidae > Anser > Anser brachyrhynchus. The sequence goes on along the minus strand of NC_137695.1, from coordinate 157,127,097 downwards.
TGTGTCTGCTCACACGAGCAATTTGCTGTGTGGGAGTTGCTCTCTGACAGCACAAATTTAACCTGAGCACGTACCTGAGGTTGGGTGCACACGGCAAAGCACCAGTGGTGTTCTTAAAAGTGCTTTGTCCCCTGCTGGGACCAAGTGCAAAGCCGCGCATCGGTTTGCCACCTGGGCCACCCCACGTTTCATGTCTGCTCCTGGGGGAAAAACGCAGCTTCTCCAAGGTCTTCCAGCTTTGTCCTCTCAGTGCCCGGGCAGGATTTGGTTGGCAGTGACCGGCTATCTGGGATGGCTTTGCAGGTAGCTGTGTGCTCAGTGGCACAGCACACACTTCGGAGAGGCAGCTGGTACCAGCTTCTCTGCCACATAACACGCAGCGTGGACTTACAGTCCTAAACCTGTAACTGGCAGAACCACAGTTACACGTGAGAGTTGGGAAGTTGTACGATTAATTCATTTTCAGCTGACCTTGGGGTGGATTTAATTTCACTATAACTCTACGTATAGTTCTAAACTAGTCATCCTGCATACTTGCAGTCATGAGAAAGGTGAGCACAGTTAGGTTTTTCTGCTTAAATTTAAATTTCTGCTTCAGGATGAGCTGAATTACTGAATCCCATTGCCTGTATTATTGGCTGGTTTTCCATTGACCTTAAAGATGGTTGATGGCAAGTTCGGGTACCTGTCTCTGTTAGACAATTTCCCTGTATACATTCTGAATATATAAAATATATCCCTAAATACCTCCTGAAGGTGAGTTTCTCAAGGCCACTCAAAACTTTTGCCAACAGATTAACAATACTTCAGCGGGGAACGACTCTTGCCTTTCTCCCTTAAAACGTTTTCTGCTCCGAGAGAAGCACATTTTCTATTTTGAGAACCACGTTACATTTCCTTGCTGTTCCGATGCCTTGCATTAAGACATTGCTCAGCACCCAGGTGCAGCGTTTAGCATGAGCTTTTGCTGACCCGGCTGCAGTTGGAGCGCTGCTGCAAACAGTTCCTGCAGTTCTGCCGCGGGGTGCGACACGGGCTGGGCTGAGGAGACAAACAGCGGGACTGCTTAACAGGGAATTGCTGATCATTCTCCTCCTCCCCTGCCCCTTCTTCTTGTCTTTTGGAAGTCCTATAAAAGCCACAGTGATAAAAATCCGTTAGCTGACAAACTGTTTAGTTGCATTTAAATATAAAGCCTCCAGTTACATCTACACAGCAGGGCTAACGTATTTTACAGCTGTCCAGCTTGTCTGGAAAACAGCTCACTGCAGGACTGCAGCGCTCTTTGAGTTCAATCCTGCTAATTTTTGAGACACAAATGATAAATGTGCAGAAATGGGGTTTTGGCCATGGTTGAATAACCCAAGCTTATGATTCAATCTATGCTAGAGCCCTCTAGAAACAAACTTCTACTGCTGCTGAGTTCTATTTACTGTTGGCATTTTGTAGTCTGTTAGTTTTTAATCCATTTATTGTGTGGTGCTTATTTTGGATGCAGATTTCTTGATCAAAATACTGTCAAGCATTGAAATGCTTTGGACAAGTCAGAACACAGTAACACCGTTACCCTTTTCTCCCCCGTACCTATAAAGCAATTGAAGAGATTTGGCTTGGAAAAGTCTTCATAGCTCATTACTCATGTTAGTTAGTATTTAAAGCCTAGAGCTGTCCTTTGTTTAATTATTTACTCCTGATATTCCATACAGTCAGATTCATTTCTATTTTTTCTGCCATGTCTTTTAACTGGAAACTTGGTCTATTATTGACAGACTTTAAATATGGTAATATTTTTTATATATACTCTTGTAACCTTTGAACTTTTTTAACATTTCTAATGTTGTAGTGCAATATAGAAAGCTTTTTTTTTGCATTTTTAATTGTTTTGATGAAGCTCCAGAAATTAAGAGCACATAGGATGGGAAAATGTTCCATTGTAGCATACTATGAAATTATCACCTAGGATTTTTTCAAATACAAAATAGGAAAATTTAATGTCTTTCTATCCTAATAGATGCACTGTTTGCTTAGGTAGAGTGTTTTTAAAAGTATTTTCATTTCCCCTCTGAGCAAGTTTGTTTTCAATTAATACAGCTTTTTTCCAAATACAAGATTTTGTTCTTCTGGGTAGGTGTGGCAATTTTTTTGTAATTCCTAATTGTCACCCATCTGAATTCAGTAGGGCTGCTCCCAAGGCTAGAAAATGTACTTTATTCAAGCTTTTCGCCCAAAGGAATTAAAAAAGTTGCTGTATTCTGTGTGTGACCCTTGAGTTCTCCAACAGGTGGCTGAAGGACATTGCTTCCCCTGCTCTGCAGCAAGATAAAAAAAGCTTACCCAACGGTTTTTATGTAATAATGGTGGATGAGACAAAGCATTTCTATACGGAAAATAAAATTTCTTTTTTAGCACTTTGTCAAATGTATTGTTCATTTCCTCAGCTAAGTATCATTCACACGTTTTGCTTTAAATCGCATTCTAATTTGACTTAAAATCCAATCCAAGAGGTATTGTGCTTGCTTCGAGGTGTGAAGTACTCAGCAATCTGTGATAGTTTCTCTTTATTCCCAAAGTCTGTTGTCTCTTATTTTGCATTTGGCTGTGATGCTGACCCTAAGTGTTCCCAGCCGATAACGTGTATTACATTTCTTGTTCCAAAATACTTTTGATGTTCTCCGTTAACTTCTTATCAGGCGTTCTGTATCACAGAGATAACTTGTCTTTGTAATATTCCTCTTAGAGCTTCATCAGTTTTAGCAGTAGCACATCATCTAGGATGATTCGGGTTATTTTTAAAACAAATTGCTTTCTTGTATGTATGCACTTTTTATTAGTGGGGATGTTGATTTGGTTGGTTGACGGAACCGTCCTTTGTTGTGCTGAGGACTTGAAGTAGTTTCGTGTTCTCAGTGATAGGTTATTGTTCTGAAATTCAGTGTAATTCTGTGACTGTGGTGAGTGACTTCAATTATCTTGTGTAAACGTTGCAAAATTGTTTTAACACGTACAAGAATGTGCTTTTCAAAATAAAGATGTTTGATTTTATTTCTGTGACCTTTACAGCTGAGGATGGCAGATTTCGTTCGTAGTCCTCCAGTGTGAGTCGTTGTATTTGAAGAACTTTATAAAACACGAGAATTTAATCACGTACAGCAACATTCATAACCTCTTGGGTTTATTGTAGCATTATCAAAGAAGTCCAGTGAGATAAATTTTACTGTGGCAGGTGAATGGGGGAAAGGAGGGAAAAGGGGAGCTCGTCTGTGAAGAGGTCGGGGTTTTCTGGGATTCCTGTGCTTGGCTCCTCAACTGATTTCTGAAGTCTCCTAGGGTTTTGGCTGGGCTTTCTTCCTAGTCATGCCTTGGTACAAGCATACGATATCTTTAAGTACAGAATTGTACTTTAAAAGTTTACTGCTGGAAGGTTTTTTGAGGTCTTCACTTAATTCTTGGTTGTCTGCCTCACTGTGTTGGGATGTAGTTAGCAAAAAAATCAGTTTTATTTTATAGATTTTATTTAATTGGAAAACCAATTTTTTAGAAGTTGGAGATTAAATCCATGCATGATTATAAAGGGAACATTGTTGTCTCCTGTTGACTTTTTTTCTTTTTAAATTAAAGCCACAAATACTTAAATTTTAACAGACTGTAGCAAAATAGCTGTTACAGTGAATGTTGCCTTTCTTCACCTTTTGTTTTTCCTTTCCTTGCTCCTTCCAGGCTCTAAGTAACGAGGAGTCGTATGGGCTCTTACGATGCTGCTACTTTTACTGAATATCCACTAACGTATTGCTTGTTCATATTTCTAATATTTAGTCTGTAATTTCCCATCAGCAGTGGAGGAGCAGTGGCTTCCTTGCTTAGTATCACAGGGATTTTGGTCTAGCAAAGAGATGGTCTAATAAATCACCCTCTTCCTGTCTATTTGTGATTGCTTTATGGGCCTTCAACAAGACCGCTCCAATTCCTGTCAAGTTTCCTTCCTTCCAGATGCAACTCTTCACTTCAACTGTTTGAAAACCTGTTTTATTCACCTTGAGAAGTTCTTTACTTGTATTACATTGTCCACTGAAATTTCGTTTGGCTTCTGGCTCGGGTTTAAGTTAAATATTTGATTACTTTCTGCACTGGAGGTGTATCTACCGCCATCAAGATGGTTTTCCTTTGGTATTGGTTTTCTGATACCTTTCTGAAGCCTTCCCTTTAGTTTTCTGGGATTGGTGTTATTTTCCTTTTGTATTGTAGCTGTTTACTTCATGTTTTCCATTTTAGGTACTTTAATCACTATTTACTTAGTATGTCAATGAATATTTGTCAGCTCACTTTTAGTACAACCTCCTATAAAATTATTTCTACTCAACAGATCTGTGAAGCTCTTGAACCTCCCCACCAGTCTCCGACCTCACAAAATGAAAAGTCTGCTGGCTCAGAATGTGTCAACCAAAAGCCCCTTCATATATTCTCCAATTATTGCTCACAATCGCGGGGAAGAACGAACTAAGAAAATAGGTAAGAATAAGAATATTTTCCAGTATTTCTCATTGTTTTGGTAAATTGGAAATTCTTTCTTGGTCAGGGAAAGCAAACCTGAATTTTTGTTTGATTTAATCAGCTTTTTTAGCCTGATGGGCTAAAGGAGCGAAGCTTTGTTCTCCCCAGTGATTTTGAAACTGGGGGACAGTTCAACCTAATTCAAAGTGGGGATCAAGTCACGTAGGTGATCAAATTCATTTTCAGAGGAGATAACTAGTTGCTTCCTTCTCAAATAAAAAAGAATTCAGACAAAGCTTAGTTCTGACACGTTTTGGTTGGCAGTAGCCAGCTTGGCCAGTTGTGTGTGTTGCCATGAACTAGCTGCAGTGTTGGGTTTTTCTCTTTTCTGATAAGGGCATCGAACACAATGACATTCAGATGAATAAGCTGCAGTTTCGGGGACAAAAAATGCAAATCAGCTGGACAGTGGTAGTTCATCACCCATATAATTTTTGGTTTTGGTTAATGAATTGTTACTTTAATAAATAATTGATAATTGGGATTTTAAAATTGATTTTCAGCTTTTTTCTTTCAGGAGGAAAAGAGAGCATCCAGTTAATATCCTATTTTGATTTAACTTAAACACAGGATGCTTAACTGATTAGTCATTTTCTGCCAGAGGATTATTTAATTTATTATAAACAAACTCTTCAGTGCAGTAATTGTGTCACTGGCAGTAGATTAAACGGCTTGTTTCAAATCCTGGATTAAATTACAAATATTGGTAGTCCTTTTTGTTGCTTTTGTGCATATCACAAATGCATAATTTTTAACACGGGCATTAGTGTCAGCAGAGGAGAGACTCGTGTGACTTTGGAATAGAACCGATTGTGAAAACCGGAATACAGAAATGTGCAGATGGGTGTTTTTCTTAATTTTGGCTCATTATGATACTCTTTTCAGTACTGTGCAATCACAGTACTACTTTGATTTCAAAAAATTGCTAATAAAGGATAAGAAATTTTAAAAATGTCAATCAGAAGGTGCATCTTACGCTATTTCTTTGGAAAACAGTCTGTATGATTTCTCTTAATTTGATTAAAAAATAGATTCAGATTTATATTTTCAACATTCAATCTCATAAATATACCACTTTTTTTTTTTCCCATTCCATTTAAATAACATTTTATTGCTAATCCTGTCAAACAGGTGTTTTATGCAGTAGTCTTGTTCCTTGATGGGTACGAAACAGAGCCTCCAGTTTTTGGTAGCAGTGCAGGTTGCTTTGTTCATGTGCTGTGGGTACCATAGGAGTGTTACATTGTACAAAGTAGTTTCTCCTTTTAGTTTTTTATTTAGCGTAAGGAGATGTCTGAACTGCTCGTGATCTTGTAAAGCTTTTGTCTTTTGAAGTGTATATGCAGTGCATTCACTTGTAAAAGCCTCTAACGTTGGGTTCTACAAACAAAAGAATACACAGAACGAAACCAGATACTTCTTCGTAAGAAGTGGAGGAATTTAATAAACTTTGAAAATCATTAATATATTTTAAAGACATGTCTTTAATCTACTTTAATTACAAACAATGACAATAGCAAATGAACTGTTTTCTGTTATGGAAATGCGTAAGCCGTATTTTGGATAAATCATTGTTACAGCAAAGGAAATCAAGTGGTGCTGACAAACCAAAGGGAAACAAAGCCCTTTTGAAAAGTCTTAAGGAAATGTGTTCAGCTTTTGAGCTTTCAGCCTGATAAGCTTTTCTGATTGGAAACAAGAAATTGGATTATTACATTCTGGTTAAATTGCTTTGATGCTACACTAGTAATGAGAAATAAACCTCAAGATTTATGACATAAAGTGATTTTTGTTGGGAAGTGCTGATAGTCTCAACAGTACTGCTTGTAGTATAACGCAGTGCCAGTAGTAAATCTTGCAAGCAACGTGTCATACCTACATGAAGGTGGTTGAAATACCGCTCTGAACCTAGGGCCATCTGCTGGCTTTTGCCTGTCCTTTCAACAGCTTTTCCCCTAGGGAAGCAATTCTGTAGTGTTGTCCTGGTGTCTTTTAGGAAGATCTTCTGGAAAGCAAACCTGAGGTCGCTGGTGGGAGCCCTTGAAGTGGGGGCACCTTTTTGGTGCTGGTGGTGACCAGCGGGGTTTTTCTGCAGGAACAAGATCTCACAATGTGTTCTATTTGTTTGCCTGAAAATAATCATTAACAGTTTTGTAGGGAGGTAGCTCAGGGAGTATTTGAGGGGTCAAATCTGCAAAAACAAAGAAACAAGCCTAGAATCCTTTCTCTTCTTTCTGGAGCATGCCCAGAGCAGGGCTACGAAGCTGGTGAAGGGCCTGGAGCACAAGTCCTGTGAGGAGCGGCTGAGGGAACTGGGGGTGTTTGGTCTGGAGAAGAGGAGGCTCAGGGGAGACCTCATTGCTCTCTGCAACTCCCTGAAAGGAAGCTGTGGGGAGCTGGGGGTCGGCCTCTTCTCACAGGTAACCAGTGACAGGACTAGAGGGAACGGCCTCAAGTTGTGCCAGGGGAGGTTCAGGTTGGAAACGAGGAGACATTTCTTCTCAGAAAGAGCAGTCAGGCATTGGGACGGGTTGCCCAGGGAGGTGGTGGAGTCACCGTCTCTGGGGGTGTTCAAGGCAAGGTTGGACGTGGTGCTTGGGGACATGGTTTAGTGGGTGACATTGGTGGTAGGGGGGTGGTTGGACCAGATGGTCTTGGGGGTCTCTTCTAACCTTAATGATTATGTTATTCTATGATTCTCTTTGGAAGAAGGGAGAGATTAAAACATCAGAGAAATTAATGGGTTTGTTAGTTTTGGGTACAACTTAGAAAGATGAAATAATGAGTTTCCAACATACATACATTATATATATATATGTATATAAAATTTATATATATATATATATATATATAGGTAACTGACCTTTTCAGAATCACTTTTTTCATGTGTTTGCATTGAGTACATTTTCAAAAAAGGCATTCTGATTCTGTGGTAGCTCTAATCCAAAAATGACTGCAACTTTGAGGACCAAAGTGCCTCCTTCTGGTGATTGTAAACTGTAACGGGGGGTCAGTGCTCAAACGTCTTTGCTGCTCTGTGCTGGGAGATTTCCTTTGGGGACTGCAAAATGCATAAGATTTTGGACACTCATAAGGAAGTTGGTTAAAAAAAATGTACCAAACATTCCATACAATTGTGCTTTTGAACATTTTGTTTTAATCGACTGTTTTACTTTGCAGGTTTCATAGTAATATAACCTGTTAATATCTCGGGATGTATGTTTTTAATTTCCAGTAGCATTAATTGGAGTTAGACATTTGCATTAAGTATGTGTCCCCCGAGCTATCTAATACTGCTTGCAAAATGTAATCAGATAGTGATTGTGAATGTGCAATTAGAGTACAGATGGTTTTAATTGTGAATTACAGTCTTAATAATCCTGCCTTTTACAGGACTTTTTCTAATACCCTAGTAAAAAAGTGTTGAGATTGTGTTAAAATCACTGAGTAGACTAGTTAAAAGGTAATCAGTGTGTGTTATGGATTAGATTATGGTCATGATTTATTTAATCTGGGTAATGAATATTTGTTTGTGAGGACTGCAGGTCCTTGTATAGCAAATGTTGTCACATTCAGTGTAAGTTCTGAAGACAAAGTGCATGTGGTTACTGCAAGAAATTTGGAAGGCAGACATGAGCATGTGGGCTGAAAAAAGTACAAAATGGTGGTGTAAAATAATCTTTCTTCATTGCGAAGCTCCTCAGAAATTGTATCTGTGCTGCTGACCCCACTTTGTTGAATTTCCCACCTCCTGAAACAGAATAAAACTCCCCAAAATTTCACACTTGGCAGGGTGAGATGTCTTTAAAGCCGAACCTCTGTTAGCTGTAGTGAGATATAAACTCAAAATGCAGCTTATTTCTTGGCCTTTTTACTGGTCATGTCTTTCCTAGGTATTTCCAGAAGTTGCTTAATAATTGGTGTTATTACTTAAGAGCCTCCCTTTTGTGAACCTCAAAAAATAAACGAATAAAAATTGGTATCAAAGGATCCTCACGGTATCTTCCCCTCCTACAGCATTTCCCAAACTTCCATAGAAAATTAGGAGGAGGAAATGGATGTGGTGTCTTAGAACCCTCGAATCATTAGGGTTGGAAAAGACCTCTAAGATCATCTGGTCCAACCATCCTCCCTACCACCAAATATCATCACTAAACCATGCCCCTAAGCATCACGTCCAACCTGTCCTTAAAGGAAATCATCTTGCTGGTGAGCAGATGCTTTCCCCATCCCTGGAGGTGCTCAAGGCCAGGCTGGATGGGGCTTTGGGCAACCTGGGCTGGTGGGAGGTGTCCCTGCCCATGGCAGGGGGTTGGGACTGGATGGGCTTTAAGGTCCCTTCCAACCCAACCCATTCTGTGATTCTCTGATTTCTTCTTAATGATCTTTTATTTATTCTTATTTATTTATTATATATCATCAGCTATACATAGATGAAGATTTGTTCCCGTTATTGTTAATATCCTTGTTCCCGTGGTGTTTATTTCTAATTTGGTTGCTTTCAAACCAAGTCTTGGTGATGCACGGTGCTGCGTACCTTGTACCTGCCTCCAAGCATGGGAGCCTTTAAGCTTTCAAGTGGTTAGGGATATGTTTAAGTACTGTTTTGAACTGATGCCTGAGTTAATTTTGTCGATGTAATGTTGGCACGCAGGGGCTCTGGAGCACTACTATTATTAATATAATGAGTGTATTAACGAACACTTCCGGTCCTTTAACCCGTTGCTTTGCCTCTGATTTATGGCTTGTGTCCCTCGGTGCACTTGAACGGGACTTGGGCTGTGCAGATTATAGAGAGATGTTAATTTAGAACATAAAGCCAATCTAACAACCTGACAGCTCAGCTGATGCTAATTTTTGTACCGCTATGATTAGGCAATTCCTGCATTAATTCTGTAATCCTTTCTCATAGACTTCCAGTGGGTCCAGGGAGATGTGTGTGAAGTTCAGTTGATGGTGTACAACCCTATGCCTTTTGAGCTCCGAGTAGAAAACATGGTATGTATCCTTCTGCTTATTTTTTCTCAGCTCTTTCCGAAGTCAGAGTTTCAAATACGGTTTTCTGTAAGTCAAGTAGTTTAAAAACTGTTTAAGTCAGTCCAACCTCAGTTTAACGGTGCGGTAGTGTCAGTTTTCTCATGTTTTGCAGTGATGATGAGGTATTGAAATGAAAATCTCTGCCACTTGAAGTGTTTAAATGCTTTACTGTTCCTGATCTGTAAATTAATTCTGTATCTCTCTGCATTGACTAGAACCCATACTAAAGACTTTACTGCTTTTCAAGTAATAATCATATCCTGAAACCTAATAATCAGTGTATTCTTCCTCCTGTTATTTAAAAAAAAATGTATTTATCCTAGCTTTTAAAATTCCCACATTGGTCACATCTTTTAAAAAATGAGGAATTAAGATAACTAGTTCCGGGAAGCTTTGATTTGTTAATAGAAGCTTCGGCTTATGGATCTGCTATTCCCAGGGATAGATGTTATTTGAAAGCACCGGAAGCTAAAGCAATCAGAAGGGAGGACAAAAAAAAAAAAGGCAAGAATACCAGAGAAGCATTTAAGGTTGGAAGGTTCAAGCCCAAGCTCTCTGCTATGTGGTGCAACTGTATGATATTGTTTTTGTGGACTGCTTGCAGTGTATACGAAACCAAGTGGATTGTTTTTTACCCCCTTTATGCCAATTAACAGGAGTTTTTTCATTGTTATCCATTTAAAGGTTAAAACTCCTTTAACTGCTAAACCAGATTAATCTTCAGTCAGTCCTAATGCAGTGTTAGCCATTACGTTAAATATTTTCACCTTTTCTCCAATCTTTAATATTGCATTAAGAAAGAAATCCTGTCTCACAGAGCCCATTGTTCTGTTGGGCTAAGTGAGTTAGGGTATATTTATTTGTTCTTTTTTTAATTATTATTATTATTAACAGGTCTCCTGCAGTGGCTAGTCAAACAATTTGACCTAAATTACTGGTAATACGCCATACATAAGATATTTTTTTCCACAGGAAACAAACACACCCAAAGGTTGTAGTTACAGTATAATAAAATTAATTCCTGGACACTAACACACTTGGTTCCATCAGCAGCATTTTATCTAACACAGAAGTATTCCAGATTGTTAGGAATGAAAAAATAACTGTAAAGCTGTGCATCACAAAGGACTCCATGTGGAAACCAATTTAAGAGCATTTTGATTTATAGTCTAATTTATCTTGTGTAAGTAATGATGTAATTATATATTTCATTTTTTTGGGATAATTCCTTAATGAGGAAATATCTTGTGAGTGGTTGCATACCCTTAAGAACGTGGAATACAGTTATGTATAAGGGTGTGCGCTCCATCCATTCAGTGAGCAAATTAATTGTAGTAGCATGACTCCTTTTTTTCCTGTTAGGATGATAGTTATGTTTTGAATTAATACTGAATTTCAGTTTTATTGGTAAGGATGAGAGGAAGGAGGCAAGCAGACTGGACGTTTAATAGAAACGACTAACGTAATTCTTCAGTCAGTGATCTATAATTGGAGTGCTTTGAGATATTCTGCTGTGCACTGGTGTCATCTCACCGGGGAGAGAATGTGGGATCTCCATCTCCTAAATCTGAGTGGCCAGGAGAGTGAAAAACCTGCATGGACGTGAAAGTTGGCACCATTTTGAGCAGTGGGTTGGACACGAGGACCTCCAGCATCTCCTTCCAGCCTAACTTGCTCTGATTCTCTGATCTCATCTGTGGGTTTTCTAGAGTGTGGGAATAATTGTTACTTTATCACAAGCATGAAATCTTTTGTTTTAATTTTAATAATTCAGGGTGTTTAATATTTTAAAGTATTTTATTTTATTATTAGTTATTTATTATCAATGTGTACTTACGCCTCATGCCTCCTTTTTGTCTTTTTTCATGTCACATTCTTTCCCATTATTTAACCTCAGAATCGTTTGCATTTTGAGTGTATCCTTTTTTGTCATTTAATGTCAGTTTTAGCTAGTCTGTCCCACAGCTTTTTTCCTTCGGACTCAGCACCTTACTCGTGCAGTATGACTGCTCATTCAACCTTGTTTCCAATGCCTGGAAGTCCTTTGAGTTCTCCATCACATGATTTCCTTTAGTCTTTCCCTTTATCATGGCTCACCATCAAAACGAAACTGTCTTGAAATCTATAGTCTCACTCCTTTTTTCTAATTTTCCCTTTCTGTCAACTGTCAGTTTAGTATCTTGTGTTCTTCTAGCTTACTCGCTGCATGTTAAATAAACCATGGAAGCATTGATCCAAACTTTTTATCGGGATACTTTTCCTTGTGACATCAGGTAAACAACTTAGTATTGGATACAGCACAAGTTGTGAAGGAGCATGATTCCCCATTGAAAGGCTTCTCTAGTTTTTTTCGTTATTTGAAGTATGAATGTAAAGTACAGTTAGTTTATGAGACTGTGGAGGCATAACTTGGATCAGTATTATTCAGATGAAGCCCCGTGAAGTTGGAAAAGTTGATTTTTTTGTGTTTTTTTTCTTCAAAACTATTTGCCCATCTATCTTGTTCTTGCTGTTTATCCCCTGACATGCATATTCATGATTTGGGAATCTATTTAGATACCTATTTTTCATATGTGTCCCATTTCTTCTTTCTTTCCTGTCTTCTGTATCCCGGTCTTCTTTTGGTTTAAAATGTTTAAGCATGGAATATAGAGGTGGTTAGGTCCAACAACTGCATATTTTGGTCAGTAATGCAAAGTAGGAGAGATCAAAGGGATGATCAGAGGCAGTGTTTGTGTAAAACTTAGCAGGTACCTTAAATCAGCATCGTGAGAGCCAAAAATGAGCCTAATTTCCTTTGTCAGCAGTAGATTAGACAGAATATTTTTTGCTGTCCTTGTGGTCTAACCCAAGTCAAGAGTAGATTTGATGTTCAGCTCTAAATAAGTATATACGCCACTTTACTTTTTTCCGGGAATATCGATTTCTGTTTAGACTTGTTCAGGTACCTGAATGGTAGCCTTTATCTCTCGTACAGTTACCGAGCCCTTTTTCTGTCCAGGAAAAAAATGACCTTTGGATTTCAGACCTTCAAATAAAAACCCACAAAACCAAGCTGGGAGATCTCTAGTGTGTTTACTTCGTATCTTGGAAAAAAATGTTTAAAGCAGTGCGAAGTGTTTTAAGTCCTATAAGATTTTAACTACTTTTTCCTCTTTGTTTCTCAAGTTTCATTTTAAAAACAAATGTGCTGTCTTCACAGGCTGAGGATTGTTGTGGGAGTGTTATTTATTCAGTGAAAGCATCTTTTTATGTACTTTCTGTAGAAAATCTAGCCTTCTTACAACCCCCATTGGTACATACAGAGCAGTATAAGCTGTATTTTAGTAAGTCAGTATTGACAAACTAAAAAATACTGCCACAACACATAGGGTTAATGTAATTTAGAGTATTTAAAGCTCATAGCCCAAAAAGAAAGTCTTTATTCTATAGGTCTCATTCTGTTTGGAGCATTTCAAGACAATTTATGCATTTCAAGACAATTTAAGTATTTTGCTTAATGACAGTATGGGAATAGCTTTTGCTTTTTAATTTCTAAACTTCAAAACTATGGTATTACCAAGAACACTTTCTATGTTGATGTTTAAAAATAACGTCTAAAATTTTGATCAATCTCTGTGTATAGTCAGTCCCTGAATTTAGCTCATGATCATTCAAAATATTTCCATGAACTGCTCTTCAGAGGGTTCATATCTTTGTACTCTCGAGAGAATATTTACTTACTGATAGGTTACGTGTCATTGAAGCTGTATTGGGCAAGAAAATACATAGAAAAGGTTGGTGGAAGAAGGGTAAAAATGGTTGTGGTTGAAAATATGTAGGTCTGCTTAAAACAGTCTCGCTAGAAATACTGGGAGAAACTTCCTTTTAAATAAATATTTGGCAATTTTTGTGTAAAGTACTTGACAATGTTGTATAAAGTATGTTCAATGAGAAAACTTAAGTTTGGCAGTGGTACTTGGGGGAAAAAAACAGTGATTACGTATCAGGTTTGGTAAGTAAAGCACTAAAAAGGCACTTACATACTCATAATGTTTTAACAGCATCCCCAAAAGCTACCATTTGCATACAAGTTGTTTTGTTTCTTTGAAACTAAATCTAGTTTGGAAGTGATTGAAAGGCAGGGTGTAGTAATAGCATGCGTATATCCTTTCTACGACAGTTTAGGTAGTTTTATAGGAATACAAGGAAATAAAAACCTTTCTTCTGATTCATATATTCCCTGGAGGAAGTCTTGCATACAGATACATTTTTTCTATTTGGTCAAAAAGAGCAGTGATTACTAAGTATTATTACTGAGATAAGGTACAAGACTCTAGGGAAAAGAAATCTGACACTTGCTTCCTTTTTCTTTTTCTTTTCTTCTTTCTCTGCGTCAGATACCTTTAGGTAAAGGGTATAACAGCACTTCAGCCTTGGTTTCATTGTCTCTGTTAATTTATTTTTTTTTTAGGCACCAGAGGGCAATGTTGGGCAAATATTGCCGAATCCAGCATGTAGCAGAACTGGAAATGTCTTTCAGACATTCTAGATACGTCACTGTCATGTAAAATTTATTTGTGTGGGTCGAGTTTTAAGAATAATTATCTTGATTTCAGTTTATGCCTGGAACACCGAAGACTTGTTGAGGTTTATATTGCATTTTTTTTTCATTTAATGAACTTTTATGCTTTCTTGATATCTTTATTCTTAAAAGCTTGAAGTTTCACTGGAGAGTAAAACTCTCAGAATGAGAGAATTGAATTAATGATGTTTTCTCCTTCATGCGTTAATGGACTTGAGGCTCTTTAATTTTTAGCCCAGGAATAGTCTTTGCTTAGTGCAGATGTTTTGGCATTTCCATTGCTTTTGTTCTCTAAAAATCTCTTCATTTTCATGTGTTTTTTTTGTTGTTAAACAACAGATTGAGAATGCATTTGTAATACATTATAAGAAAAATATATCGTGCTGAGCACTTCCTTTGCGTTACTGGTTTTCCTGTGATCAACGTGGATAACATCAAAATTTTCCCCCTTTTTTCCCCCCATGGTTTCAATTTCTCCGTGCCTCAGCCAGAAAGGCAACTAGCTTCCCTTTCCCCCCTCGGCCCAGTGAAAACTGGGCTAATTAGGACCCTGTCTTAATGGGAAGCTTCCTGTATTTCGGAAAAGGGACTGGGCCATAGTTTTGCAATGGTGTTGTAGCGTCTTAGTGTTTATATGCATTTGGGGACATAGCCAGGAGTGGAAGAATGCTTTTCTTTATTTTTTTGTATTATTATTATTATTATTATTATTATTATTATTATTATTAAACTTGTATTAATTGTTGCAAGGTAGGTTCCGTGTAGTCATTAGGAGAAGGACTGAAGTGGGAAGGCTGCTGAGGCACTGCATTAAGTTACCTAATCCCCTCCTAGAAAGTCCCAGTGAAGGAAATTCCAAAATACCCTGGACAAAAATGACAGGTTAATGAGGAGTTGGCTCTGCCTCAGAGCAGGGAGATGGATTAGGGAATAGCGAGGGGGCCCTGCCTCGTCTGTTTTATTTACGACAGCTGATACTAAACAAGACATTGGAGGGTTTTTTAATAATTGATTTTTTAGGATTTTAAGTCCCTGGATGAAAGTATTTAGTTGAGGTGAATCCTAAATAATTCCTCCGTATTTGAATATTTGGCCAAGCGATAGTTCAGTGCTTTGGAGACTGAAATAATTTTTAAAATCCTTTTGTACCTGTTGTAAAGGTGAGTTCTGGAGTGTGTGGGGGTCACCTTTGTGTTGCAAGATTTGCTTCACTCAAAGCAAAAGCAGAATGATTACCATGAAGGGTGAGCCTTAGTGTAAAGTGTAAATGTTCACCCCTCTTCTGGGGTCTGAATCCCTCTGCAAGGATTCCTTCAATCAGTTATGTTGCAACATATCTAAAATCAATTTGTATTGACTGGTTATTGCAACTATTATTTTATAAGCTTTATTATGAAATAGTGTAAAGAATACAGCAGAAAGGACTGCAAGCAAGGCCTGGTTACGTTCCTAGCTACATAAAAGCACTCTTTTGGAAAGCAGCGCTCACTCCTACGCTGATGAGGTGGGAATCACAAAGCATCGATGCTCTGCTAGACCGGCTGACGAAAGCGTAGCGAGACAGAATTTGATTTATGAGTTTTTTTTTGTGGGGATTGTTTCTTAGGACATAATTCTATATGAGAAACTAGGGGAAAACTAAAATTCAGTAGAAATGAGGGTTCAACAGTATTTTCTTATAGCTCAAGTGAAATGATTAAATTGTGTGCAGTATCAGAGAAGGATACGGTTCTCTGAAGAACCTTTCCACAAAGCAAGGACAGCTTGGTTTGAAATAAGCTTTGTCCCACCAATGTATCGTCCACAAAGAAGTAATCGCTGGAACGAAGGATTTAAGCTTTTGGGTATATTAGGCAGTGTGTGAATCTTGGTTACTTGAGATGTTGAATGAAAATAAATAATAATTGCCAAATCTGTTCAGCATGCTTTCGTAGGCTTTTAGTGTGTCGACAGCTTCACTGTTAAGAATCTTAATTGCAAAGCTCTTCTTTAGCTTAACATAGTACATACGTTACATATGCATATTACATAATTGATAGTTAATTTTTCACATTTTCACATTTTTTTTAGTTAATTGATAGTTAATTTTTCACATGGCACACTGTCTTCTGAGGAGGGAAGAAATTCTGATAACAGGTTTTGGTTGAGTTCAGTTTTTCGTTACTGGCTGGTTGGTTTTAGTCATTGTCCAGGAATTTGTCGACGAAGTGGTGGCGGTTAGTCCCCGTGCAAATCGGGTCATCGAGGACTAAAAGCAACAGGTCAAGACTCAGTCATTGGCTGGGTAATTCAGGTCGTGCCATTTTCATTTCCTTAAGGACGTGTTGTATGAGTAGCAATTAGGATAATGTCAAATTGAGAATGAGAAACGGAAGAGTGCTAGTCTGCCTTTTACAGCAGCTGTGAGCTGCAGAGGTACGCCATTCAAAAACCTATTGAACGAGAAAGTAGGCAGTCAGATGTTTTCAAAGGAAAGCAATGCCAGTGCTCTGGCACCGTGCAGGTGACATTGCTGCTTCTTAACCTCCTTGTTTAGTCTGCAATCTCTGTGTTTTTCTGTCTGAAAGTGTAATTTTTTCCTCTGTCTTCACAAAACTAGCATCTACCTCTTATATAGACTCTTGACTTCCTATGAAGCATCTTAATGGAGTTGAAGTTTAATCTAGTTGTACTTACAGCATTAATAGTTGGATATCATCACTTTTAATTAATAAATATATAGAAGCAGCCAGTGGCTTAGACTCCTGTGTTTTACAGCAATATTTATATTACTTCTAAGTGCATACTGTGCTCAAGCATCTTAAACTTCTTAACTGAGCTTAAAAAAAGCAATTAATTTACTTAGGAAAGTAATGCTGTGGTTCTTAGCACATTAAATAATTTTTTTTTGGTTGTACTTCTTATTTTGTCCCATGTTTTAATTTTAAGGGTGCTCAGAGATTTCTCCATCATCAGAGAGTCTAGCTGCAGGCACCTAGGCTTGATAGGTGGTCAACTGAGAGAGGTGACATTCACCTTATTCCAACTCCTAATTTAGACTTTTAGGTTAGTTAATAAAACTAGACCTGCTCTATTATCTGTAAATACTCCATTTGTTTCCTCCATATAGATAAGTCCTTTCTGGACAGGAACTTTAATTAAAGCTAAGCAAGCTATTGATGGTTGATTTCCACTGTCCAAAATGTATGTTGTGCAGGTGCAATTAAGTGTAGTTAAAAAACAAAAGCAAAACGCCTTGCAGATAATATCAGTTGTTCTTTTTACTTACTATTTGTATTTCATGTATTTTTCCCACCTCAGAAAAATCCTGAAACACATTCATTTCTCTATTGAAGACAAATGTTGCAGTAATACTTGAAGCATACTTAAGTCACTGGAACTTTAAACCAAAGGAACTGCTATGAGCAAATGTGAATAAACCATAAATGTTTGGGTGATATAATGCAAGAGATTGTAAGTGTATATTATAAATGGATTTATCTGTGTAATATGACTTTTCTTCAGGGTCTCTTGACTACAGGAGTAGAATTTGAATCTCTTCCTGCAGCCCTTTCTCTACCTGCGGAGTCTGGTCTCTATCCGGTAACTCTTGTTGGTGTTCCTCAAACCACTGGACAGATCACTGTCAATGGTAAGGGATGCATTTCATCACTCTCTTACTAGCAAAACAATACTTTATGTCTCTGTGAATTACATGTTTGTCTGGCCCACTTTAAATTGGTGTGCTTTATATATTTGCTACTCTGAATTCTCCTCAGTATGTAAAACAAACAAAAAGTCCCAAACAAACAGAGCTGTTTAATACACTAGACTTCATTAAAACCACAGCCCGTGATGCTGAAAATTCACTTGGTTGCGACAGCAGCAGTGAACACATGTTTTCAGTATCTCCAATATGAGAGGAAAAAGATAATGAACTCAAACTCCACCTTATTAATGTTTTCATTGGAAAGCTTCTGAGAAAAATGACGAAGTTTTTCATGAGAATGCAGAAGATAATCTTGCAGCTCATTTTTCTTAATCGTGTTCATGTAAGATTACAGAAATTTTTGCAGATTGTTTGTGGAGAAACAATTTAGCTGATGTGTGTAGTCTGTTGCACTCGAGATGTCATTTCATTAATAAGCATAAAGAGAATTGTGTTCATAGTAAGTGGAGAGAATTAAACAACTTTTTTTAGAAGACCAGCAGATCAGTCTCCTAGAAAAGGAGGAGATGATAGATTCAGAAAGCAGTAGTACTGAATCATATTAACAACATGCAATTTTAGGTACATGCTGCTGGAATATAGAATTTCAGGAAAAGAACTGTTTTAGTAAAATCAAACACCAAAAGGAGATGTATTTGAACTTGAAGAAACTCTGTTCTCACTGTGTTTTCTGCTCATAAAAAGATTCTTCATTTCTGTTTTTTTTTTTTTCCCCTTCAGAAACTATTTCAGTAAATACAGAATACCATCAAAGCATCGAGGAACATTTGTGCTATAGTTGTCTGTTTTTAGTTTCACATGCTAAAAATGTATTGCAAGTAGAGGAGTTGATTTCTGTATTTGGCCGTTACTTGGGTGTCAATGAATTAAATTTGCCTTCAGATACAAGTTGTATATATTGCTTGGCAAGGAATTGGTGTTGAGGTATTTGCCTACTAAATCAAACTTTTAGAGGATGACCTGTGGACTCGTATGGCAGGGGCATACATATATACATATTCAATAATGTATACGTACCTGCAGTCTTTTATGGCACCTGTATACATAGGTAGATATTCAAAATTTTTTTAAAATCATTTGCTTTGGGATTTTTTTAATAGCTTCTGGATACTGTCGATACTCTTTGCTATCTTTTTTTTTTTTTTTTGAAGAAATAAGGGACTCAACATATGTTGAAGGGTAGCAGGTTTATGTGCAGCGGTGGATTAGGTGATATGGTATTGTGAAATGCTGGTCTTTTTCATACAACTTGTAACATTGATCTTTTAAAGGATTCTACAGAATTTAACACGGTGCATAGTAGAAATTATGGAGTCTATTTTTTTATAGTTTTATATGTCGTAGATCCAAAGGCATAGATGCGTGTTGTTTGTATGATGTCATTTATTTTAAAAATGTATTATCTATGGGATATGAAAATCTTTTTTTAATATATATTTTGTGTCCTGAGAAGATTCTTCTGTAGAGAAGGTGGTCTTTTGCGTAGCAGAAACACTGGCAAGATCTGACTAGTAAGGTTAATGTATTAGACATCTCAGAAAACAAAAAAAAACTTGTGCAATATTTGTGTTTTCTTCCAAAAATCAGGTTACCATACGTCAGTTTTTGGAGTCTTCAGTGATTGCCTTCTGGACAATCTGCCAGGAGTGAAGACCAATGGCTGTACTGTTGAAGTCATTCCAGCTTTGCCAAGGCTGCAGATCAGTACCTCCCTTCCAAGGTGAGAAATTTAATAAAATCAGGATTTTATTTGGTTATATGTTAGTGTTCATAAATGTTTATAAAATGCTGAAGTAAAGAGGTAACCCATAGATTAATGTAAGTTGGAAGGGGGAGATCAGCTGTTCTAGGACTTTGGTTGAAGCAGGACCATCTTTGACAAGTGATACGTCTTTAATGTTAGACCAGGCTGCTCAGGGCATTATCTAGTTGACTGACCACACTCAGAAAAAGTTCCCTCTACCCTTCTCTTTTTCAAAATGAAACAAACAGTCTTCGAACCTGTCCTATGTCACATTAGCCTCCTAATCATTTTGATCTCCCTCTTCTGGACTTCCTCCAACGTGTCAATATTTCTGTTGTATGGGGAAGCTCCAAACTAGATACCATACTACAAAAACAACATGTTTAAGAGGTACAGGAAGAATTAATTAAAATAACTTCGTTATACACTCACCAAACTTGTCACAATTGTTACATGAGGGCTAAGTGTTTTTTGGGGCGGGTTGTTGAGCATTTTTTGGGGTGAAGAATGAGACTGACTAATTCCATGTCTTTAGAGAAAGCTTGTAAGACACCAATTCAATTCATCTTTTGGAACTTTTCCAGGTTCAAGAGCATCCATGTTCCATTTTGCAAGTAGTTATAAAATACAGAGTTTTGGTTTTCTTTTTAATATTCCTTTTAGCTATGGACCAGCAAACAGCCTTTTGTTTACTTACTTACTTCTTTTGTTACCATGTTATTCAATATGGCTTAGCAAAAAAAAGGAACCAGTTTGGTTCTGATATTTCCATAATGAATTCTACTTTTCTAATGTGGAATAGCCTGTCTTGATGGCATTGTATTGCAAAGATATAAAAGAAATATCCTAGTGAAGACAGCAAACTAATAAAACACTATAGTTCAGTTGCATGTTGGTAAATTGTCTACAAAAATTCTGCTAGATAGGGAGTCTGGGTGGTTTTAGCTGTAATCAAAATTAGTATTGGGTAGCCAAAGTTATGAATATATTAAAGAATATGATGAGTTTGAAATACAGAGGGAATTGCAAATATTCTTAAATGAGCATAATATCTGCTCTTTTTGGATATATGTTCTGCTGATAATGTGGAACAGTAACGAGATTTGCTTTGTATATTGGTGTATGTTTTCCTTTTCGTTGGTGTTAAATTTGCTCTTGGTTTCTCCAAATGCTTTAGTTTCAGTACTCAGTCTCAGTTCCTGTGACATCCTGGGAATTCAGATGCATTTCTGGCTACCTTTCAGTATGCCAGAGAGGCCCCTGATTACCATCACTTATTCCTTCTCCTGGCCTCTATGATATCTGTAAATTGACTCCTGCAACTCCTGTCAACTCTGTTTTATCCTTTGGATCCTCTGGAGAATGATGTACTTTTAAAAGATGTGGTAAAGAAATGACAGAGAGAATACTCCTAATTTACAGGCAGCAGGATTAAACCTGAGTAATTTCTCTTCTTGCATGTTTACAATTTGTTTTGCATTTATGTTTACAAGCCCTCTTCATAGGCTTGCCAAGCTGGTGAGAAGGGCTTTAAACAAGAGTTGCTGCAGGAGGGGAACCTGAATCCATCCCCCTCCTCCCAGTTTGATGCCAGTGTCAGTGGTAGGTGTCCAGAGCCTAGAGAAAGGTCATGGGTCAGCAGGAGAGCACCTGAAGAGCGGCCCAAAGGCATTCCAGGCATTAATGCAGCTTTGTGAGAGGCCCAACTCAAATGCCTTAATGGAAGAACCTGTGTTAAAGCAAAAGATGTGCAAGCTGAATTAGCTGGATTTTGGTTTCATATGTACCCTTGTACAGTAATTGAGAGTAGCCGTTATTTTGCTTTGTTAGTATGCAATTCCTACTTTTGTCTGAGTATGAGGAGGAAAAGAAACTAAGAAATTCTCGTTTTTATTTTCCTCCATTGCCACTCCAGATGCCCAAACTTCAGAGTGCTGCAGTGGTAGCGATATATGTCTGTAGCATTTAAATGATCAAAAAATGTGTTTTTTGTTGTCAAAGCTGCATTCTGAAAGACTAAAATCTGCTGTGTTGTTTTTTTGTGGAGGCTGTTTATCTCGAATAAGGGAAAAATAGGGTATGAAGGAAGGATAGCAGAAATACTTGCCAAAAGAAGTTACTGACCGTGGGTTTACCAACAAATTTATCAGTCATTAATCTCGATAGCTTTTGCCCTCGTGTCCTTGATCCCTTCTGACCACTTTGCATTAGCGTGAAAAAAGCAGTCAGAAACTGAACCTCTGCCCATCTGTCTTGTTCTGCAGTGCTCCTTCCCTCATTCATGTTCTAAAGAGTTCATTTATATTCACTATTTCACCTTTCGCTGAGTAAATTTCTTCCAGGATCCACTCCCATGAGGTTTGTGCTTCCTGCTGTCCACTAGAACTGCACTCTGCCAGCTCCCATATTACCTCTTCCTAGCAAAGTTCAAGGTTACTGCTCAATTCTGCTTTACCCATGTGTTGTCACAGCACTGTGAAATGTCTCCTATTTCGGCTGGTTTGCCACATTTGTTATTTTAAAATGGAATTTTTGATACTCGTGGAGATAAATTCTCATCCTTCTGAAGCTTTAGATATCCGTGCATTTTCTCTAGCACATATAATTGTGTAAAATAATTTTTGTTTGTATCATCTCTAAGTTATTTGTATGATATATTTTGCTGTTGAGTATATCTTACCTCATACTTCTGATACTGTTTATGATCCCTTAAGTAACCAGTTTCTATGGGCAATCCGCTGCTTAAAGCAGTCAGTGCTACTTAACTTCATCAAAGGTGTTTCCATCTTCATATTGCACATGGGTAGTATGTTGGTGAAGTTTGGGAATGCTTAACAATGTAAGATAATGTATCCTCCCTTGTAAGTATAAAGGTTTCATCTCAGCTGAGGAATCTTCCTGGTTTATGGTTTTATTCTCATTTTGTAATTCTGATGGGCTGATCAGAAAGAGGTATGAACTTCAGGATCCTGCAGAGGAATTTCACCCTGGTATCTCCTATGTAGCATTCAACTTATTCTCCTTATTTATTTTTTTACATTTTTATTTTACATTCAGCTCTTGATACTCATTAGTATTCAAGCCTAGTGTTCAAACTCTTGGTAGATCAGATGTCACTTTTTTCAAGTTTGCTCTTTCTGATGACCTGCTATTAGTTTTTTGCCCTGTTCCCTTCCTTATGATTTTTACAGCAATTTTTTAACAAGCTTTCAGTCAGGAATATATATCTCACATTGTTTGAAATCTGACTTGTATTATGCATAACAGTAACGTTTGTCCCCAATGGTTGTTAAAAATGATCCTTGCTAAACTTAGAACGGAAAATTATGTCAAATATCTGCAGGATTTCAGAGGAGCGGTTTCTGAATCTTCAAAGAATCTCATATTCTGTTGAGGATTTATTGGATCTTCAAGATTCCATTGAAATCTTCGATAGAATATAATAACTTGGACAAGCTTTTACCATGTTTATTGTAATATTATGTTTTCATGTTTGTCACTTTTTGTAGGTCTGCTCATACACTTCAGCCTTCCTCAGGGGATGAAATCTCCACGAATGTATCTGTCCAGCTTTACAATGGAGAGACGCAACAGCTTATCATTAAGTTAGAAAACATTGGAACAGAACCATTGGAGACCCTGGAGGTCACATCGAAAACAGTCAACACTAAGGGTATGTGTGCTGGTTTATATTTGGAAATAATCATTGCTTGTTCTTAGATAAAAGGGGGTCTAGTTGTGGTATATTTATTTTAGGTCAGTTTAAAGTAAATATCATAATCCCCGCCAAAGAACTGGAATCATTCAGTTTGATTTTTTTGTAGAAACATAAAAATGAAAGAGAAAGAAAGAATATGCAGAAAGAAAGTGAAGGAAATTGTAGTACCATCTGTGTGGCAAGGGATCGCCTGCTTTTTTGGACATCTAGGTTTCCTCTTTAAGTTCAATGGAAAGCAAAATAAAATAAAGAAAAAGCAAAACATCCTGAAGCAAAAAAAAAATAAAAAATGGCATGAATCATGGGTTTGAATTACTTTCTCCTTAGATATAAGTACAGTGATTAGTTAATTAAATAAATTGCCATTAGCAGTAATGTTCTGCTCCTTGAAAGAGTGGAAGTAAATAAGCCTACTTGTAGCTTACTCAGTAATCAATAAGAAAAAGTGGGATAAAACACTAAAAAAACCACAACACCACAGCAGTAGATGAAATGAGGTATTACGAATTAAAAGGTGGAATGGAAGGTACAAAAGAAATAAAGTACATCTCCTGCTTTCACTTACTTCTCCTAAAATGCTCTGTACCTATTAATATTTAATAACTAGTCTGTTAGGCGAATCTCACTTTTTCATGATGTGTTTTATTGTTTTTGGTTTTTCCTCTGGGGAAAAAACATTTCATCACTATCAAAATGATGTTAACAGAAGAACTGCAGATGACAAGCAAGATAATCTTTACTTACAATAGAAATATCTTACTTGATTGTAGATCTTATTGTCAGTGCCAGAATATTAAAATGGAATGTGATTTTTACTCTTTTCAGTATTCAGGTTCGTAATTTTTTTTTTCAATAGAATATCTTTTTCTCTGTAATCTGAGAGAAGAGGAGTTGCCAATCATCTAAGAATAGATTTTCTATCAGAGCCTTGTTACCAAGAATAATTTTAAAAGCTAAAGTGAGAGGACTTACTGTTCTCATTTCAGTAATTCCAAGGTGCTCCCACTGTGCTAGGTGCTCTTTGTATGTTTTGGAAAGACCAAGTACAGCACGTGTATTAAATGATGGAGTTGTACTGAAATGTACTCAGTATTGGAATATATGGGCCTCTGAATCAAAGGTGTTGAGCAGACTCTCGGTATATAACATTACGTGGTTAAAATAGTTCAAAATTAAAAAAAATAGACTTGTCAACATTAAAACCTTCATAACATCACTGTTAGAGCGTTTGTTAAAAACGTGGGGGGAAAAGGGGAAAAGTTGATGCGTTCAGCTGTGAGTTTTTACCCTGTTTCCTTACCTTCTGTTTCTAGGGCCACAACTTTTATAACAACGATCAGTGCTGTAAAGAGCCGCCATTCTCATTTTTTGGTGCAGTAGACAGGACGGAACTAGCTGTTGCAGTGCAACAACCAGACCTCCTTTTCCTTGTCTGCTGCAGCTGGTCACTTTTCCTGGGGAAGCCCTCTTCTCTGGCATTATTTCTAATGGTGTCTTAGTAATGAGAAGCTCCGGGGATCATATTTTCAAACTTGCTTCCTTCTGATTTCCTCCGTTTCTTTCAGCTGCATCTCTTTGATTTCCCCTGTCTAGCTCTTGGATTAAATGAGAAGAAGTTACAGCTCTCCCTGTGCAGTTCATAAAGGTCATCATAGGGTTTTCGAGTCCTTTAGCAGCCACGCGTTCTGGAACAGATCCTGAGGCAAATCAGCAAGAGGGACTTGTCATACCGCCACAACGAACGTGTCTGTCATTTCTTTTAATGTCTCATTGTACCAGTCTCGTCTACCAGGCTGTGGTATCTCTAAGTTGGACATCACACGCATCCCATCAAGGTCAACCGTGTGTCACCTCACGTTGTCCCTCACCATGTCAGATGGTCCGATACTTTTTTTAGAATGATGACGTGCGAGGGGTTGCCTTTCCATCCTCCATCTCCAGCCAGCTCTTGTCAGAGCCTACGTTGTGCCTGAGTTAGGGGGGTTCACTCTGAAAGCTTTGATAACTCAACTATTTAGTCCAAGCAGGGGTAAATGTGACCTTGATGTGTTTTTGAGGCTTGAAGCATTGAGAGGAGCGTGCCAGCCGTTCTTACCAGAATCGTAGGCTGTAGTAGTGAGCACCGGCTGCACGCACTGAATAAACCTGGATGATGAAGCAACAAATCCTCATTGGTCTTTCTTAGAAGTGATTGACCTCTGGAATTTAAACATAGAGAAATAAATTTACCTGTCTGGCTCTGTTCTTTTCACTGTCTTTGAAAGCATCTGCTTGTGGTCTCAGGTGTTTAACCGTGCTAGACCACAAATGAGAAATCTACTCCGAGGATCAGGTTTTAAGAACTGTGAGTATCCTTGAATAGATCTATTTACCTTTTCCCAACCAAAACTGCAAAGTTTTTTGGATCTAGAGTTGGGCTATGGTCCTTGGAGAGCTGTGAATGGACACGGGCTTTCCACCAGTTAGTGCAAACGTCATTGCCAGGGAAGGAGAATGAGTGTTGGTAGTCCAGCCCCACTCATATCTGCCAGGGTTTTACTATCAGGATTTCTCAGCTCAGGTCTCTTCCTTTCTGCCCGCACTAGCTGACACAGATATTCAGGACTTTGTGTGATTCTTACTAATAACTCTTTTTCTCCACTCATAGGATGAATGTCAAATGGTTCATGATTTTACAGCAAGTTTCGTCACCTTTTAAGGATACTTGTTAATAGCTCGGAAGAAGCTCTGCAAGATACATTTGCATTGTAAAGAATATAGCAACTCCTGCAAATCTATTTCTGTCTGCTAGGTCTGAGTTCAAAATATTCTATTACTATCTCCTCAGTTTGAAAGGAGATGTTTTCCTCCAGTCTTAAAGGAAAATTAATTAACAGTGTTGGTTCTCTGCCTATGAGTGCATGAACTATTAGTATTTTTAACCCTGTAATTCTAATTTAAACACTCCACAGTTCCACATTTTCATAAAAAACAGCAACTGATGCTGGTTACTCTGCAGTGGTAAATACACAACTTCAATTTTTACTAGAATTTCAGGTTAATGTGTACGAATGCCAATGTCAATGCATTTCGAACTGCTAGTTGCTTTGGGGTCCTGTGTATTCTGATGGGGATATATCCCTCAACTGGTGAGGCATCAAGAAGCAGAGGTGCAGATTACCATAAAAGTCTGAAGAGTTTTGTTGCCTTGAAACAAAGATTTTTATCTTCAGGTGTCCGATCCTGCTTGTATTCAGTGTACCTTTGTGCACCCTGAATTCGTATCAGAGGTATGGAGCGCTTGTCTGACTCTTCTGTGCTAGCCGGTAAATGCTTTTGCATTTCCATTTCCTCTCAGCAGCTCAGCTTGAGGAGCAGCAGTTGTTTTGGCTGTGCTTTACCCAGACTTCACCTTTCAGCTCTAGTCTGTTAGTTTTTTTCTTTGTACTTTGTTTTTCCTTTTTGTCCTTTAAACCTTTTCCTTGTCTGTTGCAAGTATTTTAATTAAATTGTCTGTGATGTAGTTAGGGACTCAATGGACCTCCAGGCTGAACTATATATTTTTATTCTGCATTTTTTTTTTAAATGAGTGTTTGTCAGGAATCCACAACTGTTCTCCACAATTCCACGTACACTTTGATGCTTTAAGTTACTTGCAATTTCAAGGCTGTCTGCAGATCCTAAGGGTACAGTTAGTAGGGTTCAGTGCCCGCACCCACCTCCTTCTACCACAGAAAGACAGACAAAGGCGTAAGAATTTAAGAAATGCCCTATTAGGGCTGACGGTCCATCTAGCCAAGAATTCACAGGACTTTAGGAGATGCTGCTTAGAGAGAGAGCATGCAAGTCTGGCCATGGTTGTGTTTCTGTTGTGCTTGCTCAGTATCCTTAGTTGCCCTACATCCCAAGGAACATCAGAGATGATCCTTTTTTTAGTAGCCCATTATGGACTTGTCCATTAAGTTGTCTAATCACATTTTGAAGCCTCCTGTACTGCCTGCCTCTGTGGATTGGCATTTTATGGTTTTGTTAACTGGTTATAAGCAAATTATTTTGATAGAAATATTAGCAATCCTGATACAGGGTTTTTAAATATAGCACTGTGAACTTGTGGTGGTTGTAAGGTAAAAGCAGATAGGTTATGACTCCTCGCAATGGCTTTAATATCCACTCAAATTTAGATGCCTCCACCCAAAGTTAAATCATTTCAGTAAGGAATTTTATAGACATGTTTGTCTGAAAAGAGTTATGGCAAAAAACCAGAATTGCCTGGGGGCTTAAGTTTGGAAAGAATTGAATCTCGAAAGACTTACAGTTGTATGGAGTTTGTGTAAAGTGCTAACGTGGAATTGCTTCTACAGATCTTCAAATGAAAAGAACTTAGAGTGAACCCAAAATTAGATTGTGGGTGAACTGTTTTATGATATTTTTTATGATTTTAGTGATTTAGTCTCTAGTTAAAAGGTAAAACACGTCATTAATTTATCCTCTCTACTAGAAGTTGCTTGCAAATTCAGTTGTTTGTTAAAGGCACATTTTGGACTCTAGAAACAACTGAATGCATGCCCCACACCAAGAATTTTTACTACTCAGCTGAAAGGTCTGAATCCCCATGCAATAGTATAATTCATTGTAATAATGACTGCTAAACAAGGTAAAGAAAACAATATTGAACTATAAACAATGATATCTAAGTATTAACTTGATTTTTCTCTGCAGTTAAACTTTTAGCTCGAGCATTCAGACTTTGTCTTATAATTGCAAATGTTAAATTAGAGAGGATCTGTTGGGTACCTTAATACCTGCAGGGGCTGTTCGCACTCAGAAAGTCTTTTCAGTCTAATATCTTCAGATAAATCTCCTCCTTAATGAAAATACATTTTGGAAACAATTTGTTCATTACGCTAGAGATACACTGAAGTGCTTGGGATACGTCATTCTGCTTTGCTTACATTGGGGAAAAACATCCCTGTAGCACATTACGGTTTTACTTCTTTGAAAAGGGGGATAGAGATCGCTCTACTTGTTAAACTTCTTGAAAATAAAATCAGAACGATGATATGGTTACAACTAAATCATTAGATGAGGTGGAGGTGACTTTAAGGAAACAATTATTAGCAGAATTTTTTATTTTTTACCTTGTTGTTCTTATAGAGTAGTCTATAATATGGATTTGATGTGGAAAGAGAGAAGATCATTATCTCAAGCAAACCAACCATTGAAGTTGCCGTTAATGGAAAATATTTTTCTTCTAGATGCAGTTATTTCCACACAAATTAATAATCTTTTGACTGGAATTGTAATTACTTTTGTTGCTAGATCCTTAATACTAGGCTGTAGCTTATTGAGGCGGCCTTCCCACCCTGGTTTCTTGAAGATGAGTCTTAGAGGATGGTTTTGGAGAGGCTCTGAAGTGCTGACACCCTAACGTGCTGTTAGATATAGTAAGCTGGTATGAAGCAGAGGTGAGCTCTGTGCCTTTCTGTGGTCCCCATGTTACCCAAAGCAGCACTCCAGTTGTTTTTAAATGAGCCTTTAGAAGAATTCTTCAGCGTACGTTGCAATGGTACGCGTTGCTACGAATTGATAAATACCTCTTTAGGATGCTCCCAATCAAACCATCATATTCATGTATTAATAGGCTTTTTTTTTGCAGTGCTTGTCATTGCATGGTCTTGCAAATGTCAATGAGGTTTTGGACGCGGTGGGTTGATCCTCGCTGGCAGCTGAGCTCCCACCCAGTCACTCACCTGCTCCCTCCTGCTGCTGCTACAGGATGGGGGAGAGAATTGCAGGGGCAAACCGGGAAACTCTTGGCTTGGGATATTGTTTAATTAGAGAAGGAAAGAAGAAGGAAAAACAGGTGATGCAAAGGCAATCTCAACCTGCAACTGTGTTATTGTACCGTTCCAGTATTTAGGAGCCTTTTCTGTCATTCTTAAAAAAGTAATAAAAAAAAAAATCCCCTACACAAACTTCATAGAATAGCATGCATTGCTTTTGCTGAAGGCACTTAAAAGTCCATGACTATTTTTTGGCATACCGTGGAGCTTGAAATGGCACAACTTTACTCACCCCTCTTTCCGAAGTGGATTTGACTTCTGCTCTTCTTTCATTCAAAATGGATCTTTGGATGTTACTGGAGCACTAAGGAGGCTGCAGAACTGGTTAATGGACCTCAATCTATTGATAAGCAATAAATAATATATTTTTTCCTTGTATTATCCCTTCTGGCACTTCAGGCCTAGGACAGAGGAGCTAATAATGACATATGCTGTATCTCATGTAGACCATTGGTAAATCATTTCTCAGATACATATGTTTTAAGGCAGGCTGTTCCCGCCTGGCAGCATCCTTAAGGTTTGGGTCTTGTGTACTTTATGTTTTTCAGTTTTGAGAAAGGACTTTTTTTTATAAATAACTGAAAGCCAATGATGTTCCTAGTCTTCTCTATTGCTTGTTAAGTAATTGTATAATGATGTCACGGGTTCTTCAGAATGGTAACTGGTTTATTTTGGTGCAATATTTTGATGTGTTCTTGTGTATTCAAATTGTATATTTAATACTGCCTATTGTCCAATCTATATATTTTTTGTTGTTATTGTTCTTCACCTAAGTTTTTATTTTCAGCTCTGTGATCTAAATGCTTTCAGGCCAATCTCAGTAATCTCTCTGATGTCTTTCTGGTGTTATATTCACTTTTGATGCCTTAATTCTAAATATTTTAGAATTTAAACAGAAGATGGCAAATCAGTTAATACTCTGTACAACAGTTATAAAATAAAACGTTCTTAGTACGGTGGTTATGCTAAGGAAATATTGGCTTCTTTTTTAATACAGAGAAGCTGTATGGCGACTTCTTGAGTTGGAAGCTAGAAGATACTCTCTCCCAGTTTCCTCTAAAACCTGGGAAGATTGCGACTTTTACTGTAAACATCAAAGTGAAACTGGACTTTTCATGCCAAGAAAACCTTCTGCAAGATCTCAATGACGGTGAGTTCTTAATTTCTTCTTGCTTAAAAGGATTCTGTGAACTTCTGAGAAGCACTTATCCAGTTGTCGTGCTGTTCTTTTTAACATACTGTATGTGATGAGGCTACATGTTTTCATATTTGTGTCTTGTAATGCAAAGGCAACTCTTTAGTGAGGTGTATGGATTCAAGACTGAATTTTTGTGGCAATCAGTGACATGACAGTTTGGCCAAACTTTTCTCATCGTGAGACATTATCTTGCTGTCTTTTTAAATCTTTCTTGACAGGGATTGTTCTTGATGTCTCTTTGTATCCTTACCTTAAGAAAATAAAGAGAAATGGAGTTTGGAAACATCAGGCTTTAGAGAGAAATGATCATCAAGTTGATTATTTCTTTATCTGAGCTTGTGGAATTGTTTATAATGGCTGACTGCAGCTTTGCCAGAAGTGACGTACTATAATGTAGGGCATAATCCCTTTAATATTTATATTTTAGAGAAAGTCTGCTTAAGCTCATAGCTTCTTTTGAATCAAAAACAAACAAAAAAAAACAAAAAAAAAACACAAAACAATGTTTGCTTGTATTAGAATTATCCACAATTACAAGTACCAGATACTTGTAATAAGGATTTCCTCTTTATGATGAACACAAAGTCTTACTGGAGTAATTGCTATTCTCTGTATTTTTTCAATTGCCTGATATATTTACACTAATTGAATTAACTTGCCAACACAAGATATTCCTGTATTTTAAAGATAACCATATCATAATTATTATTTGGACTCTTTCCCGGGATTCACTTGCAGGTGTGCATTATTGGTGTAATTAAAATACAAATATTTTCAAAATAGAAAAAAAAGAACAAGAAGGTATGTATAGCTTACTTGAGGCTGAAGGGTGGTGGGGGTTGGTCTATTCTCCCACGTGCCTGGTGACAGGACGAGGGGGAATGGGCTAAAGTTGCGCCAGGGGAGGTTTAGGTTGGATAGTAGGAACAACTTCTTTACCGAAAGGGTTGTTAGGCATTGGGATGGGCTGCCCAGGGAGGTGGTTGAGTCACCGTCCCTGGAGGTCTTTAAAAGCCATTTAGATTTAGAGCTTAGTGATATGGTCTGGTGGAGGACTTGTTAGTGTTAGGTCAGAGGTTGGACTGGGTGATCTTGGAGGTCTCTTCCAACCCAGATGATTCCGTGATTCTGTGAAGGCAAAAGGGACTGAATTCTGAGTTACCTTGCAGATGCATTTAGACAGACATTTTATTGTGTTAATAAAGTTTAAAAGACTTCTTTCCTTTTAAAATTCCCTGGTGTAAAATGCATAAGTTAAAAAACAAAACAAAACAACAAAAAACACACAAAAAATTAGGACTTATCAACACTATGGGTTTTGTGCAGTAACAATAAGATTTACTTTGTACGACTCAGTTTTTTAATTATTTTTATGCTAAGGCTTTTGAAATGGTGAAGAAAATGGTATAGGCCAGTTCATTCAAAATTTTAACTGAACTTCAGAAACTTCGGTTTTATTTGTATTTGTCCTTCTAGCTGACATTAATAGGAAAGAAATCTGAGTCATGGAGATGAGAAGCAACTTGATCAATGTAATCAATATAATTTGAAAAATAATTCTGAAAGTCAGTATCTTAAAAAGTAGACGTTATGCTCTTTAGTGCCAGTTCTGTTATTTCTCATTATTTTTGTAACTCTCAGAAAAAGAAAAATCTGCCATTGACCCGATCTCCAAAATCTTTAAAGGCGCTGCAAAGCTACATGTTCCCAGCAGTTTTTTAGGTGAAATAATGTACAAATAAAATATACTGTAGAAGGAGAGGGTAACATGCTTTCTTCTTGTTACTGACATCAAACAGTTGTGGAACAGTGGATTTGGGCGTCTTTTTTTTTAGGAAAAAAAAAAAAAGTATCTAACTTTTATGTGACCAGATATGAAAAAAATATTGGAACAACATTATTACTTTGTTATTTCTGTCTACAGCTTCTTCACCTGTAGCCTGGAAGGAATTCAATGTTTTCTCATTCAGCAATGATAAAGGAGCAAGATCCATTGGTATTTGCTTAGGGCTCTGGTATCTTTGGGGGATGTGTACCTTGTGTCCATTAAAAGTATTATTAGACATGCGAAGTACATTGACATTTTAACTTGCTACTGTATTTTTTCTGCATTTCTTGAACGAATATATATATATATTCATATTCTGAACGAATACTGTAATTTTTAAAGAACCAGGTAGCATCCTGATATAAAGAACAATCGAGAGCTAAGAAACTCTGACGTGGCTTTTAATCATATGGTAGCTATGGTACCTTTTTCTTTTGAGGACCAGATTTGCAATGATGATCAAAATACTTCTGTCTTTTAAAAGTAATGTCCTTAGCAGGGCATCTGTTACTTTGATCTGTTTTCATTTGCTGCTGAAATTGTTTCCTTTTGTTTGTAATCTGAACATAGGACAGAAAGGATAAATTGCAGATGTTTGCGATGATACACTTATCCAATTGGAAAGTAAACTAAGTTATCAATCAGAATTGCTGATCTAATTCTTGTGTGTTGATGGTATACTGTCTGGTAAAGAAAAATGTTAGATGTTCTTCTAGATTAAAGGAAGCAAAAACACATGAGATGCTGTACAGGATCAGATCAATGACCGTCTAGTCCAATATCCTGTCTGTGATAGTGGCTAAGAGCAGATGCCTGTGGGAGAATATAGGGAAAATTTTGAACATACATGCTCCTTTCCTTTAGATGTTTGCATGCTGACTTCTTAGCTCTGGAACTTCCAGAGTCTGGTAACAGTTTCTCTGTTTTTAGGCACTGTTACTCATTCTCGGTGGGTTTATTTGTCATAAAATTCTTTGCACTCTCTGCCAGGCTGGTACAACATGCTGTGCCAAGAAGATTCACAGTTAAATTACTTTTATCAGCTTTCAACCTACTGGTATCCTTCTGATATTACCTAGTGTCTGTATTGCAACAAACAGCTAACAATCCATCTTCTAAACATAGTACCGACACTCGTGATGTTACACATCCTCCCAGTGTTATTTTCACAGTGGTCTCTTTCACAGTCTGAAGATTTCTGTCTGGCTTGGCTGTCCTTGTTGTGGAAAGAGTGTCGTCTGTTTCTCGGTTTTGTTGTCCCTTTTGAACACTGTCAGCTCTATATCCATGGGGTAGTCTCTGTACACTACTTGAAAGGTGATCTCTGCGCTTCTGTACTGACCTAATGATGCTCCTTACTTTGTTTTCTATTACTTGCCTTATAATAATGCAGTAATGCAGAACCTAATTTTTTTTAAATTTTGCTCGATGTTGAAGTGGTGGGCTCACGAATCTGTGAATCAGCTCCACGATCTTGCTTCTGTAAAATAATCTTCACACTTAAGGTTAGGATTGTTTTTTGTTTTTTTTTTTTTTTGTTTCCCATATATTTATACTGAATTTGATTTGATATTCATTGGCAAGTCACCAAGTTTTATAAGATCCTAGCTGTTACGTCAGGAACACGCCATTCTCTCTGTGTTGCATAGACTTCCACTCAGAAAGTTGGGTTTGTGCAAATACAGCCTAATAACACACAAGATTATAATGCAGAAGAATGTGCATCCCATTAAAACATGACATTTACGGTTCTTGTCACAATCTGGATTGTCTTGGCTTACTGTCTTTGGAAATAATTACTTTGCAAACACTTTGAACAGCTGGGCAGATGTTCTAGAGACACTTGGGTTTGTTAATGAAGATTAAGAAGTCCAGGCTTATGTCTTGAAGGTACTTGCCCAAGATTTAAGGGTCCTCTGTAAGAATCCTGTTTGCTGCAAATACTAATGAAGTTTTGTCCCTGAGCTGGGTGTTTCAAGGGTCCTTCTATGTACATTCTTGGTTCTCTGGTCAAGAAATCTAGCATATCTATTTAATTTGATTCTAAGGTTGTTAGAATCGTAGAGTAAGACAGGAGGAAGCACAGCATTGCTTGGTACAGCCTGGCCTAAGGAGCTTCAGCAGTAAGGCCTCTCCCTGCTGTTAAATGAGAGAGGTCAACAGGATGCTCACATCATGAGGATAATTAATTCTTCCAAGTCATTATAGCGTAATTTCTGAAATCCATTTTTTTCCCTGATGCTAAACAGGAAAAGAACAATAGCTGCTCTTTTTTGATTGTTTTATAATTGGTAACTTGTTAGTGGGAAAGAGGCTTTAAAAAAAGCTTCTATCAAATGGGGATACTGTTTTGCAAGGTAAATTAATTAAACTGCAATGAGTGCTTCATTATGTAGAAATGTTAGCGTTCGTTCGTTCTGTTTATAGGGAGCCTAAAGACAGATGCGAGAATATTTAAATTCATAAACTCATCAAAGGAACTAAGTAACTAGATGCTAAGAGAAGCAAAACTATGCCTTAAGTCTCTCCTTCCCTTCTCTGGGGGAGGAAGAATTGCAGACAAATAATAGCTTATTTCTAACGGCAGGGATCTTGAATGGTTTTAATATTGGTATACAAGACCATTGTAAATCTATTTCATAATTACTTTGTTGGTTTTCTGCTTAAATAAAATACTACAATTTCAAAGCTAGGTTTTATTCATTTAACATTCCCATGCTTATATAGCTTATAGACAACATATTTCTTTGTTAGAAAGATACCTGGTTATGAGTTTAAGTGGATTCTTGACAAGTCTGCAAAACAACATAGCCTGGAGAATTCTATTAGGACGATATTTCTGGTGATGATGGAAGTCCTCAGATACTTCAGTAGGATCCTTTGTGTTAGTACCTTTGGTTGCCTTTAATGCATTATATCATTCAGAATATTTTCTCATTTATTTCATTTCTAACTTTTTTGTCTTTACAGTTTGAAGATATCAGTTTTCATTTTAGTTGCACTGAGGTTTTTTTCTTTGCCTACAAACTCTTCCGTCCTCCATAAATTAATCGGCATGTTACTTTAAAAAAAGTTCTTAATTTTTTTGAGAATTTTTCTTACAGATTTCTTTTTGAATTTCAACTTTAGTGCTTACAGAAGGTGCCTTTTTCTCTTCCAAATGTCTTTTAACCTGTCTTGTGTGATAATTTGACTGATAAGGATTTAATTTTTAAAATTATTTTTAACAATATATAAGCGCCATAGGACTTTAGCCTGGATCAGTTGTACAGGCTTCTACAGGAACACGTAGGAAGAAGTATTTTAGGCCTCAAATCTTTACAAAGTAAATAGTAAGACAGACATGAGGCAAACAGTAATAAATTTATTATTGGGACTTACAGGCTATTTAAGCCATCATCTTATTAAGTTTCCTGTTGTGCTGTTTCCTCGCTGAGGCTCTTTAATTTGGCATCTAATGTAGTGTGCATAAATAATCTCTAGTCTTTGACTACTTTTTTTTTTTTTACACTTCACTTGCTTCCTTTGTCTGAGTTTAACTTTTTAGTACTAGTTCATCAACCTCAGGAATGTATCCTTACTTATACTACATTTCCTGTTGTCAATTATTAGTAACAAACTCTTCAAATGTAATGGAGCTCACTCTGCTACGTGTCGTCTCTGCTCTGGCATCACCTGGCGCACTGCAAACTGTTGTCTTGCTTAGTTTTTTTGTTGTCTTATGCTTAGTTTTAAGCATATTTTTGAGAGAGGGAAGGAATAAGTACTCGTCTGCTCTTGATTTATTGCCCTATTTGTTGTGGTTTCACCTCCATAGACAACCAATTGCCCCTCCGCCCCCAGCGAGTTGTTATTGTTGAGCACGATGCCGTACGGTATGAAATATCCCTTCGGTCATTTGGGGTTGCCTGTCATGGTCGTGTCCCCTTGTGCACCCCCAGCCTCCTTGCCGGCAGGGCGAAAAACAGAAAACACCTCGTGTGCGTGAGCACTGCTCAGGACCAACTAAACCATCCATGTGTTGTCAACACCATTTTCGTCACAAATCCAAAACATAGCACCACAGGAGCTACTCTGAAGAGAATTAACTCCATTCCAGCCAAAAGCAGGCCATCGTTGCAGTAGCCGGAGACAGCAAGTTCCTAGAGTTCTGCAGAATTTTCACTTCCAGCAGAATACAAGATCATTTGTTCTTTTTTTTTTTTTTTTTCTCTAAGAAAAAAAATGCACGTTCGTGTTTGGCAAGCATTCTTTCTCTACCCTGTCATGAACTACTTCAGTCTTTTTTCTTTGTGCTGAGAGTACTCTGAAACTGTTACAGTATTTTTAGGAGAGGCTTTTCGTACTGAAATTTCTATCAGACAATTGATAGACAAAATAAATACCTGGGTTCAGAGGACATTTAATTTTCATGTCTTATGTTTCAAGTTCAATACTTTTCAAGAATTCTGACAGAGCCTCTTGGGTTATAATTTCATACTGCCAAAGCACACATGTTAGAAAGTTGTTACTCTATGTTTTTATAGTTTTTAACCTCTGGTGGGTTAACTTTGGCTCAGGGCCAAATATCCACCCAGCTACTTGTTTGCTGTCTTCCCTCAGCAGGATGGGGGACAAAAATAGGGTGAAAAAGCTTCTGGGTTGCGATAAAGATTGGGAGATCACTTACTAATTACCAGAACGGGCAAAACAGACTTGACCTCAGGAAAATTAATTTAACTTATTGTCACTTCAAATAGATTTGGTTGGTGAGTGCAAAAAATGAAAACACCACCTTCTCCCCCTTTCCCAGGCTGCAGCCCTTCAGGAACACCCTGCTCCCGCGGGGGCTCCCCACGGCCGCAGCTCCCTCAGGAAATGTCCCCCTGCTGCGGCGTGGGCCCTCCCCGGGCTGCAGGGTGGAGATCTGCTCCAGCGGGGGCTCTGCAGGGCTGCCGGGGAATCCCTGCTGCCTGTGGGCCTGAAGCCCCTCCTGCCCTCCTCCTCCTGGGGCCTGGGCCCTCTGCTGCTTCTCCCTCGCCCTGGGCCTCCTCCTCGGCCTGTGCCCGCTCTGCCCTTTCGGAAATCTGTTTTCCCTGAGGCGCCGCCAGCTTGGTGCTGGGCTCAGCTGGGCCCTGCCCACAGAGGCCCTTCCAACACCTGCATACAGACACCCCATATGTACCTTTCATGTATATTTAGAAAACAGCAGAAAGTGGGTTTGTGCTGCTATTGGATTTCAAGTATTTCTTCTGCAGAGGAGAAGCACTTTAACCAAAAATCTTGCTCTGGCTCATGTTTCACGTCACATTGTATTAGCAGTTACCTACAGACAGCCTTGGAATACCAACAGTAGTGTCCTGGCTTCAGTGGTAAGCCTATTTAAGAGTTTCCTTGCAACAGAGTTTGCAGCTCCCATGGTTGTGATGTACCTGTTTAAAAGTCTTCGTGTTTTTGTCACCTGGATCAGGCCAGTGATCACAGTACGTTGCTGCATTGCCATGGGGCTGTGGGTTTGAACAGGAGGGAAACTGCCCTGCGGCGGCTCGTTCTCTGGGTGCTTCAGTCGCTGGCTTGTAAATCGAGAAGTTTAACCACCTTAGTAAACTTTCCCTCATTCAATTATAAGATTGTGTGGGATTCGTCTGCTCAGCGTACTGCGAAAGTGGCTAATGAAGTTAAATTGACAATTTACTTAACATTTGAGAGGAGAGAGGAAATGCTGGTAAGAGATTTTGCTCTGTTATGACAGAAATGACTGCGATGTTGGAAAAGCAAGCTGCTTTTTTGCAGTTACCATGGAAAAAGTGTTGGTCATGTGCTGTTACCATGGAAATGTTCAATGTGAATTCCAGAAATTAGAAAGATTTCTGGACCGAGTAGCAAGACAATTGTTCTTTTTATAGTGAAAGGCTGCTCAAGCTGCTTGACATTATAAATGTGGAGGATGTAGCATCTTTAAATCTCTAAACTTCATGAGAGAAAATAAAATGTATTTCCACTATGAAAACTCATAAAATATAAATATGAAGTAATTTAAAACTTCTGGTGAATTGCTTTAAAATTTTCAGTTTCCTTTTTTTCGTCTGTAGTCACCAAGTTCAGCAACCTACCAGTACTCGTGAAAGAATTTCCCCATTCTGTGATGAGTGTTGAATGCATTGCAAAGGAGCACTTTGTGAAATAAATAGCCAACTTTGCTGCCTGGTCAGACACCTGAAAAAGCTAAATAATCTAAAACAACTGGCTAGCAGCAGAACGTTAATTATTTTTGTCCTCTGGCAGAGAAGTGTCTTTGTATAGTCAAAGTTGTGGAGGGGTGAGCCATTTAAAGTATAATGCAGTGCCTTGTGCCGGACCCTGTTATAGGCAATGCCACAGTGCCACAAACTAGAAACAAAAGTTTGAACACAGTGGTGATTACCTTAGACTTTCCTTTTAGCCTGAAGCAGAATCAATGTTCTCTTTGATGTCTTACCTCCTTTTGCCCTGAGGTGCAATTTAGAGATAAAAAAAAATCCACTTCCCCCTAGAAATGGTTTAAACTAACTTTTGTCATGACATTTTTCAAAGAAAATGAAAATAAAATTGTCTTTAGGAGACAAAATAGCTTAAAAAAGGCATTAGTTGCATGTCTAGTGCATGTTTTAGGTATTATCTAGTCTTTTAACAAAGAAAGGAAACCTTGGGTCTTATATAAAAACGGAAGATAAGACGAGTGCTATGAGATATTTCGTGTTTGGTAGTTCTCATGGTTTTGTGTGCAAATGTGTGCACCAGTCACCTTCACCTTTTGTTCTAAATATGTAACTGATGAAATTAATTCATCAGTTTGAAGAGTATTTTTCTTCAGGTAAAATTTCTTACTACCATTGAAAAGAGTGGATTGCAAAGCTATCAAGTGTATTTATCATAAGTGTTGCTGGAAAACCTAAAGTCATAGAATCATAGAATGGCTTGGGCTGGAAGGGACCTTACAGATATCTACTTCCAACCCTTCTGCCAACTGACTTGAATGTTCTAGTGTATTATTGTCCCAAATCTTAGTCTAATAAGTAACTTTGATATCACTTGGCTTTAAAGAGGTGTTAAGAGCTGGTTTAGGATTGTTTTGTATCTTATTATTTCTTATACAAGTTAGAAATAAAAAACCTGTTAGCACATGCAAAATTCTTTCTTTTTTTCATGACCCGTCCTTTTCTATGGTGTTCAAGGGTTAGACTACTGCATGATGTAATGTAGCAATGTTATTAGAGGAAAGGCTTTCTTTTGCTGTTGCTGAATATATATATATTTAAATACTGTTTAACTGATTCTGTTTTCAGTTTTCCAGGATCGTCATATAACAGCCCGTATGATTCTCTTCTCCATTTGTAGCTGTGCTAATCTGACTCACCCCTTCTGTTTTCTCATCAGCTAGATGCTGCTGATTGATTTTCTGGAGTGGACCCACGTGGAACAAATATGTCTTTTAATTTGAGCATTTATAGAGATTAACAGAAGAATTCTAACAGTGAGGAAAACCAGGCTTATGGCGCATAAATTTCAAAGTAGTACAATGTGTTTTCCTTGCACTCTTGTTGCTTTGCCCACATGAAGAACGTCACTGCATGTGACGTTTTTATTCCTTTTGAGTATTTTCTCTCCCTTTAATAAAACAGACATAGATTTATTGGAATAAAATACAATATTTAAAGAGGAAATAATTTATTTTATTGTTTTTCTAGATGGAATCAGTGTCAGCGGACTTCCACTTTCCAGTCCTTTTCGGCAGGTTGTCAAACCAAGAGTAGAGGCTAAACCTGTTAA
This sequence comes from Anser brachyrhynchus, assembly GCF_964034855.1. Taxonomy (NCBI): domain Eukaryota; kingdom Metazoa; phylum Chordata; class Aves; order Anseriformes; family Anatidae; genus Anser; species Anser brachyrhynchus. Next base: position 157,087,141 of record NC_137695.1, on the reverse strand, counting down.
TCCACAAGAAAGCAGCAAAGCTGGTGACTTCAGTCATGTGAAGGTAAGTAAGTGACATAAAAATAAGTGAAAAATTTAGTTTTCATTATGCTACGTTACGGTTTGTTCTGTGATTAAAAAGTAAAGGGTCAAAGGATCAAAGTATTACCTTAACACATCCAGTACTTAGCCTTTTAGAGGTGCTCATGTAAGTAACAGAATAACTGAGAGAGCCAAATGAAAAATAAATAAATGTAGCAGGATGAAAGAACAACTGTGTGGGTAGGAGCTGCACTGTGCTTACTGTGAGTCTTACCTGGAGTAAGCTACTGTTTGTTTTTCTTTTGAAAACAGAACAAAAGGTTCTTACCTGTTCAAAATACAAACTTCTTGTTTTGAGCAGGGAAATAAGAACAGCTGCAGTTTACTGGCCTGGTTTGCAGGAGATATAATTTAAGACTAAGATAGCAAGGGTTATAAAAATGTTGCCTAGGACTTCATTGGTTTATTCCATAGTTTTGGTGCATGTTTTACATGCCATGTAGTATTTGATATGTTTCCTACATGGAACTGTGTTCTGCATTAGTTCATTCCCTCCGAATTTATCTCCAGTATTGTACACAGCAATTTTGGCTTGGCAAGTCTTTGACTGAGAAGCAAACCTGTTTTGCTTTTTTTCAATAACGCACTTTGCATCTGAATTTTACTTTTTTTTCCCAGTGAGGTTATTTACAGTTCTATTTGATGAATAAACAGGGGACACTATTAATTTATAAATATGTTTCTTTTGAACCATTAGTACTACTAATTCACTCTCATTTGGTTCTGCAGTACAAAACGGATGATGTGATGACAGCATATGAGATGATTAAAAAAGCACACTAGTAAAGGCTTTCTTTGTATTTTTTGACATCGTGAGGTACTTCCCAGTTGCTCATAAAGATAAATCACCATGATTGGGAAAACAGTTTGAAGCGAGTGAAATGTTCACCATTAATTTTCAAGCGTGGAAGTTTGTGTAAGAATTTATGTTCTGCAGAATACTTGTAATTTATGCAAGCAAGGAGAATATTATTTTGAAATGGGAATAAAAGTCCAGAAATGCAGAATTTCCATGTACCAAATACATGGAAGAATCCCTTTGGTGCACTTTCTGGTTGTCAGCCAGTTGTCCTGGCAACTGAGAAGCTGCAGGTTCACAGTGACCTTTGCGATGGTTTTGTAAGGACGTTGGAGACCTGTAAAGCAAGAATGTGTTCTTTCAACAGTCTGGTGGGAATGCACGAATTTGATTCTATTGGTGAGTTTGTTGAATGCAGTTTGAATTTATTAATTGGTATTTTGTACGGAAGGACCTTGCAGGTAGCCAAAACTATGTTGAAAAGAGAACACAAATTCTGATAACATTACGGGGTTCCTTGCTTATTAAAGTTATCTGTGCATTGAGCCTGGTTTTTATATGACTGTAGTGCAGCTCCCATAGCATGCTTCAAATTAACAATTTACTGTGTTAACATCTCTTCTAGAACTCTTTTAATAAGTGCATTTTTATGAAGTAAGTTTAGAAGAGATGATTTATGGAGAATCAACAGGAAAAACAGAAAATCAGGTGTTAAAGTAGCCAACAGAATAAAATTCTGGGGGAAGTCTACAAAATTATGTCTAATTACCTAAATTATACCATTCTGATCATGTAATTGCAGGGGACATTAATGGGAGGAAAGATGTGATTTATATTTTTCCAAAATTTTTAAGAATGTCATATTGTGGTTGAGGAGAGAGAAAACCACAATAGGGTAACACCATCCATGGAGTGTATACTGACTGTCATGGCTAGTTCCATTGTAACTGATCACCATTTCTGTAACTTTCATTTGTATTTACCATGTTTTTATAAATAATGATAATATTATCTCAGCTTGTCCCTGTTAAGCCACTATAAATCAACCACTTGATCTACCTGGATTAAAAACGTCTATGTAGTTCAGAAGTATTTAGAAGATCTCAGAAATATTTTTAGATTTGCCAGACTATCCACGAAATTAAGTCTCCGTGCATATGGACATACACAGGTACTGGCCAGACAGCCAGGAGAAATTATCTGTCACAACTGAATAGATTTGTGTCCCTCTGGATAGTTACGTTACATTTGTCTCCTAGTCATTCTGTGATAAGGTGTTATATCCAGCTTTTTTCCAGCTGCCTCTTACTTTTGTACGTTAGTGTTTACTTCGCTTTGCAGCAGCTCTCTACTTTGACAGAGTTCTTCAGCTGAAAAAAAAAAACTAATATCCACCCGTGGAAAATTCCAAATTAAAATATCAGGCAGTTATTTTTATTAATTGAGTCAATTAACTATTTTTATTTAAAAACATAATCAGAATGTATCTTGGCTGGGTTCTGAGGAATTTGTTGTATTTTTGTTTTTGACTTACTTGATTTCAGACAAGATATCTTTCAGAATACACAAATATAAATTCATTGTCAAATATAAAGGCTTTTCCTCGCTAGGAACATTGTTGTATACACTAGCAAGCTGGGATATATAAAAGAGAGGACGGTCCAAGATTCCCTTTGAACCTGAATCTTAAAATATTTCATATTTCTGAATCTCTCTGAATGTCCTAGAACCTCCGTAGAAGGTACTTCAGGTTCTCTCAGTTGCTGCACAACAGTTCAGTGCATGTGGGCTGTGGCCATGTCCTGCACAGTGCCTTTTGGGACAATTGCTTGATTATGTTTTAAGGTTAATCTTGTAATAGTCTAGGCAATTAAAATGGTTTGACAAGGACTATGGTAAGAAGCAAGTGGGAGCTTTTAAGTTAAGAAACAAGATAGATCTTAAAGAATTTGGATACGCTGTGGATATACTCTTCTAGCATTTATTCACGATGTAGCAATAGATGTCTGTTGTGAATGTGCAGTAGCAGTAGTGATTTTTCAATCCTCTATGGCGTGCATTAACCAATCTTCATAAGACAGGTGAATTTTTGCAAAAGAAAATTAATAGAAATCAATGCTTCTCCTGATGCTGTTTCTGAAATGTCACTGTTGGTATATTTAGAAGTCTTGATACTTAAATCTTCCCTTCGTATTTGACTTCCTTCCTTTTTTTTTTTTTCTTCCGCTTCAATATTGGATATTGCCAGTATTGCGTTTGAACTTCTTTGCAATCTTCGTTTTCAATTTTGCTACAGGCTGTCTTCTAATAAACCAGTCACTGGCTTCTGGAAATGACTGTTATAATGATCTCATAAATTTCGTACAAAAATTGCTTTATGATCTCATCATAAAGCTTGCTTACACCCTCAAGCTGAAAAGAATATCACAGTATAATATGTCCAGATGTACACTTTCCTACTGTTCACCACTGAGTAATTTGGTAAGCATTGTCTTAAAATCCTTGGTCATTCTAGGGTGCATCTCTACTGCAGAGTGAGTTAGCCCATGCTTAGCTCTGCATTGCTGTGGTTATGCTGGTAGGTGAAATGGTCTGTTTTATGGCTGGATCTGGTACTTTTTTGAACACTGCGGTTTGTTTAGATACTCAGCTGCTGAGGATCTAAACTGCAATTTAAAAATTAAAAGAAATATTGTCATCTCTCAGTAGAAAATGTGTGATTTTTAAACCAAGGAATTCTGTACCGGTTTTCTTGCTTGGAAGCGGAGATTATTTGGCCTAGACTCGTTCAGCTCAGTGATGGAAGAAGCAACCTCTTACTCAGCGCCACGTATTAGTGACCTGAGCTATATACAGCAATCTGATCTGTGGAAATTTGGTCCTTAAAGTCACAGTGAATACCATCAGGTAAAGATAATCCACTGGTAGTTTCTTTTTGTCACAAGGAGAAAATGAGAATTATCCATCAGGACATAGTAGTTCAACAGTGTCCCTGGTTTCTTTGGAAAAAATCTGGGATTAAGAAAGGCTACATGACCCTACTATTACAAAGGACTGAAACAGGAGTTGAAATGAAGTCTTAGTTGGGCAAAAGAAGACTTTGAATGCATTTTGTGGATTTTTTTTTTTAAATCTTGATTTAAACTGTTAATCATAGACATCGATTAATGGTCAGTTGTATGGCAATCTGAGGACCACCTTATAATTTATAGAGCATTAGCTCACAGTTACTTATCTGTTTTGAAACTTGTATGTTCAGGAGAATTTGCTTCCACAAACTGAACCTGAGCTGTAATTCTAGAGATTCAGCTGCTGAGGTTTAAGTAATCTAGATGTGTAATCTACTTTGTTCTTCCTGTACTGTCAGTAAATGGCACAAAGTGTTAAAATACAATATGTAGAGCTAATCTAATTTCATACACCATTTGTGGTGTCTCTTTTCTGATTTAGTCAGTGTGTATTAAAATAAGATACTGGACTAATTTTTTTTCATGCCTTTCTCAGGCTATGTTCTTTGTTTTTAATGAAAGTATGCTGTTAATTGATATAAGGTTTATATTGTTAGTGCTTTAAGCTCAAAATCATTTTATGTATATACCTTGAAGCTATTCTAAGTTTAACCCTGTAAATAAAACTTTTGATTTTTCTCAGAATTTTTGAATAGTTCTAGACCCTGCTGAAATTAGTGGAGACGCTGAATCTGCAGAGCACTCTTAGTATTTAGATTACTTCTTTCTATTTGCATAGAAGTGTATTTAGCAGTGTGATTTTAGGCACAAATGTATAATACAACTTAGATGTTCTACTTTAACATTGTCCTACATTGGAATTCAGTACCATGCTTGTAAATCGTGTGCCTGTGAGTTCTCCTTTGGTATTACACACGTCAGATCATACGAAATAAAAAGAATGAAGACACAAGTCTCTCTGTTTATTTCCCTAATAACTTTCAAGCCTGGTTAAAGCTCTTTCACTTCCCAAGTTAATTTCTATTAAAAAAAAATATTTTTTGATTGGTTAATAGAAATTTGTGAGTTAAATACCAGAAAACAAGTCACATTTCCTGAAGTCTGCCCAGCAAGTAGCCATGGGCCAAATCAATGTTCCCCAGGTCCGCAGCATATTTTTTGTTTGCTTTCTGGCCAAGGATTGCCGTTTCCCCTGAGATAAAGAGAATAATGACAGTAGATTTTTTCTGCAAAAATGAGTGAAATCTGAATTCTTGGTCATTGGTACATGGCTGACAAAAATCTAATTATGATCTAGGTTTGGATGAAAGCCTGCAGTTTTTGAGTAGTCTGGGTCTCATCACACTTAACTTTCCTTCCCTGCCCAGTTTGGCAATATTCCTTTGAGTGCTTTTCGTTTTATTAATAGTTGAATATTCAACACTATTTCTGCTCGCCAACTGTGTTCTGTGAATAGTAACATCAAAAGATGAACACTGTTGGGCTCTAGAGAGGTTTGTACTTCAGAACACGAAGAAAGCATTTTGCTAACGCTATTCTCTAGAGCCATGGGAGGAAAAAAAAGCTACTCCCCCCCTGGATTTGAATAAATTCAGTTCATTCATCTCATCTGCTGTTTTACATTCAGTATTGTCAGAGTAGTAGCTGCAACTTCAATTCAGAATGTTTTACAACTTTGTAAATGACTTCAGAATGACTTATCTGAGAATGTGAAAGAGTCTTCCATTCTCGTCTAATTGGAGATGTTTTCAAGCATCTGATACCTAGATTTCAATTGTAAAAAAACCTTTTTTAATAATTTCTTTAATTCTGAATATTATAGTAACTTTATGGCCAAATGTATTGCCACACCTTATCCTCACAAAAAATGATGCAGTATTTTCATGCATTAATTTATGGTTATTGATAAACATTTTGCTGTGATCATTTTCACTAGACTTGTCATTACAATTTCTAGCATTTTAGCTTAGCCAGAAGTGTGGAATTGGCTGGGAGGAAGGCAGCTGCTCTGGTGGGAAAGTGTGGTGGCAGAAGCTAAAATGCACAAAAAAGTAGATTGGGAGAGACCAAGAAAGAGGACAGCTCTGATCTGCTAAAACTGTGAAGGTTCTCCAGTACCTAAATATACTTATCTAATATCCAGTGAAATTATTGTCGTGGTTTTTTTAATCAAGACTTTAATTCAACCTATGTGAGCTTGAAATTAAATGTAGTGTGTTTCAAAATCCTGTTGCTACTTAGTATGACACAGAATTGTCTTGTGTATGTGTTCTGTGTAGTAGCTTTCTATTTGTCAGTTGTTCTCTGTAATTTCACTTAAAATTCATGGCAGCTTTTTCATTTTCAGCTAGTTATTCAAATCTTAATCCCTTTAAGTGTGCTGTAATACAATCAGTATTCTAAGATCTTACTTGAACAATTTTTGTTTTACCATAATTGAACTTCTGCAGTTCCAGAGGTGCCTTTACAACGCTAAGGGCCTTCTGTCTGCAGTTCTCTAGCTTGCCTTTCACCTACAGTTTAATTCATCTTTTCTTCCTCCATTTCCTCTCTTATTACCTTGTAGCTTTTAGTTTATAACTCTATAATCAGATCTCTTCACCCTTGTCGTCATAGCTGTTAGTTTATAACTTCAGAGCCTGGTAAATAACATGCTAGGCACATCACTTACATACCAAATAAATACTACCTGTATCTTATTTACTTCTTTCTATCTCTCTTCTTGTTTTGTCCTTGAAGTGAGGCAGACGACTTTGTTACAAATCTGAAAAGCTCATACCTAGAGGAAATAATTTTTCTAACTTCTGAATAATTTAGTCAGAAAGGTAAGTTTACATGTAGCATCATGAACATGTTATATTACCTATGACTTGGATACTAATAATGATGTTCTGTTACTGCTATAAATCTTCCCTTAGAACAATTACAGACAGCCTACCTCAAAAAATCATTTTGATGTGTTAGGTGTAACCAAATGAGCTTGTTAAACAATTGTTTAGGGTAAAAATGATGTGTTGTAATGATGAGTAGTTTTTGTAGAGCATATCTTCTCTCTCACGTTACAACTGGAACAATTACTCCGTAAATGTAATGCATTCAACACGGCTAAGTGCTGGGTCCTGCACTTGGGTCATAACCACCTGATGCTGTGGTATAGGCTTGGGAAGGCTTGTGAAAGAGTGGCTGGAAAGTTGCCCAGCAGAAAAGGACCTGCAATCATAGAATAGGATCAAAGAAGATCCTGAGTTGGAAGGGACCCGACAAGGACCATTGAGTCCAATCCCTGGCTCCACACGGGACCACCCAAAAATCAGACCCTATGTTTGAGAGCGCTGTCCAAACGCTTCTTGAACTCCAGCAGGCCAAGTGCCGTGACCGCTGCCCTGGGGAGCCTGTCCCAGTGCCCGACCACCTCTGGGTGCAGAACCTTTTCCTCACACCCAGCCTGACCCTCCCCTGTCCCAGCTCCATGCCGTTCCCTCGGGTCCTGTCGCTGTCCCCAGAGAGCAGAGCTCAGCGCCTGCCCCTCCGCTCCCCTCGTGAGGGAGCTGCAGGCCGCCATGAGGCCTCCCCTCGGCCTGCTCTGCTCTGGGCTGAACAAACCAAGGGCCCTCAGCTGCTCCTCATGCGTATTCCCCTCTAGACAGTTCACCATCTTTGTTGACCTCCTTTGGACAGTCTCTAACAGTTTTATGTCCTCCTTAGATTGTGGCACCCCAAACTGCACACAGTTCTCAAGGTGAGGCCGCACCAGCGCCGAGTGGAGCGGGACAATCCTTTCCCTCAGCCAGCTAGCTGTATGACCACAGTGCTGGTTCACATCCAACTGAACATGAACCAGCTGTGTGCCCAGGTGGCCAAGAAGGCCAATGGCATCATGGCCACCATCAGCAATAGTGTGGCAGCAGGACTGGGGAAGGGATTGTCCCCTTGTACCGTGATGGGACCCCACCTGTAATACTATGTTCAGTTTTGGGTGCCTCACTAGAAGATCTTGAGTTGCTTGAACGTATGCAGAGAAGAGCAGCAATGCCGGTGAAGGGACTAGAAAACAAGACTTATGAGGAGTGACTGAGGGAACTGGGGTTGTTTAGTCTGGAGAAAAGGAGGCTGAGGGGAGGCCTCATCACTCTCTGCAACTACTTAAATGGAGGTTGCAGTGAGAAGGGTGTCTGTCTCTTTTCTCAGGTGACAAGGGACAAGTCATGAGGAAGCTGTCTAGAGGAGGCTTAGATTGGATATTGGGAAGAACTTCTTCACTGAAAGAGGGGTCGAGCATTGGAACAAGTTGTCCAGCGATGTGTTACAGTCACCATCCCTGGAAGTATTTAAGAGACGTGTGAATGTGGCAGTAATGGACATGGTTTAGTGATGGGACTCAGTAGGTCAGGCTGAAGGGTGGGCTTTTGATGATCTTAAGGGTCTTTTCCAACCTAGATGATTCTGTAACACTTGGTACTGTGCAGGATTTGCATCCTGATTGTCTTACTTTACATCCCAAACTGCTTGTTTAGGCTTTCATTTCATTAATCACTGCTGTTGGCAAGCAATGTCTGCATCCTAATTGTGCTCATTTCTGTAGCTGCTGCTATTAGCACCTTTTTATTTACAGTTCTTCTCTGGAGCTTATCGCCAAGTGCCTTTAGCCTGTTTGAAGGTAAGGAAGAAAAGGTGGAAAAGAAAGGGTAATCTTAGGTTCTTTTCCCTGTCTTTGGAGCATTCTTTTATGATCAGTAAAATTTGTTTCTTACCTTATAAAATGGTCAAGTTCAAAACATTATAATCTAGAAATTTGCTGCTGAAGGTGTTTAAACCTCATGTAAGATTTTTGTTTAAATATGAGCACATCTTGGAGATGATAATCTCTCTTTGCCAAATGTTCATTGGATCTTTTTTGAGATTTCATAAATGTTATCAATTTAGTCTTTTGCTGTGGTGTATTAACCACAGCAACCCAGTGCAGTGACAGATAATGAAGAAGCTTTTCTGAAGGCTGAGATAAATGCCATTTAAAATCCGTGCAGGCCTTTCTTAGCCACATAGCCTTGATTAGTTTGAAATTGCTAAGGTTTTATTCTGTTCCTTTTTTAAAAATATAGATCAGTTTGCTTTTTCTCTATTTGTGAATAAATAAATCTGCAAGCAAGTTCAGGTTCTTAAGCTTTGACATAACATTCTTCTAGAAATATTCTTGATATCTTCATCACAGGCACGGATCATATTTATCCATGGAGGTCTGTGCTGGTTTGTGGCCAACTAACCGAAGGAGTTGAAGTGCATCTTAAGGGAAAAGTAGAACCTTCAGTTATACTGTTTGTTTCACTAAAAGTGGCTTTCTTAATAGCTGTCTTACCCAGGAGTATGAGAAAACGGAAAGAAGTTTAGTAATTTATCACTGTAGGGACTTCAAAAGAGTAGGTCAAATGCTATAGCTTTCCGCAGAAGAAATGGGAAGCGCAGAATATGATAGCTGTAATTGATGCTAAGCCATTTTTGAAAGGGCACATCAGAATCTACTTTACCAACTTTGTTTCACCTAGGGAAACGACTGGATAATCATCACAGCGAGCTCCACGTTTACTGCTTATGGAGCAATACAGGATTTAAATATCATACTTTGCAAGCTTTTAGTAAGATGCTTTGGATTAACATTCTGGTTGAGGGATTGCTTCACATAATTCCGTTTGTTTAAGTTTCTACTGCTATCAGTGAAAACAGAAATCAAACCGATAAATCCCAAGTTTTAATGCAGGCAATTACATCTTATTGCAGTGTAAGTACAATTATATGTCGGTATAGCACTAAGCATAACGTGTTAACTTTTATCATCAAGCAGTAAAGGCTGTCTTTGTTAGTGTGAAAGGGCAATTTTGGATTTAAAAGCCTTAAATTTCTGGGAAATGGAAAGGGTGTAAAATGTCCAGAAGTAGGGGAGAAGTTCTAGGACAAGAGGAAAAAAAGTGCCAAGTAAATGAATAAATGCATTTTTTAATGTGTTATATAAAATAGATCTGAATTATAACTCATGTTGTCAGCCACTGTATGAAACTGATTTCTCTGTGTTGTCGTTAAACTGCTGTTTCTGCTGTGTACTGCAGTGACTGATGATGTGAGAGGAAACACAGTTAATGAAAAAAATTCTTATATGAAGAGGTGAAAGTGCAAGGATTTTGAGATGCTGTTTTGTTCTGGAATCAAATCGCATTATTTCTTTGATTTTTTTTTCCCCACTACTGGTTTGGAACTAATTTTCCGTAGGTGTAAACTGATGGTGTAATGGATTTCTAATGTTACCAGATTTAAATCGAATAAAAATCTTGTTCCCTGGTGGTGGAACACGGCGGAGAAGAATAGTATGACTACTGGTGTAGAAAAATTACTCCTTTGCACTGGTGCATGTTGCTTGTGCCTAGAATGTTTTTTATGCCTCTTGACTTAGAGATCTGTGGTTTGATGATGTATTGGTATAAATATTACTGGTAACTGACTTGGCTGTGCATCAGTTGTAGGCATTAAGTACAGAGAACACAATATATCATTCTCTGCAATTATATTTGTAAAAGTGGAAAACTCGTAACGACCAGCTAATTTTAAACCTGGGACTCTTAAAACATATTGATTTAGCTGAAATAGGACTGAGCAGCAGGAAAAGACAAATGGCAAGACGCAATTAAAATGCACGTTTTTTAATAAAGTCATTGTCAGGAGCAAGGAGGCTTCTAGATGACTTTGTAGCGGTAGCTAGTTTATATAAATTTTATGAAGTTTCCCTTCAGGTGTGTTATATCTTCATATAAAACGACTAGCAAGCTGGGCAGCACATTTCAAGTACTGTACAAGGAACTTTATTAGGATTAAGGCATTTCGTACAACTCCACTCATTTTTTGTTGGGCACTATGCAAATGCAAATAATAGACAATTTTATTACTATTGCTGTCATTTGACAGCAATATGCGCCAGGGGAGGTTTAGGTTGGATGTTAGGAAGAACTTCTTTACTGAGAGGGTTGTTAGGCATTGGGATGGGCTGCCCAGGGAAGTGGTTGAGTCACCATCCCTGGAGGTCTTTAAGAGACGTTTAGATGTAGAGCTTAGTGATATGGTTTAGTGGAGGACTTGTTAGTGTTAGGTCAGAGGTTGGACTCGGTGATCTTGGAGGTCTCTTCCAACCTGGATGATTCTGTGATTGATACAGTGGCTGACAGACCAGAACAAGGAGTAAAGGACCTGCACAAGATCGTACAAGGTGTGCAGTTAGGAATATTTCCATTATAACCACCGAATGTTCCTCACCATGAATAGGGTAAGAAATAGACGATGTAAGCCCATTTCTCAAGATATCCCCCCTCTTTTTACATCCTTAGAACAGTTACATTAGTGGTGGCATGCTCATGTCCTTTATTTTACCACTAGTCTTGATTTGTCCACGTCTAGTTTCCACCATTGTGTTTTGAAGCAAGTAAAGGGCATCCTGTCCTAGGCATCTTTCCGCTACTTACTGTCAGGGAGTGGGTGTGAGACCAATAATTCTTATAGTCCTATTTGGAAATTTTGCATATGATGCAGATGTCATATCCAAAAAGAGGGAAAGCATTACCTTTCCAGCACTATTGTACAGCTCGTTGATGATTTTCCAAAAAGAACTATTTTTGCTATTTGGGTTACGTCTGTAAAATGATGAAGCCAGCTTTACAAACTGTAGTATATGTTTTTTTTTTTTTTTTTTCCTGAATGTTGCAGTTTTGAAACTAACCTCTTGGGTTTCTCTTGTGTTGGTACTGTCCCAAAGGTATAAGGCATAATTTCCTTCTGATGATTTTTCTGCTACAAAAGGAGTAAAGTGGTTGGATTATTGTAACTGTGCTTTGTACTTGATATCCAGGTGTGAGCTATTATCTCCCAGTGCAGATGGAAAGGAATTGGGAATGTTAGCTGCTAGTTAGATTTTTAACTGAAATAATAATAATAAATACATACTTGTATTACCATATCCTGTGCCACGGAATTGGGTGTTATTCAGAGTGCTCGAGAAGCCAGCAGAGAAGAAGAAATAGCTGTCCCCACATCTGAGCAGCTATAGCCCTGCGTTTAAGTGAGTAATAACTTTGACTATGATTTCCACGCAGAGGAAAAAAAAAGCCAAAACAATAATAAAAACACGCAGCCATCCCCAAACCAAGAGCCCTCAGATGACGTAGTGGCAGCTCTGCTTACCTTCCCTCTGTTTGGAAAGTCGCTCTGAGAAGTCCGTGCTGTGAAAGCCACCTCCCGCGGGTACGTGAGTCACAGTTAACCAAGGGAGCCGTGTAACCAGTGGGGGCTATTTCTCACACTTACCTCCGAGCGGTTTTTTTCAGTGCATATTTTTCAAGACATTTGAATTTAAAAGCGTGACTATGACTATATGGACATGGTCTCTATATATACCATGTCTAGCCCAGGGGAACTTTTTTTCTTCTGAAAATTAACCAACCATTTCTAGAATTGCTTATGCTGGGTAGGTTGGTATTTTGTAATTAAACTGGTTGTAGCTTTCGTAGCTTTTTGGCTTTTTTTTTTTTCCGCATCTCTCTTATAGTATTTTCTACTCACCGAAGTGCTTTGCCATGTACAAAATCCTGGCCTTCTTTTTCAGGAATCTTGCCATCTGTTTAGTACCTTGTAGTAGCCTAATGTGCGAAAGTTAGTAAGATTCAACTCGTGCTCTCTTTTCCTTGTTTGTTCAGCTTACAGGCTTGCCACCTTACTCAGAAAATCAAGCTGTATGAACATCAGGCTTTTTACGGATATGTGAAAGAACATCAAATGGGAATAGAAGTCAGTCTGGAATTGAGATTGTTCTGCGTTTTCATTTTACATCTTAATTTTTGGCTTTCTTTCTAGGTTCAACAAAGTCTCCCTGCTTGTGTTTTTTTTTTCTTTTATTTTTCCCAAAATGCTTACGATGTGTACATTCGTAGACTACAACACAATGAGGCCATTCAGTCTGGGGATGAAAATCAAAATTTTCTCATGTATTTGAACATGCGCAATTATAGTTGAAAATCACCTGAATAGGGGGTAAGCAAAAATGTACTTATTTAAACAAAAAAAATAAAAAAAGATTTAGATGAGCCAGCTTCTTAAAAACCTTTAGATGGTAATCTAAATACTGCATATTTTTTCCTAGTTGGTGTAACAGTGGTATAAAATATCTGATCTGGTGAACGTGGTGAATGTAATGCATTCTTATCAGGCTCCTGTCCCTGCAAAAATGAACCCCAAAATAAAAATGTAGCTGGAATCTTCTCAGTGATTAAAAACGTGATTGACTTCACAAGAGTTAAAAAGCCATTCTTCATATCTCAGTGAAGAAAGAAACAGCTCAGTTACTGTTCGGTGTGCTTTCCCTGCAGAAAATCTGAATTTTTTAAGAGTGAAACGTTCTTTTGGAAGCAGAAACCTTCAGGCCAGAGGATGAGGAAAACTGCGGAAAACGCTCTTTGTAAACGTGCTCTCTAAGACAAGAAGAGGGCTTTGAAGAGGGCGAAATTAACAACTCAGAATGCTGCAGAATGCGGAGCTGTTCGTGGTTCGTGCTCGAACGGTTGGAGCCTGCAGTGTAGTGAAACACTTCATTACAATTTTGTCAGCCAGGCTGAAGTGTTAGTCTTGGACTAACCTAAACAAATGTGATGGATTGGCACATGAGTATCTTGCAATGCTACATCTCAACACAGTTTCACAGTTTCTCTAACCTCTTTTTTTTTTCCTTTCCTTTTTTTTTTTTCTTTCCCACTGTATTCCTACTTTAAAGGAAGGGATGCTTAATTTTGATCATTCAGTTCTTTTTTCCCACTTTTGGGTGGCTACTTGTTAGGAGCTATAGACGACCTCTTAAGTTTCCGACCGAATATGCCTTGAACTTAGCTCATTTTACAGGATAACCTCGTTTTCCTACTTCTTTGTGTACATAGGTTGCTGGGTTTAGTTTTTATTGTTGTTTATGAATTAGGAAAACCTTGAAGAGCAGCAGCAGATTCTGCCAAGAGATTTCTGTACCATCCTCTGTGTTACTGGAAATGCATTTCCTTGCACTTCTTCTGGGGGTTTTGTTCAGGGCTACATTTGAGGTTAAAGCAATTAAACAGAAGGTAGACGTTGCAGTTTTCAAGTTAGTCTGCAGGTTTCTCTGCAGCGTTTTACTTCTGGAGTAGGTTTGGATCTGCAGGGGTTGGCTGCAGTGATGGCGAATATCAAATGTGGCTTTTTAATATAGGGCATAAGAAGCAGTGGGGTTTGGAGAGCTGAGGTTGTCTGGGGAAATCTGCACTGAAAGGAGTATGGGTTGAACGAAGTCTGCCATTAAATGAATTTTAAGGTGAAGAATGAGGGATTTCTTGTATGTCTTAATGAATGCTATACTCTATCTTGTGAGGTTTTTTTTTTTCAGTAAGAGAAACAGGAACTAAGATTGACAAGACAGGAAGGATAAGAAAGGGTTTTCTGGTTATTGTCATTTTAAATAGGGTTATACTTTAAGTTTTGCTCCACATCTGACTCCAGTGTGTGCATGGTTACTAATTTGAGTAACATTTATGTATCATGAGACAAAGGTGCACCTTTTTTGTTGAACTGGCAGTGTGGGGATGGTGCTTCCCACCTACTTGTTTTATTCAGTTCAGTTAATCTTTTGTTCTGTGCTTATCCTTACTTTAGCTGTGATTAACCCACTAGCGATCGATGACAGTGTGAAAAATGATCACTGCAAAGCAAATAGAAAGGAAAAATACTGAAATTTGAATATTATTTGCCTTTTTCTTTTTATCCCACAGCAGCGTCCAGGTTCTTAGAATGACTGTGATCATTGCTCTTTCTCTTTCAGCAATTCCCCTACTTCCCTGCCACTGACATTTATTCAGGTCTTTCTTTCAGTTTATGTTCGTATAATCCATAGCAAATTGCTACCCTGCATCTTTGATAAATATTTAGGGCAAAAAGTGAAAAGAAATCTCTGGTCTCCTAGAAAGAAGAAAGTTTATTGTGCAGCTAGAGGCTTTTATCTCTAATATAAACAAAAGTAATTTAACTACAGATAAACATAACTGTGAATTGTCAACATTTCTCCTCCCTTTCCCCTGCATAATTTTGTTTGCTTTTTCTTGGGTAGGTTTTCATATTGCCTTCACTTTTTCGTTTAGGAACTTGAAGAGGTTGCGGCTCTGAAACTTACATAGTTCTCTATCATTGTTGTGATAACAATGTCACGTTAAAAATACCAGCGGTGTCAATACATGCTGGATAACTGTCTGTTTATGTCACTGGCCTTTTGAAAGCGATCTGGTTAGAATTGATGTGTGTGTCAGTGCTCATTCTTGAAAATCCCTTGAAAAAGTGGTGCACCTGCTCTGAAATTAATTCAAGAGGACATTTCAGTGTTATGGCAGTCCTGGCAAGTGTTAAACACATTAATCCTTCTGTCGTACCAAAACTTGCATGCTATTTGGATAAAATTCAGCTTAAATTATCACAGCATCCCAGCAACTTCTGGTGCTTTTTTAATTTTTTTTTTCTCCTGGAATCTGAGCCTCTTTTAAAGAAATCTTTTGTAAAAAATTTTTGTAATTTTTTTTGTAAAAATTTTTTTTTGTAAAAAAATTTTAATGTAATTTTTTTTTGTAAAGAAATCTTTTTGAAAATCAAGCCTCTTAGTATGTCCCCAAAATGCAGTTTTCCCAAAGTTACCACAAAGTGAATAGTTTAATTGTTGACAGGCAGGGGGCAGGAATTAGATGGTCTTTGAGATCCCTGCCAACCCAAACCGTTCTGTGGTTCTACACTTACACTTTGCAGGGAAAAAGCCCAGGGAAAACAAAGAGTTTATAAGCATACAGTAGGAACACATGGGTAATTAAAATGCTTCGGTGTGCAGCAGTGACATTTGGACCTGCTGATATTTGGAGGGATATTCCTGAAGGCTACCTGCTTAGTGAGCACAGATGATTGTTTGATGGGGTCTTCAGGATCTGTTGCTTTGTGCTTTTATTTTTGTCCTATGCTTAGGTTGTGCATTCCCTGCAAAATCATGCTACTTTTAGTGAATGTATATAGCAGTGCCTTTGGTGTTCTAACCCGTGGCTGAGGTTTTGGGCCACAAAAGCTACAAATAATGTGAAAATTGCCAGATAAAGTGAATGAATTCAGCATTATGAAACATACTTTAAAACCGATTAATGCCAGTTAAAATTGTATACAAGTAGGTAGATTTAAAATAAGAAAAACATAGCTAGCTTTTATAAATGAAACTGAAGATATTCCAGTCTTGTTTTATATTTAGAAAAAAATACTGAGTTCTACTACTTTCAGCTGTCACTTTTGTCAGTTCTTAATTTACTTCTTTCTGAGCGAGTTTACAAATTTGTTCATTTAAAATTGAAAGTTGGCTGCTGCTGTTTCTGTTTAACACATGCTTGAAAATGTGCTACTTTTGTAGATGCTTATTTAGGTGAAAGCTTTAGTCGAGCATTTTAATATGTTTATTTTCAGAAGTCTGTTTCAATTGTGTGCCTAACTAGGCCTGCCAGTGTTCCTATTTTCTAGTTTTAACTTGGTAGTGGAATTAAAAACAAATGAACAAACATCATTATTTGTTTAATGAGAATTTCGGGGACTGTTTTTTTTTATATGGAGTAAGATAGTGTGAAGTTTTACAGGTATATATTGTTGCACAGGTTATATATAGTTGTGGATGGTTTCTACACAGTTTGTACTGAGTAGAAGCATTGAGAACTGAATTTTGACCCCGTGCTTTTGTGTTGAATGTTCAAAATCTGAGAGTTTACGTGAGTCGTAGTCAGTGCTATGTGGCAGTAGCTTTGTGGTAAATTTCTTTTCTCAAAAGGGAGCTTTTTGTTGTAAGTTGACACCAATGCCTTGGTACAGTGAGTGGGTTGGTAGTAATGGCAGTTGCTGGGAATGGTTCGGTTTGAATTAAGCAGGAGAAGGATTTTGAATAAGTTTTCCCCTGCTATAAAAGTACGCTTCTGTAGGGTTGACTCGGCCAGTATCTTCTTTTAATGGTGCTTTCTTTACACAAATACTTCTGGCGACAGCAGAAGACCCGTTGGCTTAACACCATCAGCACAACAACAGGATCAAGAGTCTCACTTCCAAGACCATACTCACCCTGACTCAGGGCAGTACCCTCTTAGGAGGCCATTTTTCCATTTTAGTATGGGCTCCTACGTGCCATGGCAATGCTACCAAGAATACCATTGGCCTTCTTCACGGCAAGGGCACCTTGATGGCTCATGTCCAGCTCGGTGCCCACCAAGCCCCCAGGTCCCTTCCTGCAGAGCTGCTTCCCAGCTGGGTGGCCCCAGCACATCCTGGTGCCTGGGGTTGTTCCTCCCCAGGGGTGGGACTTTGCGTTTCTTGTCGAACACGAGATTCTTGCCAGCCCGCCTCTTCGGCCTGTCGAGGACCCTTGGGATGGCAGCACGGCCCTCTGGTGAATCAGCCACTCCACCAGCTTCATCTGCAGCCTTTCCGAGGGTCTCTCAGACCCTGAGCTGACTCTGCCCCGCCATCTCGATCATTAGTGAGGCTGTTAAACAGGACTGGAGCTGGTATTGACCCCTGGGTACACCACTGCTCGCTGGCCTCCAACTAAACTTTGTGCAGCTGATCTTTGCCCTCCGGGCCTGGCTGTTCAGCCAGTTTTGGGTCCACCTCATTGTCAGCTCATTGTCTGCTCATCTACTGCTTCTCTATGAGGATCTTAACGGGCAAAATGCTGAAAACCTCACTGAAGTCCAGATAGACAATATCCGCTGCTCTCCCCTTGTCCACCAAGCCTGCCATCTCCCCACAGAAGCTTATCGGGTTGGTCAAGCATCACTTCCCCTGGGCCTTGCAAGCTCAGTGCAGTGCAGCAGAACTACAATTTCTGGCCCATTACCAGCCAGGGCAGTACGGTGGTCAGAGGACTCCACATTTACAGCATAGATGAGATGAAGTTTATTGTAGGTGATCAGGACATGAAAGAGTTGGTGGGCGTAGGTTCATCAATGTTCAATCAAGTGAATAGAAAATTATTCTCTGGCACTCTAGAACATTAGCTTGAAAGAACAGATGAGTTGAATTAATATTCCTTCAGAAAGATGGGTTCTCCCCCCCAATTCATCACGTAATTTTGTATGCTCGTTGTCAGGACTAGGTTACGTTACCCTTGAAAAACAAAACTTTTATCTTTGGGTGTGAACCATTTTCTAGAAAACGTGAAACAATGTCAAAAAAATCAATAATTTGATTTACGGAAAGAAAATTTTATCAGAAATTACTGACGTGCATAGCATCCTCAAAATAATTCAACTTACTGGGTCAGTGTTTGGAAATTGAACAGCTCCTTGCACTGAAACCTTCAGAAGTAGTGGATTTTGGTTTTCAGAACAGCATTTCTGCATGACTGAGAATACTACTGAGAATTGAAGTAGTATTAATAACTGTAAGCACCAATGAAGCAAATTCATTTTCTAAGTCATGAAGTACACACAGCTTGTTTCATACAAAGTTGAGATCTGATTATTATTGAAAAACTGAAATGTATTGTGTGGCATCTTTTTATACAAGAAGGAAGGAGAGAGAAATCTACTTGTATTTTTTGTTCAATAGCTATTGTCTTTTTCACGTAACAGTTAACGATTGAAATGTTTCCCTTACTTGCCAATTAGGTATTTTTCTTACAGCACGTTTGTATTGTAGAAAAACACTTGAGGAAAAACGTTACCGAGTATAACCAAGTATTTCCCTTTAAGGTCCTCTTTCATAGACAGGTATGAAAGGACAAACGCAATATATTTTATACTCTTGTTGCTCATTCCGTTGTGGAAGGGGTGAGGTGTGAGTAACAATGGGAATATTTGTTGTGAGCTTGGGGAAGGGGACAAAACAGAGGTCAACATCAATCTGAGAAGTCTTTCTCCCATGTTACTGTCTTCATCGAAGTGTCAGAACTGTACTCACAAGTTCTATAAATTGTTCTAAACGAAATTAAATATATAATGAGCCTGGGAAGTCTATTTGATTTTGCATATGTGAACATAAACTGATCAATAAATGTTATTCTCATTAATCTTCACTAAGATTATTTATCTGCCATAACTTTTTAAGTTAAAACTATGGTAATTTTAGCAATAGAACTTGAAAAGTGAGGTTCAGCAGTGTTTGTCCTTGCATAGCTGGCTCTTGGAGGCCAAATTCCAGGATATCTGAAGGATACCTTTCCATTTATCTCATTCTTGAGATCATGATGTTCATTCTCATCAACAGAAACCTTATTATTTATAGCAATATTCATATGATTTAGTGGTTAAAGTTTACTTCAACCATGTAGCGCACTATGTTCCACACTGTTAAGTTTTCAGGAATGTCCAAACTGGAAATTTTATACCTTTTGGGTACATAGAGAATTGCTTCTGTCCTCTCCTTCAGATAAAACTTAAGACAGGAGGGGTGTAGAGGATAACATAGGGTAATGGATGACAAGAGGTAGTTGGATGAGCCTAAAACATACCATCTATTTAAAATGTATGAGTATAAATAGTCACCAGATGGCACTGTGACTGAAATTTAAATCGGGCAACTGTAAATATAGTCAGCTAGATCTTGGAATAAATGTTAGCTGTTGTCTCTGAAGTTGTTTTATCGAACAGTGTTTTTGTTTTTTTTTTTTTTTCCCTGCGTTGAACTTTAACTGTACTTTTTTTAGCTTCAGCAACTAGTGCTTAGGAACTGCTGGTTTATCCAAGCAAAACCATTTTTGTAAACTGAGCCATCCGATTGATACTTGCTGAGAATTAATTTGAGACTCTCTGATGAAATTATAATAAATTCAGAAAACTTTTGATCTTTTTCTTTTACTTCTAAGAGAATACACAGAACAAACCACTTGAGGAAAACACAGTCATTCTGCTCAGAGTCAAGTGCTACTTGATCAAGGATTTATACCAGAACAGAGTCATACAGTAATATCGTAGTATTTGGTTTAAATTTGTGGCACAAGTTTAACTGGAACTTGTATCAAACCCTTTTTATCTCCATTGGAATAAAAGCATTATTGTAGTAGGCATTGAAGTTACGTGGAAAAGAAATTGCTTTCTTTCACACACAGGTTTTGCCTAATTTTTATTGTGCTTGTAAGACTTGGTTACCCAAATAATGTTTTAAAAGAAGGCTAGCAAGGTGTTGCTTATTCTAATGCTTTCTTTTGTCATGATGTTTTCTGTTTGAAAAAATATCTAACCAGATCAGGCATTGCTTTCCTTCAGTCCTAAGCATCACACTTCGACTGGTTGAGGAAAAATCCCGGTGGCAGTAACGTCACTCGGCAGATACACAAATGTCCTAAAGAGAGATGGAGTAGTAGTGTTAGTACTTGCATACATTTTCAGATGTTCAAAGTTGTAGTATATGCAATGTGCTGCAATTCCTCTGTGACAGATGCAGAAAAAAGATTGGAGGTGGTTTAACTTTGAAGAGAGGACCGATGTATAATTGATAATATAGTTGATAAAATCCATGTAGAAGTGTTAATGATATTTGCACCCTAAGTTTACTGCAATGATCACGTTGATGCTTTATGAAACAGTAATTCTAATTATCCCAAGAGAGCATTCTCCTTGCCTGAATATTAGTCTCTTGCTACAGTATAGCTTACTTTTTTAGTATTTGAGTTTTCGTGACAGGTTGTTGTACCAAAAATAAGGCTTTCAGAGGGACACAACTCATGGAAGTCATTCTGTGTAAACTGTAATTCATCCTCAAATAATCTTCAAAAAAGATGTAAAGAGTAATATAAACCTGCTCTAAAATACGTATTTCATTTTGGTTGAGAGATGCTTTTTCTTCCCTAGTATCTTGTGTTCACTTGCATTTTTTGGAGCGTGCATTGAAGGTGTAGCCTTTACCAATGAAGAACACAAATTTAGTGGGCTTTCAACTTTGTTTAAATTTAATTTCTTATTTTGAATTTAGGTAATACCTGCTAAAACCCTGTAGCTGAAACCTGATACTCAGGTAAACACTAAAATAAAATTAAATACTTACACCGTAGCACTCCAGGCAATAGAATTCAGTGCTTGTGAGACCATGGCTGGAGGACTGAGCCCACTTTTGGGTTCCCTGGTGCAAGAGAGACGTGGACGTGGCTGGAGTGAGTCCAGTGGAGAGCACTGGAATCCATGGGACATGAAGAGAAAGATGGGCTGCTTCCATCTTCAGCGGTAAAGGGAGTTAACGTGGTAGGTGAGTGTAGAGGCGAGGGAGCCAGACTCCTCTCACAAACGTGAAAAAAAAAAAAGAGAGGATAGAAACAAGCTGGAACATAAGAAATTGCAGTTGAATATTGGGAAGATTCTTATTCACAGTGAGGGCACTCGAACACAAAATGGTTGCTCAGAGATGCTGCGCAACCTCCATCTTCAGAGACGTGTTCAGACGTTCAGTGGCTGAGCCCCTCTAAACAGCTCTCATCTAACGTAGCCCTGCTTTGAGCAGAGGCTTGCACCAGAAGACCTCCAGAGACGACTCCTCAGCTAAAATATTCCATGATATATGGCATTATGTACTCTGCAAGCACACTTTTATTTGAGGAAATCATCATTTGTTATCTTCTTTTTTTTGAACTTCCAGACTTTCCAATGTACAGTTGCTCATGAGGAAATTAGCAGCCTCTGTTTTCATTTGATAATTTAAAGGCATGTAAACATTTTCCTGAATACTAAAGGAAGCTTGTTTATTTTTTTTCATCAGCCCCGTCATGATTTTGTTTTTATCAGCCCCCCTACACGGCCCCATTAGTATTACTGCACTGCTGTCAACGGTGGGCACAAACATTTTATGCTAAGATGATTAAAACACAGAGGAGCAAACGAAAAATACCTTTTTTTTTTTTTTGGACAATGCGTGTCTGACTTCACGACTACTGAATACAGAAATCTGTTTTCAGACAGTTTTCCCTGATTAATATTGAATGCTAGCTCATCCAGTTGTTAGCAAAAACTGTGTGACCATCATTTCCTTGTTGCAGTTATCTGGAAGTGTCTGAGAACGAAGCCGAGCTCCAGCAGCTCCGACACGTGATTTGTGTGCAGTTGATTGCCACGTTTGTTTTTTTTTTTTCCCCTTGTAAAATGTTTTTCGATTCTGCCCTTGCTTCGTGTGCTTTGAATTCGAGGCATTACTTCGTGTTTCGGAGCAGCCTTTTCAAGGTTTCACCGCGGTGCTTTTATTTGTAGCGTTACGGGGAGGAGGGAGGTCACGAAATGTCACGCTGTCTGTCTCTTGTGTGCCACAGATGTTCATTTTCAGCCTCGTGCAGAAAAAACATTGAAATTCGCCCTGTGTGTGTGACAAAGTGTTTCTGAGGACAAGTGCTCAAATGCAATATTGTCGAGCTATTTTTAGCCAACTGCTGTCCCTATAGTGCTGTTTAAAGATTCAGCTCAGGCTGCTAATAGATATATTTATAACCATTCTGTCAACTGCCACAGCATGAGTGCTGTTACAGATGATAATTCTATTCTTGGAAGCAGCACCATGGTTACCATTCCCCTAGCCGCTCAAATAGAAGCTATACATCTGTATACGCTCAGGAACATTTCAATATACTAACACATTTTTACACGGCAAGGAAGAAGAAAGCTAGACATGATATTAAAAGAAATCATACATGCAGAAAAAGGCTCGAAAAAAATGATAATCAGTGTATTTACTTGTTTAGGCAAATACAATAGCTTCTTTCGTGTTACATGTTCTGGAGCCTGGGTATGGGAGGTACTCTATGAGGCTATGTTTTGCCTGCATTTATTTTTAATGCCGGCGGTTTGGCTTTCCTGATTCTTGTTTCGTATCGGATTGCCAATGTATAGACAGTTAACTGAATTATGAATGTGCATCCACACGCTCTCGGCTCTGTCGAAAGTGCTGCTGCTGAGGGTGGGGTTTCGCTTTCTAAGAAATTCAGAATCTTCCTAAATTTGAGGTCGGTGTGCTGAAAGGTGGAATTTGATATGCAGAGGTTCATATGGCTTTATCTTTGGGTGCTTTGTGTTTGGGAGGCGCTCTTCCCTCTGGCCGCCTCCCGCGGTGGCCACAGGTGATGGCTGGTGGCCCAGAGGCTGAGCGAGCCCAGGGGTCTCGCAGGACCCTTGGGTGCTCCTTTTGGACCTAAAACCCAAGCAGTCCAAGCTCCTGCAGCTTGCTTAGGGAAATATTTGCTGAGTGGTAACACAGCCTGGAACTCGACTGCGTTATTTGTTCTCTCTAAATACTGAAGAGGTGTTAAGTAAATACGACGGGAGCGATGGCATTAGGTCCCTGTTTGAACAAAGCTGTGTCCAGTGGCTGCGTGGTGATGTGTCTGCACCATGCCTGACAAAGACACTGGAAGAGAAAATGTAGAGCTCTGTGGTAGGGGAGCTGCAAGGCTTTGGGTTAACTTGGCTTGGTTGGGTTTGGTTTTGCACGGGGTTGGACCGTAGGGCCATAAATAGGAAGCAGTAAAAGGCTCCGAATAATGTCGGTGATACATTATGGGTTTGGGGTGATGTGGTATCATCCACCCTGCTGGGAAAGAGATGGCTAGGTCTGGTTTTACTCTCTTACTTCTATGGAGCCGGGGAAAGAGCTTCTCTAATTCATGGACAGCAGCTGTGAATTTTTCTTTGCCCTTAAATTCGTTAAGTATGGATCGAAAAAAGCCATCTTGACTTTTATACAACTACTCTAATCATACACAGATCAATACGTTTTTTAGTACATCTTTATCGTCATTGAGCGCATCAGTTTTCTGCTAGGCATTGGCATGAATTACAGATCATTCCTCGCTGAAAAATTGAACATAAAGTGAACTTTGTAGGAAAATATGTGGAGAGATTAATATTTGGGGCTTTGGAAGAAGATAATATCAGCATTATCGATCTCTAGCTGGGGGAATTACCAGGTGAAGTTCTAAACAAAGTTTGTTTTCATAATGTGCAGAATTTAAATTGTAAAATTCATTGCTACCAAATGGTAGGAAGGGCAAGAGAATAGACAGGTTCAACACGGAACAAGTGAAATGGAAAACTGGATTTGATAGGCAGCTGTTGTAAGGATCAGAGAAAGGCTCGGTTTGGAAGGAACCTTAAACATCATCTAGTTCCAGCCTCTAAGATGACCCTAATGCCATGTCTGTGTTAAAAACTTGGCTGAATATTGAGGAAGAAATGAGTAATGATCATTCTGTTGCCTTTCTTGTCACAATCTTACTTAAACAGGCACTGCTGCCCATTGCAGGATGCAGAGCTACTTGAACGTTGGGTTTGTTCCAGTAAGATAAGCCTCGTATTAAGAAAAAGAGCAACAGGACTCAGTTGTAACAAATAGATGTTATTACAAAATAAGGAAAAGTTCACAAGATAGCCAGTAAATCATAAAGCAGCTTATGATAGATATATCTTAGACACAAAAGCCGAGGTTGTTTGGTTTGGCTGCTTAGAGAAAACTTTCCATTTTTAAGGTTTTTCATAGTTTTACTTACTACTCGGTTAAGTGTTATTTGTCAAATCCAGTGAAGTTATTGAACAAGTTGAAAAAAAAAGTCATGTGCTATGTTACTTAACATTTTTACTTTTTTCTACAAATTTAGTAGCACAGTTTTTCAGCTAAACGTTCAAAAAGTTTTGAAGTAATGTGGATGCTTTTACGGATGGTAAAAGAACTATGTTTTACCAGCGTTGTTGAGGATAACTTTTGTCATAATCAGTGCAGGCAAGTAGTCGGTGTCTTCTAATTGTGAAGTTGATGAGGAATGAACAAATACAAATCCAGATTCTTTTCACTGCTCAAATTTTGCACCAGAAATGTCAATCATACTGAAAATTGTCTTTCTAGTTTTATATTGGAATTGCGCTGTGCCTCATTGTGCACACAAATGAAGCAGTTATCCAGCTTATATTTGGGATGTAAATTAGTTCAGGGAAAATTGTGTTTAAAAGAAAAGACTGAAATCCAGTCTGAGATACATTGAATATGGCTTGGTACGCTCAGAACGGTTCCTCCTCACAATTTGTATGTGGTTTCTAGAATGTGCAAGGCCCTGGGTAAGGCGTGTGAAAATCAAATAAGCAAACGGAGCACATAAGAACCTTATATCCTGTTTTTGGCACTTGCCTTCAGATGGAGGAAGAAGGAGCAGGAAAAATGTCCTGCCGGTGATTAATAGTGATTCTGCTTCGATGAAAAGAAAAAGTAATTGATTGGCAGGAGAAGAATTTTTGCATGATGTATGTCTCAAAACATCTTACATCTGTGAGATTTACTACTCTTAATCATATAACGCCATCAAACCTATGTTATATATTAGAGTGAAGGTCACTGTGATTAAAGCTGCCCATGTTCCAAAAGCGCTTGGAATAAAAGCATACGAGGCTGTGCTGCAAAGTGAGGGGTCTGCAGGGCTGTAATGTCTGAACTGTACTGCAGACCTGCTGGGGCTTTTTAAATGAGATGGGAATATAATAATGTGTTAGCATCAATTAATAGGACAGCAGGAAAGCTGGTATGAAGGAATGGTCAAAATGAACTCGATTGGACAGTGAAGGATGTCATTAGTTCTTGGCTTGTCATGCCCACAATTCTGAATGTATACGTTACTGACTATATATACCTCTGTGTGCAGGTGTGTACGCAGGGATTTGGGTGTGCATGCACCTGTAAAGAAGTGGGAGAACTTGGTGTTTGGTCTTGGCACGTACAGAAAAAAAAAATGGAAAAATATCTGAAGTTATGGTAAAGACCAAAAAACTGTAAAGACAACACCAAAAAGCATGAAAAATATGTTGGTAACAAGGAGAACTTTGAAGGAAAGAATTACTTTATTGTTGAATAACATTCTGTAGGTGGCATCCGGATGTGATTTTGAGGTGGCAGGCTGTTGGTGTTTTTCCTGTTAAAGGGACACAGAGAGAAACAAGATTGGCATTGCAAGAAGGTTCCTGATAACTGGAAGAGAATTAACGTGCCCCCCTAAAGGAAAGACGAGAAGCAGATTTGGGGTTTTGTAGGCTGTTTAGCCTCATTTCAGTTCCTGAGAAGATAACAGAGACTGTTCCAAGCACAGGAATGACAAGAAGCTAACTGAGCACAGTCAACATGGACTTACAAGTGCAGACCAAGGCTGACCAACTCGATTGCCTTCTGGGGTGAAACGGCTGGTTCTCTGATTCTAATGAGGCTGATAGTGTCCATTATCTAATCAGCAGTCCAGGTGGTGAAACAGAATCCATCCTCTGCAAATTTGGAGAGGTTGGGTGGGTATTGTAAGGTGGAGATCAAGTTCTGAAGTATCTTGAGAAAATTCTTCCTATTTCTTCCTCAAATGATGTAGAAATCACTCTGGTTTTACTGTTTAATAACATTGCCTTGATAATGGAAGATGTCGAGCACGAGTGCTGTGTGCAGGTTTGCAGGCCATAAGAGTTGGTGTTTGGTAGAGCCATGCTTTTTAATTATTCCCTTTTTATTCTCTCCCAGAAAACAGAGTTGTTTGAAGCAGTTGTTTCTTCTCTTCCAGAAGTTTTCCCATGGAATTTTTGAGATTCCTGTCAACCTTGCCTTTCATGCGAGACTGCAAAGGAGATTGTGACAGATTGGTTTGCAGTTTCATCAATATGTTGCTAATACTCATTTTTACATCTCCTTTTCATGAAACACAGATGGTCAGGTTTTTTAGATGATAAGTGTGTGACTGAAATTGGGTTTTGGCTAAGAGTTTGTTGGCTAGAGCTCATCCTAACTGAAGCAGATGAAGCTGGTTGACTAGGGAAAAGATGAGAAGGTAGGAATTTGTTTCTTCAAGAAGGTGTAGCTGCCTTCAGTTGTTAAGGCATATGATGGTTGGCTTAGATTGCTTTTGCTTTTTTGGATATCAAGAAAGAAGAGGCATCCAATCATATTTCCTAATGTTCACTTAAAATGCAATTTTCTGCTTTAATTTTATGGACTAGATGCTGACTTTGATTACAGCAAATCTCATATTTGTGGCTTTGTCTTCAGACGTATCGAATTTCAATGACTGAGAGTGTGTCTGTGGTATGAAATGGATCTTCCTCTTTTTAATGTTCTGCATAGAACACATATATAGCCTGTCAGAAAGAGCACTATCTTTGAGATTTTTTTTCTGTTTGGAATCCTAAAAAAACCTTCGTTTGTGTACCTCAGATAGAATTCTTAAGCTGTGCTTCACAGACTGAGGTGCTCTCATTCATCCTCTGCTTGGCATATTAGTTTCTTTCCATTTAAGAAATAATAATTTCCATAGCTCGGTTATTAACAAATGTGGGTGGCAGACAACAGTGTTCTGACTCGCATTGTGCTGAGAGGTTCTGGTAGACGTAGGTTTTTTTGTAGCACTTAATTAAATGCCTGCAAGTCTCTAGCAAATACCTGGGAGAATCCCTGGATTTGAATTAAAATTTAAAAGAGATATGAACTTATATATATAAAAAAAAATAATCCCTGTAAGGCTAAAATCTCGTTTACTCTTTAAAATATGACTCACTTCATAAAGGGGTGTCCAGTTCCATTACTGGAGCTGCACATCAAAAATGCCACCTGTGTGTGCACAGCAGTCATACATTTCCATGCAACTCTCACTTAAATGTGTTTTATATGTAATTAGACAAAGTAGAAATTTAATTTGCAAAATAATCCTTGGCAGGTGCCATCTAGTTCCTGTGGTGATTTTTGGGGATCTGTTTTAAAACCGATATACAACGTGCACAATTATGCACACAATTCTGACTTCCAAGAAACGACTTTCTAGTTCCTAACGATGGTTTTCTGGTCTTGTCTATTTAGAGATGGCCCATTGCACAAAAAATGCAACGTGGAGAAACGTCCACTGTATTCTAGCACAGAAGGAAAATTGGAGGGTGCTGTGGGGAACTGCAAGAGAGCGATAAAGGTGGGCAGGAGGATGCAGAGAGGTGATGTGGACAGCCAGCAAGTGCTAAGCAGTTGCAGTCCCCCTACTCAGCCACAGCTTCCCTCTTGGGCTTCCATCGAGCAGGAAAGAAACAGGTTACATGTCCTTCAGATGAGAGAGAGATGCGTACTGTGAAGGGGTGAAGTGGCCTCTGCTGTCCTTTTCTCTGATTTTTATTATTTTAACAGCAGTTGGAATTTTTATTCTAACTGTAACTTGTATTGATGTCTGTTAGCAATTGTACAGCATATACAAATTTGGAAAGCTTTCCTCTGTGAAAAATGCTGTTCTGGTAATGTGAATTGCTGATTTTTTTCTGGTAGTCTGATTTTTTATTTGTGATTTGATTTTTAAGAAAATATCAGTGGTGTAAGAGAAGACCATTCTTTTTGTCTCTCTTTTTCAGAAAGTCTCTTTAAAGAGACTTTTTAATTTTTTTTAATTTTATTTTTATTGTTATTCCGTAATGTAATGAATCATACACTAGTATTTATCATGGCCTTTCCTTTAAATTGGAACTGTAAGTCTTCTTCCAAGGGGCCAGATCACGTAAGTACCAGATGCTGCAGAGGAGGCTGCAAACCAATAACGCCCAGCCTTTGAAGAAGAAGAGCAAGGAGCAACAACTCTCACCCTGCACGTATGGGCCATGCTCTTGGGTATTCTGCTCAATGTCCCAAAAGCCTTTCACTTTGTCCCGGTCTCCTAAAACAGACTGACAGACTGCCAGGTCAGATTTCTTTAAGGTCATTGCTTATTTAATGGTTTTTGTAAAACTTTTGACTGTACATCCCCTGATACGGACATTTACATTTTGACGTCCATATCCTCACTTCCAGAAAACCTTTATTCCTCACTACATTTTTTGTTTTTTCTCACAAAACTTGACGATGATATCTAGCAAGAGAAATCCTGCAAAAGATCGGTTATCCCCCTGTCCCATGCTTGATAGTTTCAAGAATCCATCATTAGCAAGTTCTTGTCTGTCTGAAAATTTGTGGCCAATTCAGCATCTATCTGCTCCATCGATATTTAAGAGAAGATAATTGCTGCTAGGCTCCTTGTAAGGACTCATCATGGTTTTTTGACTGTCAGTTTTAGGATCATTAGCGGTAGCACTGCTGATGAAAGCTGAATGTTCCCTTATGAGAAAGAGGAGTAAGCTTCTGTGGAAAGCTGTGAGTCATAAGTACAAAGAACTAATTTTTATAGCCTTAACATAAGGACATCCATCTTTTTTTCTTGATAAAAGTGCTGCCAAGAATATCTATTCAGAAGTGCTGTGTAAGCAGATCAGTGCAAGAAGTATTTGTTTTACCAAGGTAAAAGTAATTTATTTGACAGAAAACAGTAGTGTTTTTTCGGCAGACAAATTCTTACAAGGTTAGAGTAAGTAGGCCTGTCCACCACCTGTGTCAAAACCCGATCCTTTCCGCACTCCAGAAATCTCTTGGGTTACTTGTGTAATTGTTTCCTTGCCAGCAGATGCTGGCAGTGTTTAGTCCTCCATCAGAAGAGAGACTGCAACTGGGAGACAGCTCGGCTTTGTCAGACAAGGCTTTGTCTACTCCTCGGTCAGGCAGGCTGTATTAAAACCTTCACATAACTCTAACTTGCAACTTTCTTTTGCTGCTCTGCCCTTTGCTGGCTGCCCATCCGTTCCGTCTCATCCCGTCTGTATCTGGGAAGGGGTTCTCGTTCCTCAAACACATCCTACGGCCGCAGAAGCTAAAGTCCAGCTCCCAAAGCCAGTTGTGCTGCTGCGTGGTGATCTGCTGGATCCCCTCCTGAGTGGCAGGATCCAGGGGAGCCCAAGTCCTATAACTGCCAGCGATCTCTGCTCTGACTCTCCCTTTGCAGCACGGTTTGTGCCCATGGAGAGGCAAACGTGGGGCACAGATTTAGCAGTACGTGAGCCTTAGCAATCTTTTTGGCATTCCCACTCAGGACCCTAAGCAAACACTAAGTTTCCAGGCTGATGGCTGCTTCTGTCCTTCACAACTACAAGTTCTGCCACCACGTGCGCACTTAAAATCCAATAAAACGGGTTTGTTTCATTTACTAGGGTATCTAAAGCAGTCCTGCAGAGAGATGTGGGGGTTGCCATCTTGTGAATTGCCAAGCAGGCCCTGAAGTAATCTCTCTGCACTTAGGTTGGGTATTTAGTGGGTGCAGTAACAGATGACTGTATCTGTGAACAGTCAGTATGGAAGTCCATGTGGAACAACAGGAGAAGCTGTGGGGGCTGCACACGGCAACCAGATTTCCAATTTAGAGATTATAATCTCGTTAGCATGGAAAATTTGTGGTAAGCAGTAACTTTTCAACAGCCTTTTCTTGCTCCTGGCTTTTCTAGGTTGGCAAGTAGTATACAAACACACACACACTTTATACAGTCTTTTTTTAGGACTTGGTTTATGTCATTGGTAAGAATGTTAGGCATACCTCATTTAAATGTTATTTACTAGTTCATGTTTTATAAGAAAGTTTACACATCACAGAATCACGGAATCGTCTAGCTTGGAAGAGACCTCCAAGATCACCCAGTCCAACCTCTGCCCTAACATTAACAAGTCCTCCACCAAACCATATCACTGAGCTCTACATCTAAACGTCTTTTAAAGACCTCCAGGGATGGGGACTCAACCACTTCCCTGGGCAGCCCATCCCAATGCCTAACAACCCTTTCAGTAAAGAAGTTCTTCCTAACATCCAACCTAAACCTCCCCTGGCGCAACTTTAGCCCATTCCCCCTCGTCCTGTCACCAGGCACGTGGGAGAATAGGCACCCAAGGCACCCCCACCTCGCTACAGCCTCCTTTAAGGTAGCTGTAGAGAGCGATAAGGTCGTCCCTGAGCCTCCTCTTCTCCAGGCTGAACAAGCCCAGCTCCCTCAGCTGCTCCTCGTAAGACTTGTTCTCCAGACCCCTCACCAGCTTCGTTGCCCTTCTCTGGACTCGCTCGAGCAATTGATTATGCTATTGATAAAACAGAAAATGGTAAACTAGAAGGAAGTAACCATCCGTTTTCCCAGTTAATGAAGGCAAAACCACAAGAAAACGCTACTACCTGTGCAGCATTTTCAGGCTGGTTCCTTCCAGGGCTCTTTTTTTCATGCTAAGTTTTGGGGTTAGTAGAATTACTTAATTCTTAAATCATATATAAAGTTAAACGGAAGTTGGCAAGTTTTGAGAGGTCATTTTCTCCTGGGAAACATGACCATGAATTTCTGAAGACTAGTTTTTCAGAAAAAGCAGACATTCACACCAAAGCATGGAGATTCAACTCTACTTTTATTTATCATTCCATATCAGTCTGTTTGGTTGTTACCTACTGGTTTTGTGCTGTGAGTTGTGCATTGTCGCAAGACTACAAAAAAAGAAGTTCTTTACTGCCGTTATGACACTTTTTTTATTAATGGCTTGGCTTTTCTATGCCAAGCACCCTTGAAAAGAAGGTTGCTGTCAGGATGGTTCTGAAGAATGTTTAAGAACAGCTGGAATTAAGAAAACTCCACCTAGCTTGGCATTGCATCCTTAATACTGGCCACTAGTAATGTAAGTTATTCACAGAAAGCTTATGAAAAGCTGGGGAAAAAAAGGGCTTATTTTCTGCTTCACTTTTTCAGGTTTCAGTGTTCAGTGGGCTGCTGGCTTCATTAAGCATAGGGTGTAGCCGATCAATCTTGTTTAAACCCTACCATTTTGGCTACATTGCTGTGAAAACTTCAAATCCCTTTTTGTTTTACAGCCTCTGAAGTATTCTGCTGAAATTGTTTTGTGTTGCAGGATCTGTTATCTGCCAAATAATTATATCAGTTAGCCTCCACCCCCCCTCGCCCCGCTCCCCAAACGGTAGCTTAGTCATTCCGTAGTCATTTTCTGCACACGGTTTATTATTTGACAGACTGCTTTCATACCGCGTCTCGATTGTCTGTCTACCTGAAGAGTCCCGGTCTATTTAATTGCTCCTTTTGGAACTTGCTAGCTACCTAGTAGGTGTTTTCGGAGAGCTGCCCGCAATGATCAAGCTGTAATTTACAACCAGTAATTGTTTTTAAATACTTAATATATATGTTACTATTTTCTACAGTAAGTTGCTTTGCATTCATCATCACAGAATTTCCTCATTTGATTCATTCCTGATGCCGTCAGTGGTGTTAGTTTCTCTTCTGAATGGCTGGTTTTCAGTTTATCTGTTGGGAATACTAAGCGACATCAACATATTATTGGTAAAACTTACACTTTTTAGCAGCCCCGTTTTGTGACCACATGCCTGTATCGCACAGCATCTGATGCACAGGGCCGTCTTGACCCACACGGTTTTAAGAGGGCCTTTTTGCACCTACATGGAGTTCACTGTCTATTGATCCAGGTTGTTGGGAGGAAAGCCTGTTCTCGTACCCCGCGTACCTTGGTTCCTTAAGTGCTTTTTAGGAAGCTATTGGAAAATTTGAACAGACTCATCCTTACTCATGTAGACAGTGACTTCTTTGGAGAACCAATTGGGCAGGTGTCGTTTCTGCTCGCAAAAATAAGCTTGAGCATTTTTAGTATATCCCATTTCCAGTGTATTGCTTCGGTCTGTTCGGCTTGCATTTGGAGTCGATAACTTTTGGAGGTCCCTTCCAACTGGATTATTCCATCATGTTCTATCCAACGTTTGTCCACTCATTGTGTTTTCTGTTACGGTTCCTGCCCATTTGTCCAGTTAGAAGTTCTTTACGGATCTGTAATTTCCTTCATCATTTGCCCCAAAATCTCCTTCATTTAAAAAGAAAACAAAAAGGCACCTGGGCATCCTGTGTGGCAGATGGTTTATACTGGTAGGTCACCAGTTTGGAATGGTGGTTCATGTAGGATGTGAACGTGGATTTGAATATCATGTAGGATATTCAAATGTGAATAACCACAGTGGCAATTTGTTACTGATCCCCTTATTTCTTCTAAATTTTCCAGTTCGGTTTGAAGGTGATTCTAAAGATTCATCCTATGTAAAAGAAGCTGTATTTATCCTAATAAATTAATTAAAATGCTGCCCATCCACTGGGTGGTATGATACATTTATGTTGACAGTCTTTCTTCCTATTTACCTCGGTGGAATATAAGTGACTGCAAGAATGCCATTGAGTAATGTTTAAAGTGCTCTGTACTGGAAATGATAAAACCTTTTCGATTTGCAACTTGCTCAAAAACTGAGCTTAGAAATTGCAAACGTTATTGTGTTCTGGGTAGGCAGTGGCAAAAAGTGAAGAGAAAAGGGGTATTTTTCAAACTTTTAAACATCCTCACGGATGCTTTGTGCTCAGAATTATCTGTAAAGAAGGTTATTTTCTGACCTAATTAAAAAGAAGGGAAATCACAGGAGCTAGTGAAAATTACTTTTTGCTTGCTTCTTCTTACGTTTGTGTGTATCGCTCTACCTTTTAAGAGTATTTGTTTGCATACATTGTTAGTAACAGCTATGATAGTAGCACTTCTTTCAGGAAAGGCTGGAGGGAGAAATGCCACACTTGTCAGTGAATGATAAATGTATTGAATAAAGGTTAATTACTCTGCGATTCACAGACCGGCTGAAAGCACAGATGAATGCACCATGGAGACAAACCTTAAAGTGGGATCAGAGCTGGCCTTAAATGCTGGAAGAAATGGTGAAAATGCAGTTTTTCTGGGCTAAGAACTAAGGTAACAGTGCTGTGGTAACGTGCTGTTTGAAAAGCTCCCAATCTTTTGTATTCGAAGTAATGTTTTTTGTCTCCTATTTGGGAACCTTTTGTGTGGGCCAACCAGCAGCTACATTTCTGTATTTATTAACAGCATTTTCATACTGCATCATCTTGAAAATTCTGTAATTTACTTTTCCACTGTATAGGTTTTGATAATAGAAATAATAAGACGGCGCTCCAGTGCTATATATATGTGTATTTATCTTTATACTCCTCAGAGCAATAATACGTTACCCCCTTAGTGATTAAAATAATACCCATTTTGTGTATTTGATGAGAAAAATGTGCGTGCTGGTTATATTAGGGTGGTTATATTAGTCATTCTCTGAGTGAAAGGTATAGGGCTGGTACGTAACGCTATCAGTAACATTCAATTTTGCTGTTTAAATTTTAGATTCGCGAGATGTTTCCCGGTACTTGATGTTACTTTGATCTTATGAATGTTAAAGCACAGTAATGTATTCAAAGGTTAGAACTTGAAAAATTGCAGATTTCCTCACAAACAGTGGATTATTGATGTGGAGACAGCGTTACTACAAAATGCTTCTCATTATACTTTACTCTGACTGTCTTCTTTCTTCTCCTGAAGAGGCAAGGTTATCTGCTCTGGAGCTGCTGAACGCATTGATGTTCTTTCTGTGGCTGACATCTGAAAGTCAGTAAAACCCAAATTATTTTAAAATTCCTGGTTAACAGAAAATGAATATGCTGTTCTTTTATCTGTGTGCCATTAAAATAAAATAGCTTCAGTTATTAATGCTGCTTTGTGATAAGGGCTTTTATAATCAGAACCGTTAAAAAAACCCTTCCTATTCTGCCTGAACAGAAAGCACATTTTTAGGAGAAAGTGGGATTTTAGTTAGCTTGTGCTCAATTTTATTACTGACGTCTTAAATAAACATTCCAGTTGCAGATGATAAATTTTCCTGTCCATGTTTGTACAAGAAATGCTAAACAAATCGCAGAAAGGAGCGCTGGAAGGGGCTTTCAGAGAACATCTAGTTTCTACTTGCTGCCTCAAAGGTCAGGTTGCGGAGCAGCGATGTCTCGGCCATGCTGGAAGATGATCTACTGATGGAAATTCCGCAATCTATATTTAATCATCTCTAGCACTTTGCTGTCGTGGAAAGCCGTAGAAAAAAGACCTTAATTCTTTATTTCGGTGCTAACTCTTTTCATAGTTTTCCTGTTCTCTGTGCAAAGTATCCCTATTCTTTGTGCATCAAACTTTGAATTACTTAAAAACTGTTGCTTGGTCTTTTCTGTCAAGTTTCTTAGAGTCTTGCTAGTTAGGAGAAAAAGCCTGTAAACAGGGGGAATAGCTGGAGTTTAATTCAAAGCCGAATAACTACTTCATGTGATGACTTTTGGAGAGATGTCTCACTGTCATTTTGGGGAAGATCGGATTCTAGATGCAGATGCCTGCTCTGTCTGGCTGAGCACAGCTAGATTCATCTCCTGGAGTGGGGAGTGCTTCAGTTATAGCCACCAAGCTGTTTCAGGTGGAAAAAACCACTGAATTCCTAAGAAACAACACTATAAATAAAAACTGTGGTCCACGGAAGGAGCAGGTTCAGAGTACTTCTGTGGCCTAAAAAGCCTTAAACCAGCTTCTGGCATTCTGGAGGTGGATGGCTGATGGGGCAAGTTTTTCATGTCAGAATGATGTTAAGTTGAAACATATCTAATTGTGTGCTTCTGTGCTGTTCCCTGTAAGCTGTAATGAACTTGTTGAGGAAACCGTGACAAAGTGATTTTAGCAATGGTAGCGTTATTTGCAAAATGCTTATAATGCCGGTGTTTCAGAAGCAGTAGCCGTAAGAGAAATAGTCAATGTGCACTATGAGCATCCAGCTCGAGAGTGTGGGCAAACTCCTTGTTCGTCTGTGATGCAGAGTTTAGAATGGGTTTATTTTCTTGGATGCTATGTAGTTGCAATTTATTTTAAGGCTTTATTCAAAAGGCCATGTATTTGTTTTCTTTAGGCTTTTATAGACTGAAGTATCCTATGCCAAAAGAGTCACCAAACAATAAAAGAACTGAGAGAATAAATACATGTTAAACTGAGTGGAGCTTACATAAAAATACATCATTTTCTTCTCTCCTTACTTTTAAAAAATTGTTTCCCCAAGCGGTGAGAGGTGGGAAATGTGGACTACTCTGCATAAAAACAAAACAAAATAAAAAACATGACAGACTGTGTTAATTACCTGGCGAAATAGCTCATAATGCTGACGCGCAATACTTGACAAGGATTGCACTGTGTATGTTTGAACTAAGAAGACTGATAACGGTATTGATTAGGGAATCTTAATTCAACATAGTGTCTTTTAAATATTTTGGTCTTGAACAGATGAATTATTTATTCAAAATTCTTTTTCATTCAGTGCTTTTTCTAACTTGCGTGATCAGTTTCGACTGCATGAATTGTTTACAACTTGTAAAGCTCCAGAGCTAAACAGGGATATGAAGCTGAACAATACTTCCTCCCACTTTCCTTTTTCTTTCCCTTTCCTTTCTTTCTGAAGGTCCTAGGTGTCATTAAAATGAAATGCTGAATGCACTGACTGTTACACAGAGCTGTTCCTTGCAGAGATGCAGGTGGCTAATAGGAATATACGTGATTCCTGTATATATTCGACTACCAACACTTTGAGGAAGGCCAAGTTAGAAGTGTTACATATACTGAAGATACGTGAAGGCGCAGGATTTGTTTTATTTATACGTGGTATATAAGTTTCAGAAATTGTTTTTTTTTGCTACTTGTGAAAGATTTAATATACACTGAGCGCTGGTTCGGTTATTTTTGATAAAAATTGGCATATTGATGGAGACATTTTAATTCAAAGAAGACTGATTTTTTAAAATTTGAAATAAGCGTGACACACATGGAGCTGGTTATTCAGTTTGCCTGAGCAGTTATCTTATTAAGCTGTCACCTTGGATGGAATATATTAAATGATTTGCTGCAAATGAAAACATTCTTTCATAATTACTGTTACAGTTATAAATATTTTAGAAGACACTATATGTTTGTTTTCTCTGTGGACCCGTGTACTCTGAACTAAAAGTGCCTTCGCAAGTCAGTTGGTTTTAAGTTGCAAAGATTGTGTATCGGTAGAGGATTTGGGGGGGACTGAAATAGAAAATGGGGTAATACATCCCTAAGCTTAAAACCTCTTGGTGAATTTGAAAACAGAGGACGAAAAGTCAGTTGCTGTTTGTGAAGGCTTTGTCTGTTGCATATTTTCTTGCAGAGAAGAAAGAATTTACGTAATGCATCCTTTAGTGATGTCGAACTCCTCCAAGTATAACTGATGAGATCAGTGTTTCTGCGGAGTTTTGAGGCTAAGCTACATGTTTTGGTGTAGGTATTAAGCCATTTACACGTTGTTAAACGTTTTTAACTTGGTTTGGGTTATATGAAGGCACTTACTGTCCTGTAAAGTCTCTAGGGTTGATTGAAGTTACCATCCCAAACTTTAGCTGCCACCTGATTTGCTTATCAGTTCCTGATGTTCTCATGTATAGTTACACAAGATAACGTAGAAAAACCGAGAGCTTTTTCCTGTATAGCTACGTGTTTGCATTACATGTGCTGTAATATTAATGCAGCCTTCATTTGATATTCAGATGTAAAATGGTGATAGCTTGGCGGTTTCTAAGAACATATTTAGCTAGGTTTAGTGGACTCAGCTATAATACTGTGCTCATAATTGAGTAATGAGATTTTTCTTCTGGTTGCCGATACGATCAGGTAAACAGTTATTACCATGAAGAAGCAAAAAGTTTTTTTTTTTTTCCACTTATTTGCACGTGTAACAAATTGAAACTCTCTTGAGATTCTTGCTATTCTACAGAAAAAAAAGATGAAGCTTTGAACAAAAAAGTGTAAATGCATATTTATAACGTGGGCTTCTAAGCACCGTGAAGTGCTCAAGGCTGGAGCCTTGTTTAGACTAAGCAGTGTATAGAGACAATGAGACCCCATGTTCTTCCTGCTTGCATGCGTGGCTTGTGTGTGAGTGTTTTTATTCCTTGGGATTTTGTACCTCTCAAAACAAATATTCAGGCCTTCTTTCGCTGAGGTTATTTTTGTTTGTTTGTTTTCTGAGACTGCATAGTAATGTACTATTTGCCGTGTAAGATTGCATGGTACTGCTAGGGTTTGTCCTGTAATATATTGCTTTAGGCTGTGACTTCTGCAAGGTACCATGACATGTCACAATTCCGCAAACTTAAACAGGTTTGGGACTCAGTTTACTCCAAGATTTCATTTTTTGGTAGACGTGAGAGGTCAAACGAACACCAGATGTAAAATACAGTATTGGCAGGGGAAAAGCTCGAACCAAACTTGCTTTGAAGATGAGTACCTTTAAAATAAGTAAGTGTGACAGCATGGCAATATAATTTTGTTGAGTGAAGTAATTAGAATTTTTCAGTAGCCTGCTTAATGTTTAACTGTTACATCAATGATACTCCAGATATTGTTTTCTTTGCCTGAATTTTAAGTTTCCTAGCCATATTGGACTAGGAAATCCATCGGAAAGATGCTATGAAAGTGCCCACGGGCAGAAGATGAATTTCCTTCTGTCTTTATCAAAGCTCAGTGGCAAACACAAAACTGGTTTACAAAGTCCAGTGTTTTGTGAGCCTGTATCTGATTTTTGGAGTTGTACTTTTTTTATTTAATCAAGGTGAGCATCCCCAAATCATTTTGTGTTCATGTAAATATCCTATCAGAACGCAAGAATTCCTTTCAGGACTTGAACAAAGCACTATAAAATTCATTTCTTTTCTAAGTGGTGCGTAGGTACTTCTTATGAGTCTCAGATGAATGAATTGCATTTACAGCAAATACAGCATTAGCATGCTTTTTAAAAATGGATATAATAAAAATGTAAAATGCTTATAATAAGAGATATATTGCAGAGCAATCAGTTCCGCTGTCATGCTGCAAATGTTTAATATAACTTGTTAGAAGTGTTAAGAGGGAGCTAAGAAATATATTCAGATTTTGTTTATAGTCTTTCTCTTTAACTCCTCCTTTACAAGTCAATCTAGTATGCCAGGAATAAAATGTGTTATTCATTTATTACTGAAATGTTTGACAGAATAAGGTGTTACTT
Organism: Anser brachyrhynchus; assembly: GCF_964034855.1. NCBI lineage: Eukaryota > Metazoa > Chordata > Aves > Anseriformes > Anatidae > Anser > Anser brachyrhynchus. Next base: position 157,048,431 of record NC_137695.1, on the reverse strand, counting down.
ACCGAAAATATAGGTAAGTTGTCGAAGGAAAAAGGTAAATCTTGTTTTTAATGGGGAGAGGCCTTATCCAGCAAATAAAGATCAATTTTATTGAAGTCCTTGAAATGATGGTGTTATGTATGGGATATCAAATGGAAGCATAAATTTGAGGTGCGTCGAGAATAGAGTACAGTCACAAAACAGAGAGATGATCTCTTCTCTACTAAAGGAAACCAACCTTTTGGAATATTACATGAGGTTTTAATTTATTCCAAAAGATAAACAGGACACCATCTTACTACTTCAAAGCGAACAACCTACCTCTAATACACCCTGGGATAAATGTATTAACTTCTCAGAGAGGGCTTTAGAAGCTTCTTCAGCAAAATGATTATAGCTTGAATAATGAACATAGTGGGATGACAAGTACTGCAGCACTGGTTCAGTGGGTCACATGCGTTTTTCAGATGAGTGATGGGTTACTTCAGTAAGATATTTTATATCAACAATGGCAATGCAAGATGCACCTTGAAAGTAATCTCAAGTAAACAAATTTATTAAGATTTTTTTTCTTGTTTTCCTGGTGTACTCCCTACACGTCTTTTTCAGATATGGTATATCAAATCACTGATAACGTTAAGAATTGTGCAGTAAGTTCTAAAATTTCCTGTTGTATTTCAAAAAGAGAAATTTGCTGTTACTTTAGTTCTTGCTTTTTTCTTTCCTTAATACAAATCCTAGTTTTGCCCTATTTATTTTAAACACTAAAAACATCCCTGTTCTGCTGCAGTGTTGATTTAAACTTACTGAATTCCTGATAGAAAAAATACCCGTGATGTGAAAATATCGCTTCCTATTTTGTCTCCTCTCAGATTTTTCTAATATGTCATTTTAACTTTGATATCATAATTTTAACTCTTCTGTGAAGCTAAACAGATTTTTTTTCCCCAGTAGGTGTTAAGCAGCTATGTTACTTTTAATTCAACTATTTTCAGGAATGTTCTATGTAATATTTTTCATTCTTGCTCCTGGTCAGTCTGTATAATTTTTTTTTTTAATGATTTGTCTTCTTTCTGTGAAAGAAGTGTAGTACTTCTCTGCTTGTAGTTTTTCTTGCAGTGCAAGGGAAATGGAAGAGAGATCCTTATTCCTCTCTCTTGTTCCTGAAAACAGAGATTATGCACATGTAAGAGCACTTCCTTTGGCTAAACTGTAGAGGGCAACTACACTGGGAAGACAGCTTTTGTATCATGCACTATTGTTAGTAAATAAATCCTGTAAAAGGAGCCACTGTCTAAACTAAAACTCAGATTTTTTGGGTTAATGAGTGCAGTTTACAGACTGTGCATAGGACTGGTGGCAGGCATCTCATTACTTTTAAGCATTGCAAAAACATTGTCTTAGCTCTTCATTATTTTTTATTATCCTACACAAAATTGCTTTGCTGACACGTAAGATTGTCTGCCAATCTATGGCTGTTAATCTCAGTGACCTAGTTCCTTGTATTCTGGTCTCAGAGCTAAGGTGTAGCGTGATTTGTTTTGGTGACTCCTGGCCGTTTGAAATTACTGGAGTGGTTAGTTGGAATATAATTATCCAAATGAAATTTGGCAAAAACATTAAAGTTAACGCTTCTCTGTTTGTGAAAACTACCAGGTTTGAAGAGCAGGGGTCTGAGTTCCAGTTTTGTGTTTTCATCAGAAATAAAATGCTCAGCAATTCAGCAATGTGTTCACTTACTACATTAGGATATAAAACAAGTGCCTCGTCCAAAAGAAAGTGTGCTACCTTTTGAAAGATGGAGGATTTCCTTTCTTTAGACTGTATTTTACCTTTTAAACTATATACTATTTTTCCTATATCTCAAATGCAATTCTAAAATCTTTCTGTGGCTTTGGCCCCTTTATACTTTCGTTTTCTGCCTCCTGCAAACTTCTGCTACTTGCAACGTGTAAAGCCTCCATTCGTAGCAAAAATATTCAACGTCAGTAGTTCCTTTAAAATTTGGAACAGGAAAAGGTGAGTACAATCTAAAGGCACATTTATTATGGCTCACCACCTCTTTTTAACTGGGATTTGATGATGTTTTGTCCAAGCTGGTTGCCTTTAGATTGAGTCAGCAGGTCTCCGTGAGGAAAGGGTCTGGAACAGGAGAACAAATGACCTGAAAAGGACAGAAAATAGAGGATCCAATGACAGAATATTAGGAAAGGAAGTCTAAATTAAATATTGGAAGCAATATTAATGTTAATTTTAATCCGGCAGTTTGAAATCTGTGAAATACTGAATGCTTAACTTTTTTGTGGTCACACGGATACACAGCTGACTGGAATAAGCAATAGTTTTGAAGATCCAAAAAGATTTAGCTCTTTATAATCTTTACAGTTACAAGAATACTGTTTTAATGGAGAGTTAAGGTTCTGCATGCTGTATTTTCTCGACTAGCCCTTTTGAATTCCCGTTGCCATTTTCAGTCAGAACTTCTCTGCTGGTTTTTCTGTTTGCTCCAGGATATACTGTATTAGTGAAGAAGTACTCAAGACTCTGTCAAGAATTGTTTAGAATTGTGACACCGAATGAATTTAATACATAATATGAACACATTAGGGGAGATAGAGAGTCTATAGCACAGTATTCTGAATTTCTGACTGCAAATTTTTTATAAGGTCATTGTAAGAGAAAAACAAAATATCCTTTTTTATGTCTTGGTGTCATGAAGATGTTCCTTTGGTTTCAGTCCTGCTCCCGCGGGGGCTCCCCACGGCCGCAGCTCCCTCAGGAAATGTCCCCCTGCTGCGGCGTGGGCCCTCCCCGGGCTGCAGGGTGGAGATCTGCTCCAGCGGGGGCTCTGCAGGGCTGCCGGGGAATCCCTGCTGCCTGTGGGCCTGGAGCCCCTCCTGCCCTCCTCCTCCTGGGGCCTGGGCCCTCTGCTGCTTCTCCCTCGCCCTGGGCCTCCTCCTCGGCCTGTGCCCGCTCTGCCCTTTCGGAAATCTGTTTTCCCTGAGGTGCCGCCAGCTTGGTGCTGGGCTCAGCTGGGCCCTGCCATGGGGCCGTGTCCAGCACGGGTCAGCCCTCTGGCACCTGGACATGGGCACAGCAAAGCATCCAAAACCAGAAAAAGTAATGTAAAAGAACCTTCAGTCAGAACTTTCCCCCCAGTATTAGATTTTCCTTCCCTCTCCCCCCTCACTGTTTGCTGTTTTCTTGTCAGATCAGTCTGGTAATATTCCTGTCAGATTGAGCTGAGAGTACCACTGAAAAAATGGATCCTTTGGTAGATGACAGTGAAAAACATCAGAGGAGCTCTACTAAATATGTGTGTAATTAAAACATGAAAATATTGCTATGCAAAACACTTATTGCAGTATCCATCATGATCATTCAAATGAACTGCTATTTTAACAGCAGAACAAAATTTTACTTTCTGTAACTGTGAAATTAACATGCAATTTGCTGTTGAAATATTACGAAAATTTGAAAGGAGGACGTTTGCAGGTCGTATGTTGAATATCGGGCTTTTTATGAGAAAGAGGCTTTATCTTTAAACGGTACGATTTGTAAGTACTACACACAAAACCAAACTGCTGTCCTGTCTCTTGTTTCTGGTGCTCTCCTCCGTGTGGTGCTGTTTGTCTGCAGCAGTAGCAAGCTGGATTTTTCTGAGTAGCTTTTCTAATGCATTAAAACATTTGGCACAGACTTCTCAGCTTGTTTGAAATAGAAGAAAATATTCTACATCTATAGAGAAATCAGCGACCTGGAACTTTGCATACATGAATTGTCTGTCACATCTCTTTATGTTATGACTGATATAATAGCTCATAAAAGTGCAGGTATATTTGTGGGTTCCATTAGTAACAAGTTTAAATGTATTAAGTTAATGATGTATTTGTGAGCTATTATGTTGTTACAGGCTTGTTGATGAACGCAGGTCAGATATTCCAGAAGTGAGGAGGAACAATCGCTGAGCGGTGGTATTAGGACTTCTTTTAGCCGGGACTGCAGGTATTTGAGCTTTGAAGTCCAGTACTGCCCTGCACCAGATCATTCTCTTCAGCAGAACTGCAGAACGTTACATATTTTGGTAGCATAATTTAAAATTTCTAAGTATTTCCTCTGCATTACAATGGTGGGCGCTTGAATGAATGCACAGTAGTTTTTTCTGATGGTGCTGTGGTGCTATGAATTAGGGAATGCTTTAAGCAAATGAGATTAGTGAATCAACAGTGCTGCTGAGTAACACAGAATTTTTTTGTCGACAGCTGCAATGAATAGTATAGAATTCCAAGTCTGAATTTTCCATCCGAAGTAGGAAGAAGTTGTAGTGAATCAATACAGCAGACTGGCCAGCGTGATGCTGATCTCAGGATCTTCGGCGAAATTAGGGAGGCTGCGAAGTTTGGATACAGCAGTAAGAGAACTGTAAGAGTTGCACTGGGACATGACACAGACTAAATTCACAGACCCATTGGTTTTATGGGGCAGCTGATTAGAAAGGCAGTGAGAGGAAGTTGGCCTTGATGTTTTCCTGGGGAACGTGTAAGACCTGGTTCAAAATGTTAAGTTGAAGTGCCGCCTGGAAGTGACTGTGGTATGCTTGGCTACAGCAACAGCAGCTGATGAAATGGTGCACAGCTTCTTAAAGTCATTCAAAGAGAATATTCAAGAAATGAGAAAAGTTGTTAAAAAGAAACAAAACAGCAACTGAGAGTTAAATATTAGTAGGTAGCCTGGAAAGCTTTGATGCCACCCTATCAGAAGCACAGAAAACAATATTTCTGTAAGAAAAGCCTTTTACCTCTCAGGAAAGACTTGAGAAGGGAGACAAAAGAAACGGCATGTCTGAACAGTAAGGCAAGGGAGCACATTAAAAGCAAGATGACATCTTTCAAAAGTGTCCTGGAAACATTTTTTGTTAGGATTTTCTCAGGTCCATTTTTTTTGGAGAAAATAATGTGATAGGAATAAACAAAGTTAATAGTACTGTCAACAAGAGCGCCTTTGTGAACTGAAGGGTGTAATGGTTAAGTTGCCAACTGTAGTTTGTCACCTCCTGTTTCAAACCATCCTCGTGCTTGAGGATTGATAGATGGCAGATGTAATGCCAATATCTGAGTTCCAGATCGGAGACACTGTGTACCGCTAAGCCTGATGTCTCTGTTGGCCACTTGAATAGAAACTGTAATACAGAATTAGTGGACGCATGAGCATGTCTTATATACTAGGGACAAGGCTGTTTATTTTTCTTTTCAAGTCAGTGCTTCACAGTCCATATGCTTCACATATTGGAGTTCTTTGAAGATGTGAAGAAACACTTGAATGAGAGAGACGGTAAAAGTTTTTCTGGATTCAGAGAAACATTGAGTAAGATCAGAGAAGAGAGGTTCAGTGGGGGTTACCAAATACATAAAATTCACCTTTGTTTCAAGGAATCTCATGCTATTTGTGACTGGGAGAGTAGGTTGGGAAGTACTTTGTGTGCTTCTTCTGTTTTGTAGGTGTCCTGTTTTGTTTACTGCATGGGGCCGCTCTTACTAGTATAAAGTCTTAACCTTTCTTTGCAGAGTGTTCCATCAATAACATTGTGTCTTGGTTATGGTACAATTTGCATTTAGATCAATTCCGTGAATTTCAGTAAATTCAGGTGAGCAGGTGTCCACCTAGGGAAAGCATGGGGTTTGCTACATAATGGTCTTGTTTAACTGAAAGAAGAATAAATAAGCGTTAAAAACACGCTATCTGAAATATTTTTTGAAGAAGATGTATCCTAGCAAGTACTGAGTGACAACCAGGAGCTGTTTTTTCTGATGCAAAAGATCTGCAATGGAAAAGTATCTATATTTTACATTATTGTACTGATCATTAACTTTTTAAAATGCGTGTTTGTATCCGAGCTGTTGGTGCAAACCAAGTTTTGTGTTTTATATTTGAATGTTCACGCATTGATTCTTGCCTCAAACATTTCAAAGAAGCACTTTAAAATGGGAGAGCACATATTACACGGTGTTAGAATTTTGAGAGAACCAGTGAAAACATATAGCTGCTTCTAGCACATTTGGTTGTTTAAGTTTATAATATTATCCCCATTATATGGGAAATGGCTAAAAAGCTACTTATTCTCTCTCTAGTTACCAAACTTAAGTTGTATATTGGACTGCCTTTTCTTTATGTTTTTAAACTAGCGTATGAGAGAGTAAAACAACTTGATTTGTATGACATGGGAGATGAGAGAGCAAGGCCTGAAGCATCCGAGTAATGTGGATGGAGAGTGAGTAGCGTGTAATAACTCACCATATATTTGCTGCATAGAACAACATTTTTTCTTGACGTCATTCATAAAGCTGTCATGCCAACACCACAATAGAAAGATAGTTCCCTCTACAAATTTTATAATATCTTGCAAGCTTGTTTGACAGGGCGCATGACAAGTCTATCAAAACTGGGAGTCTCCCGTGACAAGATTCAAGACAAGTGGCAATCCTGTAAATGGAGAAGGTGGAATTCTTGTATGTCAAAAGCAACCCCATTTTTATTTAAATTTCTGAGAGTCATCTTATCATTTTTCCTTCTCATTTTTCAGTGTATGGGATCTGAAATATTAAAATGAGAAACACTAAAATACTGCCTAGCTGTACCCTGCTTTTATATAATCTTACTTGAACACTTCCTTCTCTTATCCTTAGATCTCTTCCTTTATCTTATGCTTAGATGTGGAGAATATATGTTTCGTTAGAAAGAAATAAACTAGAAGAGAGCAGAATTAAGACACAAAGAAAGTTTTCTGATAACTTTTCCTCAAAATATGGGAGGCTTATGGTTGGTGAAACAGATGGCTCAAGCCTGACCTGCAGACTGCTGTATACTGTCAAAGGCTTGCGAGTTCTCCAACCCGAGTGGGTGCCCTAATGAAGCTAACTAAAAAAGAGCAGAGAAGCAAAAGGCAGTGATGGACGAGGAATTCATAAATCAAGCACAAATGCTGTATTTCCGTGCCTGAGGACATGAACGATTTATTTTTATTAATTGAGGGTATATTTAGAATGGTGCTGACTGTTTTCCGTGCCATTTTCTTGGTGTAAAGTGGTGAGGTCGTAGCACATGTCATTTATAATCCTTAAAAATGCATAGTCATTTGCGTGTTTTACAAAACCCAGCACAAGTATATTCAGGTACGAGTAGCTGGAGATTTTATTGCTCTGCAAGGGTCTGGCTGGGTCGGAGCGAAGAAGGTTAGGAGAGCCCTGCTTGCTGTGTCCTGCCTGCTGCGGGTTGGGTTGTCCTGAACCTTCTGGAGATGCAGAGGTTTTGTCCATCTGGGGAAGCCGGACAGAAGGCTTGAGACTGTTTTGAATCTGGTACTAAGGACCTGAATGGCTACTTAGTAGATGGAATACATCTTCCGATTTAGGTAACTCCATCTTGAAGCTCTGGATGACTTGTGGTCCATTCATAATTTCATGGTTAACTTTATTGGCAGTTTAAACCTAGGTATTTTCTTTTTAACGTTTTGTGCCTACCGTGGTTGCATTTGCACAATTTTAGTACCAAATATTTTAAATATTACATATATCTATAGTAAACTGCATTTTTCAGAGCAACTCATTTGGACTTCTTATCTTCTTTGGAAAAGTTAATTTCAATTTTCTTTTTTAAATCCACGTAGCTTGATTTTTCTCTGATAAGTGTTGAATGCAGATAGGTTCCCTTAGGCAAACAACTACAAATCAACCCTCTAGCACAGTCCTTAGAGCAATTTACACTTTTCCCATATTAAAGCTGTGAGGCTTTTTATATTTAAACAGAGTTCTTGTGCGTCTTTATTTCAATAGGGAAAACTTACCCTCGTGTTACCTGGTAAAAATAGATTATAAATTGCCAAACAGATTGTTTACCATTTGGTGTGATAAAATTAAAATTTTAGAGATGGACAAGGAGGCCTCGATTCTTTATGATTTTATTATTTCTCAAAGCAGGGTGTGACACTTGTCTGGATGCAAGAACATGTAGTCCAGTAATTATGCTTCATGTTTGATTGACTTTGAAATGCAGTTTTGACCATAATTTATCTTCTATTAAAGAGAGAATAATACAGATTTATTGATAAATAATTCTTTAAATGTTAGAGGTTCTAACTGCATTCAGTAAGAACTTATGGTTAATAGAGCATGGATGTGTAATATTCAGTGCTCATAATTCCTCTCAGTAGGCAATTTAAAGAAATGAGTCTCTGAATCAGAAGGGAGCAGGAGCCTATTTTTTAGCAAATATGAAGTCGAACTACCACCTGATTTTAATCATTTAGCCTAAAAAAGAGGGATAGGGGCATAAGAGGACTTCTGACTAGCTGAAAATATATATTTTAATACTCTAACCAAACCTAATTTTCATGTAATTATTCCTATATTTAAAAATATATATATATATTATATATATATATTTTTTTTCTTACTTGGTTTTGTATGAAATGAAGCACCATCATTCAGGCTGAATGAATTTGAATGATAAAAAGAAATAAATCCCACTCATCACCATTCTCAGTCATAATTCTGTTATTTGCCACTTTTTATTTGTCTCAAAAGTGGAATTGTTGGTTATCGGGTATGTTTTACACGTTTTTAGAAGTATGGGGTAGTATCTGATCCTTTTGTCTAAAATTAATCCCTATGAATTTCCTTGCTTCACGTGCAGTAGTTTTGTCATTGCAGTGACAATCGGATGGATAGATGTTTAGATTTCTGCGATCGTGTGGAAATATTAATTTACATTTGTATGGTTTTACATTGTGCAAATATGAAGTTGCCTTTTGGTGAAACGATAACTAATGTTTCTGTATAAAAAACACACGCAGTATTTTACCAAGATTTGGAAGGAAGAGGTTGAGGCGTTCTTGTTCATTTTACAGAACTCACTGTCTTTATAGTAATTACATATATTTTTAATACGGTTAAACTTTAAAAAGATGTTTCTTTTTTCATTTCGAGACCAAATAGGAACACTATGATGATATTTAGCAAGAAGCCATTAAACATTTATTCCAAATGAGCCAGCAGTGCGCCCTGGCAGCCAGGAGAGCCAACCATGTCCTGGGGCTAGGCCGTCAAGGGAAGGGATTGTCACACACTGCTCTGCGCTGGTGCGGCCTCACCTCAAGTACTGTGTGCGGTTTTGGGTGCCACAATATAAAGAGGACATAAAACTGTTAGAGAGTGTCCAAAGGAGGGCTGCAAAGATGTTGAAGGGTCTTGAGAGGAAGATGCATGAGGAGCAGCTGAGGTGCCTTGGTTTGTTCAGGCCAGAGCAGAGCAGGCCGAGGGGAGGCCTCATGGCGGCCTGCAGCTCCCTCACGAGGGGAGCGGAGGGGCAGGCGCTGAGCTCTGCTCTCTGGGGACAGCGACAGGACCCGAGGGAACGGCATGGAGCTGGGACAGGGGAGGGTCAGGCTGGGTGTGAGGGAAAGGTTCTGCACCCAGAGGTGGTCGGGCACTGGGACAGGCTCCCCAGGGCAGTGGTGATAGCACCGAGCCTGCCAGAGTTCAAGAAGTGTTTGGACAATGCTTTCAGACACATGGTCTGATTTTTGGGTGGTCCTGTATGGACCAAGGAGTTGGACTTGTTGGTCCCTTCCAACTGGGATACTCTGTGATTCTAAATACCATACATCTATGAGAATATGCTGCTAGCTGGAAGATGTCAGTGCATTTTCTAACTAGGAACTGCACAGGTTTGTCGAGCTGCACGATAAATAGATATGAATAGATTTCTATGGAGAAGAAACTTTAAGATTGTTGCATGTCCTCTGATCATGTTTTATTTTTCTCTTCTCTAGAGAAAAGTTGGTAAAATAATTTTTTCAGACCAGTCATTCAAAGCAAGTTGAAGACAAAATCCACCCACGCGTCAGTTGTAAGGGAAGGAATTATTTTCCAACGTATATTTATATGAAACAATCTTTCTATGTAAGCTGTTAAGAATTAGCAGTCATTTCCCAGTTACATGGTTTTTGTTGCTTTTCCCAGAGGACTCTCATTTCTGTAGAACGTAATGGATGGTCAAGCAGAATTCACAGAAGCAGGATGGTTTTGGCTTAGGATTTAATCAAGTATGACTAACAGTTGGAAATTTCATGATTATTTGTCCGTTTTAAACCTCTGAAGTTATGAGTCACTGTTGGGGAGTTTCCTGCTGCATATTTATGAAGTTCTCTGAGTGAGCTGAGTCAGTGTGTTTTTTAAATACGCATTTGTAATCCTTTTAAGTGTATGCTAACCACTCAGATTGGAAATCAAGTTAGCGTCCCTAACAGAAGCAAAATAGTGATTTAAAGATCAGGCACCAGTTGCTTAAATATATATGTATTATTATATTTATACATTTTTAGTTGTATAGAATGTGAATATATAGTTTGTTTTTTTTTTTTCAGGAAAACTTTTAAATTTAAGAATTTGTTTAGGTCAGTTCACCACTGACCCTAGAGAAAGAAGTGCTATCCTGGCAGTGTTCTGCTGAATTTTTATGTATGTGTGAGTAGTGCTTGGAAGGTGGAGGAGCGTATTTCTTTGAGTCTCTCAAAGGAAAAAAGAAAGGAGTGAAAGACTGATCTCTGCCTTTTCACACAGAAAGGAGATTTTCTGTTTCTTCTCCTCTTGGAAAGTGGAGACTTCTCCAGATTTGTTGGCGTATGATGGCTTTAGATGGTTTTACAGCTTAGATTCTAGAATTAGATTTGTCATATTTTCTTCAGGAAAAGCTGTCTGATTCAGCTGATTAATTCTTTTGTTCACGGTGTTATTGAACCTACTTATAAGGACCTCCAGTTGACTTTGAGAAAGTATTTTTCAAAAAGGTAAAAACCCAAAAGTATCAACATACATTGAAACCTGTTTTTTATGTTATTTTCATAGGATATTCTATTACCTTTCAAGCATAACTGGTCTGTGTGAATACAAATACATAAAAAGTGGCAGGTTGAAACAGTGATGGTCCAGGTATTGTCTGAATTGCAAGATCATTCTCAGAAATCAGTAATAAACACATACTGCAGACTAGTCTGACACAGTGCTCAAATTACTTGAAAAGGACTGTGGTGGTTTTACTCGGGTGGGCGGCCGAGCTCCACCACAACCGCTCTCTCACTCCCCCTCCTCAAAGAGGAACGGGGAGAAAATACGATGAAAAGGGCTCAAGGGTTGAGAGAAGGACAAGGAGATCGCGCAGTAATTATCATGATGGGCAAACCAGACTCAGCATAGGGAGATAGTAAGATTTATTGCCTATTACTAACAAGCTAGAGAAGTGAGAAAGAAAGGAAAGAAACCAAAAGCACCTTCCCCCCCATCCGCCCTCTTCCACCTCATCCCCCCAAGTGGTACAGGGGAATGGGGGAATGTGGGTTATGGTCAGTCTATAGCACTGCTTCTCTGCCGCTCCTTCTCGGTCACTCTCATCCCCTGTGCTGTGGGGTCCCTCCCACGGGATGCAGGCCTTGCTGAACTGATCTGGCGTGGGCTGCCCACAGGCAGCAGCTCTTCAAGAACTGCTCCGGATATGGATCCGTACCACGGGGTCCATCCCTCAGGAGCAAACTGCTCCAACCTGGGACCCCCACGGGCAGCAGCTCCTGCCAGGTCACCTGCTCCTGTGTGGTCTCCTCTCCACGTACTACAGGTCCGGCCCGGAATCTGCTCCAGCAGGGGTCTTCCACAGGCCGCAGCCTCCATCGGTGCAGGTCCACCTGCTCCACCGTGGTCTCCTCCACGGGCTGCAGGGTGGAACCCTGCTCCACCACCATGATACTCCATGGGCTGCAGGGGGACAGCCTGCTTCACCATGGGCCTCACCACAGGCCGCAGGGGACTTCTGCTCCGGCGCCTGGAGCACCGCTCCCCCTCCTTCTTCGCTGACCTTGGTGCCTGCAAGGCTGTTCCTCACTCCTCTCACTCTTCCAGCTGCTGTGTGGTGCAGCGTTTTTATTTCCCGTCTCAAATATGCTCTCACAGGGGCGCAAAACAACATCACTTATTGGCTCGGCTCTGGTCAGCGGTGGGGCCCTTACCAAACGTGGGGCAGCTTCTAGATCCTTCTCACAGAAGCCACCCCTATGGCCCCCTGCTACCAAAACCTTGCCACGTAAACCCACTACACCAGTGACTAGCCCTTTATAAATCTGTGTTTCTGAGAAAACATTTTGTGATGCCTTTCATCTGCTTTAAGACCTTTGCCTTTGTAGAACTTTATTTCTCTTGTTGTACCATTCGCAGAATTTAAAGTTTGTGCTCAGCCTTCAGGAAGCTTTAGTGAAGATGGGACTTGGAGCGGGAAGTGGTGCTGGAGCTCATTGGCCTCGACCACGTTTAGCTGGCTGAATTATGGCAAAATGGGATCAATGAAGAGAGGAAATGAGCTTTAGTGTCATCTCTACTTCTGATTCATGTCTGCAATTATCTTCTAGTGTTTACTAAAGAGCTAAGTCCAAATTCCCTATATTGAAAAAAAAAGAAGTGAGGAAGTCACGTAACACTGTGTTTGTTGAGAGAACTGTATGTTTTAATAATGTGAGTGAATGCTTGGTTGCTTGGCAGATTAGCTGTAGGATAACATGCCCAGCAAAAGAAAGCAGATGGATTAGGATGGAAGGCATTGCCATTCTGCAACTCCAGGACCTGATGTCTAGCTAGAATATGGCATGTTTGATTTCTGAAGCTTTAATCTCTGAAAACAAGTTTCATTATGTTTTCATTTCGTTAGTTTTTACCATCGTATTAGAGTAGGAATTTGCAATATTCATTCCAGATAAAACTCATTAAATCAGTGATAAATTTAGCTCAATAAGTTTACAGATTTTGAAAATGATTGTGCTGCTAGAGCCTCTATTTCCAACCCGAGGAGCAGCTGAAAAATCTGAAGTACTCAGTCTTCCATATTTTCATGTTAATGGCTGTGCTGAATAAACAGATCTATTGATTAAGTTGTTCAAGCATTCCAGTTTTAAAATCTCTTTTTCACTTTTCCTGCTTTTGAACAATCAATTAATTGGGCTTATCCCTCTTAATCACAGGAATTCCTGAAAAACTTGAAGATTGTTTATCACAAGCATACAGAAGAGCTCTGATGTGGAAATCTGATCACTCAATTTCAAGGATCTTTTGTCGTAGAGTAGATTTTTTCTGATGTTCTAGATGTATGCATTCTTTTTAAGGTACTTCAGCAATTGCAGAAGCAATTTGGTTTGTCTTTCGAGGGTGTAGGTATCACTGTTATTTAGAGAACAATACAGCAATAGTCAGAATACAAAGTGAGTGTACGGATAGTGGATGGAGCTGGGTTCTTCAGACCATTATGAGCAGCGAATGGATTTGACATCTTCAGGAAACCATTTGTACTTCTTGTGTGCTCTTTTATGGGGTGGATTTGTGTGTTGTAAAATAGAAACTCTAAATTTTGCTTGGACCTGTGTCAGGCCATATGCCCATAGGGGGATGCATGTAGCTATTCCTTCTTTGTCTGACATATTGTATTCATATCTAAGGTGTCTTGACAGTTTGTTAACTTGGAAAAGTTAAGTTTCATTGTGTAGCAGCACATTTTATAATAATAAGGTATGTATGTTGGGATACTGTTAAGACATTCCCTTTGTGAAAAGCAGTGTTGGTTATTGAATCTATCAGAATTCTTTGAAGCATAGGCTGAGCCCAAGAACAAAGGAAAAAATTGTTGATTACTGCTTAGTTTGATTCCTAAAGTACCTAAAACCTCACAGAAGTCTGTTTGAGAGAAACAGATACTCTGTAAGGTAAAAGTGAAGGTCCCATCAGGAGTCAAGAGCTTGTTAAAGGTAGGATAAATGGTCCATTTACTCACTAAGAAGTCGTCTCCAGGATGTTTCTAGGGATCATTATTTTGCGTTTGTCATTCAAATAATCTGGGTACTTTGGCGATGAGGATTTTATCACAGGTTATTAAGAGTAACATATATGAAAACTGACTTTTAAGGTTGCCAGGAGTATCCTGTGATAGAGGTGGGTTGTTAAAATTTGAGGTGAAGATCAATACTGATCCACATGTGCCTGGAGAAAATGCAATCTTAATTCCAAATACACAATGATGGGCTCCAGGTTAACCATTACCATTCAGGAAAGAGATCTTGGAGGGATGAGACAGTGTGAAAATGTGAATTTAATCTGTAATAGCAGTGGGAAAAGGTCTATGGAATATTAGGAATATCAGAAAGTAAAGGAATAGAGAGCAGAGGAAAAAGTGGCTTCAGAATGCACCCTGCTTCTTGTGCAGTCTAATTCCCATTTCTCACAAAGGACATGGTAGAAGTAGAAGGAACGGAGAAGAAGGGATGGGCTAGCGTTGAGCAAGTGTGAAACAGTAGAAGTGTGCAGCTTGAAAAACTGAAAACTGCTTAACTTGGTAGTGTTCCTCTGAGACTTGCGGGTGTTGCAGCCCAGGCGGGCTGGGTGGTGGCGTATCCATCCCCCGGCTGGTGGGAGGCCAGAGCTGCAACCCACACTTGTGAACAGTCGTACAACTTTCTAAAATTCTCATTTGCTTGGCCCAAAATCCACACTGAAAGTTAGTACTTGATGGCTGGGTCTGCAGAAGCAAGATGTGGTGCATGATAATTATAAAAAAAAAAAAAAAAAAAAGGTGGTGTGCTCGGTCTCTGCGGAGTGAGAGGGAACTTGCTGGTGGGTGAGTAGCAGCTCAGATCAGATGTGTCACTCTTAACTAGGGCGTCAGTTGTGCAGCGCTTGTTTTCCTCCTGGTGCTGATGTTCTTTCTGGGGCTGTGAGTGTTTTTATCGCATCTTGTTATTTCACAGAATCACAGAATTGTAGGGGTTGGAAGGGACCTCAAAAGATCATCGGGTCCAACCCCCCTGCCAAAGCAGGTTCCCTAGAGCAGGCTGCCCAGGTAGGCGTCCAGACGGGCCTTGAATATCTCCAGAGATGGAGACTCCACAACGTCCCTGGGCAGCCTGTCCCAGTGCTCCGTCACCCTCACCGTGAAGAAGTTCTTTCGCATCTTGGTGCAGAACTTCCTGGGCTCCCTTTTGTGGCCATTACCGCTTGTCCTGTCCCCACAAACCACTGAAAAGAGGTTGGCCGAATCCCTCTGTCTCCCACGCCTCAGGTATTTATACACATTGTTGAGATCCCCTCTGAGTTGTCTTTTCTCCAGGCTGAACAGACCCAGGTCTCTCAGCCTTTCCTCATAGGGAAGACGCTCCAGGTCCCATATCGTCTTTGTGGCCCTCCGCTGGAGTCTTTCCAGGAGATCCCTGTCTTTTTTGTACCGTTTTATCCACCTCCCGTGGGTGTGTTCTTTCAGTGTGAAGTAGCTGCCAGCTTCTTGTACCTTTACATTTGGGGACCTGCTACAGGGTTTAACGGACAGGTTTCAGTCAGGAAATGCATTCGGTGATGTACTGTAGCTTCTTGACAGCAACTAACATCTTACATAGCCGTTGCCGGGAGAATCAGGCTGGGTTGTGGGTCTTCGAATGAAAAGCATTTCCCTTTCAAAGGGTGTATGTGTGGGAAGCTGTTCGTCAGCATCCATCCCTGCACTTAACTCTCCTTTTGAACCTTCCTACTTTGTGTAGACACAAAACTCTCGGTGGGAGTGTTGCAAATAAAAATTATCCATATTTAAATTATTTCTAGTCTCTCCTCCACGTCTGGACTGAGAAGGAGGCGCTGTGATGGCTGTGGTCAGTAGTCTTGTACCTAAGTTGACAGAGGTCAAACTTTTGAGGCAGTTGTGAACATGCATCAGCGTTTGGCTGCCATTTTACTGCCCTGCAGGCATGGCTGCAGGCCTCTTGAATTAAAGAGAACAGAATTCTGTGATTCATATTACAAGAAAAAGTAGGCATTACATTTCTTGAATGTTTCCAGAGGGCAACTGAGCTCTAGGAGGGAAGACTGTCCAGAGAAATAATGCTCTATGCTCCTGTCTTTTTCCCGTCTTTTGGAAGTAACAACTTGTGTTTTCTAGCTAAAAATGCAGAGAAAATAACTTGGGGATGTGTAGCTGGAATAGGCAATTAGGAAGCGCACGGTTTAATGTGAGATGAATGCTCTTCAATAAAAGATGGTTGAGTATTATAGTGGGTCTGTCACTCTACGTATCTGTTTGTTAGGGTGACCTTTGATTCACCCTATTAGTTAATGCAGAAAGGCTATAGTGTGCCTGCCTTTAAACTTCATATTATTCTGCTCACATCTCCATTCTCATTATAAACATGGCTATTTTTAGCTAGCACAGATTCAGAATATGCCTTGTAAGCTTAAGGGGGATTTATTGAGCTCCTGTGTGTATTCACCAGAGATTCCTTGCTGCAGCTTACTGATTTAGGATTGGGGAAGGGGAAAATGTACTATTTAATTCCCGGCATGTGCCTGCAGGAGCTATATTTAGCTTCAGCTACTTGCTGTTGCCATTGTGCTATTTTTACAAAGGGATGCAGCGGTTTCATTGTTCAGGGGCTTAACTAGACATAAATGCAGATGGATGAGCTAGATAAACATTGGTGTACCGCAAAAATTGCTCCTGAAAGTCAGCGTGTATGCAGTAGGTGTACTTGAGTAAAACTGCACCAGAGCATGAACACAACAGGCAGCTTGTTTCATGGGCGAGCTGTGTAAATTCACCCTTATTAACGTGTGCAAAAAAAAAAAATATACTTTATTTTCCTTTAGACTGAAAAAGTGGTATAACGGCAATAGCAATTTGGGCTGAGTTTGTATTTATTTATACACATAAAGATCTGATTTACTGCAGTGGCGTAATTTGTTTCATTGCTTATCAGTTATTAGGAATTTTATCACCGCTTTTGTAATTGCCACGCATGTGCTTAATGGAATGCATGGAAAAAAATTAGTATGGAGACTGCTTGCTGCAGTTCAGTCCTACAGGCTGATTACATATGCACTACAAGATGATTACATATGCACATCCTTCTTATAATGCATGTATCAGGGATCTGGCTATCAGTTCTACTCGTTGGTGCTTTAAGGAGCAACATCTCCTTTTCCCGTTTGGGGAAGATTAGGAATTCTGATTCGATCAAGTATTCCAGTAGGTTCGGATTTGCTTTATCATCTACATTCAGAAAAATGGAGAGGTAGTTTCTTCCCTTTCATGGCTTTTTAACTTCTCCTTAAAGATACAAAATTTATTTATTTCTAGCTAAAAAAGGATAGTTTTTGTATCATCTAGGAAATACAGAAAAACATACAACAGCTATATTTTGTGTATCAGAAAATCAGACAGGTTGGACTAATGTTCTCCAGAGGGAGAGCAAGCAATGAACAGAGCTCTTGCTGCAAAGTTGCATGATATCACTGCACAGTCATCTCAGTGGTTATTTCAATTTAGAAATTCAATTTATGATAGAATGTAATTTCTGTGAACCATGGTATGGTGTTTTCTTCAGGTAGAAAGATTTCATATGTGGTTGTTAACGTATTCCGTTAAGGATCTTCAGTTGTTGTCCTTGACCTTTCTCAGGTAGCCTCCGAATTGTGTTGCTGGCCTTGCTTCCTAAAGACATCAAGGAGGACTAACTTATTCCCACTTTTGGAATAATACTCAGCTTGAAAGCAACCTTGTGAGGTAAAGGCTTAGTGCTCTCCATATCACAAATAGCATACTCTGCTTCTCCCCTCAAATTTCCTTTCAATACCAGTATTTCAAGTAAAGGGAGATCTCAGTGGAGGGAATAATGTGGATTCCTGCATCGAAGAGGCTGTGAAGATACCAGCATCTGACCCCTTACTGTCTGCATCTTGCAGTAAGAGACTGGTCAAAATTGTGAGTGTTAAGAGGTGTATGTAGCTAAGAAATCATAAGGTATGTCACAAGAGCATTGAGATTTCAGTAATGCCGTTCTTTGCTTAGCTCCCATCGACAGAAATTAGCAGAAACACAATACAACTGACGTTTAGTTGGAGGGCTTCTTTTTTGATTTGATTTGAGATTGTTGTCCTGCCGATGAGAATTGAGTAATCTCTCAGCTAGTGAGCCCTCTGCTTTTCCTGTCTAGTGGTGTGCAGGTGAGTGTTTTTTTCTTCCCCCGACTACAGGTGGGCAGGAGAATATTCAGCTTATGTACATAAAGGCACCTGTCATTTCTCCCAGCACTGCTGTTAAGTCTGACTTTTATACATTCTTTATCCTTTGCCAGGTTACCATGTGAAATCAGGGACTCAGTGATGGGAGAGAGAAGCAAAAAATGACAAGTATTTGTCTTTTGTTAGACTACTGCAAATTAAAACTCAGAAAGTGCTAAGTTAGATTAATTCTGGTAATCAAATCAATACGGAGACAGAACTGGTATGCTGTCTGGGTGTCATCTAACTCGAGGGTTCCAGGACTGAATCTTTTCATCAGCCCAGGCCTAAACCTGGACATGGTGTTTGCATTCACCAGCAGGTCCAAG
The DNA here is from genome assembly GCF_964034855.1 of Anser brachyrhynchus. Taxonomy (NCBI): domain Eukaryota; kingdom Metazoa; phylum Chordata; class Aves; order Anseriformes; family Anatidae; genus Anser; species Anser brachyrhynchus. The sequence goes on along the minus strand of NC_137695.1, from coordinate 157,030,001 downwards.
GACTGGAAGCTTGATGTTTTTGGATCCCGTCTTACTCGGGTTCAGCTGCGTAGGCATCTACGCACCATTCCCTGCCAATGCTCGCATTCTTGACTTTTCCTGAAAAAGATCCATCCGTGTTCAGTGTCTGCCTTTCTGTATGAATCGTGTTGGTGGAGCAGCATATCTCACGTGCTTGGATTCAGAAGCTAGTAGTCTCTGACTCTGTTTTCATCCAGTAGTGCTAGGTAATTTTGATGGCGAAGATGGGAACGGTGCAGAAGAGGGCTTGAATTTGTGACTGGAAGCATAGAACCATAGAATCAATAAGGTTGGAAAAGACCTCCAAGACCATCTGGTCCAACCATCCCCTACCACCAATGTCACCCACTAAACCATGTCCCTAAGCACCACGTCCGACCTTTCCTTGAACACCCCCAGGGATGGTGACGATCAGCAGCCTGAAGCACCACGAGGGCCCTGTGGGATGTGCAAGCGTGACAGCCCCGAGGACCGCTCAGCCTCGCAGCCCAGAGGAAGGGCAAGCTCCAGGAGCTGCCCCCGGCTCTGCATCGCTGCCCTGGTGCAGCTGAGGACATGGGAACCGACTGTCAGCAGCGCTGCCCCCTCCGAGCTTTCAGCGGGCCAGCTCTTTGCTCTTCCCACCTCATTCATTGCCAGGGTCCTCTGCTGCTAGTGAAAAGAGCGTAGTTAATTTGAGAAACTTGTTCTCTCTTTGTCACTGCCAGATCATTTAATTAGTTACACAATATTCTTAGGCAGCTGAAATTCCTGATACAACCCTGTTTAAGTAAAACCCAACAGAACAGAAAACAAAAGGCATCCAGGCAGCTGAGAAAAGGGGCTGAAAGTCGGGAAGAATGGCTAAGCAGTCGTGAATTCATCCTCTCCTTCTGGAGCATGTCCTGCTAATGCATTTGCTGATTTGGCTGAGATGCAGGAGATCAGGAGCATGATGGGATCCGGGAGGAAAACGTGTTTACTGTTGTGCATGTAATTTGATTTAAAAGAGAGGAAGGTAGATTTGAAGATTGCACACCTAGAATATGTTACTTTTCAAATGTCAAGCCCTAATCCCACGAGAAATTATACTCATTAGGAGGAGTTGTTTTCTATAATGAGTTCAGAAACCAAAATGGAAAGAAGATTATATTCTGAATTTAAATATTTTTAGTCTCCTCATGCTGCTTTTTTAAAATCTTAATGGGGAGCCTGCGATGTTACATTCTGGTATTTCTTCACGGTTATTGCAGGCAGTATCTGCAGAGCCTCAGGAGCAAACTGCCTGTAGCTAAGTACTGGCATTTCATCTTGTATAAAATGTTAAGATCTGCGTCGTGTCATTTTTGCTATTCTAACGGAATTCAGAAAAGACCCGAAAATGCAGCGTATGTGAGCCTCTGTTATAAAGTTTGAGGTTTTGATTTAATTATGTAAAACATCGCTAATAAATATTAATAAAAAACATTAGGGTTCCAGTTTGGGAAAAAGAAAAAATGGACAAAATAGATCTTTGCTGTCTGAAACACAAAGTGCAGCATGTGTGGTGATGCAGTGCTGTGGTTAAGAAGTTATAAAACAGAATCCTCTGGTTCTTCTAGTAACAAGATACAGGGATAAAATCTGAGTTACTGCCGTTGCTAGTAGAAGGGCTTAGGAACGAAGCTAAACTTTTGCTTACAAAAAGTGGGAAAGACAAAATCACGAAGCAATAGAGGTGATGGGAGATAGAAATCCAGGAGCTCCTGACCTGAACTGTTTCCAACTTCGTAAGCTTTACAGAATCAAAAAGAAAGAATCATAAAAATGTTTTGCAGCAGTGAGGAGGAAAGTATGTGAATTGTTTATTGATTGTTTACGCATTGAAAATATATCACTATGGATTTGGGTTTCCTGACTACTCATTCACCTACTGCATATATCGTTCTGATTATCGGTTATTTCCTTGTTGATTATATCTGCTGCTTCTGTTCAATAATGGTTCTTTTGTTAAAGGAAATGACTCTTTTAACATTTCTCATACCTTCAGGATTTTTCTTTAAACCAGACTAATTATGAGAGTTTCTAATACCAAGTTATACTAATATTTTGTGGTCTTCTAGATAATATTTATTTTTCTTCATGTGCAGCATATACTGATTACGTCTGGAAGTGGATTTTATGATCTTGAGTTATATTTACCTTAACATATCCGTGGTCTGAGCCGATTTTTGAACTAAAGTAGTATTCTTCAGCCTACAAAGAACATGGAACAGTTTTTTGGGTAAAACTTCTTGATTTGGCTCTTTCATCTTGAGTTAGTCAGTCAACCCCTTACATGTGATCTAGCATACAGAAGGATTGAGCACTATGCTTAGCTTCCCAGTGACACAAATCCCCTTCCCTTCCCTTCCCTTCCCTTCCCTTCCCTTCCCTTCCCTTCCCTTCCCTTCCCTTCCCTTCCCTTCCCTTCCCTTCCCTTCCCTTCCCTTCCCTTCCCTTCCCTTCCCTTCCCTTCCCTTCCCTTCCCTTCCCTTCCCTTCCCTTCCCTTCCCTTCCCTTCCCTTCCCTTCCCTTCCCTTCCCTTCCCTTCCCTTCCCTTCCCTTCCCTTCCCTTCCCTTCCCTTCCCTTCCCTTCCCTTCCCTTCCCTTCCCTTCCCTTCCCTTCCCTTCCCTTCCCTTCCCTTCCCTTCCCTTCCCTTCCCTTCCCTTCCCTTCCCTTCCCTTCCCTTCCCTTCCCCCCTTTTTTTTAATGGATCATCCAGGCAGAATTATGTGCATAGTGACACCCTGCTGTTCCCTGTTGGTTTGCAGCGATGCAGTTCAGAGAAATCAAATAAATTCTTTTATATTCATAAACTTTTAATAGGATCTGCAGCTCAGGCTGTTATCTGTGCAGGTTTGACAAGGCCGCTGGAGTAAGCGTACAACGGTATTTAAATCTGTGGCTGTAGCATTTAGTGCCTCCTTCTCTGGAGGTGCTGTGGGAGAGGATGGTAAATTGTTTTAAATTGGAGCTTTGTAAGCTTATGAAAGCGTGGGATTTTTTTTTTCTATCCTGGAGATAGAAAATCGATCTTTCATATTGTGTGTGGAGTCCTTTCCAAGGTGTGTGTACGTAGAGGAGTTTAAAGGAGATTTAATTTTTTTTTCTTTTACATCCTGTTGATATTGTATGAATTCTAAGTATTAAAACTTTCTCGGATCACCTGAAGGCACCAGAAAAAAATGTTTCCCTCAATCATGCTCCCCCTCTACACATCCCTATACACCCCGGCCAGAGAGAGCAGCGGGTTCAGTGCTCGGAAGCTCTCCGAGAGACTCCAAATCTGTCGAGCGCCCCCAGTTAGATCTTATATTCTGGGTGGGAAGAGATTCCTCCTGCTCTTGAGGTTGGTAGAAGACCTTTTGGTCGTCTTTTCCCTGTTCTCTAGCATGGGGTGTGAGACGCACCCAGGGCCACCAGCAAGGTTGTGCGACAAATTCCCTACTGCGGGAGGGACCGCGATGATGATGATGATGCCTTTGAACTCTTTTACGTACCGATGGCACATAAGGGTTGTAATTTTTAGCCTTTTCTTGAGTGTTTTCAGTTGGTATGGGATGTTGGGAAAGGTTTTGCATGGGGAGTGGTAATACTCCATGGCCTTTCAAACTAACCCTGTCTCTTTACCCAGTCTGATGCACAATGAGCCATGGACCCAAACCACGGTAGCTTTCCGAAGCAGGATACTCTGAGTGTTACAGCAATAACACGGGGCTTTTTCAGAGAGTTTTCACAGAAGACTTCCTGATTCAACTTGAAGTCCGTTCTTACATTACACTACTTACATCAGTAGTGTCAGATCCCTGTACTTGCGGAGCGTAGCTCTGATCTGTAGGAAATAGTCCAGCTGGTTAATTGGAACGAAGCCTGTTTTGAATGGGTTTGTGCTTTTTTTTTTTTTAATTTTTGTCTTTAATATTGATTAACTCTCCTGACATAACGTAAACTTGAGTTCATTAACTGCAAATTAGGAATTGACATAAACAGAGTAGACAGGTATGTCCAGAGTGCCCAGTGGATATTTTTGTTTGCGTTGTAAGGTGACTCTTGTGAATTTTAATCAAACTTAATTAGGAAGTAGAGTTAGTTCAAGTTACTTAAAAGCAAGCTGGAAATGTGCAAAACATTTCAGCCCTCGCGTGCCACAAAACATTGAACTCTTGATTTTGGTGTTCCTCAAACCACTGGATTATGGCTGTTTTAAGACAGTGATTGTGTTAGTGTTTCTGTTCCTTCAGCCAGGTTTAGAAATCCAATTAACAGGTTTCACAAATGTTTAATAAATCTTCAATTGAAAGGGAAAGGACTTTTAACCGTCTGAGGATTGATAGCATCTGGGAAATATGAATGGTTTCCAGCAGAGGGTGTTGTCTTGGAGGGTTTGTTGGTGGTGGTTTTTCTGTGGTATGTGTGTGTGTGTTGTATTTTTGTAAAAAACAAGCTAAAAGCTAACGAGGGAGGAGGTAGGCATTGCTCCTAAATCTTTTTTAGAAACTGCTGTCCTAGTTGACATAAACTTCGGCATGCCGTGGTAATGTCCGTGTTAGGTCTGTGCCCTTGCTCTTGAGACTTGGCAATAGCAGCTGCCTGGGAACCAGAATAAGAGCAGGGAAAGAATCCAATGGCACTTCCCAAATTTTCGGCTTGCTTCAAGCAAGTTATATTTCAGGAGTATAATAAAAGACGAGGTGATGTATGGTCCCCTCTGCATGAACCAAAGGTTTGTTCTGAGCTTGAGCCCTGAAGATGACATGGGGACTGGTATGCTGGTAAGCTTTACACATGCTGTTCATTAAGGAAAAAGACCCAAAAATAAAATTTCAGACACAGAAGTACTCAGTGCTAATGAGAGTAATGAGTACATAAGACTAACGATAGAGAATCATCCTTATTTTTTAACTTTGCTAACCAGTCGTTCTCTAAAATGAGCATCATGGAAAGACGAGGTTCGTACGCTGCGTCAGGTCAATAGTTTTGTTGTAGGCTGTTACTTAGCGGAGATGAGTGAATGCTTACATGTATTGAGAGCAGATGCTTTTAGCTTTGTATAACTTCTCTCCATTTGTCTGCAGTCAAAAACTTTACAAGTTACCCATTTGATTAAGAAGGTAATGAAGTGATGAATATTTTTAAGGGTGTGAAAGAGCGGATCATTTAATAAACTCTAGGAGGAATTATGTCCAGCTGATTTTGTTCTGTACTTGTAAGCTTGTGAAAGGATTAAGGAAAAAAATCAACTTAGGGATGCAGTCATTTGTTTGATTGCCTTTTTTGGGTACAATAGAATGGACGGATTAGGAAGACAAATTCAAATTCTTGATGGCATAGAAACTTTGTTGCTATATCACTTCTGTGGTGTAATTTAATTGTACTTTTGAAATGCTCAGCAGTGAAACATAGCTAATAAGTAATTTACTTCTATTTTTCTAGACACTGGAAGCCATTCTGAATTTTAAATACTCTGGTGGACCAGGACACGTTGAAGGCTATTACAGGAACCTTTCACTGGGTCTTCATGTAGAAGTAGAGCCGTCTGTTTTCTTCACACGTGTCAGTACCCTTCCAGCAACAAGGTGAGCCTTTCTTTGACTCTTGTATATGTGATTTATCATCTCTTTTATGTTGGCTATAACTTAAAGGGCATGCTGGAAACCTGCAATGTCATCATCAACATGTGGGCAAAGAATTTTGTCAACCAGTTGTCAAAATTCCTCCACTTTAGGAATTTACCCTCGTTTAACTGCAGACTGTGATCAAAGTACTCCATGGGAATTTGAAAATTTCTGATGTTCAAATGTTTTTTCAGTAATGTTTATTTTACCAACGACAGGATATTTCTTGTTTATTATAATATCTGATGACTTCTTTCTGTATCTCTCCGCTATTACGGTGTGGTCTGCATTACTGCATTACATAGTTTTGTGTTTGCCTGAGTCTTAAAAAAAAAAAAAAAAGTATGCGTAAATGATTGTCTTTAGATGTGAGGAATAAATTGCAATCATTCTCTCCTTCAGTGCTTTCTCTTGTAAACCACAGAGTAGTTTCACATGGCCTGGTGAGTTTTCAAAAATCAAGGGTCAATTTACATGTTTGCATGTAAGTTCACACATGCTAGTCATTAAATACTCTAAAATCTTTAAATATTTGTGATGTATTAAAACTCCGGAAGTGCCAGAGATAGCTTTGGAATAGCTCTTGTTCAAAAGGTGAATAACCAAGCTTGTTTTTTTGGGGGAAGAAAGAAGAGTGGACTTTGTTTCAGTACATAGGTACTTCTGCGGTACAAGTATTGGTATGGAGTTAGTACATGAAAAAATTGTTGTACAGTGGATAAGAATGGCATGAAGCAGCATTGGGGAGGGTCAGGCTGGGTGTTAGGGAAAGGTTCTTCACTGGGAGGGTGGTCGGGCACTGGGACAGGCTCCCCAGGGCAGTGGTCATGGCACCGAGCTGCTGGAGTTCAAGAAGTGTTTGGACATGCTCTCAGACACATGGTCTGATTTTTGTGTGGTGCTGTGTGGAGCCAGGGGTTGGACTTCATGGTCTTTGTTGGTCCCTTCCAACTCAGGATATTCTGTGATTCTAAGTTTGTTTGAGAAAACCTATTCCAATATACCAAAGTAGCAGTACCATTGAAAAGCATGCCACCGTGCGTTGTAGAACTTCTTGTTTTAAAGTTTGAAATTATTTCAGTGCATTTATATAGTACTGCTTTAATGGTTGAGAGTGAACTTGATTGATCAAAGAGATTCATATTGGTCCCAGGACCTTTTTCATGACAGTCTTCAGAGAGAAACCCCAAAGGTAGGCAAGAAAGAACTACAAGTCTAGGAGATATTGGCGCCATATTTCATTTTTCCGAGCGGAGAAATGAGTCACCAGTATCATACTGATGCAAAAATGTCGAAAGATGGATGGACTGCAACATAGCTTGCAAAACGTGAAGTGTTTCTTTCATTCCTGTTTTGTTTTTCACAGGAACAAAAGAAATGAAGTCTCAAGAAAAGTACTGAGTCTGGGTGGGGTTTTAACTTAGAGAAACTTGAAGCAAAAGTGGACAAGTTGGAGATAGCGTAGAGCAAGAAGAGTAATAGGATGTGAATGCTAAACCATTGAAACTGTTGGTCTTAGTGGAGCTAAGGAGAAGGCTGAGTGCAGACAGAAATTTGTAATTACATAAATGGCATTGCCAGCGGGATAGGTATCTGTTTTTCACAGCAGGTAATAGAGTAAATAATGGGCTTTGCATGCAGCAAGGAAATTTTAGGTTAGACGGGGCTAAGGAAGCACTGAAATAGATTGTGCAAAGTATCATTAAAAATTAGACAAATGAGATTGTCTCAAACTGATCTTTTTTTTTTTTTTGAGTAGATGTATTGTGTTCAGCTTTTGCGAAAGAGACCTAAAACTGCATACCCTTACTGGAAGCAGGTCTGCCAAACATTTTGCTACTTGAAAATATAGCACAATGGGCCTGAGTTTATTCCTTTAGGAACTGCTCTAGAAGAAATAAATCTAATGCTACCTGCCAAGTCAGAGCATGGTATCTGGAGAATTCCAGGAGCTTTATTAATGACGGTCAGAGTTTCATACCTGCAGTGGCACATTGTTCAGTGTGCAAGGTTTTCAAGCGTTAATAAACGATCTCTGTACCATCCTGGAAGTATCACAGCATCTACATTAAGTAGTTTTCAAGAAGATTCAGTGTATAGGTTGAAATGCTTAGTTTACATTTATTATTTACATGAGAAGTTTTTTTTTTCATTCATTGTCAAAAATCTCCTTTGTACTCTGAGTATCCTATATACACTTTTATATGGGCAACATGATGGCTCTTCGGTTCACTGCTCTTACTTTCCTATAGTCACAGAGTAGCTTGGGTGTGAAGCTGTGAACTTTCCATAAAAGCCTGAAATACAACACGATGCTTTTATTTGAAACACCGTTGTTGGTAAGTCAGCTGCTTGTGCGAGGTGGCCCCAGCTGTGGTTTGCGTAAGACGCGGTTATCCTCCCCCCTGCCTTGTCAGTCTCTTCTCAGGAATTTACTATGCTTGGAAAACGCTTAATCCCAAAATCTATAAAAATAGATTGAGGTCTTAATTCAAAGGTAGAGTTGCTGTGTTGTTCAGCTGTGTACGATTTCGCTAGTCATGTAGCAGCAGTGCTATATATAGCAGCTCCACTTCAGCCAAATGCTGCAGCCCTTACTGTTTGCATTCACTTCATTCTTTGCCTGTCCGTCACACAGACCAGCATTTAAGTCAGTGGAAACTTTAAGTGATTTGCTGATTAGAGATGTGGTTAAAGATGTTATTGATTTTAATTCAGAATCCTCACAGGTTTATTACTGTTTGGGGGCAAAATGCCTTAATGTTTACATTTCTTTCAGAAATGTTTTATTGCAGGAGCTGTCAAATTGCCATTCAAAACTTCTTGTTGTTGCAAAGGCATACACTGCCTTATCAGTCATGAATGCGCTTTGTTTTTAAGTGCTTGTTATCTTGTGTTCCTGATTTTATTACACTGGTTTTAGGGAGCAGTAATGCTTTTCCTTCACTCTTCCAAGGAGGCTCTTGTCACTGCGTCCCAGCGGTGATTCTCCATCAGAAGTCAGGTACCGTTCAGTGTTATGCTGTAAAGTGACAAAGAGTAGAAGTGTCATCTTCCAAACTGCTGGGGATGAACGTTTATTATTAAATGAAACGAAGTTTCTTATTTGATTGTTGATCATCTATGCCAGTATCTGAGACTCAGTGACAGCAAATTATAAATCAAATTTTGTACTTTTCCTCGCTTTTAAAAACTTGAACCAAGTTTCCTCTTGAGTTGCAGCTGAGAAATCATTGCTTAAATTCTTTTTGAGGCACCGAACTATTTTTGTTTAGTCATTATATGAGAAACTGTGTTTTATAACTTGCCTTCTCAGCTGTCATTTCAGAATGAGTTAGCATTGTTTTCATTTTCTGGATTCAATTTTTTTTTTCTTTTATGCTTTTGTTGTTGTTACATTACATTTTACCTCAATAAAAGTAAGAAACAATAGCTTAATAGCTGCTGGGCTTAAAATCAAAGTCAAATATAAAACTTTAAAAATTGATTCTTCCCTTAGGCCTTCACTGGAAAAAAAAAATCAACAGGAAAAATGTTAATGAAATCATTTTTTTCCCCCAATGTAACATAAAGATTATGGTTTATGTAAACGTCTTCCAAACTCAGTTGGTATTCCTTTTATTTAGTTGCTTGAGCAGATATGCATAGGAGATATCAGTGAAACAGATTTTTTCTTTGGTTTATTTTTGCCTTTTTTACTGTCTGTAGCCATAAGTATGTCTTCTGCTCATGCATAGATCTGTGCTTTAGAGGGAGAAGTTTCATTAACTGCACCTTCACTATATCTTGAGACGCATTTAACTCTGACACAGCTCCTTTTAACCTTGACCTGTGCTAGTCCGTAGGGGCACCCCGGCTCAGCTTGGTGCAGCCCTCGATGTGCTGCAGTGTGCAGTCTGTTGCCTACTTCTCGTGCAGACACCAGCCCTCCTCTCAGAAGGGGATGTTCTGTCCGTAAGCGGCCCTATTCTGCTCCAACGATTTTCCCTGAGCATCTCAACCTCCGCTCACCGAGCTGCCTGCGTCCAAAAAGACTGGCGGGACGGCCTCGCGCTTGGAAATTGTATGCCTCTGGCCGTGTCACTTGTAATCCTTGATTCTGCTTGTTTGTCCTTGCCAGAAAATGCTGGTCTTGTCGTGCATAATGAAAAAAATAGGTGTTGGAAGTAGCCCTGAAATAGGGTATGAGAATGAATTTATACTGAAAGTTTTCCCAATATTTCCCACAGCTCACTGAAGCCTTGAAGGGCTTCAGGGATCTCCTTGCTTGACACTATGTACCATAAAATTCTGGTAAATCTATATAATAATATTGTTTTCATTGTCTTCTGTAATCAGGTGTATCATGTGAATTGACTCCTTGTCAGGTCTTAGCCTCAAAACTACGAGGGTGATTCAAGGCCTCCAAAGAGCTCAGCTACCAGCAGGTTGTCTCCTAGACCGCCAGCAGAGCTGGGATGCTGATGGGTCAGAGTAAGGGAAACGTTTTGTTGCATGTGAAACACCTCTTCCTTCTCCCATCCTGTTAACTCCAAGAAAGTCTGCTGTTGAAGGTTGTTCTAACTAGATTGTCTTGAACTATTCCCTGAAAGCGTTACCTGCCAGTTTTGGTGAGCACTGTATGTCCTCCCCTGCCACCTTTGTCAAAAAAGCAACAAAGCTTGAAAAAAATGCTAGAAAAAATGCTGCTTTACTCCACGTGTTTGGTAAGAACTGAAATAAGGTATGCTCTGCATGCTGTGTAGGGTACTTCTTATTCTCTTTGCATCCCCTGCCATTGTGCCGCCTGTACAAAGATGTTTAAATAACAGCCATCTACAAAAACTGGAAACTCTTTGCCTTGCTTATTGCGAGGAGGCAAGCCACTCTGAATTTGTAGATGAGGTCAGTCCATAATGCAACAGGGATGCTGCAATTCCTTTTGAGCAAGGTTTGGAAATCTGGTATGTGAGAATATCCTTACTTTTCAATTCTACAAATTCACAATGATGAGCAAAGTGGTTTTTTTTTTTTTTTTTTTAATTTTCTTGAGGCAGCCAAGTTTTCTTCCTGTCTTAAAACCACCTTACACCATCAGCTGCAGATCTTTTTTGGCAAGAGCAGAGGCTTAGACTCTCCTCTTGTAATTGAGTCAGAGAAAGAAAAATAAAAAAGGAACTTCAGCAGGTCTGAGACTGCTACTGTCCAGAAGTGCCAGTTCAGCTCACCGTAGGTTGAAGTCCATTTTCCTTTGTGCTGTTAATGTATCTGATGTCATGAAATGTTTTAGTTCTGGAAACAAGGCATCAGCCTGCAGTGTGCTCCCTGGTCTAAGACCTATCGTTGCTTTATGTGTCATGGTAGAATCCAGTTTTTCCAGCTTGGGTTTCACCTAAGTGTTGGGAGACAGAAAAAGGACAACCTTGACTATGTGTTGGCTTCTCAGGAGATCTCTGCTGGGTGGGTAGAGGTTTGGGTCTTAATGAAATCAGCCATGGTTTTCAGAATTTCACTTCTGGTTTCCATGGTTGCCCACGTTTTCAGTGCAATAAATGACAACGCAGCCCCTTCAGCAGCCCGGTTTGGAGTAGAAAACCCTGATCCTTATTCACAAATGGCAGAGGGGGAATGGCAAACAGCGTGGTTCTTTGGCCATGTTCTAACAAACGTTTTGGTCACGCGACAGAAAAGTTCTGTAGCATTTTCTGAAACACTTCTTGGTTTTCTGTAGCTGAAGTTTTGAAGTAAGCGTTCACACTTAGCACATTTCGAATGAGAATCAGCTACCTGCTGACAGGCAGCTGTTTCTGGTCTCGTGTTTCCCAGTATTTCAGTGCTCAAATGCCATGGATTCCTGAAGGGTGGAGGAAAACCTTTGGGTGGCTGCTTGAAGGGCAGTCCTTTTAGTTCATTGGGAGGAAGGCCAGGATAAGACCTGGTTAAAAGGAATAGATGTCTCCACGGTGTTAAATTCACTCTTTTCTTAATGAAAAATAATAATAATAAAAAGTAGATGAAAGAGAAACCAGGCAAAGTCAATTACAGGTAAAGGTCTCCTTTTGATCAATTAGGCTGAATAACCATTTGTAAAACCTGTCAAGGAATGGATTTAGTAACTTTTTTTTAACGTTCTCAAGACTGGATGTCTTTGTAGAGTATATCTTTTCTTTTTACATACTTTCTTTATACGTACACCATTGAGCTCAGTATAGATTTCACTGAGTGAGAACCCAAGACACATGGGAGGTTAGATCCAGTAGGTAAATCATCTCGCTAACCCCAAACTGCTAATTGTGTAATGTTGTAGTGAGTTCAGGGGAGGGGGGCAAGAAGGAGCTTACAGTTGAGGAGAATTGATTTCTGAGATCAAAATGTTAAATATGTACGGTTTGGCACATGAAGACGTGAGAACATAAATCTGCAAGTATTTATAGATGTGCTGGGAATATTTAGCGTAATCGAAAAGGTTTACAACTAGGAGAAGTCAGATGAGGACAATTTGTGGAATATGTGAAAAAGGCCTTGTAACAGGGAGATGTGTAAACTTCTGAATTAATCATCTAGAGTTAGTGTGGAAAGCTTCATGTTTAAGGGAAAAAATCAAATGGAATTAAAGAAGCTCTTTCCAAAACACAATAGTAATAGCAGAGATGCCGTAGATCATTGTTTTGCTGTACTGTATGAAGTGGTCACCTTCATCAGTGGATTTTGGAGAACTGAGTTGGCTTCTAGCATGCCACTGCCTGTCAGCATTTCCAAGTGTTTCTCTTCACTTTCTGGTGTCTCGTTTTGAGCAGGGATGTTGGGCGTGCCTGGTTAAAGAAAGCGTAAAAGAAGCAAACCAAAGCATAGGTGTGAAAACGCGCCTTGATGGGGAAACGGAGCTGAGTCAGGATGTGCATAACTTGCCAAACTCCCTCCAAGTGTTTCTTGTTTCATCTGATTTCAGAACAAAGCTAGAAACAGAGCTGCTACACGATTATTCACTGAAGTGAGCTGTCATTAGAGCGTGATAGCTGCATCTGCTTTTTAATATTGTGTTAAATGTTACTGAAGTGCATCCTCTGATGTCATTTCAGGGTAGATTGCAATACCCCTGAAAGAAATTTCTAGATCACAGTATAATTGCCTCTTGTCTTAAGTTCCCACAGCCCCAGTTTTGTGACTATTTCTGTCATCAGAACAGACATTGGAAGGTTTTTAAAATACAGTTTGTCACTAACTTTTGTTTGTCTTACATCCTGGATTCTGTAATGGAGGATAACAGAAATTAATTTATGCAGTAAATCTCCAAGACACTGTAGAAATAACGCTTTTTTTCAATTAAAAAAACAAAAGGAATTCTTTTTTAGCGTTTGAAATAAGTATTGACTTAATTTGGCATGTTACTCTGAGACCTTCAGATAATAAATCACCCAAGTGAAAATAACATCCTTTGTAATTCTAGTTTTGGCATGCACAACCTCCTGAGCTACAGACTTTCATGTTAAATGTGAAAGAGAATCTTGAACCTGAAATTCGTGATAGATTTTTCTAAAGGAAGCACAATAGACAAACAAGGAAGGTAATTGAAATGGAAAATGTTTTCATGATGTGATTTTTAGTATTTTTCCACTTAGGCTCTGAAACTGTTTGTTTGACCCAGGCTTATTTCCTTTCCATTAGCAGTCCGAATGATAGATGGAAACAAAAGTAAAATCCTTTCAAGCACTGGTATTCTTTATCCTGGAGTCTATAGACAGTCCAGTCCAGCTTTAATTCATCTTTGTTTAATTTGGGCTTTTAACATAATGCAATAATTTGTATATCATTCTGTTCAGAAAAGACGCGTGTTGTATTTGCAGTGTCTGAGCGGCTTATTTAGGTTTTGCAGGAAAGGGAAGCTCTGTGCTCTTTTATGCTGTTTTCCTACACTTTGGTATATTGTGCCCGTAAGTATATGGAATAAAACAAGCCTAGATGAAGGTTTAATTGGGCGTGTTAATATGGGGTGATACCATGCTATCCGTATAGATGTTCTGGAGGGAAAAAACAAGCAAAACCCAACAAAAGCATCCAAGCCCACCAAATGACTCGTAGATGTGTTTGACCCAAAGTTTAAGAAGTAATTAGTGTCAGCAAAATGATCCAAAACCCCTAGAAAGACTGGGAAGCTACCAGTGACCCTTCAAGTTGTGTGACATCTTGCAAAGACGGTTCTCTCCCTTTTCTGGGAGGAAAGAAAGGTAACTCACCATTCTTAACTAGATTTAGAGGACTCAAAGTAGTGAATTTTCTCCCAGTGACTCAGTCTGTACCTCCCTTCCTAATCCACTAACCTTTTAGCATAAACTATTATATGGTGGTACATGGTGGTGGATAGCTTGAAAAATGAAGAAGAAATTGGGTAAGTGTAGGATAATCTTTCCCAGGTCCAGGAAACAGTGGCGTATGACTGTATTTTCTCAGCCAGAAATTTCACTAGGCTACTATTGCCTGTAATTAAATCATATTATATCATGTTTTTTATTCTGAGTGTTTAAATTTTTTGTAAGCTTACATACTTTTCTTTAAAAAATAAAATAAAAAAATGGAGGCCATGGCTAATTTTCTCAATTGCCTTGAAATCCTTAAAACAATATGACATTTGAAATTTCTCAGCAACAGATTACTGACTTGATTTTTATGTAGTAGTTCAGCAAATTCGTGCTGAATTTCCTTTATCACACTTGCATGAATACTATTTACTTCTAAAATCTCATTTACTGACACTGATACAGGTCCTTTAACTCCTGTCTTGCAGAGGACAGTCATCTCTAAGTTCACCTGTAGCAAAAATTGATATAAAGAATTAATTTGGCTTTCTTGCTACTTCTTCGTTTTTCTGAAACTTTCACTTTCACCCAGACTGTAGTTCAACATCATCAGTTCTACTCCGTCCTACTGATTGTGACATGGTTAAAAAAAAAAAAAATTACATTTTTCAGATCTTTAACAAAGTGCTTTTTAACAACTTGTGTGGTTTTTTTTCCCTTTGCTTTTCCTTTTTCACTTTATTATATCACATCTTATTTTCCAGAGTTTATGCTTTGTCCAGTATTTATTTTAGTTTTTTAGTTATTTATTTTAGTTATTTATTAGTTTATCATTTTTCCAGTATTTGAAGCTTGCTGTTTCAATTCTTGTATTTTTGTACCCTTAAATTGTCCTTGTTTTTTTTTTTTGTAGTTGGTTTGGTACTGATACGTATTTACTCTGAACTTCTAATGCTATGTTTCCCTACAGTCTTAACGTTGCCTATAAGCTTTTTATACCTGTATCTTATTCTTATTTTTCAAATTACCGTAATTATTCTGTAACTTTGATTTTTATTTTTATTTTATTAAAGATTTCCCTGGAGAGTTAACTCAAAGTCAACAAGGACATTCCCCTGCGCACCAATTTTGTGTTGTGTTTGAAAAGGATGAAAAAAGTCTCAGGATGATGAATAATTTTCCCTGCATAATCTAAGAGTTCCTATTCAGAAATGTTAGTGTTAAGGGATGATGGTGTCCTGTTCTGAAAGACTGGTGATCGTGTATAGAGCCTTTACATTCATAGCAATTGTTTTATTTACAAAACTTCGGTTCTCCTGCCAAAAATATCACACAGGGCTTGTCTGAGTGTTACTTCAGACAATTGTTTGATTTTTGCTATGGGGTAAATAAAGAATTCCTTCTGCATTGGACTTTGTAAACCTACTCAACCCTGGAAGTCTCCCTTGCAGGTTGTATCTTAGCATCTCCTCGAGAGGCAGAAGTTTCCTGCGTCTTTACAGGTCTCGTCCCACTCTCCCAGCTATGAGGTAGAAGCCAGGCTTCCTTTTCTCTCTTTTTCATGCCTGGCTGGTAACAGGTTAGCTGCTGACTCGAATCCCGCCCTTCCAGTCATTTCTTTCTTGGGAGTTGTTAATTAAGGCAGGGAGTTTCTGCTGCGAGCTGGGGCTCCTTATCTGGTCGAAATTCTTGAGTTTTGATGTGTTTGCTTCAGGCACTCAGCTACCTTTGTGCATTCCTCTCCATACTCGGTATTCACTGGGGCTTTACCCCAAAAGAGTGAAAACCCTTAAAACTACTAAAAAAGCATCCCCCCCTATATACATATACTTTTTTTTGCTTTTGCTTAGAGGCACGGTACTGTCTGCTGGCAGCGTTTGCTTGCAGTTCGGTGCCTGACTGCATGTGGGGCTTGTCGGAGGGCTGCTCCCGTCTCAAGGGCTTGCCAGGCAGCAGCGCAGTTCCTCCTGTAGATGCTTTGGAAATGATCTCTTGATATTCACGAGAGAGTTGTGTTATGAACCGGAAAACCTGGAGACGAGGAGATCACAGATCTTAAGATCTTAAGGTCTTGCGCCTCTAGAGTTTAATTGCCTCTGGAATGACTGGTGTTGGGGTTGATTTGAAGTTATTATGCAGTAGCAGAAGTGTACGTGGTTACCGGAGACACACAGCTGTGTCTTTTGGGGTTTGAGTACGCGTGTTCTTCTAAGAATGGCCATGATGGCTCCCACCTTACTGCTGTTTTCCTCTTTCTTTTTTGAGGTAGCTCCTGAAGGACATGGAAATATTAGAGCAAGTCCAGAAAAGGGCCTCAAAGAAGGCCTTCATCTCTTCTGTGAAGACAGGCTGAGGGAGTCGGGGTTGTTCAGCCTGGAGAAGAGAAGGCCCTGGGGAGACCTTACAGCGGCCTTCCAGTACCTAAATGGGGCCTACAGGAGAGCTGGGGAGGGACTCTTTGTCAGGGGGTGTAGCGACAAAGGGGAATGGCTTTAAACTAAAAGATGATAGATTTAGATTAGATATAAGGAAGAAACTCTTCACTCAGAGGGTGGTGAGGCCCTGGCACAGGCTGCCCAGAGAAGCTGTGGATGCCCCATCCCTGGAGGTGCTCAAGGCCAGGCTGGATGGGGCTTTGGGCAACCTGGGCTGGTGGGAGCTGTCCCATGGCAGGGGGGGTGGAATTAGGTGATCTTCAAGGTCCCTTCCAACCCAAACATTCTGTGATTCATGCGAACTCCCTCTCAAATTAAAGCTGCTGATGGCTTTTACTTCTGACATTCAATACAAGTTACTTTCCCCTACTTATTGATTCTGGTAGCAATTACATGGGTTGTGATGATCTGTAACCTTTGTACAATGGCTATACTACTTCATTTTGTAATTCCCAGTGGCGAGTCACCTAATTCTGTTATACATGCATTTAAACTTCAAAGTCATTTATAGCTAAAGCTAAATTGTAGTGATGCTTAAGGCTACGATATTTCCCTGCTGTTAAATAGCTTCTGAGGAAGTTTTGAATTCGAGTGGTCTGATAAAATGTTATTGGGACTGTCTGGTTGTATTTGGCATTTTACTGTCTGGTTTTGTTCCTGATTTTTTTTGTTGCATGTGTATTATATTGTAATCTTCATTCAGTGCTGCTGTTTGTGTGTAGTTTCACAAGGAAGAACAGTTTACAAATAAGAATAAAAATTTTCAGTAAAGTTTATTTTCTGTAGCTTTATTGGTATTATTTCCTAGTTTTACCAGAAACACGGTTGGTATATTCATAATGAATGCTTCTAGGAAAATTTGGATTTGAAGGATGGTAGCTGGTGAATATAAGAATTTCTGCTAAGCCTGCCTGCGTTTGCCTTTCCTACAAAAGGGACAAAGTTGTCTCTCTTGAAGTAGTTGGTGTAAGGGAGAGAGTGCTTTAGTCACCAAAAAAGAGTTATTTCTAGTAAAAGAGCAAGATACTCATATAGTTGGAGTAGGGTATAAAATATATGTATGAGAATATACGTATACTTATATGCATCTAAATTTTTATGTATAAATGTTTATTCTGATATATTCTGATATATACATACATATATATATATTGAAGTTGCAATATTCCTTTTTTTTCCCCCCTGTCTGAACAGCACCCGGCAGTGCCATCTACTTCTGGACGTCTTCAATTCTACAGAGCACGAGTTGACCATTAGTGCTAGGAACAATGAAGATTTAATTCTGCATGCCGGGGAATGTCAGCGGTAAGTCCTTTCAGTATTAAAAGGGTCCTATTTGTAACAATACCATGTATTTCTACCGTAATGATGATATTTGGGGCCTGTTTTTCTTTGGAACATTGTGGAGCTGGCAAAGAATAAAACAATTAACAAATCAGCTGGAAGGTATGCAACCGTGAAAAACAAATACAGAATATGTAACAGTACCAGCAATATCCTGACAAAGGGCAAAGTACATCAACTCAAAATAAGGCTGAATTTTGTCAGTTTTTATTTATCAAGGAATGGACAAAAATATCGGTAACGTGCAGTTCTTGTTACTTTTTTTATTTTATTCAGAAAGAATTCATTCTTTTCTTTTTCAAAATACAAGTTAAATACTCACCAAAATGTGCATATTTATTTTGTATCCTGTTTCCCATCATTTTTGTAGTTGGTAGACTGCTTGGAATTTGCTCCCAGTTTTTAGGATAGTATATAACAAACATAAATAGTGCTACAAATAAGGTTATAAAATTACTTTGCATCTCCTTGAATGAATTACTTGTTTTTTCCTATAGGCTTAATAATCGAAATTTAAATACCCTTAAATTTTTACATTGTAATGCATATAAACCTGTTCTGTAGGTCATTTGAAACAGTCATTTATCAATGTGTTTTTTGTAGCTTTTTCTTGCAAGGATAGTGAGTTTAATCTTAATGCAAAATATTTTACCATTTTATTCTTGCTTAGAAGTTGCACTGAGTTTTCTGTCACTTCTAAACTCATTTGTTATCTAGTTCTTGAATGATAAGCACAGTTGTTACTATGTGTAACCGTGTATATAACTCCTGTCGTAGAGGTTTAATTTTTATTCGAATGGATCTTCTACAGTAACTTAGGTGGAACATACACTGAGCCTTAAAATTAGCAAACTCTTTCTAGCAAAGGACTTTTATTAATCATGCAAAAAGAAAAAAAAAGTAAATCAACGATCTTCCCTTTTTTTGGAGCAGTGGTTCAAGACCGGACTAGATGCTTAGGGACATGGTTTAGTGGGTGATGTTGGTAGTAGGGTGATGGTTGGACCAGATGATCTTGGAGGTCTTTTCCAACCTTAATGATTCTATGATTCTGTCTTTCTTTTTAAACATAGAACTGTCATTCACAGGTGTTTGCTTTTGAACCAAGTTTTGTCAGTCCACATGGACAATGTTTTTCCACAAGCCCTACTCTTATATTCTCTTTTTATCAGTTTTTCCCAGCTTCTGACATTGATTTTTTGTTAATATTTGAGTAATATTTGAAGTGAGGCTGTTCAGACAAGTCCAGTTGTTTTTCCCCTTGCTTGTACCTTCTTGATACCTTCCTCATTCTTAATGCTTTCCCCATTCCACTTTTATTTAAATTGTAGCTTTTTCTCCAGCTCTTATTTTGGTCACTCATAGTTCCTTTTGTAATTTGCCATCCCTCCATTCATCACCATCATTTTGAAATCTCCTGTCCTGACAAAGTGTAGATAGCAGGAAATTGTTTTCTTCGTTCCTGTTCTCATTGCTAGAGCCTTTCATATTTTCTGCCAACAAACCTACAAAGAAGGATAATGCTGCATCCTGCTCAGTGCTCGCCTCTTTGCTTCCCCCTTTTTTAGAAAGTAAAATAACTCGGAAGCCTTTGTTGTGTTGTTTCTGCTTTCTGTATTATGGAGCGGTCACTGTAGGATATAAGATTTGCACTCCTGTGCCTAATGGGAAGGAATTTGCAGGGAATTCTCTCATATTTGCTATTGGAAAGTTCAACTTTCTAGACCAGTGGAGCCTCCCAGCTGCAAAGCTGTTTCTTCAAGTAGTCGACTGCACACTGGTGATGGAGCTTTGCTGTAAATTAGAAATGTTTTCAATGCAATCAGCAGTAAAACCGAACTTGTTTATCACAGTGATGTGGCATTCAGGAATGAAACCTAAAGAATATAGCAGGCAGCTCTGGGAGGGAATTGTATCAGGTACGTTAACAAAAAAGTGTTGCCGGTAGCAGTGATTTTAATTTATTGAAAACCTTAGGTATGGTAATTATTGTGTTTCTTACTTGATTATCAAACCATTAAAATTAAATTTCATGACAACCCTCATTTATGCGTAAATCACTTCATAATTTATGGTAATAGATGTTATCTCGTTATGTGCCCCAGGATATCTCATTTTGCACAACATCCCCTGCATTACCTTTGCATTTCCATTCTGTGCACAGTATGTCTGGCAGTCCGGAATGGCAAACATCATCATCAGCGTGAGATTTATCAAGGTGATGGTCTGAGTTAGATGAATCCTCTCATATATCTTTGTGGTGCAACACGACGGAGGTTGGAGAGACTTTTATGTACATGCGACTCCACAGTTGGAGGCCACAGATATAACACATTTAGATGTTGGAGGTTTTGGATGGCTTTGGCCTTGGTGTGAGGGCTGTGAGTATTAAGGCTTTGAACTGCAGGGTGAGGAGTTGAGAAGTGAAGAACAAACAGCTCCTGGGTAAGAACAGGCTGGGAAAAAAGCGTCAAACACTGCCAGCGAAGGAGGAGCTGCAAAGGATGAGGCAACAGAACAAAATCCAAAAGTTTTTGAGACCTGTATTTCCTTGTGGATAGGAAATACCCCTTGAAGCTGTCGGATAGGTGTATCACTGCTACAGGCCATCATAAATGAGGGCATCCTCGTATTGGTCATCCAAGTAGCAGAGAAATACTACAGCAGCAAAGTCAATAATCAGAAATTAAGAATTGCAAGCCAGACTTCTTTCTGGGTAGCCAGTTCATGCCCTTTAGCAGGGCTGTAGGGCTAAATGAGTGAGCTTTTGTGTAAATATTCACTAAAGTCAACCAGGATTTTTATCAGTTTTGATGAATGAAGTTTTGTACGTATTGACACAGCTATTTTTAAAAACTTTTTTTGTTAAATTCTATTGACAATCAAAAAATAAAAACGTTTTTTATTTGTATACCCATCATCATACAGTATGGTGGTTTTTGTCCATGTAAAATACGGTTATGTAAAAAATTCTTTGTGTGCATACTTAATGAGCATTGGCCATTGACTACTGCTTAGTTAAATACATTGGTTAATTGAGCTGTGAAGTCTGTGAATATCTGATTAGACCTAATTAGCTGAATGTTGTGTTCACAGAAGTGGCATTACTCTGAAAACTGGTTATCAGACTGGTGTTAAAAACTTGCTGTCTTTTTTAGAACTGTTTATAATAAATGTGAACTAAGTTATCAATGTTTCAATGAAACCTTTCAGTTGAATGGAAGTGTTGTATATTGCATTTTCGGTAGAAAACATTTGGAAATAAGTCCTCTTCCAAAGGGTAGGAGAATTTAAAAATTCTTGCCTTTTCTAACCCATCAGTAAGTTCCCTTAATAAATGTATTGTCTATGTGTAAGTAAATCATGCTTGTTATTACTCACAGCTGCTAAGTCAATGTTTAATTTGTGCTTTTGATTGTGACAGGGCATGTTGTCTGTATGAGAGATTAATTATGTCTTCCTTATGTTGCTGTTATAGTTTGTTTTTTAAGGACAAAGCCACTATGATTAAGGCCTTGCTGTCATCAAGGGAAGCTAAAACTTCACAGCAGTTTCCCCAGCTCTTCACGTTAAAAACAGGGCAAGCTGGAAGTTTTTGAGGACGCTTCAAGCTGACCTTAAAAAATACCAAAGTTTGTAATAACCAAAACATAAAAAATCACCTACTGTTTTCAGGGTAATAGTTTTTGTTTCCTTGACAGTTGTTAAATACATAGTTAAGATGGTTAAGGTTTGCAATTTTTATTTATTTATTTTTACTAATACCAAATATTAACTTGGGTAGGGAGGGGTGATGTGTTTAGCACTGCTCAGATCAATATCATGGTCCACTTTTAATGTTTATATTTATTTCAAAGCACAAAAATTGGAGATTTTACATAAAAGATCTGCAAAAATGATAGGTTGGCAAATAATAAGAATAAGGAAATAAAGAGAAATAAAGGGCATAATAAAGAGAAACTTAAATTTGGGTTGCTTTGTGGTTAAAGCACTGAAGAAATCCCTTCTGTGAAAGGGACCTGCTTCTCTGGTAAGGTGTGAGGGTGTGGTGGGTGATATCACACGATGGCTGCGAGTCGTCCATGGTGCTGCAAAAAACCAAATGTGATCAGAAAACAGAACAGGCAAATATAAATATGGAACCATAGTTGAGAATTACAACATTTCTGGCCACACCTATGTAAGAAAGACGAGCTCACTTAGAAGATGCAGGTAACTGGTCAAAGTGATGTAGACCTAGAATTCAGTTTGATAAAAGCAGTAAAAGTTAAAAGGGTTTATTAATGTGTTCTGCGAATCTGGGGACAAAGACGGGCTCTCCTTTAAATGTCAGGGGAGGTGAGAACACCAGGAAAAACTTGGCTTTGAGCTATCTGTGAATAAAGCTAGAAATGAAGAGACTTCCAAGCCTCAGACATCAGATCATCAAGCAGTTTTCCTTGCTGAGAAGGAGAGGCAAAGGACCTGGCTTTGTCTAAGGTGTCCTCAGCTGAATGGCTAAAGACCTGCCTGCAATTGCTGCACCTTCCAACAGGAAGACTTTTCCAAGTGCTGTGTTCCCATAATTGTCGATGAGAAAACATCGACATCTCTTTCTTAGGATCAACATTTGAATTTAGCATTTCTGTTTTTGTCAAAACCGCAATAATTTGGAGCACAGATAAACCCCTCTTGTCTAGTTGTTACCGAGAGAGGTACCTTTAGGTAGTTTTTCTTACATTTGTCTACTCCAAGGCAGTTTTCTTCCTTCAGCCTCATTTGAAAATCTCTTTGTATTGACTTCAGCAACTGGAGGATGCTATGCCGGGTAGGCAACTGTTTCGGTGTTGTATGACTCCTCATAAGGTCTTTTTGCTATTCCCACTTTCTCAAAAGTAGGTGTAAGCGATTTGACTGCTTTTCTAAGTCAACGACAAACCAGCTGGATCTAGCCTGCATGGCAGTTTTTCTGCCATCTTTGAACATCGACTTGACCTTAAGAGACCAAATTTATGCTGTTTCTAATATTTTGTGTGTACTCAGCTAGGGGAACAGGAGGTTTGTGAGTGCAGGCTAGGTTTGTCTCTGACAGGATTTATTAACTTTAATATGGTATAGCATAAACATGGTTAGATAAGTTGGCTCCTGTACAAAATATCACACAGGTATTGTATGAGTTTTTTATCCTGGTTTTAGATGATCTGTAAATTAATCCAAATCTGATATTTATTGTTATTTACGCCTCAAATCATAAGTAGAGCACTGGTTGTAGGAAACGAGGGTTCAAAAAAATCTCTCTTGAAAAAAGAACAATCGATTTCAGAATTCAGGTTTAGATTTTTATTTTTTATTTTTTTTTGGTAAAGGAGCTTTTTTTGTAGGAGAAGCCAGGGTTTTTCCTGTCTTCGTTTCATCAATACTTGGGAAAAACCATTCATTTGTTGAAATTTGTGGATGCTAGATGCTTAGAGAGGGAAACAGAATTTGGTCCTTAGTAACTAGCAGTCTAAGTGGAGGCATCAAACAAAGTACATGTGTATTAAGAAAAGACTGAAGTGCTAGCACTTTTTCATTTATTTTTCATTTTTGTGCAAGATATGTGGGGAGAAGAGGGAAGAATGCAAGAAAATTCGTAATTCGAAATTCTTGTGGTAGATAAGAATGGATCAAAAAGCTAAACAGGAGAAAAATACTGCTTCCTGTAAATCAAATTGTGCTTGCTCTTAATTCACACATGTTGATGCCTATAGGTTTGTATTGTGGTTTTAGAAAGACCATGTTTCAGCACTGAGGGATGATGGAAAAAAAGTGGAATTGAAGGCTGACCATTATGAGCCTTTCACTAGAAATTAGTCCGCTCGTTAAATGAAAAACAGCAATATCCTTGGGAAGAAATGAATCCATGGAAAAAAATTGGGTTGTCTATTCTTGTTTTTTAGTGGATTTTCTACTTGAAGGAGACGGGTCAGTAGTGTTAACAAACACTGTTTTTTCTACCAATTTTTGTCACTAATTCTGTGAGATGGAAAATTAATCAAAATTTCTATTTTGTCCTGAACCTACTCAGTAGTGAGCACAACTGAGATAGGTCGTTGCTGTCTCTCACCCTATAGTTCTGTGTGTTTACGCATCAAATTTTCATGCATGTATTTATGCACTATTGCAGTGAAGTCCAAGTTAGAAACCTAGGTGTGAAAGAAATGATGATAGACAACCATTAAGAAAAAAGAGACGCCATCTGGACGAGCCCTGATGGGTAGGGAGGTATGTATCTGCGACTCTACCAATGTAGTTCACACAACCCCAAATCCTGTCAGATTTACCTTATGGAGTAAACTCAAGGTAGGCTGCAAACGTTGTTATTGAAGGGATTATTTCTTGATTCTTTCCAACCTAGTTGAACACAACGCTACCTGAGCTGTGATGGGCAAAGGAAATAAGTATTTCTTGTATGCTGTTGGGCTGCAGACGTGAATCTTGTGGCCGATTTCCAGGTTAGCTGTGCTTTGAGTGAGGGTTTGAACCGCTTCTCCTCCGGAGGTCCCTTCCAACCTAAAATATTCTTCGATTTGAAAATCTGCCTGCTCATTGGAAACTCGCTTGTTCTTCCCAAAGCCAGCAGTGTTATGTTGTTCCTGCCAGGCAAGCGCCCGTATGATTTGGTTCCTCTATAACTTTCTCTTGTCCTCTACGACTTTGTCTTACCAACATTTGGCCTGTTCTGTCATTATTATTATTGCTTCCAGAGGATTGATCCCTTTCCTTACCCTTTCTTCCTTTATTTTTCATCTGTAACAGAAGGCATAGTGCCAGTTTACATTTAAAGCTCTTGGCCTCCAGACCCGTATTACTTTAAGTAGTCTGTTATTGAAAGTAGCGTGCGTTTACACGGTCCTGCTGTGTATGTCTGATTACTTCTTATTTTATTTGGAGACTTGGAAATACAGAGGGAAGGATATCTTGATGTAGAACCTTTATAGGTTGTAGGTTCAAGCTGTGAAGGGAACCGAATAGTTTTTGTCCATTTCCTAATTAACCATCATCTCCATTTTTAGGGGAAAACACATTTCAGGACATTTTTATTCTTGCTGCCAGTAGAAGAGGGAGCATTTGGGTGCAGGTACAGCTCTAGGTCACACCTAGCTCTAGGTCGCATCGATATCTATAGTTAAATAGATGGATTTAGCCTATAGCACTGCCTGTATTTAGGAGCACTTGCTGTGTTTTGTGGCGGTGGTGACATGGTGACTGCGTTAATGGGATGAAAGAAGATTGTCTTGAATGGCCGCCAGTTAGTCTGGTTTAACAGCCAAAGGATTTATTAAAGTTGCACTTCAGTGTTGCACTGATTTGGCTTTCTGCCTGCTCTCTGATCTCCTGCAAAAGATCACGATGGTACGGCATAGGCTTCCTGAAGTTGGAAATGAAAATACCCAATTCCTATTAATTTATTTTAGATGATCAAAAGTGTAATTAAAATAGCTGTTTTATGAGTCTTTCCTTCAAAGAGAAAAGTCAATCAGAATTAGTGCCTCAGTAGTTTGAATTTATTCTTCAGTCTTGACATCCATTTCCTTCATCCTTCATTATCTGGAGCCAAAAGCTAAAACAACAATAATCTGAAGAAGTCTGAAAGATGCTGTGTAAATGCTCTGGTGTATAAAGCCTCTTTTTTACGGTGTTTCCATTTTCCTGTCATAGAGGTGTTTTCAGAACTTTGAAACGGAGTCTTTATTTTCTCTTTTTTTATCCTTTTAATGCAATTTTTACCCTTCAGAAAGTTAGAACAATCCTTTCTCACCCCACTGAAAAATACCCGGTGGTTTAAGAAAGAAGGCCAAAATAAGAACATGCAAGACAAAATAGCTGTCATGTTGTATCACAATATTTGCTTATGCTGATACTTCCCCAAGTGAATTTGATTAAATAGCAGTAACAAAACCTGATTTCTTGGCTGAGAGTTTCAAATGCATTCATTTCAGGTACCGTCAGCTTCAGTATTAATCTGTCTGTAAGATTGCCGTCCCTGGCAGTCACTGGAGAAGCTACGTGAAGTCTTGGCAGGCAGCGGCGTCGTGTGAAGTCCAACATCTTCCCTTATTTTTGTTCACTTAGTCTCTCCACTCCAGCTCACCCTTTCAGTGGCCGGGTCTTCCCAAGGGAGATGTCCCTCTTGGTGGCTCGGTACGCTCTCAGTCAACAACGTGGCCTTCAAAGCACATTTGCTCGGTTTTGGAAAATGCATACTGCTTCTAATTTGTTTCCTTACAGTTGGAAAGGGCAGTAAAAACGAAGAATTCTGCTCTAGCTTTGGATTTTTAAAGAGTAATAGTCAGTTCTCAGATGAAATCACTGGAGTAGTTTAATTTTCTGTCCCTCAGAAGGAGCGTTACTGGAGGTAGAGTAACTCTAAATCAGAATCCCGTGGTGCTGTCATTTCTGTCTAGTGCTGTAGGTGTGTTTAAAGCCCCCATGTCTGCACTTTTAAAATTACTCCTTGTCTTACGTAGTGCTTTCGGGCTATGAAAGATGGCAACATTTTGGAAACACTCCAGGTTTGACGTGTTGAGTCGAGAGTACGTACCCTCGGGGAACTTGTAAAGAAGGTTAATTACAGGTTTCTTCCCATTTTTTCTGTGTACATCTGCACTGGATAAGTGTGCTGAATTGGAAAAGAGTAAACATGTTTTTAAGCATGGAAGTTGTAGCTCATAAATCCATTTAAGTTCTGTTAAGGCATTAACAAGCTTGTGGGTAAGAAAGATCTAATTAATGTAACTGTTGGCACATGACAACGTTCCTCACCAAAGGCTGATAGAGAATCTGAGCTGCTGTGAGATAAGAAATGAGAGTTATTAATTGGTTAAGAGAAAGGTGACAGAGGAGTGAATAATCATTTTGTTAATTGTAGAAGTAAAGTCATCGTTGGAGTTCCATGGAGATCCATGCTGGGCCCTGTGCTGCTCAGCCTTCCTGGAAACTGAGTGGGAAAAGGAGCAAGCACGGGGCTGGGAAGTGCCCTGCGAGTAAATCGTGGGCTGTAGAGTGGGAGGCCAGCTGCAAGGAATTACAGAAGGACGAGGTGATAAAATAGCAGATGAAACTCAGAGTTAATAAATCCAAAGTGATGAGCAGGGTGGAAAAAGAATCCAAACTTTAAATAGTGAATAGCTTCAAATAGCCCAGATGAGCTGTCTTTCACCTCTTAGGAACTGGGTGTGGATTTTAATACATACATCTATGAAAACCTCTGCTCAGCATTCAGTAGGAGTTGAATACAAACCAACCATCCTTTTAAACAGACATTGTATCAGCACATGGTAGGGTATTGTCACTTCTCTGGGAAATTATTTCCCACTGAAATTACATTTTTTAAATCCAGAATGCCTTTGTGTCGCACATAAATATTTCATCACCCTTTGTAATAGAATTTTTTCTTGGGGGTTGACAACTCATGAACTGTACTGTATTTTTTTTGGTTCCTTTCTTTAAAGTTTATAATCCTTCCAGTGTTAAGAAGCATTATCACATTGTCTCATTCAAGTATAAAAGCAATTCTTCAGCAGCTTCGTTTCACACTTTGGAAAGATTAAACTTTCTAAAAATTGTACTTTTTTCTGAAAATTGAATTTTACTCTAGGCCAGTTGTTCTTAATTTGAAAAGAAACATGGCTGAAAGCATTCATTGTATCTGTAATTTGACCTTGTTTTCTACACATTCTGCAGTATTGTACCATATTCTGAGGCTGTATGGTGATGATTGTCTTTTTGAAATTCTGTTTCCCTGGTATGAGTACACTAATCCTCTAACATGTTTATTTATAAATACAGACCTTTAATATACCTAAATGTTGGGTTTATAAAATAGGAATGTCCAGTCAAAGAGTTTAAACTAAATATTCATGCTTTTCTTTATCAATACCTCTTTTTGTAGTCTTTTCTTTATTCTAACATTTAATACCTCTTCCTTTCTGTTCTACTGATACCTCCGCTATTGGCATCTTAACAGTTCTTGTTTAATGCTATTTACAACTAGTGAATTGAAGTGGGTGGAAATTACACGTGGTCCCACGCTTATCTCAGGTTGCTGAGTATATTTGGGGGGATTAACCTGGTCGTTCCTTGGACTGGGACCTCCATCATCCATGCAGCAGAGGAGCACATCTGAGAAAGCTCACTGAAGTTAACGTAACAAGTTCTTCGCCAGATTGCATGGTAGGAAGAGCATAGAGAAATGTAGATGCTATTAGA